>NC_091066.1:102463814-103094946 GCF_000393655.2 Nicotiana sylvestris
AGTTAAAGATAAAAGTGGAAAAATGAGGAGATTTTTATAGGCGGCAGAATGCAAGGCCATCATTACCTAGGTAACCAGAAAAAATACTTATCGAATCACAGGACAACACGTGTTCGACTCATTAAATGCAAAGAGACGTGCGTTCTTTCATGTGTTAGAAACTGTTCAAGAACTTTCCCACCAAGAAAAGGATGTCTTATCTACTTCTCGATCACTTCAAGTTGAGTCACTAAAAAGTAGGGGACTATCTTTATAGGGTAAAATTAGCAGATAAGAGGTGGATATTTGTCAATTAAATACGTGGTAGTAATGACATGTAGGAGATTAGTCACCAAATAACTAACAGTATGTGTCCAATTCTGATGTCATCAAGATCGGAGAAAAGAATTTGAAAGCAATATAACGATTGAAAAATACAGCATTAAAAGAACACCAATTATAGAGAATCTTAGTATTTACACTTAACTTTTATGCGGCTATCAAGAGGGGTCTTTGTAAAGAGGAACTTGATTTGGGGATTTTTTATCCACTAATGTTGCTATAAATTAAGAAATTTGTATTCATGGAAGGACCCTAAATACTTGTACGAAAAAAGACTAATATTACTTTCTATTAACATCATCTTGTTAAGCTCTCTGTTCTTAATATTATTTTTGCTTTCGAAGAAGCTCAATTAAACGCCTAGGCTTGTTTCTTCTTCAATTATTATTAATTTATTTACTTTTGGTCTTCATTACTTTATATTTATGGATCAAGTTAATTCACGTCTCTATAAACCGCATTACAAATTTAATTATACCTTTTTACAAGTAAACAAGAACAATCCTGGATAAAAATCTTCCATAGTATTATCCACATTTTCTAGTATGACTCTATTGTTCTGCCGTGTAACTTTGCACTCTCAATTCCTTCACAGTTATTGATTGACTCTTCTTAAAGAAAAAGTTGCACCTCATCACATAACTCATCTCTGCGCGAACCAAAATCGGTAATTGCTAGGCTACCTCTTGGTTTTCAACATATTCTCATATGGAACAATACTACCCAAAATCTCCAAATATCCATTGAGTTGACTAACAGAGTAGTTGAATATTGATGTAACGACTAAATTAGTCATTTTGAGAATTTTAATTCCTTTTTGACAGTTTGAGGCTGCGAGTAGCTTCAAATGATTTATTATGACTTGCATATATGGTTAGTTTTGATTATTGAGTGGTGCGGGATTGATTTGGAAGAATGATTCTCATTTTAGAAAATTTAAGTTGGAAGAGTTGACCAAGTTTGACTTTTGAGTATTTGACTTCGAATTAGAGTTTTGATGGTTCCATTATGTCCGAACGATAATTTTTGGACTTCAGCATATGCCTAGATTTGCATTTATATATTTTTAGAATGTTTTGGCTCTACTTGGCGAAATTTGGCAATTTTGAGGTTTGAAAAGTTCATAGGTTTGACGGGAAATTGACATCGATGTTATCATGTTTGTATTGTTGTACCAAGAGTTGGAATAGGTTCGTTATGTCACTTGGAACTTGTGTGTAAAATTTGAGGTCATTCTGAGTTATTTAGGCATGTTTGGCGCAAGTCTGGAAGTTGGAATTTTGAAATAGTTCATTAAACTTGAATTGGTGTGTGATTCGGGTTTTGATGTTATTTTGTATGATTTGAGGCCTCGAGTAGGTCTGTATTATATTTTAGGATTTGTTGGTGTATTGGATGGGGTTCTGGGGGCCTCGGGTGTATTTCAGATCATTTCTTTCATATTTGGAGTTGTAGATTTTCTGTTATTCTGGTGTTCATTGCAATCGCGAGAGTAGGGTCGCGATCGCAGAGTGTATTTTTGGTGGAAGGTGATTTGGAAATCGCATTTGCGATTTGTTGGTCGCGTTCATAGAGTCTGAAGGGGCACTAGTCGTGTCGTTTACATTCAGGGAATTGCATTCGCATAGAAGGAGAGGCCGGGTGAGTTGCCTAGCGTGTGGCCTTCGCGTTCGCAGGTGGGCGACCGCATTCGCATAGGCTAATGGTGTTGAAGCATCACGTTTGTAGGTCCTAGACCACGTTCGCAAAGGGTATATTTGAGGCCAGTTCAGCTTATGCTTCACGATCACGAAGTACGTCCCACGATCGTGAATAGGATCACTGGGCAGTCATATTAAATATTTCATTTTGAAAGTTTTAGCTGTTTTATCACATTTCGAGATTGAAAGCTTGAATTTGGGCGATTTTGGAGGGGATTTTCACGATTTGATTTGGGGAAAGTATTTTTTACTCGGATTTGGTTATTATTCATGATTCCATCCTTGTTTTTAGCATTTAATCTATGAATCTAAGTAAGGCAAATTGTGAATTTTAGTAAAAAACATTCTAATTGTAATTTGAGGATTTAACCCCGATTCAGGGTTGGAATTGGATGAAACTTGTATGGTTGGATTCGTATTAGTATGGGTGTTCGGAATGTTTGACTTTTGTCGAGTTATGGGAGGCGAGCTTAGGATAACGTTTTGACTTTTTCAAGATTGAAGCTTTATTTATTCGAGGTTGTTTTCTATGATTTTTATTTATGTTATTAAGTTATTTTGGTTAGATTCGAGCTACCTGGAGGTTGATTCACGTAGGAAGAGATTTTTAGAGTACTAATTTGGCTTGTTTGAGATAAGTATCTTGCCTAACCTTGTATGAGGGAATAACTCATAGTATTTGGCCTTAATTGTTTGTTTGTGTTATGGGAAAATCAACATGTACACGAGGTGATGAGCGTGTACATGGGTGTTATCTGTGGTTTGTAATCGGAATAGATCTTAGGCTACTTATATGCCTTATTTTGGGGATGAATTATATGTGGAATATGCTTTATCACTTAGTAGCTATGTGAACGATATCATTGTTTACTGTGAAAATGGTAATAATAATTAAATTATTGATGGGACTCTAAAAATACGTGATTTATTTTTATGCTACTTTGTTAAGCAGTTGATACTAAGTGTGAATTTTAGAAACGCGATACGAGCAAAGAGTGAAGGGATAACCGAACTGATGGGCCAGTTATTGGGCCTTGAGCTTGCTGATTTGTGGCCTCGAGGTTGATTTTGGAGCTTGCCTGTGAGCTATTGAGGGGGGTCGGAATATGGCTTAACAGTTATAAATGAATTAACAGAGGCTCTTTATGGCTAATGATAAGAAATAAATGATGAACAAATATAAAGATAATAAATGAAAGCAATAATATCAAGGGAATGTGTTAGAGAGCAAGTAGAATGTTCTTGTATATTTCGTGTGGGGTGACTGAAGCAACAAACCCTTACAAAGTGGCAAGGATTCCCTTTATATAGGAGGGAAATCTCAACATAGTACAAAATACATTAATGACAAAGAAGCGGGGATAGGACAACTAGATGACACCCTGATTGAGGTCTATGGTAGTCTTGTCAGCCCTAGCCACATGCCTTAGGAACTCCCCATTTCTACCGTGGCCGAGGTCGTCATTATTCTAAGTTCGAGTGTCGACAACCTTCGAGTGAGAGTACTCGGTCTGTGGTCTCGAGCCTCCGAGGTGACCTTCCAAAATGCCTTAATAATGAGAAATTGGCTCCTCCGATTTTGCCGTATACAGATAGTCCCCACGTTTCTTAGAGAGGAGCGACAAGAAACGATTTTGACATCCGACTCTTCGAGCTCCCTATGTTGGCGTCATACTGATGGTATCAACTTATGACCTAAGCCTTCGCAATAACCGGGGCCTCTCATGGACTTGCCTTTTCAGTGTCATTCAATGCGCTGCCGATTCCTATTCTTCAGAGCGATAGTACTGTAGTCAACTCGGTTTCCAATAATGCATTGATTTCGCCTTTCGATCCGTATTTCAAAGACATTGATGGCATTGTTGGACACATTATAATCCCCAATAAATGGGGTCCTTTCCATATTATCTTTTTATCCAAGTGCTTTTCAACATCTTTCCATCCTTTTCTTCTCATTCTCATTATCCTTCTCCATTACTACCCGCCATGTTTGGGGTCTCTGGCCTTAAGGTCTTATGGCGGAGTTCTTGTGAGCCACACCATGGCCTTTTACCTAGACTTTCCTTTGCCGATCAAGATTATACTGTCGTCGTTGGATCGAGGTGATGAGATAAGTGGGTCACCTGTTTCGACTTAGGAGGACATTCGGACTCTACACCGCTGCTCGGGAGAGTGTTCGAACTATACACCGCTGCTCACTCTCCTACCCTGGCCTAGTGTGGCACTTCATCCCTTTGGTTTTTTCCCAAGGGATAAAATGTCACAACTAGCCGTTAATCTCGTACGGCATGATGTCCCAAAAGGTGGACTCGGGGCGGCCGTGCGAGTAGGGCTGAAGCCCGCCGAATCTTCAACCTTTGGCTTTGACGGGATATGTCTCTTTTTTCTGCCTCTTCTTTGCCTTCCCACTTTCCTTTTCTTCATATTCGCCCTCGGAGGTATTGCTTTGTGGAATTGAGATGGTAACCTAGAGGAGGTGGCGTTCGGAGATGCTGATACCGGAGATGAACCTTCGAGAGTAGACTAGGTTCTAGGCTTTTACTGCATGTGTACCCTTTCACTTTTTTGTTTCTGTGTAAGGACCCCTCATGGGCTTTTGTAATTGAATGTTCATGAATACAAAGATATTTCTTCAAATTTGTCTTCGATGCTTGCTATACTCCCTTTCATTTATGGTTATGGAGATTCTGAATGTACGAATCAGTCGATTAGTGACCATATCGAACCAAGAAGCGAGTATTCTTTCTGACTTTCGGTTGATAAAAATAGCTTCCCGCGGAATACTTTACCGTTCCTCGGGCAAAACCAGGATTGATCCGATAAACTCGGGTCGCCACGACCCTTACTTTGAGTCGAATGGAAGTAGGGCTTAGAACCCCTAAACTAAGACGTAGACTTTAGACCTTCGAGAGCACTCCCCGAGTAAGGGTTAACTCGAGGAATTTGGAGATTTGTATTGAACTTAATGTATGTAACCTTAAGGCGTTGTAGATAGGTCCTGCATGAGGGACTGCCCGGTTTTAGATGATATTTGTAATGCTGTTAAAAGCTTCCAGGAGCCTAACTTATTTTTTGAAAGAGGTCCTCAAGATCGGGTACCATCTCGTGTTTCGCGATGATGCCAATGGCTTCCAGGGGCCTAACTTCATTTAGATGGAGATCCCTGAGGTCGGGTATCACTTTAGGATTGGCGATGACGTCGTTGGCCTTTTAAAGCCTAACTTCTTTTTGATGCAAATCCTCGAGGCCAGGTACAACATCGGGACTGGCAAAGGTGTTATTGGCTTCATGGAGCCTAACTTTGTTTTGATGGAGGTCCACGAGGTCGGGAAACACCTCGTGTTTAGCGAAGGTGTTATTGGCTTCATGGAGTCTAACCTTATTCTAATGGAGGTCCTCGAGGTCGGGTACCACCTCGAGACTGACAAAGGCGTTATTGGCTTCATGGAGCCTAACCTTGTTCTGATGGAGGTCCTTGAGGCCGGGTACCACCTCGGGACTAGCAAAGGCGTTATTGGCTTCCTGGAGCCTAACCTTGTTCTGATAGAGGTCTTTGAGGTCGGGTACCACCTCGAGACTGGTGATAATGGCATCTGTGAGTGTTCCTAACTGGCTTTGAGGTAGGCGGATCGTTGTTGTTTCTTCCATGTATAAATATAAGGTTGTCTATGCTCTTTTTTGGAGATTTCATTATTCTAAGCAGTTACCCTTCTTTTTCTATGCTAGCCTTTCGTTACTTCAGCACTAACACACTCGTACATATTCCCGCTTTTAGTTTTCTAATTTTGCCATAGCCATAGCTGCTACTTCGGGGTCTGTCTGACAAGGAGGGGAGAGCTCCGCCTTCGGCATTCAAGACCAACGGGAGTACATCTTGAAGACTACTTCTTTGATAGGAGAAGAGCAACTTAAGTTAGTGAGTAAAGACTTTGGATGGGGGGAGAAAGTGGTATTACAGGCATTTTCCCTAGGTGAGGGCATCACGAATCGTGCCGATGGATTCTTAAGTGTGTACACATATCCTTTCACACTGGGCCCCTTAATAGGGTTGTGCTCGACTTCTGCTTAGAGTATCGAGTTACCTTGGAACGGATCCATCCATCATTTTGGCAAACAATATTGATGGTGAGATTTTTCACGAAGAAGGCGAGGCGTGAATTAACGCTCAATCATCTTATTAGGCTATGCCGACCCTTTTGCCATCGAGGTTTGCTAACCTTGCGATACCGATCGACCACGCCCTTCATTGTTAATGATAAAGTAGATGGAGACCGGTGGTGGATGAGTCGTTTCATCCAAGTACGAACTACTAACATTAGCCCCGTGGAGCTTATGTCGTTCCTCGAGGAATGGAATTATACACGTAAGTGGTGCAGTTCGTGCCTTCTCAGTTCTGCCTATGGCAAGAACTGGTTTTGTAATTGTGCCCTTCCTTTTTTTCTACAGTGGTTTCATGGGCGCCGGGCGACGTTCATGATTTGCCGAATTGGGCCCGAAAGTTGGCGACCCACTCTACCTGTGATGAGCGCAAGTGGCAAGCTTTCCCGGGGCAAATGGGAAGTGAAACATCATGGTTAGTGCTATGTTATACTTTCCCCTCCCTTCTTTCATTTGGAGAGGCATTTTCCGTTTATGTGTATTAAGCTTGCTGTTGTAGGCATTGGAGAGCCTTTAGAGGCTATGTCGCGCTCCTCTGGAGATGGGAAAGGGTTGTCAACCCCCGGGCTAAAGAACGGCAACAATAAGCGAGAGATGTTTTTTCAGGGTGATGGCGCTCAATGCAAGGTAAAACGGGGCCAAAGCTTCGAAGCGGAAGCATTGTCCGAACCTGCCATGTCCGCAGTTCCTGGTTTTGGAAAGAGGGTTTCTCCACTGCTGTCGCCTTCTTTTTTTGTCGATGGTACTTCTGGAGATATTAGAAACCCAGGGTTAGACACACCGAGCGATCGTGCTTCGATCGAAGTCGATTATTTCAGGGCTAAAGGAACTGGATTGGCAGGTGTGCACTCGGCCTTTGAGAAAGCCTGACGGCTTCACTTTTTGGTGAGTTTTCTCACAGGCCTTTCGAGCTTCTTGCCTTCCCTTACTTATTAGGTTTTCTTTTGCAGGCCTTTGACAAGCTTAAGTTTGGACTGCTTCATCATGAAGCCAGCTGCGAAAGCTCTGGATGAGGACAGATCCCTTAGGCTCCTTTGCGATGCAATGGAGTTCGAGCTGGTATACTTGCGGTATGAGGTGGTCCAGATCTTGAATGATGAGAGCTACTTGAAAGAGTGGGTAATTTTTCATTCCGAGTGAGTGTGCATTCTGCCTTCTAGTTTCCGAGGCTAATGCTTCATTTATTTTAGTTGCAGAAAAAGACGGAGGCCCTGGAGCGCCTTTGGGATAAAGTTAGCCGGGCCAGGCATGAGCATGATGAGCTAAAAACTCGAGCAGAGGCTCAGGCTTTAGAGGGGAAGGATGCTCTCACTAAAGTTCCTGCCTTTGAGGCTCAACTTTGCTTAGTTAGTGATAACGCTTCGGTTCAAGCATATATGATTACGAAGCTCGAGTCCAAGCTTTTGAAAGTAAGGTCTGAGATCGTCGATGCCCGGGCAAAAGCTGCAATTAGCTGGAATAAGGCTGACCAGGAGATGACGATCTATTCAAAGGATGCTGCCGATGCTCAAATAGAGCTGAGAAGGATCCTCGACCACTCAGGGAGGATTGAAGAATATGCTCGTTGCAAGTCTTGAAGAATGACCCTCAAGGAGATCCATGCTAGGGGCTTCGCCTTCTCAGAAGAATTGGCGCTAGCAAGGGTAGACAAGCGTGATGCTCACTTGCTTTTGCCCTATGTCGAAGGAAGTGAAGATGAGGCTGGCAGGCCATAGCCCCCAGGGGAGAATAGATTTTGTCATCTGTATGTAGTACTTTCGTAGCATGTTTATAGATGGAGATTGCGTTTCTTCACGCATGTGTATGAAAGAAAACCTTGCGGTTTTATTTCTTTTGTATCTTTTCCCGTCTTGAATTTGGCTAGGCGAGCTAGTTATTGCATTGGCAGGAGTCCTTAGAATCGTTATGTGGCCCCGAGGCTCATTAGACTAGCCCGTAGGCTCTTACGCGCTTGGTCGATGTGACCTTTTATGTGGGCTGGCAACAATGGCTCTTACGCTTTGGGACAATGCAGCCTTTTTAGTGTGGGCTGGCGACAATGTCTCTTACTCCTTGTTCTTAGGTATATTTGGTTAACTGTTTTGGGTCCAGTCTCCGAATCGGATTACGAATTAAGCTCATTTTGACCCTCAAGTTTTCAGATTTCAGGCTGGCGATAGTGGCTCTTATTGTTTTGCCCTTAGGCATATTTGGTTAACTGTTTTGGGTCCAGTCTCCAAATCGGGTTACCACTCGAGCTCATTTTGACCCTCAAGTTTTGTGTGAGCTGGAAACAATGGCTCTTATGCTTTGGGTCGAAGCGACATTGTTTACCGTGAAAACGGTAACAACAATTAAATTTGTAAATGGAATTCTAAAATTATGTGATCTATTTATGAGCTAGTTGTTAGAGTAGTTGATGCAAATAATTTTAAGTTTAATGATGAAATGCAGGCTAAAACAAGGTAGTAGTCAAATCGAGGGGCATGTTGCTCACATGCGGGGCTGATCGATGGGGACCTTGGGGCCCAGGTTCGGGTCGAGCTCGAGCTGTTGGGGTCAGCCGGGAATGGGATAACAATTGAGTATGGGATTAATCAAGGCTCTTTACGACCAATATTAAGCAACATAGTGAAGAACAAGAAAGAGGACGATACCTATTAAACTGGCCTCGGGCTAGTGAGAATGAGCAAGCTAGAAGAAAAAAGAGAGAGATATTATTGCACTTGTGGAGAAATGGAGTAACATTAGTCCCTTAAAAAGTAGGGTGAATCCCCTTTATATAGGAGGGGGGACTCGACTACAAGTATGTGGAGATTAATTACAAAGTATGGAGATGGGATGACTTGACATGATACCTCAGCATAGGCTCTGGATAGGCCGGTCCTGTCAGGCTTAGCCATCTACCTTGGGAGCTCCCCCTTTTATCCTGGCTTCGATCTCCGTTTTTTCTGAGTCGGGCTTCGACAAGCCCCGGGGATGGGAACTCTGTCGTGGCCTCCCTTCCTCGGGGTCCCGAGGCATGCTTCTAAAATGACTTGACAGCGAGAAATCAAGTTTTCTGATTTTTCCGCATACAAATAGTCTCCACGTTTCCCATAACGAAGTGATGGGAAATGATTCTGACACTTGACTCATCGACCTTCTTTCGGCCACGCCATATCGATAATGCGACTCTTAGCATAAGCTTTGTGGTAACCGGACGTCCACATCCATAAGCTTTGTGGTACGGGCTTGTGCTTTTCGACCTCATTCATTGCACTCCTAATTCTTGCTTCCCAACGTGAAGGTAACACCATCGGTTTAGTTTTTCATGGATGCATTGACTGCGCCCGTCGGTCAATCTTCCAAAGCCTAGATGACCGCATCGTGACCCCCTATAAATGGGGGGTGCCTTGGCTTTGCTTTTCCTATCCTAGTGCCTCTGTTGGCTTTCTTGCCTATATCATCTTATCATCTTCTTTCACCCTTGAACATCATGTTAGGAGCTCATGACCTTAAGGCCGTTTGGAGGAGTTTCCTTAGACTGTATCATGGCCTTCTGCCGGGGCTTCCCTTTGTCGAGCATAACCATGTTGTCCAACTACTGCCATGACAGTCAACATGTTCGCTGTGGATGCTATTGTTGTCCCAAGGTGATGATGGACGGGTAGTCATTTTTTCCCTCACGTAGATAGTCATTCGGATTATGCACCGCTGCATAAAAGGAGCTCGGATTATACACTGCTGCTCACCTTCATACCCTAGCCTGATGTGGTGCGCCGCTACGAGCTGGGTCTTGCACGGCTAGACATTCCAAGAAGTGGATTCTAAGTAGTCGTGCAAGCGGGACCGAGGATTGTTCGGTCCGCTGTCTCTTCGGGGTTCCCTTGGCCAAAAAGCGTCCTCGAGCTTCAGAGAGCTATGGCATTTTTTCATCCCTCCCTACCACTCACCCCGTCCCTTGGGGATATCAGTGTGGAAGGTTGGGATGAAACTTCTGAGGATGCGCGTCCAGAGGCACCTATTGCGGACCTTTGAAGGTGGACCGGTCTTTCGGGCTTTCATTCTACGTGTGCATCCCTTTGTCTCTTCCTTTAGCCGTAGAGATCCTTCGTAGGCTTTTATAATTGTATGTAATGTCCCCTCGAGGGCTATTGTACATGGATCTTTTATGAATATGAATATACTCCATTGACTTCTGCTTTCGATCTTTACTTTGTTTCTATATGATCTTATGCCCTTCGAGGCTCTTTGAATGCCCTCTTTTATTTGTAGACTGTTGATATCCGACTTGAGCACGTGCGTTCTTTTCGATACTGTACTGATCGACATGGCTATCTTTCGAACCCATCATCGTACTTCGGACCAATCCTTGATTGTTCTAATAGGTCCGAGCTACCGAGGCCCTCCGAGTTGTATGGAGATAATGCATCGAATTCTGGAGCCTTCGGGAATGTTATCATGAATGAAGGTCAGCTTCGGGTACCCGGGGGTCCCCTTTGATCTTGATGTAGATTGCCCCCCCCCCTTTTTAAAGCGTATAGAATAAACTTCTACTAAGGAGTTGCTTGCTGCCTCGGACCTTCGTGGAGCTTTCGCGATCGGAGCTTCCTGCATTTATTCCTCTTTTTAGAAAGAGGGAATCACGAGACTAGGTACTTGCCTTGCGTCAAGTGCCGGTGTAAAAACATTTCCCGAAGTTCGACTTCTTTTGGTCAGGGATCCTTGAGGTAGGATGTTATCTCGAGCTTGGACATAATATGGACGGCCCCTCGGGTCTTTACTTCTCATTGAAGGATGCTATCTAGATCTGGTATAGATCTATTGATCTGTATCGAGGTTGTCGGCTTCCCAGGGCTCACCTCGGGTAGGCGAGTCGTCGCTGCTTGTCGCATATATGTGGGGTGGCTTCGGCTTCTTCACAAAACCTTGCTATTTTTAGATAGCCGTTTTTCTGCTTTGGCACAGGGCACTTCATCTCTTCAGATGCAAAAAGTGTTGGTGCATGCCCTTGCTCTGACCTGTTAGTTTTACCATAGTCATGGAAACCACTTCGGGGCCGGTCCGACAGGGAACGGGGGTGTTGCTCCTAACACTCAGGAACCGAGAGAGTTTACTCTGAAGACGGTGACATTGATAAGAGAGGAACACCTGGAGATGGTGAGGAGATACTACGAGTGGAGCGATGGGGTAATACTGCAGGTGCTTTCCTCAGCGAGGGGGTAATATTACGGACTCCACTGATGGATTATTGAGCGTATACCTATATCCTTTTGCATTTGCCCCCCCCCCTCGATAGGGTTGTGCATGATTTTTTCTTGAAGTATCGGGTTACTCTGGCACAGATTCCTCCGTCATTTTGGCGAATGGTGTTGATGATATTTCCCGAAGGGTGGAACTATGCACGTGAGTGGGGCATCTAGCGCTTTTGTAAATTTTGCCTACATTGAAATCAGTTGAGTAATAATGTTGTCTCATTTGTTGCAGCAACTTCATAGACGCCGGGCAAAGTCCTTGACCTGCCCTGCTGGGTCCAGAAGTTGGTGACCCATTTGACCTGCGACGGGCGCAGGTGGCGAGCTGTATTTTGTACCAGATGTGGAGGGAAATACCAAGGTATGTGCATATGTTGCCTTTGTCTTGGCCTTCATATATTCGAGGTAATATTTTCCCCTTCCATTTGTACTAGATTCGCCGTTTGCAGATATCGGTTGGTTCCTTGGGATGAGGCAGTGATCTTCCGAAGAAGGGAAGGAGTCGTCGACCTCGAGCTAAGGGATGATAGTGATAAGGGGGATCGGCACCCGTGGTGTGATGGAGCATTTAGTGGTGTTGGTTGGGCCCGTATCTTTGAGGAGAGGGCATCATCCGAGACTGATGTTCCCGGAGTATCAGATTCCCGGGCTGCGGTTCCTCCGAGTGAATATGTCTTGCCCGAGGTTGGTTCTCTTGGGGACGGAGAGGCAGGATCAACATGAGTATGTTCTGACTTAGAAGAAGTCCGTCTACTTCTCTTCAAGGTGAGTTTAGGCGCGTTTTTTCCTATATGTCGCGCCCTCCTCCCTTTATTTAGTTTTCCTTGTGCAGGTCTGTGATAGGCTTAAGTCTGAGTTGCTCCGTCAAGGGGCCAGGCTCCAGAAAATCCTGAATGAGGGCAAGTCCCTTAGGCTCCTTAGCGAGGAGATAGAGGCTTAGTTGGCGATATGAGGCATATTGGATCTCAAACTATGAGAGCTATTTGATGGAGTAGGTAACTTCCTATAGTACGCGCTTCGCTCCTCTCTATCCTTAAGGCTAACCCCTTTTTGTTATATCAATTGCAGAAAAAGGCGGAGGCCTTGGAGTACCTCAAAGGCAACATCAACCGCGTTAGAGTTGCTTGCGGAGAGCTAAAGGCTCAAGTGCAGGCTCGAGCTTTGGAGAAGATAAGTGCCATGGCCAAGGTCTCTACCTTCGAGGTCCAACTCCGCTTGACTCGTAATAATGCCAAAGTTCAAGCGGATATGATTGGGAAACTCGAATTTGATCTCTCGAAGGTCTGAGCTAAGATAATTAATGCCCGGGCTAAAGCGGCGCTAACTCGGACCAAGGCTGATCGGGCAATGGCGATTCGTATGAAGGATGTTGCTGATGCCCAAGCTGAGCTGAAGCGAGCCCTCGACCAGGGGAAAAAAATCGAGGAATATGTTCGTTGCAGATCCCAAAGAGAGGTACTCGAGAAAGTAGGTGCGAGGGGCTTCGTTCTCTCGGAGGAGTTGGCTCGAGCAAATACGGACGAGCGTGACGCTCGGTCACTTCTCACTGACGTCGCGGAGGGAGAATTTGACAAGATGTAGCCCTTTAGTCCGGATTGCAAATTTGTTCTTTTTGTTGCTTTGTTTTTGATATATGTAGAGCATGCTTGTAGATAGAGGATGCGCCTTTTTCCTGCGTGTAATTAATGTGAAGATACTTGAAGTTTTATTTCTTCTGTACCTCTTTTCTATTATTGCTTTTGACCGAGCAGGCTAGTGTTTGGCAGAATCCCGTAGGTCCAAAATTGATCGGACAGACCCGGGGGCTATTAAATGCGATCCTTGGTGTGGGTAGGTGTTAGGGCCTCCGTGCTTGGCCCGGCTGTTTAGGCTTAGTCTCCGAATCGGGTTTAGACTCGAGCCTTCTTGCCCATGAATCTTCTATGCCCATCAGGCAGGTAGTAATTGTTCTTATTTCTTACCCTTGGGTATTTGCCATTTCAACTATTTTGGGTCCAGTCTCTGAGTCACATTGCGACTCGAGCTTCAATTGACCCTCAAGCTCTTTCCTGCCTGCGTGGGCGGACGATGATGGCTTTTTGTTCTTTGGGTCGAAGTGACCTTACGGGCGCGAGGCCCAGAGACTCGCTAGGCTGGCGATGGTGGCATTTACATCGTGCCTTTAGGCATACTGTAGTTTAGCTATTTCGAGCCTTGTCTTCGAGTCGCGTTGTGACCTGAGCTTTAATTGACCCTCAAGTACCTTTGGTTTTCAGACTGGCGATAGTGCCTCCTATGCTACTTCGGTCGTTGAAACCTTTCAATATGCGGCCCGGATGCTTGCATAGTTAACTATTTTGGATCTGGTCTCCTAGTCGGGTTACGATTTGAGCTCATTTTAATCCTCAAGTTGTCAATTTTATAGCTGGCAATAATGGCTCTTACGCTATTTGGTCATAGAAACCTTTTAATATGTGGCCCGGAGGCTTACTTAGCTGGCGACAATGGCTCTTACGTTGTTTTTAGCCCGTGGGACTTTTTGTAGGCTTTTTTTCCGCTCATTATGGTCTTTTCAAATATTTTTGCCTGACCCGTCGTCGGTTCTGGAAGAAACTCAATTTCAAGTCGTTGTCGGTGATGTTTTGAGCACCTCAGAAGGTTCATAGCTCGTAGGTCGAGTAGATCGACGCTTTTGTGATTTGGAGCCAAGATGGTCGGAGCTCATTTTTAACTGTTGAGGGAAGCCTATTTTAACCAGTTCTTTCCGAAGTATATTCAAAGTAGTGGCCTGCGATTTTGTTTAGCGATGGTCGGGCATCCCCAAGTCACGTTATTTTGATTGTATCAGCTGTTTTGACCGTATTCATATATGTTTGGCCGTAGCCATTTCTTTGATCCCGAGTGATAGTTTATGCATCTACACCGAGGGTATGCCCTTTAGGGATTCTTACAAATGCGACGTATAGCCTAAACTTCTGGATTTTCATGCCTGTTGAGGTCTTACAGATTGTGTAATGTAGAATAGATCTGGTTACACTGAGGCTGCTCGCTAGGGGTCTTACGGTTTCGGATTTTCCAGCGTATGGCGATTAATGGCAGTCTCTGAGTCATTGAGTTTGTTTAAGCTTGAAGACCACTTCTTGTTAGCTCAGAGTTGCCCTGTAGAGGCTTCATGAGCCCGGAGTTCCGACCCTAGGGTCGTGCGGGTGCTGAATTGCTAATGCTAAGTATCCGAGTATCTCGGGATGCATTCGGTGGAGAGGCCCTTGCCGCGAGTATACGAAAATCGCCTTTTCCGAAGTATGAAATGCCGAAAAGGTGCTCTTTATTGCTTGGCGTAAATATATGTTGTAAATACATGTTGTCTCGATGTTGCGAGCTCGGCCCGTAGGGGTGCGGCTCCTCCGATTATTTGATCTGTTTACACGATTCCTTATCAAAACTCAACCTACCGTTTCTTGGCCTTTATGAGGGGATGGTGTCCCTAAGAGAAGGTCATTGCACGACATCTGATTGCAGAAGAAAGGCTTGCGATGCCGTCGGATCCTCTTTTGGGGGTATGTCTCTTCGCTAATAATCTTGCTGGCGGGACCATCTTTGGGTTGGAAGCCCGATCGAAGGATGAGAGCGCAATGGGCCCCAGTAAGGCCTTAGATCTCCGAGTGGAGTTAGAACTTCCGAATGCCCCGGCTGATTGCCTGCATATAGGTTAATGAAAAAATAATGAAGGAATGAAGTAGTTCTTCCTCACCGCGGGATATGTAGGTAACATTTCGAGGTTCGGTATATTTCTATCGTTCCGAGGCACGAGCCCTAATACAGCCTTCTGTTGTGTTCAATCAGACTTGGCCGAGATGTGGTTATGCTTACCTTTTGATACCTTTGAGGGAGGAGGCATTGATGCCGATGATACGTAATGTGGTGATGAATTTTCTCTTGTCGTGTGTTGCCCCTTGCCGCCTTATTTTAATCCCGCACTTTGCGTGCGATTTCATCTTTTCAACGAAGCGGGGTTGATTCCATATCCAGGCAGTATGCGGTGGCCGTTTGAATAGGACACATGCGCCTTCCCTGATGGTGCAGAGCTCGACATCTCAGTCCAACCTCAGACAGGATGTATGAATAAAATGGTTTTAATGGCGATCGTCATGTGGAATCTGTCGGGGAATCTATTGGGGATCGAGATGCAAAAGCGATTTTGTCCGTTGATCCGGACCGCTCAATTGACTTTGGTCCGACATTGTTGGTGTTCTTGATAGAATCTCCTGAACCCATGAACATACATTTTATTAAGAAAGGATTAAACGAGAGGGAGGGTTACTAATGTGTCAGTGTGAGACCGCAGCGAGATCTCGGTGTCCTTTTCTTTGGATGTAAGGTTGCCCTCTGGAATATTTCCCCAGACCCATTTTTCCTTGGCGGCGAAAATTTTCACTTTCCATTTCATGAGTTCTTGGGGGTGTCGTCGCTCCTTCACTGTCGTGGTAATACGGTGCGGCTTGTTTGCTTTATTCTTCCCGGTTGCTTTCCTCCCTTGGGGCTGGGTTCGAGACTGACCACTCGATGATACTTGTGAGCACGTGATTTTTGCCCTAAATATGATTATTCCCAAAATCCCAAACAAAATCATTTTTCTTTATTTTTTATAATTTTTGTGCATTTTAGTGTCATTTTCTGATAATTGTTGCATTCTATTTGCGCATGTTAATTCTTATAAAGTACAAAAATATGCATTTTTGCATTTAGGTTTTAGTATCAATTAAGAGTTAATCTGTTTTAAACACAAAACATGAAAATCACAAAAATTAGTTCACTTTCTCATTTTAATGATTTTTATTATGAATTTGTCATGAAATAGTTTTTAAACAATTTTAGGCATTAGTCATGTTTTAGCTTTGAAGTATATTAGGAATTTATTTTTATTGTTGCAATTCTATAAAATCAGAAAAATAATTACAAAATTACAAAGTGGAAAATAATTAGATAAAATGAAATAAAAAAAAACAACAAAGGAAATCAAGTGAGAGGCAAAGGGCTGGCCAATTTTAGGCCAAATTAAAAGAAAACGTTCAGTCCCAAACGCCTTAAACCATTGCAAACCAGCCCAGCCCAAGTCCCCAACCCGGTCCTCCTCCTAGGTGTTGAAACAACATCGTTTTCCCCAGCCCCAATCACGACCGTTGGATCTCATCAATCCAACGGTCCGGAACTAATGAGGTTCCTTATTTAAAACGGTCTAAAACCCCACCCCAGACCCTCGTCTTCCTCACCCCACCTCTCCTATCAAACCCTAATCCGCGCCGCCCCTAAATCCCTCGCCGGCGGTGAATGCAACCTACGTCGTTCACCCCCAGATTAACACCATAGATCCCACAGGAGTCCCTCTTTCCACTCTCGTTATTTGTTTTCCTCGAATGTTGCCGGAGCTCGTCGAATCTTAGTTTGAAGTTTCCGGTCAAATCGAAGGTTCATCCGAACCAGCCCAAAATCACACCACATAATCCTCGTTCTTCCCTCAAACCTAATCCATGATTATTTTCTTTCAAATCTCTGTGAAACGGCTCGAATCTCAGATCTAAGAATTTCTGGCCAAAACTCTAAACCAAATCTTTGTGATTTCGAACCGTAGTATCCTTAACCATGGTTAGGGATGTTACGCGTCAAAAATCTGAAAGGATTCAGACGTTAATGACTGGCCGGGGTTCCTCGTGTTTCTGTGAGTTTTTCCTGTCTCTTTTAACTCGCATGGTTGAAATTTTAGTTACAGTGTGTGTTTCATTAATTGTTCCGTTAATTCTATGATTTATTTTGTGTATTAGTATAGTTCTGTCAATTACTGTTAGTTCTGAGTCGATATTTGTTTGAATGATTATGAGTTTATGGTTTAAGAATTAGTTTAAATTCGTTTAATGTTGATCTTGTTAGCTTAAGTTTAGTTTGATTTCATTTAGCTTGACTAAGTTGGTTAATTGAACAATTAGGTTGGTTAGTTTAATTAGTTGATTTCTGAGTACTAATTAATCAATTTCAGTTAGTTTTAGATTAAATTAGGGGATTGGTTATAGCTATTAAGGATGAGGTTAGGATCAGTAAATTAGAGAAGCCTTCAGGGGTAGTCTGGGTATGGAAAAGGGTAGTTCTGATAGGAATAGTAATTTCAAAGCATGTGAAAGGGCAGTATAGGTATTGTATGGGTAGAAGAATACCCTAGGGCCTTCAAGAATGGGAGTTTAGTGCACATTTCAGCACAATAGGGGTGCTTACTTGTTTACCAAGTCAAGAGTAGAGGGACTAAACTGAAAATAGAGAAAGGACTAATGAGAAAATCAGAATCTGATCTATATCTCTGGGGTTTGCCTATAAAAGGGCATGAAATGCCTTGGGAAAGGGGGTTCTGCTTCTGCTTCTGCCTTTCAGCTCTAAGCTCAAAAACCCCCACCAAAAACTCTCCTCCCTGCTTTCAATTTCAGCTGGCACTCTAATTCCAAGTTTATTCAGAAAACAAAACATCAAAAAATGAAGCAATCAAAAACAATCTTATAGTTTCATTATTAGTTTTGGATTTCAGTTGGGTTTTGGGTTTAGCAGTATCGCAGAGATGTTTGGGTTCAGCTGTGAGGGTTAGGAGTGTATTTGAAGTATGTGTTGAATTGATCTGTGGAGGTTGCCTGTATTTCTGGTTTTCAAAAGTAGTTCTTGGCCTGTTCTGTATATATATATTGTTGAGTTTGCTGATGTTGCTGTTCAAAGTAGCTGACTCCTCTCCTTTTCTCTATTTACATTTCAATTTCTAGGTACTTGTTCTATAGCTCTCAAGTTTATGGAAATGAAGTAAATATGCTGTCTGAAGTTGATTTCTGAATTCCTCATGTTTTTTTTGTTTGATTTAATGTATAAAACAGTTAGCTTACTCGACATTTCATGTCATTTGGGTACTGGACTAATCCTGGATTGTATAAATTGGACTGATGAACTGTTAAGCATGAGTTTGTTCATTTTTGGGTACTTGGGTATTTAGATTCATGTACGTAATCAAGACTGTGGACTGACTAGACTGATATTCATCATTTAGCTATGTTATAGCGTAATTTCTGTTGGTGTAGTGTAACTGGAAAATCAGGAGAAACTAAAAAAAATGATTCGAGACCCATGACTTCTATTCGTGTTAATAACTGGAGATTGAGCAGGAAATCAGTATGTAGTTTGGGTCAGCTTAGAATAAATGTTCATATAGCCCTGTGTTAATTCAAAAACAGGAATTAGAAGTAGTCAAAGTGTAGTTGCTTCAAAATATTCCAATCACTCTGAATTGGTTCGTGAGTATCGTTAATTGGTATAGTTGTGTCAAATTTGTTATCACGTCCAGTTTTGGCCAATTGCTATAATCTCATTTCACCGTTGTACGATTGGATTTTAATTTGAAAGCTTGGGCTCAATATTAGCCAGCCATGCCTACTCTCTTTTAATTTAATCGGTTGAGGCTTGGAGGATATCATTTGACTTGGGCCAAAAGGTAATGTTCGAAGCCCAAGGATGGACAAAACCAAAAGCGAAGCATGCCTTACCTGCTTGTTACTTGGGCTAATTGCGAAAGCTCAAGATTACTGAAGATTCGAATCATGGACAGCCCCGGATTCAAAATAGTAATTCTTAAACAATGCTAGTTAATTAGGACTTTTACCTTTATTCATAGAGACAGTAGAAAATTATATAGTGCTTTAGGTTGCCTTTTTAAAGCAAAATGAGATGAGCCTCGTTAAAACAAAACACATAAATTGCGGGCCCTCGTTAAATATGTATATTAAAAAATACTTAAAATTTGGGAGGGCCGTTTAGCGAATTTCACGACCTTCCCCAAAATAATATTGCATTAGAATCTTTAGACGCGATTTAATTAAATTACTTTCTTAAACTCGGGTGCGCATTGATGCGACCCAAATCCAAATCTCGACAAAGTCAAATCTGTCGAAAACCACGGGTGCATTGATTGCGACGCGGTTCGAAATGAAATTTCACGACGTCGCAAATCTTTTAAAATAAATAATGAAAAGGCATATAAGTTAACATGTATTAAAATCAGATAAAATCAAATACAACAGTTAAGCGACCGTGCTAGAACCACGGAACCCGGGAGTGCCTAACACCTTCTTCCGGGTTAACAGAATTCCTTACTCGGATTTCTGGTTCGTAGACTGTAATAGAGTCATATTTTTCCTCGGTTCGGGATTCAAACGGTGACTTGGGACACCATTAATCTCCCTAGTGGCGACTCTGAATAATTCATACCTAAATTCCGTTCCGATTGTCCTTTATTTAGAAAAATCCTTTACACTACTCTTTCGGGGGTGTAGGTGAAAAAGGAGGTGTGACAGCTCTGGCGACTCCGCTGGGGATTTTTAACCCAGAATCTCTGGTTCAGGATTCAGAATTCGAGCTTAGATAAATTGTTGTATTTAATTGTATCTGATTTTCCTACATGTTTTATGCTGAGTGTGCTTAATGTTACCGCTTTGATATTACCTGAACTGTATATAAACTGTGCCGACACCCTTATCTCTTCACCTCTAGGGATGTGCTTACTGGTTGAGACTCCCTATTCTGTTAGTGTCATACCTTGAAATAAGAAAGAGGTCGGACAAGTTACGAAGCCGGATGGCCTTTTGGTTCCCGATAAGTTTCCCCCTCCTCGACTCAAGTTGTCCGCTCGGGTACACAGTCTAGAACACCGACCCAGGTTTTGAACATAGAATAACGTGACTTCATGCCGGATCCCTAGTAGGAACGCTTATTTGCATCACATTGCATTTGATTTAGGGGACTCAACACAGGGGTTGGGTCCGTCTAGGACTAGCAACCTAAAATGAAAAGACCATCCTGATGCATTCTCTTGTGCTGTGCATTTATTTGTTCCGAACCTGCATGTTGACCGGTTTCTGAATCTCGAAAATGTTGGAAAATTGATGAAAAAAAGAAGAGAAAAGAGAAAAAAAAAGAAGAAATATCAGTTAGGGAGGTCATTGATTATTTTAGAAATAAAAAGCAATGATCAATTACTGGCGAAACTCTGCCGAATATCTGAGAAAATAAAAAAAAATGTTTTATTTTGTTTTACTACAAAAAAAAAAAAATAGAAAAAGAGTCTTTTAATTTGGAAAAATTAGTTGTTGAAAAAGGAAAGGAAAAAGAGTCTTTTATTTTTAGTTTGGAAAAATAGGTTGTTTTATTGTGTGTGGAAAATGAAAAAGAAAAGAGTCTGTTATTTTTTTTAGCTTGGAAAAATAGGCTATTTTATTTATTGAAAAGAAAAAGAAAAAAAGAGAGTCTTGTTTCTAAAAATAGTTTTTATTCGCTTATGAAATGCCAAAAATGAAAATGGAAAAGAATCATTGTTTTAAAATAGTTCGGTTAATTTGCCCGAACTACGCATGATTTGATTCTCACAGGGCGTGAGATACGTAGGCAACCCTCATCGGGTCCAACCTCCCCTTTTGCAAAAATAGCCCAAAAATGCCAAATTTTAATTTTGTCATAAATAAACCAGGTGATGCCGTTTTGTCAAAATTAGCCAAATGTTCCCAAACGGAACGCCGGAAGTGTTGAAAGGCCGCGTTTGAGAATTGAGTTCTTCATTTGAAAATATAGGGGTAGTTTCGAGTTGATAATATAGATAGTTTTCTTGGAGTCAAATAAAAGTTTTCTTTTTGCTTAAACGCTTTAATAAATGTGCAGGATGAGCACGATGATAAATGAGCCCTTTTCAATAATGACCAAAATCCCTTTTGAGCTGCAATTATGGTGGAATGATTTAGGCAAAGAGGGGCAAGACGAAGTGAAAAAATATTTGAAAGACCTCCCGAATTTATTAAACATTCAGCCTCGGGGGGATATTATCAAGTTATTGGTCGCCCATTGGGATTCGACACATAATGTATTTCATTTCTCAGACTTTGAGCTCACCCCAACATTGGAAGAAATAGCGGGGTATATTGGAAGTGATCAAGCTCCATTGAGGTTCAAATACTTGATTGCTCCTAGGGCCATTATCATACACCGATTCTTGGATTCCTTGAAAATACCCCGAACAGTTCATCATCCAGATTTTGCAAAGGGTTTCTGCAGTTTCCGCTTCATATATGATAGGTGTGGCCACGTGGGCGGGTTCAACAATCCAGACTTTAAGCTATGCAGTAGAAGTAACCGACAAAAATGGGAGGAACACAGACGGGTGGCATTTATGATAGCCTTTTAAGGCCTCATAATATTCCCAAGGAAAAATGGTAATATTGATTTGAAAGTAGCGGGACTCGTCAGTACCTTGCAAACCATGGGGAAAAGCACTTTAGCACCTATAATTGTGGCCGACATCTTCCGGGCTCTCACTGCGTGCAATGATGGGGGCAAATTTTTTGAGGGATGTAACTTGTTGTTACAAATGTGGATGACTGAGCATTTGTGCCCTCGCTCTCAGCTATTGAGTTATGGTTCGGCTGAGAAAACTTGTATAGGTGAATTTTACACAAGAATCAAAAGGGTTAGTCTACCTGAAGAAGTCATGGCTTGGACATCATTATTTCGGAACCTCAATGCCAGCTAGATGCAGTGGGTGTTTGGATGGTTGCCTGTCGAAGAAGTCATATATATGCCAGCAGCCCGGGCGCATTTTCTGTTGATGGGACTCAAAAGCATCCAGCCCTATGCACCATATTGGGTTCTGAGGCAACTCGGGAGGTATCAAGTAGTACCGAGAGATGAAGATTTGAGTACCCAGTTAGTCGAAATTAGTCCTGACGGTCGGTTCCCCGAGGAAGAGGTTCGCCAAATCTGGAGTGAGTGTCAACATTTGACGGCAAACACTTGTGTGTCTGATAGGGTTAAGGGGGAAGTTTCCCCAGGGTATCATGATTGGTTCAGAGGTGACGTGGCATGTGGGAGACCGGCTAAAAGGCCTCATCTCGAAGATTTTGCCAAGTCATCCCAAGAGCAGTGGGACTGGTTAGCAAAGGAAGAAGGTTATCGAGTTGAGATTGGTAAACTAAAGCAGCAAGTTGAGAGTCTGAAATTCGAGAAGGGTGTACAGGTTGTTGCGGATCGAGGGGAAAAGAATAGACTGGCTCGAGAAAATGAAGCGCTTAGGGCCCAAATCCGGCAATTGAAGATAACCATCGATAAGCAACTGAGGAGCCGATCCGATGAGCAATTGATAAAAAGATTGGAAAACGAAGTCAGGAAAGGGCGGGATGAATCAGAAAAATCTGAGAATGTCATGGAAGAACTTAAAACACAATGGGCTACAAGAACAGAGGAGCGTCGCCAATACTTGAATCACTTGAAAAGGGACCATGAGAAAATTGTTGCCAATTTAAAAAGGAAAGTGGTTGCCCTTGAGGGTAAAACGGTTTGGCAGGCTAGAGATTTGAAATTGAAAGTGGACATTGCTACGACTTGTTGGCCTAGATGGAGGTAGAAGTGCAGCGGCTGCAAGACCAACACCTGCAGGACTCTCGAGCTTTAAAGACGTGCAGCGATCAGATAAGATGTTTGCTCATAGAAAAGAAGCAAACAAAAGACAGGATTAGAGCCATTGCTCATGCCATTTTCAGGAGATGCCGGGCTTGTGCAGACATGACCCATACTACTTTTGTCTCAGCAGTGATGATTTATGTGAAGCGAACCATGAATGAGTTAGAGCAGCTTGAAAGGGATTTGGATCCTAGGCCTGCGGAGAGGCCGAACGACGCCCCGTGGACACCTAAGTTTGAAGCACTAGAATATGCATAGTCCGTGTCTGTAATTTTCTACCATTATGAGTCAGTCTTTTGTATGTCCGTTAGCTTTCCGGGTCAAGTATGTTTGCAGTCATAGAGTCTGTGGTTTGCTTTTAGGTTGTGTCTATTAGTTTCTTTAAAAAAAAATGTGTTGAGTTTGTAAGAGTTTGTTTTATTAATGAAAATTGAAAATTTTATTTCCGCCCTTATTTTTGCATTTATTTTCACGAACTACGCTTGGTCTTATTCGTGCGGGGTCACGACACGTAGGCAATCTCCATAGGATTCGACCATAATCGTAAGAAAAACAGAAAGAAGAAAAAGAAGAAAATAGAAGGAAAACCGAGAAAGAGAGAAAGAAAGAAAAGAGCGGAAAAACAGAAAGAGAAAGAAAAAGCACAAGAGAGGGATGAGGTGAAGAAAATTGAAAGAAAGGTAAAAGAAACAAGGAACGAAGTGCAGGGATGACACATGCAATCAAGCAAACGCATAATAGAAATGATTAACTGTATAAGTGCATTCATGCCAACGTGCGGTTGTTAAATCTGTTAAGACTTAATCGATAACAAAGTGGTTGTCTAAATGTGTGAGTTCAGGCAGGTGGTTAGTTGATTGGCAATTCTGGCAACTCACCCATACAACACCCGGTCGAAAGATCAAGTAAAAATGATAGGGCAGGATTCGGAAATCAGCATCGTAGACCCTTCAAATGAGGTTGAGGTAACAGATGTAGGTGCTATGAAAGAAGAAATGAGGAAGTTAAAAGCACAAATGGCTGAAATGCATTGGGCATGGTCTCAGGGACATCTGACACCACTATATCCTGCTAATTCATCTTACATCCCACCCTTGGCCCATGCTCAGGAGCCCGCTACCCCCCACGCATCTTCAACTTTCCCCTATCATGCCCAGGGTTATGGTACCACTTCATACGCTCCCCCAGCTCCACCCCCTAAACAGAACCCTCTAGCACCCATGGTTCCCGTCTTTGTGGCACCTCCCCTAGCCCCACTACATAGATCGTCCAATGAGCCGCTATTCCAAGCTCACGACACCCAATATTACCCTCCCGAACCCACTTTCAAAGCGCCTGATCCATATACCTATTCTCCCCATTTTGAAATCCTTGGAGAGGTTGATAAACCGGTTAAGAATACAGAACAGGAGGAAGTGATTCGTAAAGTCAAAAGACTGGAGCAATACTTCAATAACATGAATGGTTTAGGTAACCAAGTCAGCGTCGCATACAAAGATTTGTGCCCTTTCCCTGATGTTCAGTTTCCTGCAGGGTTTAAAATGCCGAAGTTTGACTTGTATGAGGGGCACGGTGACCCAGTAGCCCATCTGTGTGGCTTTTGTAGAAAAATGAGAGTTGTTGGGGGAAAGGATGAATTGTTGATAACATATTTCGGTCAAAGCTTGAGCGGGTCAGCGCTAGAATGATACACGAGACAGGACCCCGACCGATGGTATACATGGGACGACTTGGCACAGGCATTCATTGGTCATTTTCAATATAACCTTGAGATAGTCCCCGATCGTCTGTCATTGTTGAAGCTGGAAAAGAAGCTTGGGGAAAGTTTTAGAGAGTTTGGTTTCCGCTGGAGGGAACAAGCTGCAAGGGTTGATCCTCCCATGAGGGAGAGTGAGATAGTAGATTACTTCTTGCAAACGTTGGAACCTACCTATTTTGGTCATCTAGTGACATCTGCCGGAAAGTCGTTTAATGAAGTGGTCAAGATGGGAGCCATGATTGAAGAAGGATTGAAATCTAACAAGATCTTGAGCTACTCAGTGCTGAAAGCAACCACCCAGGCCATCCAAAGCGGTACTGGTGGTGTGCTTGGAAAGAAGAAGAAAGAAGAAGTTGCTACAGCTGAAGTTAGTGCTTGGTCCAGGCCCAATAACCCTCCACTCTACTACAACCAACCCAGACCCCACCACTTAAACTACCAATATACCCATACAGCCCACCGTAACACTACTATCCATTGCCGGAACCACACTTTTCTATCCACCATGCCCAGACCTACATTCAGCCCCCGGTGCACTCACAATGGCGTACACCAAACCCCCAAAACACACATCCACCCCCACAAAACACCTATCCACCGCCCAGGGAAAACAGACTAGGAACCAACTTCCGCCCAAACCAAGCTTTTAGAAGTGAGAAGGCCCCAAATAGAAAAATATTTACTCCGCTGGGAGAATCTTACACTGCTCTCTTCCACAGATTGAAACAGTTGGAAATGTTGACCCCAATTGAATCCAAAGCACCAAACCCCCTTCCCAGAAACCTGGACCATTCTATTAGCTACGAGTATTGTTCAGGGATGCCGGGGCATGATACCGAAAAATGTTGGAAGTTGAAAAACGCGAAACAAGAGCTCATTGATAATCGTCGTATTGAAGTACAGGCTCTAGAGGCCCCAAACATCAATCAAAATCCGTTACCAACGCATTATGAGGCCAACATGATCGAACTGATACATAAGGGGGCAGAGCCTAAAAACCCTTCGCAGGTGGTTATGGTGATTCGTTCTACGGAAATCAAAGAAAAGACAGTGAGTGCAAGGCCAGTGGTTCAGTTAAAAGCAATAAAAAACAAGAAAGTGTTGGTAATGGGAAATGGACCATTCGTGGCTGCAAAAAAGCCGGATCCAGTCAAGTTAGTAGTACCAGGGTCATCATCTGCACCTGTGGTGGTTGTGAAAGGAGCTTATGTAGAACCGGTTGTCATAAAACCGGTAGTCCAGTTACCCATGGTTGATAGCAAAGCCGTACCGTGGAGATATGACAAGGTAGTGGTGACATACAAAGGAAAGGAAATTGAGGAAGAGAGTTGTGAAGCACAAGGACTAACCCGGTCGGGACGTTGTTTCGCTCCCGAAGAGTTGAGAAAGGCTAAGGGCGCTAAAGACAATCTAGTGCCAGTCAAAAAAGCTGTGACGGAAGAAGAGGCAGAAGAGTTTCTGAAAAAAGATGAAAGTACAAGATTATTCCATTGTTGAACAACTGAGAAAAACACCGGCTCAAATCTCGTTGTTGTCGTTATTGATTCACTCTGACGAGCATTGCCGAGCTTTGATGAAGATATTGAATGAGGCTCATGTGCCTGACAAAATTTCAGTGAACCATTTAGAGACAATTGCCAACAAAATCTTTGAAGTGAACAGGGTAGCATTTTCTGATGATGAATTGTTTGTGGAGGGCACAGAACACAACAAAGCTCTCTATTTGACGATCAAGTGTGAAGGTTCAATGGTTACTCGGGCACTGATCGATAACGGGTCGAGTACTAATATTTGCACGTTGTCCACGTTGAACAAGTTGAAGATCGATGAGGATAGAGTCCGAAAAAATAGCATTTGTGTTCGAGGGTTCGACGGAGGGGGAACAAACACAGTAGGGGATATTATACTCGAATTGACTATTGGCCCAGTCGAGTTCACTATGGAATTTCAGGTGTTGGATGTTGCAGTATCCTACAATATTTTGTTGGGTTGACCATGGATTCACGCGGCCAAAGCCGTGCCTTCCACGCTGCACCAAATGGTCAAGTTCGAGTGGGACAGACAAGAAATTGTGTTACATGGGGAAGATCCCACATGCGCCATGAATGATGCCATTGTGCCCTTTATAGAAACTGAAGGTGATAAGGGACCATGGGTTTACCAGGTCTTCGACACGGTCCCGGTGAGCAGAGTGCCCGAAGGTAAAAGCATGACATGTCCCAGGGTGGCAGCTACAACCGTCATGGTAGTATCAGAAATGCTAAATAACGGGTTCGTGCCAGGGAAAGGTCTGGGGGCTGAACTTCAGGGCATTATTCAACCCGTGTCCCTTCCCAAAAATCTGGACACCTTCGGATTAGGTTTCAAATCAACAGCGACAGATGTTAGAAGGGCCCGTAAATTGAAAAAGAAAGCTTGGGTTCTTCCTAAACTATTACACGTTTGTCCAGGTCCTTCGTTAGGCCGGGTATCAAGAAACACTCATTGGCAAGGATGTCAGGTTCATTGATTGGGGCAGAGGAGAATTTGGATAAGGTGTTCGAGAGAGTATTTGCTGAGGTAAACATGGTTGAGGCCAGGGAAGGGTCAAGCGGAGTAGATATACAGTACATCGGACCACATGCCAACATCA
The DNA here is from genome assembly GCF_000393655.2 of Nicotiana sylvestris. Lineage (NCBI taxonomy): Eukaryota > Viridiplantae > Streptophyta > Magnoliopsida > Solanales > Solanaceae > Nicotiana > Nicotiana sylvestris. The sequence goes on from NC_091066.1 coordinate 102,491,100, forward strand.
AAAATTGGGAAGCTACTCCTCTTCCAACTCGGAGGGAGTCGTGGTAGTGGGTTTTGTTTTCCTTTTGTCACCTGGATTATTCCAGGGTTTGTAATCCAGTTTCTATGTTCCGTCCGTTTGGTTGAGTTAAAACTTTGTTATCTTTACATTCAATGAAATGCAACTTTTTTGTTCCTAATTTTGTTTCCATTTTTCTTTTCTTTTGTACAGTTCTTTTTATGCTGATATCAATGATATGACATACATGAGGAACCTTCGGCCCAGTTTTAAAAGCCAATCTAGCTCGGAAGTAATAATACAAGAAATCGAGTGTGATGATGGGGTGGATTGTAACAACGATGAAGCTTATGAGGAAATTAGTAAAGAATTAAGTCATTTTGAAGAAAAACCCAAACCTAACCTAAATGACACAGAAGCAGTTAATTTAGGGGACCAAGACAATGTGCGGGAAACTAAAATAAGTGTTCATCTGGAGCCACAACTCAAGGAGGAGATAATTGCAGGAGTACAAAGATGTTTTTGCATGGTCATATGATGATATTCTAGGTCTAAGCACCGATTTGGTGGTTCATAAATTACCCACTGATCCGGCACTCCTCCCTGTCAAGCAGAAGCTGAGAAAGTTCAAAACGGACATAAGCGTGAAGATTAAAGAAGAGATTACCAAACAGTTTGAGGCAAAGGTCATTCAGGTTACACGGTACCCCACTTGGTTAGCCAATGTCGTATATGTGCGAAGAAAGATGGCAAGACTAGGGTGTGCGTTGATTATCGAGACCTTAACAAGGCAAGTCCAAAAGATAATTTCTCATTGCCCAACATCTATATACTGATTGACAATTGTGCCAAACATGATATTGGATCTTTTATGGATTGTTATGCGGGTTATCATCAGATTCTTATGGATGAGGAAGATGCAGAAAAGACGGCATTCATGCCGTTTGGCTTGAAAAACGCTGGGGCAACTTATATGAGGGCCATGACAACCATATTCCATGATATGATACATAAGGAAATCGAGGTATATGTGGATGATGTGATCGTGAAGTCTAGACAGCAATCCGACCATGCCAGAGATTTGAGAAAGTTCTTTCAAAGGCTTCGAAGGTATAATCTCAAGCTCAATCCTGCAAAGTGTGCTTTTGGGGTGCCATCTGGGAAGTTGTTGGGGTTTATAGTCAGCCGGCAGGGTATTGAATTAGACTCGTCGAAGATCAAAGCCATTCAGGAGTTGCCACCCCCAAGAAACAAAACCGAGGTGATGAGTTTGTTAGGAAGATTGAACTATATCAGCAGGTTCATTGCTCAGCTCACGGCAACTTGTGAACCAATTTTCAAGTTGTTGAAGAAAGATGTCGTGGTTAAATGGACTGATGAATGTCAGGAGGCTTTTGATAAGATAAAGGGGTATTTGTCAAACCCACCTGTGTTGGTCCCGCCAGAACCAAGGAGGCCTTTGATTCTATATCTGACAGTTGTGGACAGTTCATTCGGCTGTGTACTGGGGCAGCACGATGTTACGGGCAGAAAGGAGCAGGCTATCTACTATCTCAGCAAGAAGTTCACAACTTACGAGATTAAGTATACTCATCTGGAAAGGACATGTTGCGCCCTAACTTGGGTGGCACAGAAGTTGAAACATTATTTGTCATCTTACACTACTTACCTTATATCTCACTTGGACCCGTTGAAGTATATTTTTCAGAAACCCATGCCCACAGGAAGGCTTGCAAAGTGGCAGATCTTGCTTACAGAGTTCAACATTATCTATGTGACACGGACTGCCATGAAAGCACAGGCATTAGCCAATCATTTGGCTGAGAACCCCGTCGATGAAGATTATGAGCCTTTGAAAACCTATTTCCCTGATGAAGAGGTAATGCACATTGATGAATTGGAAGAAGCTAAGAAGTTGGGATGGAAACTTTTCTTTGATGGGGCTGCAAATATGAAAGGCGTGGGAATAGGAGCGGTACTTATTTCGGAAACAGGTCAGCATTACCTTGTTACAGCTCGGCTTCGTTTCTACTGTACAAACAACATGGCAGAATATGAGGTGTGTATATTGGGATTGAGATTAGCTGTGGATATGGGTGTACGGGAAGTCTTGGTCATGGGTGACTCGGACTTACCAGTACACCAGATTCAAGGAGAATGGGAAACACGGGATTTGAAGCTTATACCGTATCAGCAGTGTCTGCATGAGCTTTGCCAACGTTTTCAGGCCATAGAATTTTGGCACATTCCAAAGATTCATAATGAGGTTGCTGACGCTTTGACTACTTTGGCGTCAATGTTGCACCATCCAGATAAAGCTTATGTTGATCCATTGCAGATTCAGGTCCGTGATCAGCATGCTTACTGTAATGTGATAAAAGAGGAAATTGATGGAGAGTCGTGGTTCCATGATATCAAGGAGTACATTAGAGCGGGAGTATATCCGATACAGGCCACTGCTGATCAGAAAAGAACGATTTGGCGATTGGCAAGCGGGTTTTTCCTTAGTGGAGGAATGTTGTACAAAAGAACTCCAGATCTCGGGTTGTTGAGATGTATAGATGCAAGGCAGTCCACAACTATCATGATTGAGGTACATTCCGGAGTTTGTGGACCGCATATGAGTGGGTATGTTCTAGCAAAAAAGATTCTCCGAGCGGGTTATTATTGGCTCACGATGGAGCGGGATTGTATCAGTTTTGTGCGTAAGTATCATCAATGCCAAGTACATGGAGATTTGATTCATTCTCCACCATCAGAATTACATACGATGTCTGCACCATGGCCTTTTGTTGCGTGGGGCATGGATGTTACTGGGCCAATTGATCCAGCAACATCAAATGGGCACAGGTTTATTTTGTTAGCTATAGATTATTTTACCAAATGGGTGGAAGCTAAGGCGTTCAAGTCTGTGACTAAGAGAGCTGTAGTCGACTTCGTGCATTCAAATATCATCTGTCGGTTTGGGATTCCAAAGGTAATCATCACAGATAATGGGGCTAATCTTAATAGTCATTTGATGAAGGAGACATGTGAGCAGTTTAAGATTACTCATAGGCATTCTACTCCATACCGTCCCAAGGAAAATGGTGCGGTTGAAGCAGCCAATAAAAATATAAAGAAAATACTTCGGAAGATGGTTGAAGGATCTAGACAGTTGCACGACAAATTGCCTTTTGCATTGTTAGGATATCGCACCACCATTCGTACCTCGGTGGGGGCGACTCCTTACTCATTAGTATATGGTACCGAGGCAGTAATACCCGCAGAAGTGGAAATAACATCTCTGCGAATCATTGCGGAGGCTGAGATCGATGATGATGAATGGGTGAAAAGCCGGCTTGAGCAGTTGAGTTTGATTGACGAGAAGAAATTGACATCAATGTGTCATGGCCAGTTGTACCAACGAAGAATGGCAAGAGCATACAACAAGAAAGTATGTCCAAGAAAATTCGAAGTCGGGCAATTAGTACTGAGGCGAATTTTGTCTCATTGGGCTGAAGCAAAAGGAAAGTTTGCCCCAAATTGGCAGGGACCATTTGTAATAACCAGAGTGTTGTCTAACGGAGCATTGTATTTGACAGATGTGGAAGGAAAATGTATAGAAATGGCCATTAATTCTGAAGCGGTCAAGAGATATTATGTATGATTTCTTTATTTGCTGAATGTATCTATTTGTATTTGGCATATCTTAAAGATTGAAATGATGAAGGCGTTTTGTCCTGCTATCCAAATACTCTTATCCCTTGTTATCCCCTTTGAGCCTTACTTATTTTTCATACCCCTCTAACGGAATCAACGGCACTATCAGGGAGCACAGGTGTCGAACATAAAAGAAAGAAGAGAAAAACAAAAGGAAAAGAAAGAAGAGAAAAAAAAGGAAAATAAAAGAAAGAAAAGAAAAAGAAAAGAAGAAAAGGAAAAGAAAGAAAGGCAAAAGAAAAGAAAGAAGAGAAAAACAAAGGAAAAGGAAAGAAAGAAAAACACAACAACAAAAGTTAAATACAGTGAACTACGTTTGACTTGATCCCGAAAGGGTACGTAGGTAGCCTTACTCCGAGGTTCAGTCATACCAAAATAAAAATCAAAAAATCTCCAATCGAGAAACTGGGGCAGAAGTTGTGATTTTTGTGAAATTTGGATTCCGAAAGTTGCAATTTAAACCCATTCGAATTGTTTTGAGCCTTTTATACCTTTCTTTCTAACTCAATCCAAAAGCCTACATTACTGTCCAAAGAAAGACCTTTTGATCAATTTCTATGAAATGCCAGGTCGAGCAGGTAGCGGCAATTCGCATCAGTGGGGACACTCTGGTTCAAGCAAGAAAGAACGAAAGTAAAAATGAGAGAGTCTTATTGGTGAAAACCTTCACGGGCACCGTAAGGCGACGGGGGCTGAGATAAAATAAATGAGAGAGTCTTATTGGTGAAAACCCTCGCGGGCACCTTGAGGCGAAAATGAGTTGGAAAATATTTGAATGGCAAAAGGTCTGTGGGTGGAAAAATGTTTCGAGGTACTGCAGGAAAACAAGGTTAAGGTCTAGGTAATTCAAACCATTGATGGAAGTTCTGGGCAACAAAGTATGGCAATTGAAAGTTGGTTAGTTGGATAGACCGGGCCGATCAATCCAAAATGCATGTCATAACCATTGGTACCAGCTGTCTCGCTCAGATAAGTTTCTTTTCCTTCTTTTTTTTTTTAAAAAAAGAAACAGCCATCTGGTTTTTGATTCTTCTTATCCTTAACTCAAAAAATCATTGCATTTCATTTTCTTTTGAGGGTTTTATCTAGCTGAGATGTTTTAGTATTAGTCTTGGTCAATGTAAGCTGAAAGGACTTCAAAAGCCCACTACCGGCTTCTAGAATTGTAAAGCACAACGTGGTCAGGGCATGTCAAAAACAACTTGATATCAAGTGGAATACAAGGAATTAACGAAAGTTTCATCGGTGAAATGATTGGGGAATGTCGTGGGAAAAGCAAAGTTTAAACAAAAGGTCAGAAAAATGAAATAACAACGTGGGTGTAAAACATTCAGGTCGCCGGATGTTGGGAAACTTAAAGGTTAGTCAGAAATTCAAGCAGTTCAGGGCCAGTGCGGGGAAGGCAGTCAACACAAAGCAAGGCAGTGGAAGGATTTTTTCAGCAAGAAGGCCATCAACTAACCACCGTTTTAAACTGACGAAATTTTCTTTGATTGTAACAGGGGCAGAAAAGTTAGCCGTTGAGAAGGAATTCTCCAAGAAGGAAAAACAATTCAAGTTTTTAGGGAAGACAGTTTCAAAGGAAGAGAGTTCGAGTTTCTGGGAATATGGTTCAAAGTGTAAGGGAAAATAGTGTCAATTTAATTTGAGCAATCAGGAGTCCGCCTGGAGAATAGAGACATACAATTTAATTTTAGCAGTCAGGAGCCCGCCTGGATAACAGAGGAATACATTCAATTTCAAATTTAGAAATCAAGAGTCCGCCTGGAAAATAGAGACATACCATTCAGAGTTTAAGCAATCAGGAGCCCGCCTGAAGAACGGAGGTGATACAATTCAAGTTTTTAGCTTCCCCTCAATCTCTTTGTTCATCTTGAAATCAGGAGTCCGCCTGAAGAATAGAGACATACAGTTTAATTTTAGCAATCAGGAGCCCGCCTGGATAATAGAGGAGTAGTTTCAATTTTAAGTTCAACAGTCAGGAGCCCGCCTGGAAAATGGAGGTGTTAAATATGTCAAGCAGTCGAATTCAGGAGCCCGCCTGGAGAACAGAGGTGATATAATTCAATTTTAGTTTTCAATCAATCTCTTTGTCTATTTTGAAGTCAGGAGCTCGCCTGAAGAATAGAGGCATGCAATTCAAGTTTCGGAAGTCAGGGACCCGCCTGAAGAATAGAGGCATGCAATCCAAGTTTCGGAGGTCAGGAGTCCGCTTGAAGAATGGAGTTGAAGTCAGGAGCCCGCCTGGGAAATTGAGGTTGTTATATTCTAAGTTGTAGTCGAAATCAGGAGCCCGCCTGGATAACAGAGGAATACATACAATTCAAGTTTCAGAAGTTGGGAGTCCACCTAAGGGAATAGCAACAGGGAATCTTATCGAGAAAGAACAGGACAATGAGGCAACAAGGAGACACAAGACAACAAGGCAGCAAGGAAGTACAAGAGCAAGTTTGAAGAAATTTAGATAGGATTTTTGTAATTCATAGAGCATAGTTAGTTTAGCTTCTTTTATCTTTGACGTGGTGTAATAAGGGAGGTCAGCAAGCAGTAACAGCAGCAGTAACAACAGCAAGCGCAGTGCAATCACAGTTCCTGGTAGTCCCAGCTACCAGACATTCCCGAACTACACTGACCTGATTTCTGTTTAGCCCTGCATATGTAGGCAACCTCCAAGCAGGATGCGGTCAAACATTTCAAAAAATGCTTCACACAGAATTTTCAAACGGGCAAAAATCGCTCGTGTTTGCTCACTTATCTTTGCCCGAAAGTATTTCATGTTTTCAAACAAAGAGGGGCAACTGTGAGCACGTGATTTTTGCCCTAAATATGATTATTCCCAAAATCCCAAACAAAATCATTTTTCTTTATTTTTTATAATTTTTGTGCATTTTGGTGTCATTTTCTGATAATTGTTGCATTCTATTTGCGCATGTTAATTCTTATAAAGTACAAAAATATGCATTTTTGCATTTAGGTTTTAGTATCAATTAAGGGTTAATCTGTTTTAAACACAAAACATGAAAATCACAAAAATTAGTTCACTTTCGCATTTTAATGATTTTTATTATGAATTTGCCATGAAATAGTTTTAAACAATTTTAGGCATTAGTCATGTTTTAGCTTTGAAGTATATTAGGATTTTATTTTTATTGTTGCAATTGTATAAAATCAGAAAAATAATTACAAAATTACAAAGTGGAAAATAATTAGATAAAATGAAATAAAAAAAACAACAAAGGAAATCAAGTGAGAGGCAAAGGGCTGGCCAATTTTGGGCCAAATTAAAAGAAAACGTTCAGGCCCAAACGCCTTAAACCATTGAAAACCAGCCCAGCCCAAGTCACCAACCCGGTCCTCCTCCCAGGTGTTGAAACGGCGTCGTTTTCCCCAGCCCCAATCACGACTGTTGGATCTCATCAATCCAACGGTCCGGAACTAACGAGGTTCCTGATTTAAAACGGTTTGAAAGCCCACCCCAGACCCTCGTCTTCCTCACCCCACCTCTCCTATCAAACCCTAATCCACGCCGCCCCAAAATCCCTCGTCGGCGGTGAATGCAACCTACGTCGTTCACCCCCAGATTAACACCATAGATCCCACAGGAGTCCCTCTTTCCACTCTCGTTATTTGTTTTCCTTGAATGCTGCCGGAGCTCGTCCAATCTTAGTTTGAAGTTTCCGGTCAAATCGAAGGTTCATCCGAACGAGCCCAAAATCACACCACATAATCCCCGTTCTTCCCTCAAACCTAATCCATGATTATTTTCTTTCAAATCTCTGTGAAACGGCTCGAATCTCAGATCTAAGAATTTCTGGCCAAAACCCTAAACCAAATCTTTGTGATTTCGAACCGTAGTATCCTTAACCATGTGTTCTCTTGTAAGAACACATGGTTAGGGATGTTACGCGTCAAAAATCTGAAAGGATTCAGACGTTAATGACTGGCCGGGGTTCCTCGTGTTTCTGTGAGTTTTTCTTGTCTCTTTTAACTCGCATGGTTGAAATTTTAGTTACAATGTGTGTTTCATTAATTGTTCCATTAATTCTATGATTTATTTTGTGTATTAGTATAGTTCTGTCAATTACTGTTAGTTCTGAGTCGATATTTGTTTGAATGATTGTGAGTTTATGGTTTAAGAATTAGTTTAAATTCGTTTAATGTTGATCTTGTTAGCTTAAGTTTAGTTTGATTTCATTTAGCTTGACTGAGTTGGTTAATTGAACAATTAGGTTGGTTAGTTTAATTAATTGATTTCTGAGTACTAATTAATCAATTTCAGTTAGTTTTAGATTAAATTAGGGGATTGGTTATAGCTGTTAAGGATGAGGTTAGGATCAGTAAATTACAGAAGCCTTCAGGGGTAGTCTGGGTATGGAAAAGGGTAGTTCTGATAGGAATAGTAATTTCAAAGCATGTGAAAGGGCAGAATAGGTATTGTATGGGTAGAAGAATACCCTAGGGCCTTCTAGAATGGGATTTTAGTGCACATTTCAGCACAATAGGGGTGCTTACTTGTTTACCAAGTCAAGAGTAGAGGGACTAATGAGAAAATCAGAATCTGATCTATTTCTCTGGGGTTGCCTATAAAAGGGCATGAAATGCCTTGGGAAAGGGGGTTCTGCTTCTGCTTCTGCCTTTCAGCTCTAAGCTCAGAAACCCCCACCAAAAACTCTCCTCCCTGCTTTCAATTTCAGCTGGCACTTTAATTCCAAGTTTATTCAAAAAACAAAACATCAAAAAATGAAGCAATCAAAAACAATCTTATAGTTTCATTATTAGTTTTGGATTTCAGTTGGGTTTTGGGTTTAGCAGTATCGCAGAGATGTTTGGGTTCAGCTGTGAGGGTTAGGAGTGTATTTGAAGTATGTGTTGAATTGATCTGTGGAGGCTGCCTGTATTTCTGGTTTTCAAAAGTAGTTCTTGGCCTGTTCTGTATATATATTGTTGAGTTTGTTGCTGTTGCTTTTCAAAGTAGCTGACTCCTCTCCTTTTCTCTATTTACATTTCAATTTCCAGGTACTTGTTCTGTAGCTCTCAAGTTTATGGAAATGAAGTAAATATGCTGTCTGAACTTGATCTCTGAATTCCTCGTGTTTTTTTTTGTTTGATTTAATGTATAAAACAGTTAGCTTACTCGACATTTCGTGTCATTTGGGTACTAGACTAATCCTGGATTGTATAAATTGGATTGATGAACTTTTAAGCATGAGTTTGTTCATTTTTGGGTACTTGGGTATTTAGATTCATGTACGTAATCAAGACTGTGGACTGACTAGACTTATATTCATCATTTAGCTATGTTATAGCGTAATTTCTGTTGGTGTAGTGTAACTGGAAAATCAGGAGAAACTAAAAAAATGAGTCGAGACCCATGACTTCTATTCGTGTTAATAACTGGAGATTGAGCAGGAAATCAGTATGTAGTTTGGGTCAGCTTAGAATAAATGTTCATATTGCCCTGTGTTAATTCAAAAACAGGAATTAGAAGTAGTCAAAGTGTAGTTGCTTCAAAATATTCCAATCACTCTGAATTGGTTCGTGAGTATCGTTAATTGGTATAGTTGTGTCAAATTTGTTATCACGTCCAGTTTTGGCCAATTTCTATAATCTCATTTCACCGTTGTACGATTGGATTTTAATTTGAAAGCTTGGGCTCAATATTAACCAGTCAGGCCTACTCTCTTTTAATTTAATCGGTTGAGGCTTGGAGGATATCATTTGACTTGGGCCAAAAGGTAATGTTAGAAGCCCAAGGCTGGACAGAACCAAAAGCGAAGCATGCCTTACCTGCTTGTTACTTGGGCTAATTGCGAAAGCCCAAGATTACTGAAGATTCGAATCATGGACAGCTCCGGATTCAAAATTGTAATTCTTAAACAATGCTAGTTAATTAGGCCTTTTACCTTTATTCATAGAGACAGTAGAAAATTATAGAGTGCTTTAGGTTACCGTTTTAAAGCAAAATGAGATGAGCCTCGTTAAAACAAAACACATAAATTGCGGGGCCCTCGTTAAATATGTATATTAAAAAATACTTAGAATTTAGGAGGGCCGTTTAGCGAATTTCACGACTTTCCCCAAAATAATATTGCGTTAGAATCTTTAGACGCGATTTAATTAAATTACCTTCTTAAACTCGGGTGCGCATTGATGCGACCCAAATCCAAATCTCGACAAAGTCAAATGTGTCAAAAACCACGGGTGCATTGATTGCGACGCGGTTCGAAACGCAATTTCACGACGTCGCAAATCTTTTAAAATAAATAATGAAAAGGCAGTGTAAAATTAATAAAAGGCATATAAGTTAACATGTATTAAAATCAGATAAAATCAAATACAACAGTTAAGCGACCGTGCTAGAACCATGGAACCCGGGAGTGCCTAACACCTTCTTCCGGGTTAACAGAATTCCTTACTCGGATTTCTGGTTCGTAGACTGTAACAGAGTCATATTTTTCCTCAGTTCGGGATTCAAACGGTGACTTGGGACACCATTAATCTCCCTAGTAGCGACTCTGAATAATTAATACCTAAATTTCGTTCCGATTGTCCTTTATTTGGAAAAACTCCTTTACACTCCTCTTCCGAGGGTGTAGGTGAAAAAGGAGGTGTGACAATACTTGGTGGTGATTTTTATTGAGTGGCACAACTGTCGTCCTTTTGGGTATGTGGTCATTTTTGACCCAGCGGCCGCGCGCGTTCTTTAGCTCCAGTGTTGGGTTGTGGTTCTTTTGAAGGGGTCTTGGTTGAATAGGCCTGAGTCGTTTGGCGTTCCTGGTTTTGCTTATGGTGATCACGATATTAGGTATGGAAATGCTGAAATTGTACTCCGCTGAGCGGGGTTCCCCTGCCGGTCGTGCCTTGTCGAATCTTGTTCCACTGGAGATTCCTCGAGGTTGTTGTCTTCGGGCTATTTCCCTTTCGTTGAGAGGTAGGTTGCATCTTGTGTCGTTCCTCCCATACGTGGCGCATGGATGGTACCTCCACTTGTATGGCATTAGTTTCATTGTCGGGAGTCTAGTTGGATATACCGAGCCCGAAGAGGTTCCAGGGCGGTTATCCACGACCCTGCTCCGTGGTAGGTGTCGGGTGCGGGTATCTGACCAGATCTTTACTGGGTATCTAATCAAGATTCGTTTGAAATATCCTGAGTCATCGGGCATGTTTCGTTTAACCTTCGGGCGAAGGCCCGAGTTATCCAGTCATTCGAAACCGGGAGCGATCTCATTTGTCCTATTAGGGAACGCGACGTGGCTTCCTATAGTGCTTCACTCTCTCTTTGTCTGGCCCCAGGTGTGTTGAACTCTTTCGTCACTACTTTGATGATATCAGTGAGTGCTCCTGTGGAGGGGTATGCTGATATGGTAAGCGGGTTTGCGAGGCCAGGTGCCAGGCTGCGGTGCTGCATCATGGTTTATTTCGAGAGTGTTTCCTCGAACTTCCTCAATGAGACGGACTCGCACTCATCATCTTGGAGGTCACTATATTTGAACGAGCATACGTAAGCAGTGGTGCGGTCATAAGGATCCAAGGTCCTATCGCACTTGGGGAGTTTCGGCGTTCCGGATTTCTGGGACCACTTCCTCCGGAGATGATTGTTGTATGAACTTCCACGAACCTGACTCAATTATTCCGAAGAGATTCCCAAGCATCCTTACTATGGTGGGGTTAGTTACCGATCCATTATGGCTTGATCTCTCGGGTAGTCACTCGGCGTAGGGAGATGTTTCCGGCGCTACTGCGCTGGGAGTCTCCGGGTGACTTTGCAGCTGAGCGATAGTCAGCTGCTGTGCCTGCAACATTTCAAAAATAACTTAAAGACTAAATTCCTGTTCTTCCCGAGCCGGGGTTTTTTGATCTTCATGTTGGTCGATATGTAGTATGCTACCATCGGTGCGCGAGGCTTTGTCGACCTGTTGTGCACCTTGCAAGCCAGCATCCGCTTGAATCGATCCAGATACGTTATCGGGGTCCTGCGGCATCCCACCAGCCACTAGAACAGGCACACCATTTCTGTCGTGATTTTCGGGGTAGTCATTCTCGACTTTGCTTACCGAGCCAGACATTTTAACCTGAAATCAAGGGATCTTGGACAAGAAAAAGTGTGCAAGATAATGTGTATTTGTGCAATGAAACCAGCAAGAAAATAATCACTATTATTTTTAGCCCCACGGTGGGCGCCAAACTGTTTACCGTGAAAATGTAAACAACAATTAAATTTGTAAATGGGATTCTAAAAATACGTGATCTATTCCTGAACTAGTTGTTAGAGCAGTTGATGTTAATAATTTTAAGTTTAATGATGAAATGCAAGCTAAAACGAGGTAGAAGTCAAACCGAGGGGCATGTTGCCTGGATGCGGGGCCGATCGATGGGGACCTCGGGGTCCAGGTTTAGGTCGAGCTCGAGCTGTTGGGGTCAGCCGAGAATGAGATAATAATTGAGGATACGATTAAGCACAACTCTTTATGACAAGGATTAAGCTATATAGTGAAGAACATGTAAGAGGACGATAGATATTAAAGTGGCCACGGTCCAGTGAGAACGAGCAAGCTAGAAAGAAAAGAGAAAGAGAGATATTATTGCTCTTATAGAGAAACAGAGCAACATCAGTCCCTTACAAGATAGGGTGAGTCCCCTTTATATAAGAGTGGGGACTCGGCTACAATTATGTGGTGAATAATTACAAAGTATGGAGATGGGATGGCTTGACGTGATGCCTTAGCATAGGCTCTGGATAGGCCGGCCCTGTCAGGATTAGCCGTGTACCTTGGGAGCTCCCCCCTTTATCCTGTCTTCGATCTCCATTTTTTCTGAGTTGGGCTTCGACAAGCCCCGAGGTTGGGAACTCGGTCGTGGCCTCCCGTCCTTGGGGTCCCGAGGCATGCTTCCGAAATGACTTGACTCTTCGACGGCTTAATAAAAAACCTCGATTGAAAGTTGTTATATGGTGATGATCGAGCACCTTGGGAGGTTTTGGCTCGGAGGCTGAGTATCTCGAAGCCGATGTTTAGGAGCTGACATGGTCGAAGCTCTTTTGCCTGTATCGAGGGTAGCCTATTGAACCGGTTCTTTTCGAAGTAGATTCGAAGTAATTAAAGGCCTGTGATTTAGTAGCGATGGTCGGGCGTCCCCGAGTCATGTTAGATTGGCTGGTACGGCCGTGTGACCGGAGTCACTTGTGTTTGACCAGACCCTTTGAATCTCGAGTGAGATAGTTTCGGCATCTATATCAAGGGTATGCCTTTTAAGGGGTCTTACTAGTTCGATATATAGCCGAAACTTTAAGATAGTGTTAATGCCTTTAGTAAGGTCTTACAAGTTTTTCATGCCTTTGAGGTCTTATAGATTTGGATACATCGTCCAAGTATTATTCATGCCTTGCTTGAGGTCTTATAGATATCGTCACTTGGTATAAATGTGGTTCATGCCTTGCTTGAGGTCTTACAGATATTGTCACTTGGTACAAATGTGGTTCATCCCTTGCTTGAGGTCTTACAGATATAGTTGCTGCCTTATGAAGGTCTTACGAGACCGAGTTTACCCGCTCGGGGTCTTATGGGCTCGGGTTTCCTAATGAATGGCAATTGACGAGAGTCCCCGAGTCTTTGAGGGTACCTCAGCTCGGAAGCCGTTACTAGTAAACTTCGTATTGCCTTGTTGAGGGCTTAAAATTTCGGAGATACTAACCCTGAGGTCGTATTACTTTTTTTTGAGATTTTGATGTCAGTCCCCGAGTATTCAGGGCACTTTTGGCCTTGGAGATGTTTCATGATTTTCATGTTGCCTTATTGATGGCTTAAGATCTTGGAGTCCCAACCTGGAGGTCATTCGGGTGTTGAATTGTTGATGCTAGTCCCCGAGTGTTCGGGTCATTTTCGACGGAGAGGTTGTTTTTGCGGACGTGCCGAGCTTCTTTTGGAGCGTGAGATGTTTTGAGAAAAGATACTCTTCAATGATTTGGTACAAGTGTACATGTTTTCACCATCGAGAGTCCGGCTATACAGACACGGTTCGTTCAACCGTTTGGCCCGATTCATCATTTTTCTATTGAGATCCCATTTGGCATTTCTTAGCTTTTTCGGGTGGATGACTTTCTGGGGGGATGCCCTCCAGTTTTTGAGGTTGATTGCAAAAGAATCCTTGAACACTTGTTGGATCTTCATTAGGTAGCATATAAGTGTTGCCTCATTAAAAACCTTACTGGTAAAACCCTTTTCAGGATAAAAACTTGATCGAAGGAAAAAAGTGCAACGGATGCTTTAAAACCTTAAGGTCTTCAAGCTAGGTTAGTGCTCTCACTGCTTCGTTCGGGCACCTGCATAAGGGTTAGTAAGAAATATGAAATGAAAAGGGATATGGTTATACCATAGTGTGGGATGTGTCGGTGATGTTTCGAGGACCGATATGTCCTAGTTACTCAAGATGAGGATGTGGTACAACCCTTCACTTTGTTTAATCGAGTTTAATCGAATGTGCGGTTTGATTACCCTTTGGCTCTTTAGTGAGCGGAGGCATTGGTGCTGGCGCCACATTGTGCACTACGAACATTTCCATTGTTGTATGTTCTTCCCCGTAGAAGGTTTTAATCCCATCCTTTGTCGGAAATTTCATCATTTGGTAGAGAGTGGATGGTACTTCTCTCATGCAGTGTATCCACGGTCGTTTGAACAAGGCATTGTACCTCATGTCTCCTTCGATGATATGGAATGTGGCATTTTGGGTTGTAACGGCTGCGGTGACAGAGAGGGTGATTTTCCCTTTTGTTGTTTCATTTGCCATGTTGAATCCGTTGAGGACTCGAGTGGTGGGCTCTGTGAGCACGTGATTTTTGCCCTATGTGAGAATTACTCCCAAAAATTCAAAATAAAACAATTTTCTTTTGTGTGCAATTTTGAGAATTTTCGTGGCATTTTTTTATAATTATTTGTATTAGTCCGTGCATGTTTATTTGTTAAATTAATAAAAAATGCAAAAGTATATCGCATTTGCATTTAGGATTTAATTCTACAATTAGGAGCAATTAAGTTTGTTTTACAAGAACAAAAATCATAAAAATAGTGTACTTTGCATTTTTAGCATTCAATGTCCAAATTATGTTATTTTATCGTAATTGCTATTTAATTGTGTGTTAATTGTTATTAAGAGTTGATTAGCGCTTTTATAAATTAATTTAGTTCTATAGGATAAATTAGGATTTTTAGAATTTAGTTTTAGTTTAAGAAAAAATAAAAGAAGAAAAAAGAATCAATAAAAGAAGAAGAAAATCACATTGGGCCTTTTCTTCAATTTGAAACCACAAGCCCAAAACCAAATAACCCCTTATCCAACCCAAAAAACCCCCACCGGGTCGACCCGACCCGGTCCGCCCCATAACCCCAAACAAACACCCCCCCTTTCTTCCATTTTTCATTTTTTGAAAAAAAAAACTTAAAAACCCCTAAAGCCACCCGCCCCCCTCTCCTCTTCATCTTCCCCAAACCACCCCCTTCCCCTTCACATCTAGCAGCAACCAACGACCTCCCATGGCTGCCCCTTCCTCCTTCATCTTCTTCTACTTCTCCAACTCCAGCTCCAAACGACCTCGCCATCCATGGCTGCCCTCCCCATCGTCCCTCGCCTCTTCTTCTTCTTCGTTAGCTCTACGGCTCCCATGGCTTCCTTTGCTGCTTCTACTACCCCTCACGTCCCATGGCTGCCCCCCTCACCACCATTTACTCCAAACGACCACCAGCCCACGACGAACAACACCCTGTCCCCATTGTCCCAAACAACCATCTCCTGAACAACCACAGTTGCCTCAAACAACCCCACTGTCTAAACCAGCCTCCTCATCATCGTTCTTCGTCGTCGAGCTCCAGTTCAAAACCACCCTCCCATGGTTGCCTTTTTCTTCTGCTTCGTATTCAACTCTAGCCATGGACGAACCACCATGAACGACCACGTCAACCTCCAGTCCAAAATGAGCTCCATATCCAGCAACCATGGTCGCTGCTTCATCTCCTTCGTCATTTCCTCCAGTCACCGGAAAAACCAGCAACGACCACTCCACATGAGAGACCACCATCTCTTCTGCTACGTCTAGCCATGAACTCGATCGTCACTGCGTCAAAAATGAAAATGGGTTGAAAACAATGATGTTTGTTCAGGCGCGTCGAGGTTCCGTTCAAGTCTGTGTCTGTTAGTCAAGCGTCGAAATAATGTTGCGAACGAAGTTGTGTTTCATTGGAAGTTCAACATTGTTCGACGTCGGATCGTTAGCATAAAGGTCATCCATATTTCGTTCACGGATTTTTGCTGCTTTTTCTTTGGTCTCGTGTTAATATGTGGTTTCATTTTGAAAATTTTCGCATGATATTCCTACTGCATATTCGTTGAAATTGTGTGTGTGTGCGTTTTGGATGACTTTCCTACTGTTTTGAGTTCGATTGATACTCAAGTTAGTGATTGAAATCTACTCGTTTGTTCCGTTAAGTTTGTTCAGATATGAATCTGACTCTGTTAATTATTCATGAACGTTGTCGATTAGGAGTTTGTTTGGCAAGTTTGTTTATTCAGAGTTTGTTTGTTAATTGGATCATTTATTAGGTGAATTGGTTATAGCTGATATGGTTTTGGTACAGATTGAAAGGGATGGGGGTAGAATGGTAAATTGCAGTAGTTTCAGGGGCATTTTCGGGGTTTTAAGTTTTTAAAAATGATTAATTTGAGTGCTCTGTCCACTAAGTACTAATAATATTAAATTAATACATTATTTAATACATAGTGGGGGACAAGACAAGTGGTAGTGGGATTTAATACATTGTTTAATATAGTGGGGGACAAAGCATGCAGTAGTGGGGAATAAGGGAATTAAATAAAGAAAAGATATGTGGTAGTGGGAACTAATATATTTGTTTAATATAGTGCGGGACAAAATATTAAGTAGTGGGATTCAAAAGGGGGATGGGGATAAGATGGTGAGATTAATTTAAATGCTTCAAGTTAAGGGGGTCAGAATTTAAGGGTAAAAAACATTAACTGGTCTTTCAATCTAAAAAGGAGAGTAATTCAAGAACTAAAAACTGAAAGAGTGAGGTCTTGCTTTGACTACTGAAAATCAGAATTAGTGTTGGTTTTTTTGTTGAATTGAAGTTCTGAGTTTCTTTCCATAAGAGTCTGAAAGACAGAGAGTCAAAAATCGATTGTCCTATTGCATTCCTGGTTCACTTTGTTTCTGCCCGTTGATTGTTGTTGGTGTTTCTGGGCTTTCATTTGGTTTGTTCCTTGAGTTTGGTTGGTTATTTGTTATTGTTTCATTGGGGTGTTGTTGGAATTCTGCTGGTTTTATTAAACACTGTTACTGGGTTGTTCTGTTTCCGTTACTGTTGCTGTTGCTGTGTTGTTGCTACTGCTCCTACTGATCCTTTTCTTCCTTTTCCTTGTGGTCCCTTTCCAGGTACACATTTCTGAGATTAGTATTGATGTGACTTCAAACTACAAAAATGCTTAATTAAAAGACTTAACAGATTGTCTATTAAAGTGTGTTCAATTAATGTATTAGAATGTACATTAGGAAATATTGTATATGTTTATGCTCATCTTAGACATGTATTTACATTGTACAACCATACTGAAAATTGGACTGTACTTAGAACTATTCTAAGTAGTTTGAACTGTTTTCTATATGCCTATAGGTATATGAATTGATAGATAGTCATTACTGGAAATTATTTTGATTTAGTTTAATTAGTGAAGTATAACTCTGAATTCATGCAAACCGGAATAGAAATGAGTCAAAGCTTGTGAATTTTTTAATCATGTTAGTAATGGAGATCTGTAAATATTAGGCAGAATAAAAAATGGCCAGTAATTTTGTAGAATCGGTAGGCCACTATATTTTAAGTTAGGATCGTAGTAGTAATTGCTAAGATCATTAATCCAATAGGCATGAGTTGAGTTCAAACAAGACGAGTTAACGATTAAGTTTAACAAACTTTCGAATAAGCATTAGTGATTAAGGTTAATTCCAGTTTCAAATAGTTGTAAACAATTAATTCCAACGGTTCAATTCATCTAACAATGTGGGTCTAAATTAGTTAGAGGATAATTAGTTTATTTTGGTAATATTATTTGTAAATTCCGTATTCTATTTATAATTTCAATTTTAGTAATATTCAATTATAGAATAAGGCATGAAACAATCTCCCTTTGTCTCGATTGCAATTTTCAGTTTGCATTTGTCTTAATCCGATAAATAAGTAGCGGCCTTTTCAAGCATGTAATTAATTAGAATTTTTCTCTTTTTTTAGAAACGAACTTAAAAAGCTAAAATGTAGTCACTTTAGGATTATCCTTTTAAAATAAACGAGATGAGTCTCGCCCAATAAAACGCACAAGTTGCGGGGCCCTCAATAATTGGTTAATAATTGTATAGACTTCGGGATCGGCCGTTTAGCAAATTTCACGGCCTTACCCAAAATAATGATACGCTAGTCGCTTTAGGCGCGCCTTTAACAATTTACTTTCTTAAACTCGGGTGCACATTTATGTGACCCAAATCCAAATCTCAACAGAGTCGAAATGTGTCGATAACCACGGGTACATTGATGTGACGTGGTTCGAGATACGTTTTTCACAATGTTGTAATTCTCTGTTAAAATAATAATAATAACAATAATAATAAAAGTGGTAAAGAGTTTAAAGTTTGCACATAAGTTCATAATTGTATAAAATCAGATATTTAAGCTAAATACGACAGTTGAGCGACCATGCTAGAACCACGGAACTCGGGAATGCCTAACACCTTCTCCCGGGTTAACAGAATTCCTTATCCAGATTTCTGGTTTGCGGATTGTAATACAAAGTCATTCCTTTCCTCGATTCGGGATTAAAACCGGTGATTTGGGACACCATAAATCTCCCAAGTGGCGACTCTGAAATAAATAAATAAATCCCGTTTTGATTGTCCTTTAATTGTAAAAACTCCCTTCCGCGTCCCTTCACGGCGGCGCGGGCGAAAAAGGAGGTGTGACAGCTCTGGCGACTCTGTTGGGGACCGAACCCAGAATCTCTTGTTCAGGGTTCATAATTCGAGCTTATAATAATTATTATATCTGGTTTTGTTTATTATCTGATTTTATTACATGTTTGGGCCTAACGTGCTAAATGTTACTTTTACTGCTTTGATATTATCTGAATTTTATATATAAACTGCTATAAAATCCCTCTCTTCTCTCTCTTGAGGAGTGCACGCTGGTCGTGACTTCTTTCTATTAGTGTCCTATCCCGAAATAGAATGAGGATTCGGAGGAGTTGCAAAACCGGATGATCTTTTGGTTAACGATACGCAGTTCCCATCCTCGGCTCGAGTTGTCCGCTCGGGTAAGTCAGGTCTAGAACAAACACCCAGGATAAACCTAGCAAAACAAAACCTCATGCCGGATCCCTAGTAGGAACGCTTATTTGCATCACGTGCACTTGACTTAGGGGACTCAACACAGGAGTTGTGTCCGTCTAGGACAAGCGACCTGAAATGAAAAAGACCATCCTGCTGCATCCTGTTTGTTTTACGCATTTATTTTCTACAGACTTGCATGCTGACCGGCTTTGGAAAATACTGGAATATTGAAAAACAAAAGAAAAAAAGAGAGAAAAGAAAATAGCAGTATAGAGAGATAATTTTGAGTTACCGGCGAACTCTGCCAAAATGTTGTGAAAATGAAAAAAAAATGTTTTTTTGTGTAATTGGTTTAAACCAGTCTTGTTATCAGAATTAGTTTATTGTCGTGGCCCAAACTACGCGGGTCTGATTCTCACCGGATGTGAGATACACAGGCAAACCTCTTCGGTTCCGGCCCACCATATTTAAAAATCCAAAAATATTTTCCATTACTCGCCTCTTTAGAAAGTCTTTCTTTTAGACCTCAATTTTTTTTTAAAAAAATAATAATAATACAAAAATATTTCCTTTTAATCTCTCTCAAAATCCAAAAATATTTGTTTAAAAATTCAAAAGAAAATTCAAGATTCAAAAATATTTTTTCTTTTCTTTTGTAGTATTTCTTTCATAAATTTAGAGTAATAGTCCAAAAACAATTCCTTTCTTCTTTAGAAGTTTTTCTTTCGAAATTTCCAAAAAAAAAGAAGTTAAAATTCAAAAATATATTTCTTTAGACGTCTTTCTTTTCAAAAGTTTTTTTAAAAAAAATAAATAAAAATACAATCAAATCGAAATCCAAAAATATTTTCTTTCTTCTTTGTAAGTATTTTATTCGGAAAAAAAAGAGTTAGTTTATTTCCTTTATTCCTGATCGGCCTGAACTACGCCGGTTTGATTCTCACCGGATGTGAGATACGTAGGCAGCCCTCATCGGGTCCAACTTCCCCTTTTGCAAAAATAGCCAAAAATGTCAAAAATTTTAATTTTTCGTCATAGAGTTGGGTGATGTTGTTTTTGTTAGAAATTGCCGAATGTTCCCAAAAAGGACGCCGGAAGGCTGACTTTGCATAAACGGCCACCTTTGGTCATGTTTTTACGATTTTGGTTGGTTAGCTAACGCAGCCTTAAAATCTTCGTCCCCGAGGTGCTGAAAGGCTGCGTTGGCAAAACCTGGTTTTTTATTTTATTTTAATTTGAGAAATAATAAGAAAAAGAGTCAGTGGTCGAGAAGACCGTTTAGAAAATAAGCCGAGCCAGCTTCGGCGGTGTCTTAAACCGTTCTTGCCGAGATAGCCTTAGAGTATCTTTCAGTTGTCAAAAGGCTATTTTCGTAAAAGAACGGACAAGTTTGTGAAGTGTCATAAAATAATCTTCCCGGCCTCAAAGTTCATATGAAATTGTGAAGGGGCAATGTTTGGTTAAAATCGGCATATAGAGGAAGGAATCTGTCATTTTATTTTTCTTGAGTTTGTATTTCTTTTGATTAGAGTATGTGGGCCGTTTGACTTTCGAGTCTGTTGTTCATCTTTAAGTGATCCCAAAAATGTTTTATTATTGTTTACCTTTTATGTGGCAGAACTACGCCCGATCTGATTCATTCGGGGACATGATACGTAGGCAATCCACATAAGATTCGACCACCACTAAAAAGAAAAGGAGAAAAGAAGAAAAAAAAGGAAAAGGGAAAAGAAGAAAAGAAAGAAAATAAAAAAAAGAGATAAAGAAAGTTTCGGAAACACTTAAACAAGGCACAAACAAAGTAAGTCGGAATGACGCATGCGGTCGAAGCAAAGACATGTTAGAAATGGTTAAACTGCCTAGGAACATTGCATCCCCAACGTGAAATTGTAATATGTGTTAAACTCTAACGCTAACAAGTTTATTGTTGATACCAGAGATTTCGAAACAGTTAGCTCATTAGAACGTTCTGGCGGATTACCATTACCACACAAGATCTAAAGGGCCCATTCCGAAGAGTATGTCTGGTTCGGACAAAAGTGTTGAGGAGGAAAAGACGGAAATGCAAATGGTGAAGGAGGAAGTAGACAGGCTGAGACAAGAGATAGCTGGGATGCACTTAGCCTGGGCTAGGGGACAAACATCACCAATACTTCCCCCTACTCCTACCCTCTCACCGGCTCGGACTCCGGAACACCCTCCCACTGTTCCATCAACAAGCTTCCCCATTTCCCAATACTATAAGGGGGAAACTTCCTATAATCCCCAAGCTCCACCACCCAAACAAAACCCTCCTCCAGCAACTGTTCCTGTTTTCAGGTTCACGACAACCAATACTATCCTCCCGAACTCACCTTCAAAGCACCAGAGCCATACACTTACACCCCTCACCTTCAACTCCCGGCAGAAACTGAGAGGCCGGCTAAGAATCCGGAGCAGGACGAAGTGCTTCATAAAGTGAAAAGCCTGGAGCAGTCCTTCAGGAATATCCATGGGTTAGGCAACCAAGTCAGTGTGGCCTACAAAGATCTGTGTCTATTCCCCGATGTTCAATTGCCGGCAGGTTTTAAGATGCCAAAATTCGATTTATATGATGGACATGGTAATCCCATGGCACATCTGCGAGGTTTCTGTAGTAAGATAAGAGGGGCAGGTGGAAAGGATGAGTTGATGATAGCTTATTTTGGTCAAAGTTTAAGCGGGTCTGTACTGGAATGGTACACGAGGCAGGATCCTAGCAGGTGGTATACCTGGGATGATCTAGTACAAGCATTTGCAGGTCACGTCCAGTATAACCTTGAGATCATCCCTGACCGTCTCACACTATTGAAATTTGAGAAAAAGCCTGGAGAGAGCTTCAGGGAATTCGGATTCTGTTGGAGAGAACAAGCAGCAAGAGTCGATCCACCAATGAGGGAAAGTGAAATGGTGGACTACTTCTTACAAACTTTGGAGCAACTTACTTTGGTCACCCGGTGACGTCAGTTGGTAAATCTTTCAACGAAGTAGTAAAAATGGGCAGTATGGTTGAAGAGGGACTCAGATCCAACAAGATAATGAGCTATTCAGCAATCAAGGCCACAACTCAAGCTATCCAAAGCGGCACGGGAGGTGCGCTCGAGAAAAAGAAGAGAGAGGAGGTCGCCACAGTCGAAGAAGGTACTTGGGCCATATCCAGAGGCCCTTCCCCTCACTACCAGCCCAAACCCCATCACCCAAATTACCCACACACTCTATATGACCCTCCACAGCCCTATTATCCATCACAAGAGCCACATTTTTCGTCCATCACGCCCAAGCATATACCCAGCCTCCGGCTTGCCCGCAATAGCATGCACCTCCCCCATAAAATACATACCCACCTCCACAAAACACATACCCACATCCACAAAACACATATCCACCTCCGAGGGCCTATAGAAAACCTCCAGGATCAGGTTTCCGTGGGAATCAAGCTTTCAATAATGAGAGGAAGCAGAAATATACTCCGCTGGGAGAATCCTATACTACTCTGTTCCACAAATTGAGGCAGTTAGGCCTGTTGAATCCTACTGAGCCCAAATTGCCAAATCCCCTTCCTGGAAATCTTGACCCGTCAGCGAGCTACGAATATTGTTTGGGGGCTCCCGGACACGATACTGAGAAATGTTGGAAGTTGAAGAATGTCGTGCAAGAGATTATTGATACAAATAGGATCAAGGTTCAGGCTCCAGAAACATCAAACATTAATCAGAAGTTGTTACTGGCGCACCATGAGACCCATATGATCGAACTAGTACACAAGGGAGGGGAGCTTAAGAAGCCCTCACAAACGGTAATGACGATCTGCGCCAGTGAAAATAGTTCGAAAGAAAAACCGACCAGTAGAAAAGCAGTGGTGCAGTGTATAGATGACAAGCCAGTTATGGTGATGGGGGAAGGGTCCAGCAAGGCGAATGTACAGTTTGTGGGGCTAAAAGTAAAAATCAACAATTGAATGGCTACTCCTTTTCCTATCCGAAGGGAGTCTTGGTAGTGGGCACTGATTTTCTTTCTTGTTGTCTGGATTATTCCAGGGTTGTAATCCAGATTTCTTTTTGTGCTCGCCAAAGTGTGAAACCTTGTTATCCCGTATTTTAATAAATTGAAAGTTTTTTTCTTCATTCCTTATTTTGTTTTAATTTTTCTTCTTCTTTTTCTCTTCTAAACAGTTCCCTTTATACTGGTTCTAATGACATGGCATGCACAACGGATCTTCAACCTAGTCTAAAAAATCAATCTGATTTCGAACTTATAGTACAAGATTGTGATGATGAGTCGGAATACGATGAGGATGAAGCCTTCGAAGAAATTAACAGAGAGTTGAGCCAATTTGAAAAAAAAAAACCAAACCCAACTCAAATGACACGGAAGCCGTCAATCTAGGGGATGCAGAGGATATCAGGAAAGCTAAGATAAGCGTCCACATTGAACCAAACATCAGGGAAGAAATAATCAAAGCACTTATGGAATTCAAAGACATTTTTCATGGTCATACGATGACATGCCGGGTTTAAGCACCAATCTAGTGGTTCTCAAATTGCCCACTGACCCGGCATTTCCTCCCGTCAAGCAAAATTGAGGAAGTTCAAGACCAACATGAGTGTGAAGTTAAGGAAGAAGTAACCAAACAGCTGAATGCTAAGGTTATTCGGGTCGCTCGATATCCTGATTGGTTGGCTAATGTGGTGCTAGTACCAAAAAAGATGGAAAAATCAGGGTGTGTGTTGATTATCGCAATCTGAACAGAGCAAGCCCAATGGCGCTTTATGTTTAACAGATATCGAAGGGAAATGCGTCGACATGGCTATCAATTCTGACGCAGTTAAGAGATATTATGTATGATTTCTTGTAATTGTAATTGTTGTTTGTTTGTACTTGGCATTTATCGGAGAATGAAATGACGGAGGCAATTCTTTCTTCTATCCAAACACTTTAACCTTTGCTTCCCCTTTTGAGCCTTATTTATGAAAATGAAAGAAAAAGAGAAGAGAAAAAATAATGATAGTAAAGACAAAAGAAAGTCACAAGAAAAAAAACAAAGGAATTGGGAACTACATTTGACCTGATTCCTCAATGAAGGATACGTAGGCGTCTCATGGCTCAGTCATAGTGTAACATAGTGTGCATAATGTAACATAATGTAACAAAAAATAAAAAATCCCCAAGCAAGAAAAACTGGGGCAGAAGGTTGTGTTTGTAATTTTGGAAAGAAAGTTTGATTCCAAGAGTTGTACTGTTTTACCCATCACGAAAACCCATATTGATGTACAAAAAAGACCTCCCGATCAGTATTTGAGAAGTGTCAAGTCATGCAAACGGAAGTCGGGGATAGCACCCCGATTCCCAACAGAAAAGAGGATCATGGACTAGAAAAGAATTGATAGCCGGAAAGAATCCCCAGCAGAGAGAGTCATATCGGCAACACTCCAATCCCCAGCTAAAAAAATAAAATAAAATGAGAGAGTCTTATCGGTGAAAACCTTCACAGGTACCATAAGGCGACGGGAGCTGAGAGAAATGAGAGAGTCTTAGTAGTGAAAACCCCTCGAAGGGCACTATGAGACGACAAGGCAAAATTGGCGGAAAGGGTCCGCATTTGGCAAAAAGTTAAGTGTTTGTTTATCCCCGGCAGGATGAGGCCATTCGAAAGATTGATTGATACAAATAGATTGGGTTGATTAATTCGGAATGCACGACATGATCGTTGGGATCGGTTATATAATTCAGATAAGTTATTTTCTTTCTTTTTTCCCCAGCGTTCGTTCAGAAAGACCTCTTCTTTTTCTATTTTTTTTGAAATCATCATTTTTTTTTATTTTCTTGGTTTAAAGACTTACCTCCCCAGCAATTTGCTTTTGAAAAAGAGTTTCAGAGCTTAATACCAGTTGCCAAAATGATGCCAAAGCAAGATGCGAATAGGACAGGCCAAAGATAAGGCGACAAAGCGAAAAGAAGTTGGTCTAAAGACCAAATGATGAATGGGTCTAGATCCCAAGAGGACCAAATTTCCAAGGGAAGTTGGAGAAAAACGGAAAAGCAACAATTAAAAGGTTATGAGGATCCCTAGCAAATTTGCGAGATACAGGAACAACTCTGATAGATTTTCGACCAAGTTCCGCAATGGGCGGACAACATAGAGCGGGGAAGGAAGAGAAAAGAAAAACCATCCCCAGCAGGAGTATCATCCCCAGCAAATAATATCATCCCCAACAAGTTTTGTAGCAAAGCAGGGAAAGGGAAAAGGGAAAAACCATCCCCAGCATAATAACAAATATTTCTTTGATTTGAAGTAGGGAAAGGAAATATTATTGACAGTAGGAAGACATGGCCACAAAGAAGATTATCAAACTGGGGCAGAAAATTTTCTCTCATTGTGAAAATTTTCTTGAAATCAGATACCCACTTAGGGAAGATGGAAGATAACACGAGCTTTAAGGGAGGTAGTCTTCGAAGGAAGAAGATAACAAAAAAAAAGAGAAAAAAAAGAAAAAAAGAGGAAGACCAGTTTTGCAAAAGGAAACGGTTTGCAGAGGAATGAAATATCAGTCTTAAAGGAAGTAGTCTTTGAAGGAGTAAGATAACATATTTTTAAAAAAATGTTATCCCCAGCAGTTCGCAGAGAAGACAGTACAATTTTTGAGGAAAGTAGTTTTGAAGAAAGATAATTCAAGTTAGAAAGAAAATGGTTGTTGAGGTCAGGAGCCCCCCTGAAGAACGGAATGGCGATTTATTTTTCGAAGTTGTTGTTGAGGTCAAGATCCCCCTTTGAATAACGGAATGGCACTTTATTTTCGAAGTTGGTTGAGGTCAGGAGCCCCGCCTGAAGAACGGAATGGCGATTTATTTTTCGAAGTTGTTGGTTGAGATTGGGAGCCTACCCATATAACAGAGGAATACATTTCAGTCTTTAAAATTCAAGTTTGGAAGTTGGGAGCCTGCCCATATAACAGAGGAATACATTTTAGTCTTTAAATTTCAAGTCCGCAAGTTGGGAGCCCCGCCCATATAACAGAGCAATACATTTCAGTCTTTACATTTTAAGTTGAAGAAGTTGGGAGCCCGCCTATATAACAGATGAATACATTTCAGTCTTTACATTTTAAGTTGAGGAAGTTGGGAGCCCGCCCATATAACAGAGGAATACATTTCAGTCTTTACATTTTAAGTTGAAGAAGTTGGGAGCCCGCCCATATAACAGAGAAATACATTTCAGTCTTTAAATTTCAAGTTTGGAAGTTGGGAGCCTGCCCATATAACAGAGGAATACATTTCAGTCTTTAAATTTCAAGTCCGTAAGTTGGGAGTCCGCCCATATAACAGAGGAATACATTTCAGTCTTTACATTTTAAGTTGAAGAAGTTGGGAGCCCGCCCATATAACAAAGGAATACATTTTAGTCTTTAAATTTCAAGTTTGGAAGTTGGGAGCCCGCCCATATAACAGAGGAATACATTTCAGTCTTTAAATTTCAAGTCCGGAAGTTGGGAGCCCGCCCATATAACAGAGGAATACATTTCAGTCTTTACATTTTAAGTTGAATAAGTTGGGAGTCCGCCCATATAACAGAGGAATACCTTTCAGTTGTTATATTTCAAGTCTAGAAGTTGGGAGCCCGCTCATATAACAGAGGAATACATTTCAGTCTTTACATTTCAAGTTTTTAAGTTGGGAGCCCGCCCATATAACAGAGGAATACATTTCAGTCATTACATCTCAAGTTTTGAAGTTGGGAGCCCGCCCATATAACAGAGGAATACATGGAAGTTTGAAGTCAGTAAAGCAGAGGAATACAACCAAAATCCCCAGCGGGAAACAATAAAATCCCCGGCAGAGGAAGGAAGTACAAGATTCGATGGAAAAATAATGCGAAGCTCATGAGAAGGAAATAAGCAGTTCGAGATCGGCAGTCAAGGGAGAATACAAGACAAATCAGAATTAAAAAATACCAGAGGAGTCACCGAGATATCAAAGAAACAAGAGATACAAGAGCACGACTGAAGATCTAGATAAGATTTTGTAATAGTCTAGCTTCTTGTTTTCTTTCAGCATGGTGTAATAAGGAGGTCGGCAAGCAGTAATAACAGCATGCAACAGCAGTAACATTGCAGTCTCATGGTAGTCCCAGCTACCAAAACTTCCCGAACTACATTAACCTGATTCCCTTCTAGCCAGGGATATGTAGGAAACCTTTGAAGCAAAGGTTCGGTTAAATCTTTTCAAAAATTGCTTCACACAAAGTATTCCAACGGACAAAAATCGCTCGGATCCTCTCACTTTATCTTTGCACGAAAACTCTTTGTGTTTTCAGACAAAAAGGGGCAGCTGTGAGCACGTGATTTTTGCCCTATGTGAGAATTACTCCCAAAAATTCAAAATAAAACAATTTTCCTTTGTGTGCAATTTTGAGAATTTTCGTGGCATTTTTTGATAATTATTTGTATTTGTCCGTGCATGTTTATTTGTTAATTAATAAAAAATACAAAAATATGTCGCATTTGCATTTAGGATTTAATTCTACAATTAGGAGCAATTAAGTTTGTTTTACAAGAACATAAATCATAAAAATAGTGTGCTTTGCATTTTTAGCATTTAATGTCCAAATTATGTGATTTTATCATAATTGCTATTTAATTGTGTGTTAATTGTTATTAAGAGTTTATTAGCGCTTTTATAAATTAATTTAGTTCTATGGGATAATTTAGGATTTTAGAATTTAGTTTAAGTTTAAGAAAAAATAAAAGAAGAAAAAAGAAACAATAAAAGAAGAAGAAAATAGGATTGGGCCTTTTCTTCAATTTTAAACCACAAGCCCAAAATCAAATAACCCCTTATCCAACCCAAAAAAACCCACCGGATCGACCCGACCCAGTCCGCCCCATAACCCCAAACAAACACCCCCCCCTTCTTCCATTTTTCATTTTTGAAAAAAAACCCTAACCTTAAAAACCGTAAAGCCACCCGCCCCCCTCTCCTCTTCATCTTCCCCAAATCACCCCCCTTCCCCTTCACGTCTAGCAGCAACCAACGACCTCCCATGGCTGCCCCTTCCTCCTTCATCTTCTTCTACCTCTCCAACTCCAACTCCAAACGACCTCGCCATCCATGGCTGCCCTCCCCATCGTCCCTCGCTTTTTGTTCTTCTTCTTCGTTACCTCTACAGCTCCCATGGATGCCTTCGCTGCTTCTTCTCCCCCTCACGTCCCATGGCTACCCCCCCCCCACCATTTACTCCAAACGACCACCAACCCATGACGAACAACACCCCGTCCCCATTGTCCCAAACAACCATCTCCTGAACGACCACAGTCGCCTCAAACAACCCCACCGTCAAAACCAGCCTCCTCATCGTCATTCTTCGTCATCCAGCTCTAATTCAAAACCACCCTCCCATGGCTGCCTTTTTCTTCTGCTTCGTCTTCAACTCCAGCCATGGACGAACCACCATGAACGACCACGTCAACCTCCAGTCCAAAACGAGCTCCATCTATAGCAACCATGGCCGCTGCTTCATCTCCTTCGTCATTTCCTCCAGTCGCTAGAAAAACCGGCAACGACCACTCCACATGAGCGACCACCATCGCTTCTGCTATGTCCATCCATGAACTCGATCGTCACTGCGTCAAAAATGAAAATGCGTTGAAAACAGTGATGTTTGTTCAGGCACATCGAGGTTCCGTTCAAGTCCGTGTCTGTTAGTCAAGCGTCGAAACAGTGTTGCGAACGATGTTGTGTTTCATTGGATGTTCAACATTGTTCAACGTCGGATCGTTAGCATAAAGGTCAGCCATAGTTCATTCACGGATTTTGCTGTTTTTCTTTGGTCTCGTGTTAATATGTGGTTTCATTTTGAAAATTTCTGCATGATATTCCTACTGCATATTCGTTGAAATTGTGTGTGTGTGCATTTTGGACGACTTTCCTACTGTTTGGAGTTCGATTGATGCTCAAGTTAGTGATTGAAATCTACTCGTTTGTTCCGTTAAGTTTGTTCAGATATGAATCTGACTCTGTTGATTATTCATGAACGTTGTCGATTAGGAGTTTGTTTGGCAAGTTTGTTTATTCAGAGTTTGTTTATTAATTGGATCGTTGATTAGGTGAATTGGTTATAGCATATATGGTTTTGGTACAGATTGAAAGGGATGGGGGTAGAATGGTAAATTGTAGTAGTTTCAGGGGCATTTTCGGGGTTTTAAGTTTTAAAAAATGATTAATTTGAGTGCTCTGTCCACTAAGTCCTAATAATATTAAATTAATACATTGTTTAATACATAGTGGGGGACAAGACAAGTGGTAGTGGGAATTAATACATTGTTTAATATAGTGGGGGACAAGACAAGTGATAGTGGGAATTAATACATTGTTTAATATAGTGGGGGACAAAGCATGCAGTAGTGGGGAATAAGGGAATTAAATAACGAAATGATATGTGGTAGTGGAAACTAATATATTTGTTTAATATAGTGCGGGACAAAACATTAAGTAGTGGGATTTAAAAGGGGGATGGGAATAAGATGGTGGGATTAATTTAAATGCTTCAAGTTTGGCTATAAAGAAGGGGAGGTTGACACAAGTTAAGGGGGTCAGAATTTAAGGGTAAAAACATTAACTGGTCTTTCAATCTAAAAAGGAGAGTAATTCAAGAACTAAAAACTGAAAGAGTGAGGTCTTGCTTTGACTACTGAAAATCAGAATTAGTGTTGGTTTTTTTTTTGTTGAATTGAAGTTCTGAGTTTCTTTCCTTAAGAGTGTGAAAGACAGAGAGTCAGAAAACGATTATCCTATTGCATTCCTGGTTCACTTTGTTTCTGCCCGTTGATTGTTGTTGGTGTTTCTGGGCTTTCATTTGGTTTGTTCCTTGAGTTTGGTTGGTTATTTGTTATTGTTTCATTGGGGTGTTGCTGGAATTCTGTTGGTTTTATTAAACACTGTTACTGGGCTGTTCTGTTTCCGTTACTGTTGTTGTTGCTGTGTTGTTGCTACTGCTCCTGCTGATCCTTTTCTTCCTTTTCCTTGTGGTCCCTTTCCAGGTACACATTTCTGAGATTAGTACTGATGTGACTTCAAACTGCAAAAATGCTGAATTAAAAGGCTTAACAGATTGCCTATTAAAGTGTGTTCAATTAATGTATTAGAATGTACATTAGGAAATATTGTATATGTTTATGCTCATCTTAGACATGTATTTACATTGTACAACCATACTGAAAATTAGACTGTACTTAGAACTATTCTAAGTAGTTTGAACTGTTTTCTATATGCCTATGGGTATATGAATTGATAGATAGTTATTACTGGAAAATATATTGATTTAGTTTAATTAGTGAAGTATAACTCTGAATTCATGCAAACCGGAATAGAAATGAGTCAAAGCTTGTGAATTTTTTAATCATGTTAGTAATGGAGATCTGTAAATATTAGGCAGAATCAAAAATGGCCAGTAATTTCGTAGAATCAGTAGGCCCACTGTATTTTAAGTTAGGATCGTAGTAGTAATTGCTAAGATCATTAATCCAATAGGCATGAGTTGAGTTCAAACAAGACGAGTTAACGATTAAGTTTAACAAACTTTCGAATAAACATTTGTGATTAAGGTTAATTCCAGTTTCAAATAGTTGTAAACAATTAATTCCAACGGTTCAATTCATCTAACAATGTAGGTCTAAATTAGTTAGAGGATAATTAGTTTATTTTGGTAATATTATTTGTAAATTCCGTATTCTATTTATAATTTCAATTTTAGTAATATTCAATTATAGAATAAGGCATGAAACAATCTCCCTTTGTCTCGATTGCAATTTTCAGTTTGCATTTGTCTTAATCCGATAAATAAGTAGCGGCCTTTTCAAGCATGTAATTAATTAGAATTTCTCTTTTTTTAGAGATGAACTTAAAAAGCTAAAATGTAGTCACTTTAGGATTATCCTTTTAAAATAAACGAGATGAGCCTCGTCTAATAAAACGCACAAGTTGCGGGGCCCTCAATAATTGGTTAATAATTGTATAGACTTCGGGATCGCCGTTTAGCAAATTTCATGGCCTTACCCAAAATAATGATATGCTAGTCGCTTTAGGCGCGCCTTTAACAATTTACTTTCTTAAACTCGGGTGCACATTTATGTGACCTAAATCCAAATCTCAACAGAGTCAAAATGTGTCGATAACCACGGGTACATTGATGTGACGTGGTTCGAGATACGTTTTTCACAATGTTGTAGTGCTCTGTTAAAATAATAATAATAATAAAAGCGGTAAAGAGTTTAAAGTTTGCACATAAGTTCATAATTGTATAAAATCAGATAATTAAGCTAAATACGACAGTTGAGCGACCGTGCTAGAACCACGGAACTCGGGAATGCCTAACACTTTCTCCCGGGTTAACAAAATTCCTTATCCGGATTTCTGGTTTGCGGATTGTAATACAGAGTCATTCTTTTCCACGATTTTGGATTAAAATCGGTGACTTGGGACACCATAAATCTCCCAAGTGGCCACTCTGAAATTAATAAATAAATCCCGTTTCGATTATCCTTTAATTGGAAAAAACTCCCTTCCGCGTCCCTTCACGGCGGCGCGGGCGAAAAAGGAGGTGTGAAAGGCACAATTTGGTCAAGAAGTCCGAGTTGCTCTATCACCCTCGACCTGATAATGTTGGTCGAGCTACTTGGATCCACGAGTACATGTTTTATTTGAAAAGAATCTACTAGGAAAGAGATTACCAGTGCTTCATTGTGAGGTTGAGACAAGGTCTCGGTGTCCTCTTTGCTAAGTGTGAGGGCATCCTCGGGTATATACCCACGGGTTCGCTTTGCTCTGGTGATGGATATTTTTAGTCCTTCTCATCACAGGTTCATGTGATGACATGTTGTGGCTCACTCGTTTCGTTCTTATTGGCTGCCTCTCTTTCTCGGAACTGATTTTCTACTCAGTTGCTGAGGAATTCCCAGAGGTGACCTTTGTTAAGTAGTTGAGCCACCTCTTCTCATAGTTGGTGGCAATCCTCGGTCCTGTGGCCGTGCGTGTTATGAAACTTGCACACTAAGTTATGATTCTTTTGTGAAGGGTCTGATTGTACAGGCCTGGGCCACCTGGCATCTCTAATTTTATTGATGGAGAACACGATGTCCATACGTCAACGTTGAAGTTGTATTCTGATAAGTGAGGTGCCCCCATTGGCCTTGCATTCTTATCAAATCTAGCTCTGTTGATGAGTCCCCGAGGATCCTGTCCTTGGTCCATCTTTCAATCATTACGAGGTGGATTTCACCTCGGGGCATTCCTCCTGTCTTCAGTGTATGGCTGATACCTTTCTTTGTTTGGCTTTGGTTCCTTCGTTGGAAGCCTGCTTGGGTATACTGAGCCCGAGGGGGCTCCCAGCTGGTCATCTTAGACCCTGATCTTCGATTGGTATCGGTTGTGGACGTTCGACCAGGTCACAGCAGGATACTCGATCAAATTCTATTTCAACTATTTTAAAGCCACCGAACTTCGTTCATTTAGCCCTTGAGTGAAAGCCTGCACTGCCCAGTCGTCGGAGACTGGCGGTAGCTCCATCCGTTCCATTTGGAAGCAAGATACGAACTCTCGCAGCATTTCATTCTTTCTCTGCTTGATTTTGAACACATCAGAATTCCTCGTTGCTACTTTGATGGCAACGGCATGTGCTTTTATGAAGGAATTTGCCAGCATGGCAAATAAGTCTATAAATTAAGGAGCTAGGTTGTGATACCACATCATGTCCCCCTTCGAGAGTGTTTCCCCGAACTTCTTTAACAAGACGGACTCGATCTCTTCGTCTTTTATGTTGTTGCCCTTTACTGCACAAGTGTAAGCGGTAACGTGCTTGTTTGGGTCTGAAGTCCCATTGTGTTTTGGGAGTTCTGGCATTCTGAACTTCTATGGATTAGGTTTCGGGGCCGCTTCTTCGGGGAACGAACTTTGTATGAACTTCTTCGAATCCACACCTTTCAGGACCATGGGTGCGCCCGGAAGGTCTCGACCTTAACTTCTTATCGTTGACATATATCATTTTCTCGCTTGATTCGATCCTTCTGATGAGGTCCTCGAGCATTTTTACAATAGCGGGATCGGTCATCGACCCGTTATTGCTCCATCTCTTTGGTACCTGTTCGGTTGGGGGAGTCCCCGGTGCTATCGTGCTGGGAGTTTTCTGGTGACTTTGTAGCTGAGCAATTGCTTGCTGTTGTGCCTGCAACATTTCAAAAATAAAATGAAGGTTAACCTCACGCTCTTCCCTGGTCGAGGTTTTCTAAGCTTCTTGTGGATCTCTCTGACGCACACTCCTGTCGGTGTGCGAGCTTATATCGACCCGTTGGGCGTCGCGTGAGACCGCGTCTACGGGGATTAGTTCTGGCTCATTCCTAGGGTTTTGTGGTGGCACACCAACACCTGAAACGTCCATACCATTTTCTCCATAGTCCTCAAGATTGTTGTCTTCGCCTCCATTCACTGAGTTAGACATTTTGACCTGAAATCGAAGATCTTGGACAAGACAAAGCATGAAGATAACTTGTGTTGCTTGACGAAACCAGCAAGAAAATAATCATTATTATTTTTAGCCCAACGGTGCGCACCAAACTGTTTACCGCAAAAATGGTAATAATAATTAAATTTGTTGATGTGACTCTAAAAATACGTGATCTATTTTTATGCTAGTTTGTTAAGCAGTTGATGCTAAATGTGAAGTTTAGAAACGAGATAAGAGCAAGGAGAAGAGGGATAATCGAACTGATGGGCCAGTTATCGGGCCTCAAGCTTGCTGATTCGAGGCCTCGGGGTCGATTACGGAGCTCGCCTATGAGCTATTAAGGGGGTCGAAATACGTCTTAACAGTTATAACTGAATTAACAAAGGCTTTTTATGGCCAATGATAAATAATAAATGATGAACACATATAAAGATAATAAATGAAAGCAATAATATCAAGGAAATGCGTTAGAGAGTAAGTAGAATATTCTTGTATATTTCGTGTGGAGTGACTGAAGCAACAACCCCTTACAAAGTGGCAAGGATCCCCTTTATATAGTAGGAAAATCTCAACATAGTACAAAATACATTAATGACAAAGAAAGGGGATGGGACAACTAGATGACACCCTGATTGAGGCTAGGATAGTCCTGTCAGTCCTAGCCACGTGCCTTGGGAACTCCCCATTTCTACCATGGCCGAGGTCATCATTATTCTGAGTTCGAGTGTCGACGACCCTCGAGGGAAAGTACTCGATTTGCAGTCTCGAGCCTCCGAGGTGACCTTCCAAAATGCCTTAATAATGAGAAATTGGCTCCTCCGATTTCGCCGTATATAATCATCACACCTATTTTTGCCGTGGTAAAATTTTATTTATTAAATACCCATTTGTATTTTACCATTTCACGTCTTTGTGCACCTTGTTGATAAATTATGATCTTATATTCGTTATGAAACGTTTTTACTTTTGTCTTTGTGATATTGTAGAATGTTTGGACATGTTGTGTGGATTGGTTGTTGTTTTACAGAGTATAAGGGAGACATTTCACTATTATTGTTGTGCGTAGTGATACGGGTGGCTATTGTGATATTGTCAAGGTGGAGTGATACAGGAGGCTATTGTTATATTGTCTGAGTGGAGCGATACAGGTGGCTATTATGATATTGTCTGGACGGAGCGATAGGGGTAGCTTTGTGATATTGTTTGGGCGGAGCGATATGGGTGGCTATTTGACTTTGTCGGGGCGGAGTGATACGAGTGGTTAGTGTTGTTTTGATGATAATGTGGGCACTAAGTTCCATTCATGTGAGTTTCTTTGTGATGATTTGTTGTTGAAACTGAGCCTCTGCTTGTATTAAGCCATTATTACTTATTCGGATGATGTTATTGTTATTGTTTCCTGTAAACTTTTGTTGTAAATCGTGATTTATTGCACATGTTATTTTTGACTAGTGAGTATCACATGACTTGAATTCATCACTACTTCACCGAGGTTAGTCTTGATACTTACTGAGTACTGATTGTGGTGTACTCATACTATACTTTTGCATTATTTTGTCCAGATCTAAGTACTGGAGATCGCAATCTAGGCATCGAGAGCTTCTTTCATAGTGAGGATTCAAGGTAGAGGTGATTCGATCGGTACAGATCCTTGGAGTCCCTTCCTTGCATTTATGTTGTCAATTCTCTATCCGAAAATCATTGTATTTTGAAATATTTCTATGTATTCACTTAGAGCTCGTGAATCTGTACTACCTAGTTCTAGGAATATGTAGTGATTATCGCTGTTTTGGCTTGTATTACCTTATTTCCTCTTTTATGTTAAAATCTACTTCATTATACCATATCTTTATTGATTTAAAATTGATAAGTGATCGGCTTACCTAGTTTTAGAAACTAGGTTCCATCACGACCCCTATGGTGGGATTTGGGTCTTGATAATTGCCTTGTACTCTTTCAAGGCTTAAATAGTTCTATTATCATGCAAATGCAACTTTCACATTATCTTTTCTGGTGCAGGATCAAGATTTACAAGCTTGTTTACAGAGATTAACTTTGGAACTAGACGGAACAACATTAAGTTCACATTCGCATCTTTACCCAGAAGTCATCAACACCAACATTACCTATGCTAGCAAAAGCTAAAGAGTTGTATCACTTAGATCTGGAGAGAAAGGTAAAGTTTGTGAGCGATATGGCATGTGTTTCAAGAAGATGAGTGATTTCCATACCATAAGGAAGACTTGTTGGGTCATCAACATTCTCAATCATGAAATTGATTATCTAAGAGGACAGTTTTACTTTGTGCATGGTACGAAGGCAGTAGACTAAAAAAGAGTATCTTTAAAGCATCATAGAGAAGGATCCTATTCTAGGGAGAATGGTAGTAGAAAAAATATGAGCAAGAACACGAGTCTCGAAATTTATATCATTAGGCCTTAGTTGATTTGGTAAGAATTCAGAAGACGATTCAACAATACACTTCTTGGCCTAGTTAAACGAGACCTCAAAATACCAGGCAAAAGGTTTTTGAACAGAGCAGAGTAACTAGTGCACTTACGTTGAAAGATTGAATTAATGGTTGCACAGTCAAGGACAACACATTGAACAAGGACTAGGGATTCAGTTTTATCAAATACGGGAGAATGAAGGTTTGTATAGAACATGCGAACAAGGTCTTCATAAACTTTTGGAGGTGCTAAAGAAAGGATTTTCAAACCTTTAAAATCGAAAAGATCTTTTACCTTTCAGTTGAGGCTTTCCATATCATTTAGATTGACGATTCTTCCATGAGCACTAAGTTTACCTTTGAAGACAATGAATGTATCTCTATTTGGAGTATCCTAAAAATTGATTTCAGACTCCAATATACTGTCCAAATCCATCTTTAATTTCTTTACAATGAGGGTTACAACGTCATCTTTCAAGGGGTGCTTTCCTTGGGATTTATCGGTCGAAATTCGAGCATCATCAGAGATATCATATTTTGAGGATGCAAAATCTTCGAAGTGATCAAAACCGATAGTGACAGGTTCTGATGGTTGAGAAAAGGTCTTTCCTTTTGACTAAGTGGTTTTTCGAGTAGAGGTAGTAGGATTCTTTGGAGTTGCAACCATGGTTGAGTTGGTGAAAATAATAATCTACAGAAGAGGTGCTGAGGATAGTCTCTTATATCAAGAAGAGAGATTGAAAGGGTGTGATGTTGAGTGCTGAGAAAGGAAAACACCGTTAGCGAGGGGATGTGTGATTTGCTTTCCTTCTAGGAAATTGGGAAAAGGTGTGAAAAGAGACTAATTGGAGGAGCTCTATTAATAAGCCTCGCCGGAATAAAGGCATGAAAAGATTTGCTATCAGTAATAAAGGGATTCAATTATTATATGTCACTAAATAAAATATTTTACAAAATTACGGAGTAATAAAAATAATACCGAGTGAGTCCCTTAGGTTGTGAAACTATCTTCTATAAGGGGCTTTGTAAAGATATCAGCTAATTGGTCAGTGGTGCTAACAAAGAAAATTTCAATATTGCTTTTAAGAACATGATCTCGAACAAAATGATGCTTGATTTCTATATGCTTCGCCCTAAAATGACAAGATTTTTTGATAAACAAACAGAACCGAAATTATCACAAAAATTTTAAATATGTTTAAAAGAGAGATCATAATCACTAAGTTCATGAGACATATAAAGCAATTATGCACAACTTTGTCCAATAGCAATGCATTCGGCTTCTGTTATGGATAAGGCTACTGAACCTTGCTTCTTACTTTTCAAGGAAATTAGTGATTTTTCCAGTAATTGACATGTTCCACTAGTGATTTCTCTATCATTCTTATCCCGTGCAAGATCTGCATCTAAAAATCCTTCAATATTAAAATTGTTAGAACGAGGACATCATAATACATGAGAGGTATTTCCAATTAGATATCTAATTATTCATTTGATCGCAGCCAAATGAGATTATTTAGAAGAAGATTGAAACTTGAGACATTTACACACGCTAAACAAAATATCATATTGTCGACGCCCCCTTTTTTCTCTAACCGTGGGGTCATAAATCGGGTATACGACATTGGGAGGAAAACTCTATTCCCTTTCGAGAATTGGGTTTAAAAGTTGAAGAGTCAACACCTAATGATTATAGTGTATTAGGACACTTTAAGAAGGGTTTGAGATGAAGAGACCAAAGATTAGGGTAAGAGCTAGAAATTATCCCGAGGGGAAGGCGTTAGGCACCCCTCAGGATCCACTAGAGTGGTTCTCGGCCATGTTACAATTGTGACTTTACAAGTAAACAATCAAGGCTCAAACTGTGATTTCGAAGGTAAGTAGAGAGGGCAAAAATTCATGAAAATGAGATTTGAACAGTTTTACAAGAAGAGGTGAAAGCAAATAAATGGAGGGGGTCCTAAGTTTATAATTAATATGGATCACTTCAATGCAATACCCAGCGATCACTCCTCAGAAGAGGGGTCGCACGTGATATTAGTGCATCGGTCATCATACCCATATCTACCCTTCCCACCCCGTTAAGTTGTTAAAGCGCGAAATGGTATCGTTATTTATTGCATGCTATTACCCGTCCCAACCTATCAGTCCCGGGGTATCAGGACTTCTAATCCTAAAGGGGAAGGAAAGGGATATAGGCATATATGGGGTTCAAAGGTTAAAATTCTAATTGCGACATACAAAACAAGTAACAAATATAAGGATGAACAAAACAAATGGGTAAGGCTCAAGTAAACCCCTTAACCAAACAAACACTTAGTTTAGCATGTCTTAGCATATACTGATTTGGTCTTAAGTTAAAAAATAAGCGGCGAGCGGACTAGTTCAACACATACATTTAGATAGAAAGTCTACATTAGGCAACTCGGATCCGATTGTCAGAGATTAAGGTATTTCAAGCGAGTGATTTAAAAGGAGCTGGTTTCAGGAAAAAGTAGTCCAATGCAGAGGAGTTTTGAAAAGAAAGTATGGACTGCAGTAAAAATAAAACACAGAAATGGTTGTGAAAGAGTTTCAGAGATAGAAATATCTAAGGAAAGGGTAAGATGCAACCGTTTTAAAAGAAAATTTCAGGGTCTGAGTAAAACATTTAGACAGAATGTTTAGAAAGAAACTGTTTCAGAAAAAAATGCCGATTTGAGGGATTTAAAAGCATACTGAGTCAAGGGAGTTTTTGTCAAAGAATTAAGACTTCTGAAATCGTTGTTGTATTAAGACGTTAAGGACCAGTTAATAGATTATTATTACTTTAAGCGAATCAAACGAGTTTGATGCTGATCCTATAGGTGTGATATCTATTTTGATTTTTTAAAAGCTGTTATTGAACTTGTAAAAGATGATTGGGTTAATTAACCCTACAGTTTGCCTAATGCATATGCATTCCTTATAGGCATGATCTCTATATGCATTGATTACATGAACGTTAAGTCCTATAGGCATGATTTCTATGTGATTTGTAACACAATGAAGCGTTAACCCTATAGGCATGGTCTCTAGGTGATGTGGAACCAGAAATATTGAACAGCCCTATAGGCAGGATTTCTAAATAATTACAATCCTAAAGCATGGTTTCTACCCCTACTGATGCAAGAATGTAAAACCCCTCCCACACCCTTTTACTATATTCCCCAAATCCTTTATACAAATTATTACAGACCAAAAGAAAGAAAATAAATACATTAAAAACTAACAGCTAGATCCGAGCAGCCTAATTCAATCTTAATGCCCAACAACATGTGATTAACCAATTCCTAATTTCCAAAGCCTTCTTTTTATCCAAAGTGTTTCAAAGTTCCAAAGGATCTCAAGGATTTCCGGCATTACTTACACTCAGGATACCATTTAGAATTAGAATAGTGCAGTGCGGAACAGCCAGCCCTCAAGCATCCAAGTTCAGTGGGAGCTCAAGGGTCCCAAAGCATGGCTTACCAGAGAGGGGCAGAACTTAGAACTAGGAATGAGTGCAAAGTGAAAGAAGGATTGGGGACCATAGTAAAGGGTGGTCATGCCCAGCCATGGGTATAGACTGGCACACCCCTGACCAATTGCTTGGTCCAAACAAATTAAGATCAGACTTTAGAAGTCAGACTTGAGTTTGGATGGTGATTAGAACACCACCAGACTTGAGTCAAGGTTCAGCACATAAAGGGGGAAGAAGGGAGTGGGAATTGATTTGAGTAAGGGTTCAAGAACCTAGTTCAAATTCATGGGCAATAATAACAAGGTGCTGCCATGACTCAGAATTGTACTCTCACAAAAGGGGGTCAGAGGGAAGGGACTCACCAAGAAAAGCATTTACAGAAACACAAGGAAAGAAAGCATAATAGGCTAAGGGTGCGGAAACATAAGGAAGGAGAGCATAACAGACTAGGATGTAGATGCATAGTGCAAGAAAGCACAACAGGCTAGGAGTAAAATAAACACATAGTAGAGAGGGTATTATTTAACTAGAGTGACCTACCAGTTGCAAGTTTTAGAACAGCAAAACAACAAAAGTAAATAAAACAGCCAGAAGTCAGCAGGATCAAAATCCAAATTCCTCCGCAAGTACTTGAGAGTTCAAAAGGAACTCAAGAATGTTTCAGACAGTAAAAGAGAAGAGGAGCAGAGTGCTCAGTATTAGAGGTAGAGTAGTAGTAGAGAGAGTTTTTGAAATTGGATAGTGTTCAATTGTGAAAAAAGTGCTCGAAGTGTGTTTGAATTCTGAAGTGTTTTTTTTGTTTATGTTAAGAGAGGAGCAGGTATTTATACTTTGAAATCAGGGTAAGCAAGGAAAGAAAATAATCATGAATCAATTAAAATCAATCAATAGCAGAGATTCCTTTATTTAAGGAGTCTTTGAATAGTAAAAGGCAGAAATTATTTAAGGAAAGGGGATCAAGTAACGCATTGTGCATAGCATACAAATAAGGGGTAAATACATAGGGGAGAATTTGAAATACACGGTTAAAAAAATAAGGCAAGGATTAAATCAATTAGTACATAGTAAATCACGGAATCAGAGATTCAAAATCACTAATGAACCAAGTCAGAAAATAGGGGAATCGAAAGGTTAGAGATGGTCTTCAAATTAAACAAGGAATGAATCAATCAGGCTTACACAAGGAAGTCTAAAATCAGTCCCAAAATCAGAGGTTATTCTGAGTGGGAAATTCTACCTATAAAGAGTGCATAAGCATTAAACATGCGAGGCTGGATTAAAACAAAGAAAAGTGTCATGCAATCAAAAATCAGTGAGTAGTGGACTATAGGAAAAAGGGAATATCAGAGAGCATGCAGAAGGTCAGGCAAAGATGAAACAACTTCAGGAACTCGGAAATTAGGGATTTGAAACCAAACAAGTTCAGAGATGGGAAGCAAACAAGTCACGTAACAAGTGGCCTCATGAACTCGAATGAAACTCCCAAATTCTAGGGTTTTTACCATTTATCGAGTGTAGAGACGAAAGCAAGTAAATCAGGCAGGAATAACAACAAAATAAGTTCAGAAAACCCAAAGGAACTTAAGACCTTAAACATTTCATGAAAACATAATAAAAGAACAAGACACAGTAAAAGAAATCATAAGGAAACGGTAGAAGAAAGTATAGTCGAAGAAAAACACACAAGATCACAGTAGAACAAATATAGTAAAAACACATGAGAGTCACAGTAGAGCAAGTAAAGCTAAAGAAACCCTAAGCCGAAGAAGATGAACGGTTTTGAAAGCAAAGTTTTGAAAGAAACTTCGAGAAATCGTTTGAAAACCTTAAAATAAACATAGATCTAGAATAGATATAGAGAAATTAGAAGAACCTCGAAAGGCTAGTGTTCCAGAAGAACCTTAGAGGCG
The DNA here is from genome assembly GCF_000393655.2 of Nicotiana sylvestris. NCBI lineage: Eukaryota > Viridiplantae > Streptophyta > Magnoliopsida > Solanales > Solanaceae > Nicotiana > Nicotiana sylvestris. The sequence goes on from NC_091066.1 coordinate 102,532,527, forward strand.
AGAAAGGCTTGGAAAAGTTCTGATCTGAGTCGGATGAGTCAGAGATAGGCTCATAGGACCAGGACATGCCAGAGCAAAGCCGGAGATGGCCGTGAAACTTGAATCGGCGGAGATCTGAGCGATAACCTTCAAGGTCAGACCTCGATTCTTCAAGCAGCAAGTGTACAAGAGCACATGGAGGTGAGTACAGGTCACCCAGGGCTTGGGATGCCATGGGTTCCGGTGAAACAGGGTAGAAACCGGCGGGGAAGATTAGGGTTTCGGAGAAGTCTAGAGAGAGTTTGAGAGGATGAGGGTTTAGAGGCGGCGTATCTGATAGAAGTGATTTAGGGTTAGGGTGTAAGTGGGAATTAAAAAGGAAAGAACTGATCTTGGCCGTTGATCAGAATGATCAACGGCCTAGATTAAAAGGGGAGGCCGGGCGGGTTAGGTTAGTTGGGTCAGGGGCAGGCTAAATTGAAATCAGGTCGTTTGATTTGGGGATTGAAATTGGGTCGAATTAGGGTGCAATTTGGGCTGTAATTGAAATGCAACTGGGGCTAGGTTTTAAATAGCCACTTTTCCCCTTTCTATTTTATAAAAATAGTAATAACAATTTTAAAAGCAAATTAAAAATACTAGGTAGGAAAATATTATATAAATATTAATTTAAAAATATTGGAGCAAAATTTATTGTTATAAAATGCTATTAATTACAAAATAGGCTATAATTGCAATTATATGCAATTTAGCTTTAAAAATGCCAAATAAATTGGTAAAAATATGCAAAAATTGCCTTAATTATATTTTGGTGTAAATATGAGAATGAAATAAGTTATTCATCAAAAATGATAATTTTGGGAATGATTTTGGATTTTTGTGGTATTAAAATAGGCAGTAAATTGGTTTAAAAATCACAAAAATACCAAAACTCTTGGATGTGCTTGTATATGCTATTTTGAAAATATTTTGGGTATAAAATACAAAGGAAAAATTGAGTATCAACAGCTGTCCCTCTTTACCCGATGAGGATGAAAGAGTTGTCGGGTAAAGACAGATGGCCAATTTTGACCGGAAACGGTGATTGAAAAAGAACTTTGACCGCGCTTTCGTTTCTGAGCTGCCCACATATCCCTGGTTTTACAGGAATTAGGCCACATGTTGTTCAGGAACCATTGACGGAATATGTCGATGGAGATTCGAAAAGACGAACGTGATGGTCAAATTTAAAAGGTGTTTGGAGTCGAATAGATTGCGGAGAACCGGAGCGGGATCGCTCCTGCTGAGGTGGACGTGGGCCAGCCAGTGTACCTGCAAATGAGCAATGCGGCATATATTGTGCATAATTAAAACATGATGCAAGTTCCCATTGGACCATGAATGTTGTCTTCGGACGGTTAGGATGACGTCCTCAGACTATGACGTCCTGGGCCATGAAGAGCATAAAAATAAAGTCGCAGGCCATGAAATGGTGTTCTCAGGCTATGCAAGTGGTGCCTCCGAACTATGACGTCTTTGAATAAGTTGGCGATCTTTCAACCCATGAAAAGGTGGCAATCTTTCAGCCAAATGAATGCAAAGGGTAGCGATCTTTTAGTCAAAACGAGAATTTAAATGCAGGTGGCGATATTTCAGCCGAAGTCAGAGATTGAATGCAGGTGACGATATTTCAGTCGTTCGAAAAAATAAAGTGGCGATATTTCAGCCATAGCGTGAATTTAAATGCAGGTGGCGATATTTCAGCCGAAGTGAGAGGTTGAATGCAGGTGGCGATATTTCAGCCGTTTGAAAAAAAATAAAGTGGCAATATCTCAGCCATGCGGTATGGAGACAATGCTTAGTCTCGGAAGGCAGATAAGTAGCCTTATACAGGATGGAGGTAGAGCTTAAACTCATAAGGCAGAAGATAGCCTTATGCAAAATGCAGATGGAGGCAGAGCTTAGTCTCGAAAGGAAGAATATAGCATTATGCAGGATGGAGGTAGAGCTTAACCTCAGAAGGGAGAAAAGTAGCCTTATGCAAAATGTAGATGGAGACAGAGCTTAGTCTCGAAAGGCAGAAGATAGCCTTATGCAGGATGGAGGTAGAGCTTAACCTCGGAAGGCAGAAAAGTAGCCTTATGCAAAATGCAGATGGAGACAGAGCTTAGTCTCGAAAGGCAAAAGATAGCCTTATGCAGGATGGAGGTAGAGCTTAATCTCAGAAGGCAGAAAAGTAGCCTTATGCAAAATGCAGATGGAGGTAGAGCTTAACCTCGAAAGGCAGAAAGGTAGCCTTATGCAATGCAGGGAAATGCGGATGGAGACAATGCATAGTCTTGAAAGGCAGATAAGGTAGCCTTATGTAGGTGATGATGGAGGTAGAGCTTAACCTCGGAAGGCAGAAAAGTAGCCTTATGCAAGAATGTAGATGGAGAAAAAGCTTAGTCTCGAAAGGCAGATAAGTAGCCTTATGCAGGATGGAGGTAGAGCTTAACCTCGAAATGCAGATAAGTAGCCTTATGTAAGAATGCAGATGGAGACAGAGCTTAGTCTCGAAAGGCAGATAATTAGCCTTATGCAGGATGGAGGTAGAGCTTAACCTCGAAAGGCAGATAAGTAGCCTTGTGCAGTGCAAGAATGTTAAAGGATGATCAGTAGTAAGATCTCTTAGCTGATAGCCGATTACGACAATATGACTGCTGGGGAGATTGGGTATGGATAGCAATTGCGGGAAAGTGATGATTCAGAGAAGTTGCATCCTTGGGAAAGTATGCGTACATAAATATACCTGACAATATTGCAAATCGAGTGCCTGCATCCAAAGAAAATCGTGAGTTTTGTGAGGGGAAAGGTTAGTTCATCTTTCTCGGGCTCTTGACGTTGTGTGTCATTGGGCTAGCGTTGCTAAACAACCGCAATTCGGATAATAGTTATGCATAATTTAGTAAATATAATGTATATAATCGGAAATAGTTTCTTTAGATGAACCAACGATTGTGATGTGGTTCAGAACATTTCAACCTCTTTTCTCCGGAATTTTGAGGGTCCTCCTCAAAATTCTGCCCTAGTTTTCTGATCGGGCATTTCTGACGGCTGTGCTAAATGACTAAAAGACTTCTTTGGAATTTTGAGGGTTCTCCTCAAAATTCTACCCCAGTTTGCTGGGCTGGCGCTTCTGGCGATGCGTGAACTAAAATTAACTTCGGAATTTTGAGGGCCCTCCTCAAAATTCTGCCCCGGCTCCAATAGCAGGGGAAAAATGGAATTTTATTTAATTATGACAGAACCCATAGGGCTGCCTACGTATCCCCTCTTAAACGAGAATCAGGTCAGGTGTAGTTCAAATTACATCATAAAGAAAAGCATACGATCAAATGTAGTATCTTTTTACTGCGTCTGAGTTGATCGGCTTCGGCTAGACTTCTCCGTCCATTTCTGCAAGAATAAAGGCTCCTCCAGTTAGAACTCGGTGAACCATGTATGGACCCTGCCAATTGGGAGAGAATTTCCTTTTGGCTTCATCTTGATGTGGAAATATCTTCTTCAACACCAGCTATCCTGGTGTAAACTTCCTTGGTTTAACTCTCTTGTTGAAGGCTCTGGATATTATGTTCTAGTATAACTGATCGTGATAGACTGCATTCATCCTCTTTGCATCTATGAGGGCTAACTGCTCGTAGCGACCTTTTACCCATTCTGCGTCATCTAACTTGGCTTCTTGTATGATCCTTAATGATGGAATTTCTACCTCATCGGGAATGACCGCCTCTGTACCATAAACCAGCATGTAGGGAGTTGCCCCGGTTGATGTGTGGACTGTGGTACGATAACCTAATAAGGTGAATGACAACTTCTCATGCCATTGTTTGTGCCTCTAGATCATCTTCCTTAGTATCTTCTTGATGTTTTTGTTGGCCGCTTCTACGGCTCCATTCATCTGCGGTCTATAAGCCGTAGAGTTCTTGTGTCTGATCTTAAAAGTCTCACACTTTGTTTTCATCAGGTCGCTATTAATATTGGAACTGTTGTCGGTGATGATTGACTCTGGAATTCCGAACCGACAAACAATACGGTCGCGGACAAAATCTGCTACCACCTTTTTGGTAACTGCTTTGTATGATGCTGCTTCAACCCATTTAGTAAAATAATCAATTGCTACCAAGATGAACCTGTGCCCGTTTGACGCGGCAGGCTCGATAGGTCCGATAACATCCATTCCCCAAGCGGCGAACGGCCATGGTGAGCTTGTTGCATTAAGCTCGTTTGGAGGCACTTTTATCATATCTGCATGTATCTGATAGCGATGGCACTTTCAGACATACTGGATGCATTCTGTTTCCATAGTCATCCAGAACTATCCTGCTCGGAGTATCTTCTTTGCTAAAACAAAACCATTCATGTGCGGTCCGTAGGTCCCTGAATGTACTTCCTCCAATAACTTGGTTGCTTTCCTTGCATCGACACACCTTAGTAAACCCAAATCAGGAGTCCTCCTGTACAGGATTCCTCCGCTGTGAAAGAAATTATTGGATAGTCTCCGAAGCGTGCATTTCTTGGTAGCATTGGCAAGCTATGGATATTCTCCTGTGGTCAAATACTCTTTGATGTCGTGGAACCATGGTTTCTCGTCGGCTTCTTCCTCAACATGAGCACAATAAGCTGGTTGGTCATGAATATTGACCTGGATGGGGTCAATGAAATTTTTATCTGGATGTTGAATCATAGATGACAAAGTGGCAAGTGCATCGGCGAACTCATTCTGTACCCTAGGAACATGCTGGAATTTCGTCTTTCTGAACCTCTTTCTCAATTCCTGTATGTGATGCAGATAAGGGAGTATCTTGGGATTCTTGGTTTACCATTCTTCTCGAACCTGATGTATGAGTAGGTCTGAGTCTCCAATTACTAGTAACTCCTGAATGTTCATATCAATGGCCAGTTTAATCCCTAGAATGCAGGCTTCATATTCGGCCATGTTGTTGGTGCATGGGAACATGAGCTTGGCAGATACTGGGTAATGCTGACCGGTTTCTGATACCAGGACTGCTCCTATGCCAACTCCTTTGAAATTTGCAGCTCCGTCGAAAAACAACCTCCAACCATCATAGGATTCTGCAATATCTTCTCCTATGAAAGATACCTCTTCATCAGGAAAATACGTTTTTAGGGGCTCGTATTCTCCGTCTATGGGATTCTCGGCGAGATGGTCCGCCAAGGCTTGCCCTTTGATTGTTTTCTGGGTCACGTAAACAATATCGAATTCACTTAGCAGGATCTTCCACTTGGCGAGCTTGCTAGTGGTCATGGGCTTCTGGAAGATATACTTCAGAGGGTCCATTCTAGATATGAGATAAGTAGTGTAAGCACATAAGTAATGCCTCAATTTTGCGCGACCCAAGTCAGAGCACAACAAGTGCATTCTAAAAGAGAATACTGAGCCTCGTACGGTGTGAACTTCTTACTGAGATAGTAGATGCCTTGCTCCTTTCTCCCTGTTTCATCATGTTGTCCTAAAACACAACCGAATGCTCTATCCGATACCGCAAGGTAAAGCAATAGAGATCTCCCTGGCTCAGGTGGAACCAAGACCGGTGGCATTGATAGGTATTCCTTGATTCTGTCAAAAGCTTTCTGACAGTCATCAGTCCATTTGGTAGCAGTGTCCTTCTTCAACATTTTGAAGATAGGTTCACAAATGACCGTGGATTGAGCTATGAACCGGCTGATATAGTTGAGTCTTCCCAGGAAACTCATCACGTCCTTCTTGTTCTTTGGCGGCGGCAATTCTTGGATAGCTTTGACCTTTGATGGATCCAATTCTATTCCTCGACGACTCACGATGAAACCCAATAATTTTCCAGCAGGAACCCCGAATGCACACTTGGCAGGATTCAGTTTCAGATTGTACCTCCTTAGTCTGTTGAAGAACTTTCTTAGATCTGCCATGTGATCTCTGGCTTTCTTGGATTTGATGATGACATCATCCACATATACCTCGATCTCCTTGTGTATCATGTCATGAAAGATAGTAGTCATGGCTCTCATGTAGGTGGCACCAGCGTTCTTCAAATCGAATGGCATCATTTTGTAATAGTACATTCCCTACGTCGTGATGAAAGTCGTTTTCTCTGCATCTTCCTCATCCATCCATATCTGATGATACCCTGCGAAACAATCAACAAAAGACTGCAACTCATGCTTGGTGCAGTTATCGATAAAAATGTGTATGTTCGGCAAGGGGAAGTCGTCTTTGGGGCTGGCCCGATTAAGATCCCGGTAGTCAACACAAACTCTAACTTTCCCATCCTTTTTTGGCACTGGCACGATGTTGGCTAACCATGTCGGATACTCTACTTCCCTGAGAACCTTGGCTTTGACTTGCTTGGTAACCTCTTGTTTGATTTTCAAACTCATGTCGGGTTTGAATTTCCTGAGCTTCTGCTTTACCGGTGGGCATGTTGGATTTGTTGGTAGTTTGTGAGCTATAATGGATGTGCTGAGACCAGTCATATCATCATATGACCAGGCGAATATGTCTTCATATGACTAGGCGAACAAGTGAACACTGATGCGCGTTTCTTTGACATTCTCTGCATCTCCCAGATTAACGACCTTATTTTCATCCAAATTAGACTTAGGCCTATTTTCAAAATTCTCAACTCCTCTAACGACCTCTTCCGGTATATCATCCTTTTCGGAGTCCGTATCCGTTTGTTGCGTTGTCTCGTTGCAAGTCACAATCATTAGTTCATCATCAAGGTAAGTAATAGTAATGTTGTGTAAAATAAAGTGAATGATAGGAAAATAATAAGAGCGAGATATATAATAAACTGAAATGCTTCGATTAGATTCATAATTGTTTTGAGTATCAGAGCTCTTTTCAGAATTAAAGACAATGCAGAAATAAAATCAGCTAGTAAAAAGTAAAATGCGATGCATGGTGCTTTTGTTTAGCCTTGCTACCCCGAAGCTTTCTGGGCCCTGGTGGTTCTGATTGACCAATTGCTGAGGAACTCTCCTCGGTTCACAACTTGTATAGAAGGGCCTTCCTCCCCTTCCTCCTCGAAAATAACACTGCAATCCATATCATCATCCTCCAGGAACAGATTCTTCACGGCTGCCAATGCTTCATCTTCCTCCGACCCATATATAGTATCTGCCGGCTGGAAAGTCTGCTCCAGGTGAGGTATCGGGTGCTCCAGTGGGTAGTAGGGACTGCGCCATGGTGGCGACCAGTGATTGAACTCCTCCCAAGTTTACTCATACCCCAAACCAAATGTAGTGCCATGTTTCTTTAGCTTGATGGGTTTGGCGATTCCCTGGAGGTTTTTGCCGAGTCCCTTTCCAGGTTCGTATCCACACCAATTCAGGATACTTTCAATCTTGTTATCCCACCATTTATTTTTATCTATAGTGTTGAGTCTTTCAATGTGGTGGTATGTTTCTCCGCCTATTCTCCTTCTGCCTCCAATCATCGGGATGGTCTGGCGACTATATATGGGGTTGCTACCATTGCCATGAATGATCACCTCTTAGTGATTCCATTCAAACTTCACTTCCTGATGTAGGGTTGATGCTACAACTCCAGCAGCATGGATCCACGGTTATCCCAATAGCAAATTGTAGGATGTTGGGACATCTATCACTTGAAAGTCGACGTCGAACCAGGTTGGCCCCATTTGCAAGCATAGGCTGATCTCTCCGATAGTGGACCTTTGGGACCCATCGAAGGCTTTGACGTTGATGGCCCCATCTTTGATCTCGTGCAGGCTCTTTCCCAATGTTCTGAGAGTTATCAATGGACATATGTTGAGGCTGGAGCCTTCATTGTTCAAGACTCTAGTGATGAAGTAATCCTCGCATTGCACGGTGATGTGTAGGGCCATGTTGTGACTCAGTCCTTCCGGCGGTAGTTCATCTTCGTGGAAGGTGATTTTGTGGCTTTCCAGTATTTGTCCTACCATATTTGCCATTTCTCCCCCAGTTATGTTGTTGGGCACATAAGCTTCGCTCAATATCTTCATCAAGGCATTTTTGTGTGCGTCAGAGCTCTGTAGGAGAGCTAGGATGGAGATCTGTGCTGGTGTTTTGTTCAACTGTTCCATGACCAAATACTCCTTAGCTTGTATTTTCCTCCAAAGATCATTAGGACTAGTTTCAGTAGTCCATCCCGAGGCTTGCTTACTGGACTCAGCTAGGTGCTCTGGAGTGTAAACCCTGTCTATTCTGGTCATACCCTGCGCAGCAATTGCTTCTCCCGTCTTGGTCTTTCCTTTTCTCCTTACTTCAGCTATATAATCCCATGGTACAGCATTTGAGTGGAACGGTGTTACGTCTAACATTGCTACAGGTATGGGTACTCTCGGTGGTAACACAGCAATTTCAAAGGGTACAGGTGCCTTTGGAACCCCAAACTCAACCTCAATTGGCCCGGCCACCTTCGCAGAAGAAGGTGCTTCAAATTCGAGAGGTATAGACATGTCCACTTCATCGCCCCTGGAGGGCTGGTTCTGTACACCAATTGGGTTAAGTGTGACTATCGGTTTTTTTGGCTCATCATCCTCAGCAATCAATCCTATCGATCCCTTGGGGTCCCAGTCATCTTTGATCTCAATCATGTGAATGTCCCCACCTCTGTGATCAGGTAGAGGGTTGTTGCGGACATTAGAAGCAGGCTCCTTTGCTATGATAACGTTATTGTCGATCAGAGTTTGAATCTTGTCCTTTAATGAGCGGCATTCGTCAATGATGTGACCTTTCATGCCGGAATGGTATGCACAGGTCTTATTAGGGTTGATCCACTGGGAAGGATTTTCTGGAGTTATGGCAGGGATAAGGGAGACATAACCAGCAGCTTTAAGTTTCTCATACAGCTAGTCAATTGGCTCAACGATGGCTGTATATTGTCTGGGAGGTCTGTGGTCAAAATTTGGTCTGGGTCTAGGGAAATTTTGGCGAGTGGGAGGTGATTGGTAGTGAGAGGGTTGGGCATTATAGGCTTGGTAAACAGGTGCAGGTTGAGAGTATCTGGGTAAAGTGGATTGATATGCGAGAGGTGGAGATGATTGGTAAACGGGTGGTGGATTTTGGTAAGAGGGTGTGGGTGCTTGGTAATTCGGGATAGGCTGATATGTAGGTGGAGGCGACGGGTAGGTGTGGTATTTTAGTGGTGATTTGGCTCCCTATGCGACCATCACGACATTGACATCCTTCTTCTTGGACGTTCCACCAAACTGTAAAGCCTTGTTAGTGGCCTGCAATGTTTCAAGATTAGTAACCATACCATTCTTAATGCCTTCTTCAAATCTTTCTCCCAGCTTGATGATATCGGAGAATTTTCGGCCCTCGATCAGCATCAACCTCTCATAATATTATGGGTCTTGAGCCCGGATGAAGAATCTGTTCATCTGTTCATCTGTTCCTCTTCTAAGGCCGGCCTGACCTTAGCAGCCTCTTATCTCCAACGGGTAGCATACTCGCGGAATGTCTCGGTATGCTTCTTCTTCAGATTCTGGATATAGAATACATCCGGTGCATTCTCTGTATTGAATCAGAACCTATCCATGAAATCCGATGCCATACCTACCCAGCTCGTCCATTTCTTGGGGTCCTGACTGATGTACCAGGATAAAGCATCCCTCTTCAGGCTTCTCATGAAGAGTTTCATACGGATTTTCTCATTCCTTCCGACTCCGACCAGCTTATCACAATATGTCCTCAAATGGACTCTGGGATCTCCCGTGCCATCGAACATTTCGAACTTGGGAGGTTTGTATCCCTCAGGAAGTTTAACATCTGGCTGAATGCAGAGGTCCTCATAATTCAGCCCCTCTATGCCTTTGTTTCCTTCCATGCCCTGGACCCGGCTGGTCAGCTTTTTGAGTTCTGCTGTCAAGTTTCTGATAAGAGAGTCCTTGTCATCAGACTCAGGTGCACTTGATATTGGTTGAGTGTAGTGGGGTATGGTATCTACGTAGATGGGAGTGTTGTGGAGGTGGTTGTTTGTGGTGTTCAGTGGTTCAGAAATGAGCAGTGGAGTGTTGTTTGGAGTGTGGCATGTGTTGCAGTGTTGAGTGGGTTGCATCTGTGGTTGTGGGGTGTTTTGTGGAGGTGCGGGATTTTGAGCATTTGGAAAGTTGACATCATGAGCGGTGAGAGAGAATGACAAATTTGCCAAGTTCCGAACTTGATCCAGTTCTTCTCGGAACATCAATAGTTTCTGCTCAAGTTGGGCAGCAGTTTCCTTAGCAACCGGGGTACCCTGAGGAATCTCAATTCTTTCCATTTCCTTTCTGGCACTTGAATCTCCCATTCTACCTTTGCTCTTGTTCCGGATAGGACTTGGAGGAGGAGGAGGTGGAGGGCCCTTGTATCTCGTACTGTATGATGATGGTGCCAGAATGCACGAACTAACCTTTCGGGAGGGGAATAAAAATAAAAAAAAAACAAAAAAGGTAACAAGTTAGTGCGGGTTATGAGAAGAAAATGTTGCGATATTTAAACACATTGTGCAAGAATATAAATTGCGTCCTAATTTGGGTGCCTCATTGTGCCTGAGGTAGGCCTAGCGACAAATTAACTTGAAGAACTTATAATGCTAAATGTCTCATTTTATTGATAAAAAATAAGATGAATCCAAAGCGACGCTAAATAACGGAAAATAAAATGTCACTAGTGGCCATCGGCCTTATTACATCATTAGAAGCAAAATAAAAGACTCCTAACTACTTGGTCCCAGACGGACCTTCCCCAGATTCGGTATCTTTATCCCCCTCGAACAGCTTCACCAGCTCGCGCAGTCCTAGCAATAGATAAGTTTGGGCCAAATGTCCGCCTGCATTCGCTTCAGCGTTTTGACAATCTTCAATCCTCTTGAGGAACTTTCCTTCTAGCTCCACTAGACCTTGCTCCAAATACCCTAGTCTCTTGTTGGCGCTGACAGCAATATCCTTCCATTCCTCGATCAACTTCTGATGGGCTTCTCGTATTTCCTGATGCTCACTTTCACACTATCGAATCCTCTTGCGCAGTTGATTATACTTAACCCGTGCTTCAGCTTTCTCGTCGATGATTTTGTGTCTGTGAATGAACCCGGGCTGACCCATACCATTGTGATTATCTTCCAACCAACCCAAATAATACGGCACGCAACCAGCGTGATACCTGTCGGGCTCAATAGATTCTTTCCCCAAAACGAGCTTGCAATGCCACATGTGTTGAGCTTGGAATTTGTGAGGGCTATCATCGTCCTGGAAATCGGCCCTAAAGTGACTCATTTTGTCGACCCTTGGAATGATTTGCTTTCTTCCAGCCTGCCTCATGGCTCAGAGGGGAACATTTGGATAAGTTCCTCTTAGACCAATGAGTATGAGAAATGGTGCATCTCGGGATCGAACAATGAATTCTTTCGTAGGGAACCATTCGACCATCCACTGTACTTGGTCTTCTTTTAGATTCTCAAATAGCTCCACCCATATTCCAGCATCCTCTGGATGAGCGAACATGTTAGGCATATAATTCATACGCCTCGGCTAGTGGAAGGCCATGTGATCATCCCAGTCTCTCTGTAAGATCTCTTGTCGGTATTCTCCTTTCTGGATGTGCTCCATGAGCCAGAGCTGAAGTAATAAATTGCATCCCTCAAAATGACTAGCCTTTCGCTGACAGTTGTCCAGAGTCCGGTATATCTCAGCAACAATCATGCGCACTATGCTGAAAGGTTGTCCGCCGATTCCTTCCATCAGAGTCTTGGTTACCATGGCCAATCTGGTGTGGATCCTAGCCTTCTTCATAGGGAACACTATTATCCCCAAGAAACAAAACATGAATACGAAGACCCTTCTGTGAATATGCCCCAGTGAGGTGAGGGCAAATTCATCTGAGTAGGTGCGGTATGACTTGCTATAGTCGTACCTCTCGTACAGATAATCGAATGGGATGTAGGAGTCTTTCAAGCAGGTCATGTCTGGGTTCTTCTTCAGTCCCATCATCTTAAGGAAACCCCTACCCTTGCGATTCTATGGCATATGCAAACCCGGAGTCTCCCAAGGAATACCAGCTAAGCCTCCTATTTCTTCGAGCAAAGGAGTCATTTCAAGGTTCCCGAAGCAGAATACGGACCTGTTACTATCCCAGAACAGAGTTGCAGCCTCTAAATTTTGTTGTCAGGCTGGATTTCTAGAAAAGAAGGCAGATTACCTAAGTATTTGCGGACGAGTGTCTGATCACTGGAGTGAAGATCTTCACACCAATTCAGCAGCCTTGGATGAATGTTGGTTACCATGCCGAATCTGGGGACTTCGTGCCTCATTTTCTGCAAAACAGAGTGTTAGACCCTTACCCCGCCAGACTCGACTATTTAAACCAATAATTATCATAAAAAGCATTTAGTTCTCCAAATAAATGCACAGAACATGTAGGTCTCCGTTTGGGTTTCAGGGAAACCCGCTGGACTTTGGACAAGGCTATCTTAATGAGTCATTATGTGGACAACATAACTGACTTGGCTAGGTTTGACCATGATGCATGCACAGTTAGACAGATTAAGGTTTCTATTAGGTATTAGACAGGTACCCTTGAGCGAACAACTCAAGAGGGAAAGGCACGAAACCGTCGACTGCACCGTTGATCGACTAATTTTACCGCAAATACGCCTTTGCCGAATTTAAAGGGTGATAATATTGGAAGAGTGCAACCACTCATTATAAGCGTTGCTATGGTGTTTGTTTGGCACGAGTGGAAACACAAGGAAAGAAAGCATAATAGGCTAAGGGTGCGGAAACATAAGGAAGGAGAGCATAACAGACTAGGATGTAGATGCATAGTGCAAGAAAGCACAACAGGCTAGGAGTAAAATAAACACATAGTAGAGAGGGTATTATTTAACTAGAGTGACCTACCAGTTGCAAGTTTTAGAACAGCAGAACAACGAAAGTAAATAAAACAGCCAGAAGTCAGCAGGATCAAAATCCAAATTCCTCCGCAAGTACTTGAGAGTTCAAAAGGAACTCAAGAATATTTCAGACAGTAAAAGAGAAGAGGAGCAGAGTGCTCAGTATTAGAGGTAGAGTAGTAGTAGAGAGAGTTTTTGAAATTGGATAGTGTTCAATTGTGAAAAAAAGTGCTCGAAGTGTGTTTGAATTCTGAAGTGTTTTTTTTTGTTTGTGTTAAGAGAGGAGCAGGTATTTATACTTTGAAATCAGGGTAAGCAAGGCAAGAAAATAATCATGTATCAATTAAAATCAATCAGTAGCAAAGATTCCTTTATTTAAGGAGTCCAAATTTGAACGGTAAAAAGCAGAAATTATTTAAGGAAAGGGGATCAAGTAACACATTGTGCATAGCATACAAATAAGGGGTAAATACATAGGGGAGAATTTGAAATACACGGTTAAATAAATAAGGCAAGGAGTAAATCAATTAGTATATAGTAAATCAGGGAATCAGAGATTCAAAATCACTAATGAACCGAGTTAGAAAATAGGGGAATCGAAAGGTTAGAGAGGGTCTTCAAATTAAACAAGGAATGAATCAATCAGTCTTACACAAGGAAGTCTGAAATCAGTCCCAAAATCAGAGGTTATTCTGAGTGGGAAATTCTACCTATAAAGAGTGCATAAGCTTTAAACATGCGAGGCTGGATTTAAAACAAAACAAAGTGTCATGCAATCAAAAATCAGTGAGTAGTGGACTATAGGCAAGAGGGAATATCAGAGAGCATGCAGAAGGTCAGGAAAAGATGAAACAACTTCAGGAACTCAGAAATTAGGGATTTGAAACCAAACAAGTTCAGAGATGGGAAGCAAACAAGTCACGTAACAAGTGGCCTCAAGAACTCGAATGAAACCCCCAAATTCTAGAGTTTTTACCATTAATCGAGTGTAGAGACGAAAGCAAGTAAATTAGGCAGGAATAACAACAAAATAAGTTCAGAAAACCCAAAGGAACTTAAAACCTTAAACATTTCGTGAAAACATAATAAAAGAACAAGATACAGTAAAAGACATCATAAGGAAATGGTAGAAGAAAGTATAGTCGAAGAAAAACACACAAGAATCACAGTAGAACAAATACAGTAAAAACACATGAGAGTCACAGTAGAGAAAGTAAAGCTAAAGAAACCCTAAGTCGAAGAAGATGAACGGTTTTGAAAGCAAAGTTTTGAAAGGAACTTCGAGAAATCGTTTGAAAACCTTAAAATAAACATAGATCTAGAATAGATCTAGAGAAATTAGGAGAACCTCGAAAGGCTAGGGTTTCAGAAGAACCCTAGAGGCGAGAAAGGCCTGGAAAAGGTCTGATCTGAGTCGGATGAGTCAGAGATAGGCTCATAGGACTAGGACATGCCGGAGCAAAGCCGGAGATGGCCGTGTAACTTGAATCGGCGGAGATCTGAGCAAAAATCTTCAAGGTCAGACCTCGATTCTTCAAGCAACAAGTGTACAAGAGCACATGGAGGTGAGTACAGGTCACCCAGGGCTTGGGATGCCATAGGTTCCAGTGAAACAGGGTAGAAACCGGTGGGGAAGATTAGGGTTTCTGAGAAGGCTAGAGAGAGTTTGAGAGGACAAGGGTTTAGAGGCGGCATATCTGATAGAAGTGATTTAGGGTTAGGGTGTAAGTGGAAACTAAAAAGGAAAGAACTGATCGTGGTCGTTGATCAGAATGATCAACGGCCTATATTAAAAGGGGAGGCCGGGCGGGTTAGGTTAGTTGGGTCAGGGGCGGGCTAAATTGAAATTGGGTCATTTGATTTTGGGATTGAAATTGGGTCGAATTGGGGTGCAATTCGGGCTGTAATTGAAATGCAACTGGGGATAGGTTTTAAATAACCACTTTTCCCCTTTCTATTTTATAAAAATAGTAATAACTATTTTAAAAGCAAATTAAAAATACTAGGTAGGCAAATATTATATAAATATTAATTTAAAAATATTGGAGCAAATTTTATTGTTATAAAATGCTATTAAAATAGGCTATAATTACAATTATATGCAATTTAGCTTTAATAATGCCAAATAAATTGGTAAAAATATGCAAAAATCACCTTAATTATATTTTGGTGTAAATATGAGAATGAAATAAGTTATTCATTAAAAATGATAATTTTTGGGAATGATTTTGGATTTTTGTGGTATTAAAATAGGCAGTAAATTGGTTTAAAAATCACAAAAATACCAAAACTCTTGTGTGTGCTTATATATGCACATATATGCTATTTTGAAAATATTTTGGGTATAAAATAGATAGGGAAAAATTGGGTATCAACACATATCGACTGGAAGTTAAATAAAGTAATGACCCAATTATTCCCCGATATTTAGATTCATTTACTGTCTTTCCTCTTCCGTCCTTGTCAATAGTGCTAGATGGGCTCATAGGTGTTCCAAGAGCCTTTGCATTTCTCATTTCGAATTTTTGAATCTACTATTTGGCATATTTGGTATGACATATGAAAGTGCCCTTTTTCTGAATGATGTACTTGAATCGCAAGAAAGAATGTAAGTTCCACCATCCTACTCATTTCAAACTCACTTTACATGAGGTTTGAGAATTCCTCGCATAAGTCAGGGTTAGTACTTCTGAATATAATATCATAACCACAAATTTGGGTAACAAGATTACCCGATGATGATCTATTAATGAAGATAGTGGTATCAGTCTTACCTCTTTATAATCCATGATCAATAAGAAATGAACACAATTTATCGTATCAGGCTCAAGGTGCTTGTTTGCATCCATAGAGAGCTTTAGTCAACTTAAACACATGATAAGAAAATTATGATATTCAAATCCGGGAGGCTATTTTACATAGACCTCCTCATCAATAAAACCATTTAAAAAAGCACCTTTAACATCCATTTGAAACAATATAAAACCTTTAAAGGAAGCATATGCAAGTAATATACGAATTGATTCTAACCGAGTTACATGTGTAAATGTTTCATCATAGTCGACTCTTTCCTATTATGAATAATCCTATGCAACCAGACTTGCTTTATTTCTAATCATTTTCCATATTTATTTAATTTGTTTCTTAATACTCATTTGGTTCCAATGATTGCAATATTTGTTGGCTTGGGAACTAAATTTCGCACTTATTTTTTCTCAAATATGTCAAGTTCATTATGCATAGCTAGTATCCAGCAAGGGTCTTTCAACGCTTTATCTACCTTCTTTGGTTCCAATAGAGAAATTTAGGCAATATTTGCCTTTTTCTTGAGAGTTTCCCTTGTTTCCATTCCATTGTTTGGATTTCCAATAATGAACTTTTGAGGATATCCGGGATTACTTCTCCATTCATTTGGAATTGTTTCCATCTGCTGAGTAGTTGACTCATTCAGATCATCAACATGTTGGTTGACAGTAACATTAGTTGACTTTGGCGGCTCACTGCAACTATCGGTAGAATCATTTTATTTTTAATTTTTACCGGCATTGGTTAATTCTTGATTTATGTCTTCATCACCTACAATAGTTCCTTTCTTGGACATAGGGTCAGTATCATAAAATATAACATGAATAAGTTCTTCTATGCATAGGTGCACTTATTATATACTCAGAATTATCTACTACTATTGGAATAACCAAAAAGATATACCTTTATTACTTCTAGGGTCAAACTTACCAAGATTGTCTTTACCATTATTGTTAACAAAAGATTTACTTCCGAATGGATGTAAATAACTAATGTTTGGTCTCTTGCCTTTTCATAACTCGTATGGAGTTTTCTTCAGGATATGTCGAGTAAGGCACCTGTTGAGAATGCGACGTGTTGTGCTATCTACTTCTGCCCAACAACCGAGCCTCTCCTAGCTCGAGCCATCCAACTAGAGAACGACATCTTCTCCCATATAATGCCTCATAGGGAGCCATCCGAATGCTCAACTGGTAGTTGTTGTTGTAGGTAAACTCTACAAGTGGCAAGAACAGATCCCAAGAACCCCCAAAATCTATAACGCAAGCACAAAGCATATCCTCTAATATCTGAATAGTGCACTCGGACTTCCGTCTGTCTGGGGATGAAATGTTGTACTCAACTCAATATGTGTGCCTAATTCACAATATACGGTTTTCCAAAAGTGTGAGGTGAACTGCATACCTCGATCATAAATGATACACACTGGCACACCGTTAAGACAGATGATCTCGCAGATGTAGATCTCATCTAACTGCTCTGAAGAATAGGTAATTGCCATGTGTCGACTTGGTCAACCTGTCCATAATGACCCATATCGCGTCGAACTTCTTCTGAGTCTATGGGATCCAACAATAAAATCCATAGTGATACGCTCCCACTTTCACTCAATAATCTCTAGCCTTTGAAGTAAACTACCAGGCCTTTGATATTCGTACTTAACTTGCTGACAATTAAGACATCGAGCTACATATGCAACTATATCCTTCTTCATCCTCCTCCA
Organism: Nicotiana sylvestris; assembly: GCF_000393655.2. Lineage (NCBI taxonomy): Eukaryota > Viridiplantae > Streptophyta > Magnoliopsida > Solanales > Solanaceae > Nicotiana > Nicotiana sylvestris. The sequence goes on from NC_091066.1 coordinate 102,549,908, forward strand.
TCAATAATGTTGTCACAAGTCCTAGCACATTTTGGCGCCACATGGATGAATGGAATACAAAACTATGGGCCTCCTCAAGAATCAACTCACGAAGCCCATCCACATTGGGCACACAAATACGACCCTGCATCCGCAAAACCCCATCATCTCCAATGGTAACCTTCTTGGAACCACCGTGCCACACCGTGTCCTTAAAGAAAAGTAAATGGGGGTCATCATATTGACACTCTCTAATGCACTCACACAAGGAAGACCGACAGACCGTGCAAGCTAGAACATGACTAGGCTTTGAAATATCCAACCTCACGAACTGATTGGCCAATGCCTGAACATATGATGCTAGCAGTCTATTACCGACTGAATATATGCAATGCTACCATATTCATAGCCTTTCTACTCAAGGCATCGGCCACCACATTGGTGTCACGCCCCAAACCTGGAGAGGCATGGCTGGCACCTAGTGCCGCACTGGGCCAAGCGAACCCCTCTACAACTCTTTGTTTTTCTTTGTAACTATCAAGGGCCAACATGGCCACAACTCATAATGTATAACTATAGGTGGGAAATGTTGTATCACTAAACCATTTTTCTTAAAACATGAATATATATGGGTCATCAAGGCCTCTAACATATTGCACAAAATGAACCTATGTATCTACAAAGCCTCTAAGATTATTCGACATCAATGGGACAGGGTACCGGCCTACCCATAAGTCTATAGCAAAACTCTGACACGATCACTCAAAGACTTGGATGTACTCAAAATGAGGTGGAGTCTTACTGATCCTTTGCTGAATGCTAAACTCGTCTACTATAAGGGCTAACCAAACTGATCATCTATACCTATAGGCATGAATGCAACGTCCCCAACAAAAGGACGTCAGTACGAATAATGTACTGAGTATGTAAGGCAGAACTGAAACATAAAAATAAGTCAACATTAATTAAAGACATATACGAATCATTATGAATCTCTGAAGTGCCACCTTATCTACACACTTATCATACTTACATATATAACGCTTCTCTTTTAGACTTTTTCTATTATCCATATCGTATGATGCATGACTGCCCAACTGATTAGTGGTAACTGCCCGGCCGGCCTTCGAAATGGTGGTAAATGTATGGCTGCCCAACCAATGGTAAATAATGATACATAACTTCCCAACCGGTGGTAACTGCCCGACCAGTCATTGCCCAGTGGTAAATGCATATCTGCCCAACCGGCCGTAGCTCAGTGGTAAATGCATGACTGCCCGATCGGCCGTAGCTCGGTGGTAAATGCATATACATGAAGATGCATTCATTACTATATTAGGAACATTAACTTCTTTATCAAATACCTCAATAGAGACTTGGAAATATATTTAGACATGCTTGAATATCATTTTACATGATTGAATAACATAAACATCCTTAATTGCTAAGAGTATAATCACTTATGAAATAGCATTACATTTATGTATTGTTACTTGGATTATGCCAAAAGGAAATAAGGGATAGCCTTAACCTACCTGGGTCGATTCTCTTGAAAATATCTCTAACACACATTAATTTTGACAAAATACGTGACGACAAGATTGGAGTAGGAAAATATCCGTATGATATTCTTGTAACAACTGAGGACAGCTTTTTCCCTCTGCAACTATACAGTTTTCTTAGTGAAACACCTACTGCTTCATTTTCCATATTGCTTTCACTTTCACCATTTGAACAAGAATGAGAATCTTCCATCAATACTAATGAAGAAGCACCAATATACTTTCTGCAAAAGCTTCTTTCTTTTCAATATATGTTGAAAACGCCTACTTCAAATAGGCCAAAATGTAAGATACAGAATAATATGAACACTCCTTGGATTTTAGATTGGCTTAAGATTAGTTCACCTTAACAGCAGTCTTTAAGGGCTAAAATTGCATCAACAATATAGTATATTGTCAATTTAACCTGAACGTATAATGACATGTCAAAGATAGTTGTCTCTCGACTAAGGAGGAAGCAGGAGCAACTAATTGGTAGTTTGCTATTGTCTAGGTAAAAGAATATGTATTGGAGGTAAGATTATTTTTGTTTTACACTCAATCTAATCCATAAAGAGACATCCAGATCAGAACGAGAACTTAATTCACTTAATATCATAATAAACAATATGTGCATAGATGCCACCACCTCCTTAAACATAAGGATAATTAGCAATTTGATGCCACCCTTTCCTAATCCCATGTGTATTATTGCCCCCTCCCTAATAATTATCAACCTCTCACTTAAAAATTCATAGTTACTTAAAATACTACTCACTTTAACACATTTTATATAACTTACTATCATGGTCGTGTTGTACCATTGTAATGACCCGGCCAGTCATTTCATGAGTTATAGTCATATTTCCCCCATTTCTGGTTCTTTATATGTTGTTCAACTGTATTTCATCGTATTGTATTGGTTAGTTTGGGTTCAGAGTGGTCGAGGAGTGGAATGAGACACTTGGTATCTTATTTAGGAGCTTAAGTTGAAAAAGTTAACCGGATGCTGACTTATATGTAGAAGATCTCGGATGTGAATTCTGATTGTTCAGATAGCTCTGTTTGTTGATTTCGGACATAGGAACGTGTTCAGATTGTCATTTGGATGTCTATGGTAGAATTAGGTTTGAATTGGCGAAATTGGAAATTTGGTATTTTTCGGTAGGTAGGGGAAATTTTGATATCAGGGTCGGAATGGAATTCTGGAAATTGGAGTAGGTCCGTAGTGTCATTTTTGGCGAGTGTGCAAAATTTCAGGTCATTCGGACGAGGTTTGATAGGTTTAGGCATCGTTTGTGGAATTCAGAAGTTTAGAAATTCTTAGGCGTGAATCTGAGGGTGATTTGATGTTTTGATGTTGTTTGGAGTGTTCCAAAGGTTGGAATGAGTTTGAATGTTGATATGTGATTGGTTTATAGGTTTGGTTGAGGTCCCGAGGGCATCGGGTTGATTTCGGGAGGTTGACGGATCAAGGATGGGATTTGAGAAAGTGCTGAAGATATCCTTCAACTGTCATAACCGCACCTGCGAAGTGGGGACCGCAAGTGTGGGACTCGCAGAAGCAAGATTGGACCGTAGATATGGAGAATTGGGAAGCTTAGGCAAAGCCACAGGTGCGTACAAAGGACTACACCTACGAGACAGTAGATGCGGGTGCATGACCGCAGAAGCAGGATTTTGAGGTTTAAGTGGAAACCGCACCTACGATGGATTTTCCGCAGGTGCGGCATCGTAGAAACGACATGGTGACCGGAGATGCAGAAAATTGCTGGGCAAAGAGTATAAAAGGTCTCCTTCGTGAATTTTGCCTAATTCCTCAATTTTTGAAGACGGGTGTTGAGCTTGGGCTGTGATTTCTCAAGAGTGATCAAGGGTTATCAGTTGGGTAAGCTACTTAAGCTTTATTACTTGTGTTTATGATGATTTTTCTATTGTTTAATCATGATATTAGTGAAATTTAGGGAAGAGATTTGGGGGATTAGGGCTTGAAATTGGAGAGTTTAATTTGAGGATTTGAGGGGCCATTTGACGTCAGATTTTGATGTCTTTTGTATGTATAGACTCGAGAGTGATAGGAGTTTCTAGTTTTGTAATTTTTATCAATTCCAAGACATGGGCCCGGGGGCCGGGTTTGAGAAATTCAGGATTTTTTATCTAATTTGATAATTTTCTTGTGGGTTTCATTCCTTTAGCATATATTGATTATAATATACTGATTTTGGTTAGATTTGGAGCATTTGGGGGCCGAATCGAGAGTCAAGGGCATCACAGGTTAGAATTTTAGCTTGGTTTGAGGTAAGTAACGCTTACAAACTTGGTTCTGAGGGTTTGAAACCCCGAACGTTGTGCTATATGATTTGTATTGAGGTAACACAAATGCCAAGTGAAGGGTGTGTGGGTGTGCACCATAAAAATTATGGTCTGGTTCATTCCATGGCACCGCTTAGTGACTATTTCTTGCTGCTATATGTATTTTGACTATGTGATTAAGTAAAACAACTGTAAATCATGTTAATTATCATGTTAGGGCTTCATGCCAATACTATTGAGACCCGAGAGGTCATTTTTGGATGTCATCTCATTAGTTTCATTGATATTCTGTACTCAGTGTTGTTCATGCATATCATATTATGTCTCAGTCTCGGTTGTTATCATCTGGCACAACATATCATTGTTTTGGGCCAGTATACGGCATTGTTAGCCCGTGTGTGTGAGACTACAGAGTGATGACTGAGTGAGGCCGAGAGCCTGATTATGAGTGACAGTTATGGGATCGGGCTGCACACCACAACGGATTATTGATTATGCCTTTGTTGGCTTGTTATAGAGCTTGGGTTGAACGAAGTCCCTCTGGAGTCTACACACCCCCAGTGAGTGTAGTTGATATTATGAGGGATGGATCTTTCCTGGACATGGACCTTGTCCGAAGTACTTATACCTGGAGATGGATCTTCTCCATAGGGGCTGAAATGGCCTTCCTCGGTACTGGGTGACTGTTGTTAGTGATGTGTATATATTCCGGGATGAATCTTCCCTGGGCCGGATGGCCATATACAGTACCGAGTGGTTGAGCACTTGAGAGTGGAGGTACGTGGTACATTTTCATGATTTCTGTACATTGGTACGTAGAGATTTGCTGAGTTTATACTCCACATTATTCATATTTGTATTACTTACTGTGGAGCTGAATGCTTGAACTGCAAGCATGCCTACTTTGTTGTATAGTTTAATTGCATTTACCTATTGATGTTTAGTTCATCACTACATGTCAGTCCATAGTTTTGACTTGTTACTTACTGAGTTAGTGTACTCACATTACCCCCTGCACCTTGTGTGCAGATCCAGGTATCTCAGGACACGGTAGCGGCTATTGAATATTCCAGATATGGATTTCATCGGAGATAGCGAAGTAGCTACCTGACGTTCGTAGTCCCGCCTTTCTCCTACTTTATCTTCCTTCTAGTACATTTTTGGCTACTTTAAGACTATTTTGGTCTTGTTATGTTTTGAAACGATTGTAGTAATGCTCATGACTTAGTGACATCCGAGGTCAGACTTTTATTTTCCGCATTTATTTTGGTTTTGACTTTACATATTTTATGGAATTTCAGTTGAAAAGGTTGTTATTTAAGTTTTAAATTAAATGTTGAACTACTTTGGAAATGTGTCGGCTGGCCTAGTTTCACGATAGGTGCCATCACGGCCAGGTTGGTTTTGGGGTCGCGACAACCATATAAAATAAATACATACATTTTTATTTCATTAAAACATCCATGTAAAATATATATATTTTCTCAACTTCTAATTTTTCTAATCTCATATAAAGAGTAAAATTTTTGTACGCTTAATTCTTAAAATGATAAAAAGATAACCTTCTTTTTTTGTGAGAAAAAAAACTCTATCTTTACAATAAAGAAAATCTCATAAACTTTCTCAAATTATGTGTATAATTTAAATCATATTTGAACGAAGTAATATAATAACTATCCAAAATTACACTTATAAAACCTTTAATAAAATACCCCACTTAAAAAATACCACACTAATATAATATATAATGGTATCAAGGTTGTTAAACATACGAGGTCTTATAATAACATAGTCACAAATCATTTATAACCCCATAAATGGTCTTTATACCTTTAAGCTCGTATGGATTACTACGACGCATCCTAATATTAAAGTACGGGATGTAACATCCTTCCCCCCTTTAGAATATTCGTCCTCGATTGTTAATTCTTAGAGATTTACAAAATTTTCATTAGGATCTCCTCTGTAAACTGAAGTAAAACCCAACCTTTGTCCGAAATCTTGACTATTCACAACCTTTTGTACTTGAGTATCTCGTATCTTTTTCGCCCTTACCTTACTTACTTTTCAATATCGCATCGTATCTTATGTTTCTTTCATAACCTCCCTTCCACATTACGCCTTAAAGCTCTACTATGATACATGCACCTCTGGCGTATAGAAAATCTGGCGAAAGCTTCATTTTGACTTCTTACGACTCAACTCTATGGCACGATCTAGAAACAAAAGAAGGGTAACATTTCCTAAATTCCATATATCCTCTTAGTTTTAAATGTGGCGCGCAACTCACCCATAAGTGAGACTCTACTAGGCACAACTTTGTAGACTCCCTAGGACACGACCTGCTCTGAAACTCTTTGTCACGCCCCAATCCTGGGGAGGCGTGGCTGGCACCCGGTGCCGCACTAGCCCGAGCGAACAACTCTGAAACTCTTTGTTTTCCTTTGTAACTATCATGGGCTAATAGGGCCACAACTCGTAATGTATAACTATAGGTGGGCAACACTGTATCACTGAACCATTTTTCTTAAAACATGAATACATATGGGTCGTCAAGGCCTCTAACGCACTGTACCAAATGAACCTATGTGTCTACAAAGCTTCTAAGATTATTCGACATCAATGGGACAGGGTACCGGCCTAGCCATAAGTCTGTAGCAAAACTTTGACACGATGACTCATAGACTCGGTTGTACTCCGAATGAGGTGGAGTATTACCGATCCTTTGCTGAATGCTAACTTCGTCTACTATGAGGGCTCGTCAAACTGATTATCTATACCTGCAGGCATGAATGCGACGTCCCCAACAAAAGGACATCAGTATGAATAATGTACTCAATATGTAAGGCAGAACTGAAACACAAAAATAAGTCAACATTAATTAAAGACATATAGGAATCAACATGAATCTCTAAAGCTCCACCTTATCTGCATACTTATCATACTTACATATATAACGCTTCTCTTTGAGAATATTTCTATTATCCATATTGTATAATGCATGATTGCCCAACTAATCAGTGGTAACTGCCCGACCGGCCTTCGCATGGTGGTAAATGTATGACTGTCACGACCTAACTTTCCCTCCGTTTGGGTATCGTGATGGCACCTAGTCTTAATGACTAGGTAAGCCTAACTCATACTAAAATACCAGAATAATAAATGAAATTTAACAGTCTTGAAGCAGAAATCTCTACAAAATTTATAATTCCCAAAAGCCGGTAGTATAAGTCATACGCTCTAAAGAGTTAGCTACCACTTCTAAATATAAATGTTCGGAAAAGAGTGAAAATAGTTGAATACAGGTAAGAAGGTGACTCTGAAGCCTGCGAACGCAGCAGCAGGTTTACCTTGAGTCTCTTGAGCAATGATCTGCACAGCTACTAATGATCTATACCTCGATCTGCACAACAATAATGTGCAAAAGAGTAGCATAAGCACACCACAGCGGTGCCCAGTAAGTATCAAGACTAACGTCGGTAGAGTAGTGACGAGGAATAGTCAAGACACTTACCGGTACAATAAACTGTAAAAATACAGGAACAACAGAACATGATGTAAATATTAAGACTACACAAAATGGCTAACAATGCTACAATCACAATAATGGAAGAAAACGATAAGTAATAGCGAAAATACCAAAATAATGACATAGAAGAGCGAGCGAAAACACAAACCCAAATCCTAAATTCACAATACAGTAAAGGTAAGTAATAACTCAGATCCTACGATAGTGTGTCTTATCCAACAATTTTCACGAAGCACCAAATCTCGGACAAATTACAACTCACGAGTCCCAGTACCTGAAATCTAACACTTGGCATCCTATGCTCCCATCAACCTCATGGTCATGCTGACAACTCACTCGCAAACTAGAGCCACTCTCACATATATAACAAGTAAACGAGGGTGTACATCTATACTCAGCAAAATCAGGAGGACTTCACATCCAATAGGAGTATTCAACTACATGTATGCTTGTGCAAGTGCTTTAACATAGTTCCTACCAGCTAATAAGCATAAGGAACATAACGGATAGCACGTAAGATATTTCCTCATAACTTCCATGAGATAAAGCTCATACAGAGTGTACCACAACACAATATCAACCAATAAGAATTCCCCCAGGCCATCACAAATCATCACAATCAATCCCTGACATAGCCCACCTTGTCTCGCCACGTGTGCAAATAATAACATACTAAGTTCCCACCTTGTTTCGCCACACGTGCATTATAATGTTCCCACCTTGTTTCGCCACATGCGCAACCCACATATAAGCATATATATACATACCCCGCCTTGTCATGCCACATGTGCAACATATCAATAGTAGCAATAGCACAGCAAAAACCTCGTACAACCCCATAACAACAACCGCACAACAGAAACCCCATGCATCACAATATCAACAACCGCACAGCAGAAACCTCATGCACCTCCACAACAAGTACAACAACAACAATACAATATATACAAGAACACGACAAGTAAATCAACTCAAGAACTTTCGATCACAAGGAGATGGTAAAACTTGCTCATAAGGAATAACCACAATAGAGAATACTAAGTGTAATAAGAACAGCTCAACAAAGGAGAAAAAAATATGAAGCAACGATCCCACAATATGTAATTCAACAACAAGGAAGCTAACACGAATCAAATAATTCCAAATAAGGAAATGTCAACTAAATATAGATTATTTAAACTTCTTTTAAGGTTGGGCAATTTACGAAGAATATACAATAATTTCAATTAAGGATGAGTAGCGGGAAGATAATCATAACCTCAATTAAGACTAAACAATTACAAGGGAGATAATAATAATTTCCAATAAAGACGAGCAATTATGAAAGATAGCATGACAATAGAAGAGGTAAAAATCTTCAGTTAAGCAAAATAAGAGCCAAATAGGCAATAAGAATGAATCATAAGCAATTAATTCCAATTAGAGCATGTAAGGGTGAAACTAGTAAGTGGAAAACTCAAGCATATCAAGTACACATTTATACATAGTGAATATAAGGACCTAAGAACCCTAAAAGGCCGATTTTTCCACAAATAAGTCCGAGCATGCACTCGTCACATCGCGTACATGAACTACAATCAACATAGCAGAACCAAATCCTAAAGGGAAGTCTCTCACACAAGGTTAGGCAAGATACTTACCTCAAAAATGACAAACTGATACTCTAAAATGCACTTCTCGGGTGAAAAGACCTCTGTACGGCTCAAATAAGACCAAATTAACTTCAAAGCACAAATAAAACACATAAGAAACTATTCTGGATCATAAAGTCTCAATATTTAACAAAATCCAAAAATCGATCCAAAAGTCGGACCCCCCCCCCCAGGCCCGCACCTCAGAACCCAACAAAGTTTAAAAAAATCGAATACCCATTACGATACGTGTTCAACCATACAAAATTTATAAAATTTCGATACCATTTCGTACCTCAAATAATGATTTTTCATTTTAGGAATTTTCTTCAAAAACCAACATTTTTTTCAATCCAAAACACAAATTAAATGATGAAAATGAAGATAAAATTATGGAATATGATATATACTAGGTGAATAACACTTACCCAATCGATTTGTGTGAAAACCCCTCAAAGAATCGCTCAAAACCGATCTCCACAAGGCAAGATATCAATAAAATGGTCTAACCCTCGATTTGGGAATATATTCAGCCTGCCCAGGGGTTGTTCTTCGCGTTCGCGACCCTTCTCTCGTGTTCGCAATGACTAAATTTCTCATCATTGATTTCCAAACTCATTCCAGACAACCTTTAGTATATTGGCCATAACTATTGCGAGATATAAGCTTCCAAAGTCAACCCTGTGCAGCAGAGATTTTCGAACTCTCCCTGGACAGCCTGTAGTGTAACTACCATAACTATTTGTACACAAATCTAAATGCCAATTAATTTACATTTCAGAAACCAAACACAAATGGCTACAACTTTTATTTTTGGATCATCTCCAAATTCCTTATAGATTGCGAGATATGAGCCTCGAAGTCAGACTTGTGTAACCGAGATTTCCTTCTTTGCGAATGCAAAGAACAAACTTCCAGAAGCCAAATTCTTCTTCGCAAATGCGAGAGGCTCCTCGCGAACGCGAAGAACTACTCGAGATATCTCATAATCAGCATCCAAAGTAGCCCAAAATGATCCAAAACACACCCAAGTCCCCCGGGACCTCGTCTAAACACACAAACAAGTCATATAACCTAACACAGACTCACTCGAGGTCTCAAATCATATCAAACAACACCGAAACGACGAATCACACCATGAATCAAACTATGAACTTCCAAAGTCAAATTTTACAGACAAGTCCAAAATGACATAAAGGAGCTGGTCCAACTCTCGGAATCGTATTTCGAACCCAATATCACAAAAGTCAACTATGGGTTAAACTTCTCCACTTTACAAACTTCAATTTTTCCAACTTTCACCGAAACAACTCAAAATAGCCTACAGACCTCCAAATCTGAATCTGGACGCACGCCTAAGTCCAAAATCACCATACGAAGCTGTTGAGATCACCAAAAATCCATTCTGGGACCGTTTACTCAAAATTCCAATTCCGATCAAATTCTCTCCATTTAAACTTCCAAAACTAGATTCCTTCTTCCAATTTGACTATGAATCATCCATTAACTGAATTCAACCATGCACGCAAGTAGATACCCATATTATGAAGCAGTTCCGGACCTTACGCCACCGAACAGATCTTAATTTCTCAAAATGACCGGCCGAGTCGTTACATCCTCCCCCTCTTAAAATCAACGTTCATCCTCGAACGTGCCAATATTCGCCTCGAAGTCCTCAAGTCACTGAGTGCACACTTCCAACATACACCTGCAGGTGATCACACATCACCCCAATCTATATAAATTTAACGACACTATCTCAACTGAAACTTAGACTTTCTAGCAATACCAATAAGCCTTATAACAAGAATTCTCACCTTCCATCCATTTCCAAAAGACCTGATTCTAAATCCATACTCGATATCAGTCTCAACCTGCTGCATCAATTCATGCCAATGCTCATATAGTACAACCTTACAATATGCCACATCACACATGGGCCCACACTAACATTTCTAATCACAATATTCGCCCAAATTCAAATTTAGCACTAACCATATGCCTCATTTTCAATAAGAACCTATTTCAAACCTCCACAACACTAGCGATGATACAATAACCATAAAACCCACATAAATAAACACCCAAATCACCAAATCTCAGCTAATTCCAATGGGCACACACCACACAAGCTAAAACTCATGAAGAACGGAACAAAAATGATTGAATATGGAAAGGAAAACACATAAAGGAACTATCGAACAAGACCAACAAGCATAAATCTTTATATCAATACTAATCTACAAAATAATCTAACAAGAAAGAATTAAAGCATATAAAAGAATCACAAGGATCTCATACTGATATAACTTTGACCGCGGTACACAGCCCGGTCTCAACACATCAAATCATATGAAATCACGGGGGTCCTGCCCTCCACTCTGAATCACAACTTGGGTGTACATCAAACCTGCTGAAACCTTTCGCTAGATCAGTTCTGTCAACAAAATTATAACACGTACTAGCTCCCACACTAGTGGAGCATAAAAATCATAGCTCGTAGCCAAAAATACTCAGAAATCACATCAAACCTACCAAAATGGACAATAGGAATTTACTACTAGTCTCATAACTCCCGACAATGGCTAAAAACAGATGATAGATATGGCTGTCACTCATAGAACCTCCCAATAGGGTAATCACATAAACAGAGTGCTAATCATGAAATACACCCATAAATGGAGAAACAAATAGGGGAACTCACCCCGATAAGCAGAACTGTAATGAACTACAGATGGTGCTACCTGAATGACATTCAGCTGGTGTAGCGGCCTTAAGCCTACTATATGAAACACATAAACGAGCCGGGCCTCCCCCTATTTGGCGCCCTCTACTCGCCTAAATACCTTGATGTGGCACATTGACCTGAAGTCTAGGACAATCTCTCACCATATAGCTAGTATCTCCACACTCAATGCAACCTCTCTATTGACGAGGTTGTGGGAACTATACGGTATGGGTACTCCGAGACCCACGAACACCTAAGTCACTATGCAAAGCCTGAAGCACGAACTGAACTGGTTGACCCATAAAACCTCTACCATGTCGCACCTTGCCTCCAAAATTAGGACCAACAGATCTCCCCAGTCTACGAGGCCTCCTCAAACTCTCTCTCCTAATCTCATCTGCCCTCTCTCTTATGGTCCCGCCTGTCCTCTCTTTCCCGGCCTTACATAACCTCTTTATCCTCTCTCTCTCTCTCTCGAGCTAGCATGCCCTCCACTCTCCTAGTAATACTCACGTTCTGTTGATATGAAATATCTATCTCCAACTCCCAGTCCATGCTAGTCCTGATGCTAGGATGGAGTCCCTCAATGAACCGGCGGACCCTCTCCCGAATAGTAGAATCCAAAATCAGCGTATGTCTGGCCAAATCACTAAATCTGACGGCGTACTTTGATACTGGAATAGTGCCCTGGCGTAGCTGCTCAAAACATGCACGCCATTCATCCCTAAGGGACTGAGGTACAAACTCTCTCAAAAACATCTCTGAAAACTCAACCCATGTAAGTGAAACTAACTTGGTCGGTGTTTACCATGAAAATGGTAACAATAATTAAATTTGTAAATGGGACTCTAAAAATACATGATCTATTCCCGAGCTAGTTGTTAAAGCAGTTAATGCTAAGAGCGTGAAGTATAAAGATAAAATGCGAGTTAAGGCGAGGCATTAATTTAACCAAAGGGGCCTGTTGCCCAAGCTCGGAGATGGTTGATGGGACCTCAGGGTCGGCGTTGGTATCGATCTTGGACTATTGGGGATGGACGGGGATGGGATAACAGTTAGAGGTATGATTGAGCAAGGCTCTATATTGCCAATACTAAACGATACGGTGAACAACAAGTAATAAAATGATAAATGCTAAGGAGGTCTCAAGCTTGCAAGGATGAACCACTAAGAAGAAAAGAGAGAGAGAGAGAGAGAGAGAGAGAGAGAGAGAGAGATTATTACACTTGTGGAGAAATGGAGCAACATCAGCCCTTTACAAGATGGTATGGGCTCCTCTTATATAGGCGAGGGAATCCGGCATGGTACAGAGTGCATTAAATGTAAATATACGGGGATGGGACGGCTAGACAAGACACTATGACTTATTGATTCTAGCTGCTTGCCTCAGGAGTCCCCCATCTTTGTAACCTTTGTTGGGCCACGGACGGATCCTTCAATCTCGGATCCACTGCAGGACCGTGGATGATCCTCGAGATAAGGGGCCCGATTATGATCCCACAAACTCGAGGTGTTGTCACGACATTCCGAATATACCTCAAGGGCGGGAGATGGATTCCCCTGTTTTCACCATACACAGATAGTCTCTGCATTTCCTAGAACGAAGTGATAGGAAATAATGTTGAATCGTCGTCTCAAAGCCATTATTGCCATGATGTCAACCATCTAAGAGAATTAAATGCTATGTCCCAAGGAACCGTGTAGGGCCGCCATCAAATGCGGTAATCAAGAAACCCCTGAGCTGCCGTAGGTTCGTCTCTTCTGCTTCCCCAATGGTTCCTATAAATGCTATGGTTGCTAGATACTCCCCATCTTCATCCTTCCCTCAGGCTTGTAAACCAGAATTTCACTATTTGATACCTTTACATTTTTCCTTCTCATTACGGAAAGGTTTTACCATTTCTCATGGTCAGGACTTCTAGGACAGTCCCTCAAAGTAATGATGCTACGTCGTTGTCCCGATTGTCTGAGGGGGAAAGTAAATAGGTCCCCACATTGGAGAAATGGACCCCTCCCGATATTGACACGTCGGATGATTTCGACATAGAAACTCCCTCGTCTATACCGGGTCGATGTGAGCAGGTATCTCGATATGTCAGCATCATGACAAATGTTGACAAAGTGAAGGAGGACTGCCGATGGAGTAAGGCAGTGGAGGTAGAAATTCCTAACCCCAGCGACAACATTACCAACTTCAAGGATAGCTTTCTCTACATGTACACTTATCCTTTCACCCTTGGTCCTGATAAATCTATCGAATCTCCTCCTTTAAAAATCGATCCGGTTATCCTTGACTTCTGCGCTAAATATCGGGTGACCCTTGGTCAAATCTACCCATCCTTTTGGAGGATCGTGTTGATGCTCAAACATTTTACCGAAGAGGTTAGAGGTGAGGTCTTTACCCTCAGCCATTTGATCAAATTGTACCACCCACGGTTGTATCGAGGCTTAATCAAGCTTCGATAGCGGTCCGAAAAATATTTCTTCATAAGCGTCGAAGAGGGGATGGACTGCGGATGGATGAACAGGTTCGTTCGAGTGAGGACCTCTAATATCATCCCGGCTCGGAAGATGCCCTTTCCAGAGTGATGGAATGATCGACGTGAGTGAACTTCACTTTAGCCACTTCTCAATTATTCTTCTATTTTCCACGATAAACCTTTTTGTGCTCTCTCCAGCTGTCGCCTGGCATCCCGAGGCGGTCCCAGACTTGGCGGGATGGATCAGGCGTTTGGATGCAAGGTTCCCGTATCTTCTTTGGTCTTAGACAATTATGTCTAAGAAGCGCTGGGTGGCTAAGAATCATGGTGAGGCTTCTTCATTGCTCGTGCTTTACCATTTGTGTTTTTTTTCGAACTTTAAGAAGCGGCATGTTTCGTCTCTTGTGTCGGTGCAGGCCTTGGGGAGAATATGTAGATGAGGCCACCCCCCGATGGTGAAGCAGAGGCCTTGGGGCCTGATATGAACAAGAAAAGGAAAGACAAGCCATCCACTACTTGTCCTGATGAAACCGTGGCTCTAACATCTGGGTAGAACCCTGATGTTGAGGGGGAGGACAAGGATAGAAGTCTATTGAGGAGGAGGATGTAGTCCAGTGTGAGGGATTTACGCGTGCCTCAGTCGGAGGCTGCTGAGTCTGGGACAGCTGGGTCTGGCAGGGCTAAGGAGCTGGGGGTCCTCGAAGAGAATATTGATCTGACTTCGAATCGTGTGGCCAGATTTGATGTGGCTTCTGCTAGCATGACTATTGGTCCCGATGGGTCGGGGTTTGGGACTTTCTAAGGACATGGACTGCTATTCAGAGACATCGGTGACCGAAATAATTTTATTCAGAACTTTCCAGTCTCATCAGGAGAGCTGAAAGATGCCAAGGGGATGATTGGCGCCACGGTTGGTACTCCTTTCAGAGGGGAAGGCTTCATTGACAACATTTTTGATGGCGTAACCAACGTAGTTGACCTTAACGTTTCTGGTTCCATTAAAAAGGCGGAGTAGCCCCTGCAGCAGGTGATAATTTTTCCTTGCATGTTTCTTTTCGTTTTTGGACATCATTCGTCATTTCTCTTAATTTTCTCATTGTGCCGCAGTGTAAAGAGGCATATGATCATGCCATCCTTCAGCTTCGTAAGGAACTTTTTGGCCAGGAGAAGGAGCGCGATAACATTGCTTCGAAACTTCAAGACTCGGAGGCTCATAGCGCCTTGAGAGATAAAGAGTTGGGGGAGCTTCGGGCCTCTTTGGAGGCAGCTCTTCGGGAGAAGGTCACTCTTGCTGACAAGGTATTCAGCCTTGCTCAAAACTGCCCCTTTTACTACATATGCATACGTGTTTTATTATTCACATATTCAACGTATCGCCTTTCCTTATAGGTTGAGCAAAGTAGCTCGCAGATTAGTCAGTTGGAAGCGAAGGTCTCTAGGCTAAAGGAGCGGAGCGAGACTATAACCGAGGAATTGGCGGCATCCCGGGGCTTTCTCTCGGACAGCCGCAGGGAGATTGCTATATTGGTTGCGGCTAAGTCTAAGGCTGAGAAAGATGCTGACGCTTATAGGGAGGATGTGGCTACAGCGCATGCAATGGTTCGTGACATATCCCTGGCGGTTGGGCAGAAACTGGCACGAGCTGTCGAGCATGCCAAGGCGAAGGAGAAGGGGGAGGTCCTGGAAGAACTCGAGGTCAGGGGCTTTGAGCTATTTGTCGACCTAGAGGAGGCTCGCGTGATGGAGGGAAGGCTGGCACTTTTGATTGTCCCCGATAGGGGTGAATATGATAGTGGCGAGGAGTAGTCTCCGAGCTCCCCTTTTTTTATATGCCTTCTTTTTTGTTTTATGTGCTCTCCCTCCCGGGAGACTAATAGTGTAAAAAGGCATTTTTCCTTTTTATTAATGCACGAAAGGAGATTTTATTCTGCTAGTCCTTCTTGCAGCTTTCCCTTTCTCCTTCCCCTCATCAGAGCCTTTTCGTAAGGCGGGATGGGGCCCCGAGACCAGCAATGTCCCGAGGTTGAGTTGATGGCTCCTCCAAATCGATACTTGCGACGTCAAGGGTCTCCCAAGGTCCCTTGTCTTTATGAGCCATGTGGGAGCCTGAGATGATTCTGCCGGTGCACTCCTCTAGGAGAAGGTGACGTTTAACGCGGCCAAAATTAATTGGCCTTCTTGGAAAATTAAGCAGTCGTTGCTTGGCCCCTATATATTTATCTATCTGCCCTTCAAGCAGTGATTTTATAGTTGTTTGGTAAGCCTATCTCTTTTGTAGAGCCTGGCGCTTTGTGCAAGTTCCTCCATTTCATTTCTTTAGGGAGTTTTTTCCTACACCCTCATCTTCTTCTCTGTATTCCATCGTGGCCATGGCCGCTACTTCGACACCTAATCCCCGGATAAGGGGGATTCCTTCCTGTGTTCCACCTTTGATTGGTGCCAGCAGTCCTCTCCCGATGTCGGGGGAGGAGCATGATATCGTGAAGAGGGTCTCCACACCGGGGAAGCCTCCCAATGTTCCAGGACATCGGGAACATGTGTCGAGGATTGCTTCATCGGTGAGGGAAGAAAATCTCGGGGCGATCAGGAGAAAGTGTGGATGGGAGGAAGGCGTGATTCTTCATGTACCTTCCCTCGAGGAAGTGTTATGACGCATATTGAGGGATTTTTTAGCGTAAATACCCATGTCCTAGCGTTGGGGTCCCCGGATCGGGTCGTGCTTGATTTCTGTAGAAGGAACCAAGTAACTTTGGCACAGATTCATCCCTTTCTCTGGAGGATAATGCAGTCGATGAGATTTTTTGCTGATAAGGTTAGGATAGAGTTTACCCTCAATCACCTCATAAGGTTGTACCGGTCATTACGTTACTGGGGCCTAGTTGCTCTTTAGCGTAGGTCCACTCGAGCTTCAGTGTTTGACAGCGAGGAGGACGAGGACCGTGGGTGGATATGCCAGTTCATCCAAATCCGGACTACCGACATTATTACTGGTGAATTTTTACCATTCCTTGAGAAATAGAACTCTGCACGTAAGAATTCTGTTCGAACCGCCTTTCCCTTCATATGAAGCTAGCCCCATAACGATGTTTTTCTGTCATTTGTTTACAGAACCTCATTGGTCGCTCAGGGAGGTCCCTGATTTAGACGAATGGTCTCGTAGGCTGGCAGCTTGCTGGGATCATGATAGGCGTCGGTGGCGAGATCTTTTAAAAGTGAGATGGGAGGCAAAGCATCATTGTAGGTGTTTGGCATTCCCCCTCCTTTTCTGGGGACGGCTTCCTTTTGGCTGATTTACATGATTCCTCTGTCGCAGGTGCCGAGAGTTCATTCGAGGTGAGACTGGATTCCCCGGGGGAGGAGGAGGAGAGATTTTTTGCCTAAGGATCGAGGTGCACTGGAAAAAGGAAAGGCGTCTCGTGGCGCGAGAAGGTTTGCGGTGAGGCGCCTCCTCCGCAGCGGTTGAGGGGAAGTGATTTGGTTGGCTGGCAAGCTTTCGGGATTGATGCATCATCAGATTTTGTTTCAGCCCTCAGCGAGGCTCATCGTCTTGGCCTCGTGGTGAGTTTTCAGCTGTGGTAGGGATGTTCTGGCCCCCTGCTCCTTTCTCTTCCCTTTACTCACCCAGCTTTCCTTCTTCAGGCTTTTGATTTGCTTAAAGTTG
The DNA here is from genome assembly GCF_000393655.2 of Nicotiana sylvestris. NCBI lineage: Eukaryota > Viridiplantae > Streptophyta > Magnoliopsida > Solanales > Solanaceae > Nicotiana > Nicotiana sylvestris. The sequence goes on from NC_091066.1 coordinate 102,567,770, forward strand.
TGCTGCTTCATTGTGAGGCCCCATTGCGGGAGGCTCGAGAAAGGGAAAAATCCTCAAAACTTCTTTGTGTGGTGAAGGAAAGTGAGCTCATATCTTTACAGCGTGGGGCAGACCGTAGCCGTGCCCGGGAGACCCTCTTGCTGAAATAGGTATGCTACATCCCGCGCTGACCTGTATTCCCCTTTTGTCCTACTGCTTTTGTGTCGTCCTTTCAGTTGGAGGACAAGGAGGAGGAACTGGAACAACTCTGGGGCGAGGTCGACAAAGCCAAATGTGAATTCACTAAGCTGCAAGCGCGTGTTCGTTCCCATTCTGAAGCCAAAGAAAGGGTTCAAGCCGCGACATCCGCTCTTGAGGCGTAAATTTAGGCCGCTCGTACGAATGATTATACTCGGGCGAAGATGATTGAGAAACTCTCATCCGAGCTATCAAGGGAAAAAACTGAGGTGGTGAATGTCCGAGCCGAGGTCGTAATGAATAATACCAGGGCGGGGCAAACAATCTCGGCTTATTCAAGGAGTGCCGCTACCGCTAAGGCTGAGCTTAAGAAGACCCTCGATCGAGCAAACAACAGCAAGAAATATGAGAGGTTCAGATCTCGAAGGGAGACCCTCGAGGAGATTCATGCTAGAGACTTTGATCTTTCGGAGGAGATCGGACAAGTCAAAGGAGAGGAGTTCGATGCCAAGTTCCTCATATCTGACGATGAGGATGATGAGGAAACAATCGCCAGGCTGTATCTACCGGAATGAATATTCCCTCCCTTCTTTGTTGTGTATATATAGCTTTCAGTATACAATGCACACCGAGATTGCGACTCATCATCAATATGTAGTAATAAAAGGGGAAACCCCGCAACTTGTATCTTTTGTATTCCTGCTTTTTGGAGTCTTTACTGGGTCGATTTGATCCTAGATTTGCCCTTATGCAAATTGCAGCTTTTGGGTCTAGTCTCCGAGTCGCATTGCGATTCAAGCTGTAATCGACCCATATATTTCCTTGATTTTTTGGTTGGCGATAGTGGTGTTCATGCCAAGCCCTTAGGCACGTCGCAGCTTCTGGGTCCAGTCTTCGAGTCGCATTGCGATTCGAGCTGCAATCGACCCGTAAATTTCCTTGATTTCCTGGCCGGTGATAGTGCCATTTATGTCGTGCCCTTAGGCATATTGCAGCTTTTGGGTCTAGTCTCTGAGGATTCAAGCTGTAATCGACATGTAAATTTTCATGATCCTCTGGCCGGTGATAGTGGCATCTATGCCATTTGGTCATTTGAGACCTTTTAGTATGTGGCCCGGAGGCTTTGCATAGTTCATTATTTTGGATCCAGTCTCCGAATCGGGTTACGATTCGAGCTCACTTTAATCCTCAAGTTGTCAAGATTTTTTAGGTGGCGACAATGGCTCTTACGTTGTTTGGTCGTAGAGACCTTTCAATATGAGGCCTGTAGGCTTGCTTAGCTGGCGACAATGGCTCTTACGTTGTTTTTGCCCGTGGGCTTTTTGTAGGCTTTGATTCCGCTCATTAAGGTATTTTTATAATATTTTTACCTGACCCGTCGTCGGTTCCAGAGTAACCTCGATTTCAAGTCATTGTCGGCGATGTTTCGAGCTCCTCGTAAGGTTCATAGCTCATAGGTCTAGTAGATCGACACTCTTGCATTTTGGAGCCGACATTGTCGGAGCTCGTTTTTGCCTGTGGAGGGAAGCCTGTTTTAACCGGTTCTTTCCGAAGTATATTCAGAGTAGTGGCCTTCGATTTTTTAGCGACAGTCGGGCATCCCCAAGTCGCGTTATTTTGGTTGTATCAGCTGTTTTGACCATAGTCATATGTGTTTGGCCGTAGCCATTCTTGATCCCTAGTAATAGTTTAGGCGTCTACATCGAGGGTATGCCCTTTAGGGATTCTTACAAATGTGATGTGTAGCCCAAACTTCGGGATTTTTCATGCCTGTTGAGGTCTTACAGTTTGCCACATCTATTGAGGTCTTACAGTTTGCCTTGCCTATTAAGGTCTTATAGTTTGTAGAATAGATCTGGTTACACCAAGGCTGCCCGCTAGGGGTCTTACAGTTTTGGGTTTTCCAGTTGTATGGCGATTAACAGCAGTCTCCGAGTCATTGAGTTTGTTTGAGCTTAAAGATGGCTTCTCGTGAGCTCGGAGTTTCTTTCCAGGGGCTTGATGAGCCCGGAGTTCCGACCCTGAGGTCATGCAAGTTGTCGAATTGTTGATGCTGAGTCTTCGAGTATATCGGGGCTCATTTAAAGGAGAAGCATTTGCTATGAATATGTCGAAATCTTTTCGAAATAAGAAATGCCGAAAGGGTATTCTTTATTGCTTGGCGTAAATATATGCTGTAAATACATATTGTCTCGTTATTGCGAGCTCAACCTGCATGGGTGCGGCTCCTCTGATTATCTGATCCATTTACATGATTCCGTTTTTGGAACTTAGCTTGCCAGTTGTTGGCCCTTCCGAGGGGATGGTACCCTTAAGAGGAAGTCATCGCACGTCGCCCGACTGTAGAATAAAGGATTGCAATCTTGTCAAATTCCTTTATTGGGGGTATGTTTCTTCGCTAATAATCTCGCTGGCGGGACCTTTAGGCTGAAAAACCCGATCGAGGAGAGAGAGCTCGGCGGGTCCCACGGAGGCCTTAGTTCTCCGAGTGGAGTTTAGGATTTTTGAATGCCTTGGCCGACTGCCTGCATGTAGGTTAGTAAAAGGAAAGAAGCAACAAAGGAGTGGAGTATTTCTTCCCTACAGCGGGGTGTGTAGGCAACGTTTTTAAGGTCATATATGTTCATGCCGTTTCGAGGTGCGAGCCCTAATGCAGCCTTCTGCAGCATTAAACCAGGCTCAACCGAAGAGGCAATTCTATTTACCATCTGATCACTTCGAGGGCTGAGTCGTTGATGCTGGCAATGGGTTACATGGTTAGGGATTTCCTCTCGTCGCGTGTAGCTTTTTGTCGAATGCCTTAGTCCCACCTTTGTCGGGGAGTTTCACCCTTTTGGTGGAGTGGGGTCGAAATCGCCTCTGGGCGGTGCGCCCATTATCGTCCGAATAAAAATGTCTGCGCTTCGCGGACTCGCCGTTCCAGTCCGAGCTCAAGCGAGCTGTGTAGAAGGAGTGGCCTTCCTAATTGTTGTGGCGATCGGCATCTAGAATCTATCAAGGATTTGAGGTGTGGGAGTGATTTGGTTCGTTAGTCTGAACTGCCTTATTGGCTTTGGCCTGACGCCATCGGTGTAGTTGGTCGAAACATTTGCATTCATGAACACATGCTTTACTTGAAATTGGTTAAATGAGGGAGGGGGTTACCAATGCGTGAATACGAGGCCGAGGCAAAGTCTCGGCATCCCTTTCCCTGGATGCAAGGGTATCCTTTGGGTATATTCCCCGGACCCACCTTTTCCTGGCAATGAACACTTGCTCTCTGTATTTTACGGATCTTTGAAGGGTGACACTGCCCCTCTACTGTCATGGCAATACGATGTAGCTTGGCGGCTTCGTTTATCCCGATATCCTTCCTCCCTTGGAGTTGGATTCGAGCCTGACTGCTCGATGATACTTGGTGGCGACCTCTACCGAATAGCATGGTTGTTGTTCTTTTGGGCTGGTGATCCCGCGCGCCCTATGGTTCTTGTGTCGGGCCATAGTTCTCTTGGAGGAGTCTTGGTTGAACAGGTCTAAGCCGCCTAGCATTTACGGATTCGCTTATGGTGATCACGATGTTCGGTCCAGCATTGCTGAAAGCATACTTGGCTAGGCGAGGTTTCCCTACCAGCTGTGCCTTGTTGAATCTGGTTCCTTTGGAGGTTCCTCAAGGGTTTTGTCCTCGGGCCATCCCCGTACTGTTGCGAGGTAATTTGCTTCTCAAGTCGTTCATTCCATTCGCCGCGCATGGATTATACCTCCGTCTGCTTTGTATCAGCTCCTTCGTCGGGGGTGTGTTTCGATATACCGAACACGAGGGGGTTCTTGGAGGGTTGTCCATGGCCCCGATTCGGGACTAGTGCCAGGTGTAGGTATCCAACCGGACCTCGGTTGTGTACCTGATCGGGCTCCGCTCGAAATGCCTCGGAGTCGTTGGGCATGGTTTGCTTAGCCTTCGGGTGAGGGCCTGTGTTGGCCAATCATCTGAGACCGGGAGAAATCTCATTTGTCTTATCAGGGGATAGGGTGCGGCTTCCCGCTGCATTTCATTTCTTCTTCGGTCGGCCTCAGGTGTATTGGGCCTTCTTGGTACTACTTTGATGGCACTAGCGCGTGATTCCACAGAGGACCACACTGGTACAGTAAGCAAGTCTGTGAGGTCAGGTACCAGGAAATGGCGTTGCGTCACGGTTCCTCTCGAAAGGGTTTCTTCAAACTTTCTCAACAAGACAGGCTCGAATCCCATCGTCTCCGATATCGCTACCTCTGAACGAGCACGCGCAAGTGGTGGTGCGCCCGTAGGGATCCAAGGTCTTGTCGCACCTAGGGAGTTCTGGCATTCTAAACTTTTTCGGGATGGGTTTCGGGGTCGCTTCCTCGAGGAACGGCCTTTGAACCTTTGAGGACTGAGGGCGCACCTAGGATCTGATTTGATCCTTTTGGGGAGGTCTTCAAGCATTTTCACGATGGCGGGATCAGCCACTGATCTGTTATTGCTCAACCTTTCGAGTACTCGCTCGGTGGGAGGAGCCGTCTTTGATGCCGCTGTGCTAGGGGTTCTTGGGTGGCTTTGTAGCTGAGCGATAGCCAGTTGCTATGCCTTAACATCTCAAAAATAACATGAAGACTAACTTCATGTTCTTCCGCCGGGGTTTTTTGTGCTTCCTGTTGATCGTTGTGTCGTACGCTCCTGACAGTGTGAGAAGTTTCGTCGACTTGTTGTGCGTCATGTGAATCTGCGTCTGCTAGGATCGGTCCGGGAGCGATACCAGGATTCCGCGGAGGTGCTCTAGCGGCTGGGATAGCCATGTCATTTTCCCCATGATTTTCGAGGTTGTCGTTCTCAACTCCGTTTACTAAGCCGGACATTTTTGCCTAAAATCAAAGGATCTTGGACAAGAAAAAGTGTGAAAGATAATGTGCATTTTTGAGACGAAACTAGCAAGAAAATTATCACTACTATTTTTAGCCCCACGGTGGGCGCCAAAATATTTACCGTGAAAATGGTAACAATAATTAAATTTGTAAATGGGGCTCTAAAAATACGTGATCTACTCCCGAGCTAGTTGTTAAAGCAGTTAATGCTAAGAGCGTGAAGTATAAATATCAAATGCGAGTTAAGGCGAGGCAGTAATCAAACCAAAGGGGCATGTTGCCCGAGCACGGAGATGGTCGATGGGACCTCGGGGTTGGCGTTGGTATCGATCTCGAACTATCGGGGATGGCCAGAGATGGGATAATAGTTAGAGGAATGATTGAGCAAGGTTTTATATTGCCAATACTAAATGATACGGTGAAGAACAAGTAAGAAAATGATAAATGCTAAGGAGGTCTCGAGCCTGCAAGGATGAACCACTTAGAAGAAAAGAGAGAGATAGAGAGATATTAGTGCACTTGTGGAGAAATGGAGCAACATCATCCCTTTACAAGATGGTATGGGATCCTCTTATATAGGCGAGGGAACCCGACATAGTACAGAGTGCATTAAATGTAAAGATATGGGGATGGGACGGCTAGACAAGACACCAGGACCTATTGATTTTAGCTACTTGCCTTGGGAGTCCCCCATCTTTGTAACCTTTGTTGGGCTGCGGACGGATCCTTTAACCTCGGAGCTACTATGGGACCGTGGATAATCCTCGAGATAAGGGGCCCGATCACGATCCCATAGCCTCGAGGTGCTTCACGACATTCCGAATATACCTCAAGGGTGGGAGATGGGTTCCCCCGATTTCACCATACACATTCGGGCTACCCAACTCATATGCCCGCCACCACTGATAAGCCACTCCCCTAAGTTGGAATGTAGTAAAAGCAACCCCACTCGTCTCAACAATACCCATAGTGCAGAGAATGCGATGGCACTCCTCCAGAAAACCCTATGCACTCTGTAAAGCCAAACCACTGAAGGTAGGAGGGTCGTACTTCTTGTACCTCTCAAGCCTAAGCTGCTCTTCTTCATATGCTGTTGCCCTGACTACGGGTTGAACTGGAACCACAGGCTGTGCTGCCATGATGCATGGGACCTGACCAACATGAACTTGCTACTCTAGAGTGTGGGCGGCGGGAGTCTGAGTCCCTCCCCTGGTCTATGAAGTAACTGGTGCAGCCGGAATCAACCCCACTTGAGCCAGTGTACCAAACATGCTCAGGAACTATGCTAAGGTCTCCTGAAGTCTGGGGGTAATAGCAGGCACCTCCGGTACCTGCCCCTTAACTGGAGCTACTAGAGGCTCCTCAACAGCTGCTCCGGTAGGTGCTCTAACTATGGCATGTACTCCTCGTCGGCCTCTATATCTACCTCCAGCGACACCTGCTCCAGGAGCAGCGTCATTGGCAACTACAGCGCATGTCCTCACCATCTGTGAGGGAATGGAATGATAATAGTTCAGACACCGAGATCAATAAGCTCGCACGATAGGAATAAAAGAAGTGAGATTGTCCTAATAGTTCTATAGCCTCTCGAAGATAAGTATAGACGTCTCCGTACCGATCCGCAAGACTCTACTAAACTCGCTTATGACTTGTAGAACCTATGAACCTAGAGCTATGATACCAACTTGTCACGACCCAACTTTCCCTACGTTTGGGTATCGTGATGGCACCTAGTCTTATGGACTAGGTAAGCCTAACTCATACTGAAATACCACAATAATAAATGAAATTTAATAGTCTTGAAGCAGAAAACTCTACAAAATTTATAATTCCCAAAACCCGGTAGTACAAGTCATAAGCTCTACAGAGTTAGCTACCACTTCTAAATATAACTGTTTGGAAAAGAGTGAAAACAGTTGAATACAAGTAAGAAGGTGACTCCGAAGCCTGTGAATGCAGCAATAGGTTTACCTTGAGTCTCCTCAGCAATGATCCGTATAGCTACTAATTATTGATACCTGGATCTGCACAACAAAAATGTGCAGAAGAGTAGCATGAGCACACCACTTTGGTGCCTAGTAAGTATCAAGACTAACCTCGGTAGAGTAGTGATGAGGAACAGTCAAGACACCTACCAGTCCAATAAATAGTACAAACATAGGAACAACGGAACATGATGTATATATAAAGACTACACGAAATGGCTAACAATACTACAATCACAATAAGGGAATAAAATATCAAGTAACAGCGGTAATACCAAAATAATAGCATAGAAGAGCAAGCAAAAACACAAAACCAAATCCTAAATTCACAATACAGTAAAGGTAAGCAGCAACTCAGATCTTACGATAGTGTTCACATCAAGTCTTGTCCAGCAAGTTTCACGAAGTACTGAATCTCGGACAAATTATAGCTCACGAGTCCCAGTACCTGAAATCAAACACTTGGCATCTTGTGCCCCCATCAACCTCATGGTCATGCTGACAACTCACTTGCTAACTAGAGCCACTCTCACATATATAACATATAAACGAGGGTGTACATCTATACTCAACAAAATTAGGAGGACTTCACATCCAATAGGATTGTTCAACTACGTGTATGCTTGTGCAAGTGCTTTAACATAGTTCTTACCAGCTAATAAGCATAAGGAAAAGAATGGACAACACGTAAAATGTTTCCTCACAACTTCCACAAGATAAAGCTCATACACGTAAGCATACCACAACACAACATCAAACAACAAGAATGCCCCCAGTCCATCACAAATCATCACAATCAATCCCTAACATTGCCCACCTTGTCTCACCACATATGCAAATAACAACATAATAAGTGCCCCCTTGTTTCTCCACACGTGCATCATAATGTTCCCACCTTGTCTCGCCACATGCGCAACCCACATTTAAGCATATATATACATACCCTGCCTTGTCACGCGGCATGTGCAATATATCAATACTAGCAATAGCATGGTAGAAACCTCGTGCAACCCCATAACAACAATCGCACGGCAGAAATCTCGTGCATCACAATATCAACAACCGCATGGCAGAAATATCATGCGCCACCACAACAAGTACAACAATAACAATGACAATATATACAAGAACACGACAAGTAAATCAACTCAAGAACTTTCGATCACAAGGGGACGGTAAAACTAGCTCACAAAGAATAACCACAATAGAGAATACTAAGCGTAATAAAAACAGCTCAACATGGGAGAAAATAATATGAAGCAACGATCCCACAGTATGTAATTCAACAACAAGGAAGCTAACACGAATCAAATAATTCCAAATAAGGAAATGTCAACTAAATATAGATTATGTAAACTTCTTTTAAGTTGGGAAATTTACAAATAATATACAACAATTTCAATTAAGGATGAGCAGCGGGAAGATAATCATAATCTCAATTAAGACTAAACAACTACAGGGGAGATAATAGTGATTTCCAATAAAGACGAGCAGTTATGAAATATAGCATGACAATAGAAGAGGTAAAAATCTTCAGTTAAGAAAAATAAGAGTCAAATAGGCATAAAAATGAATCATAAGCAATAAATTCCAATTAGAGCATGTAGAGGTGAAAGTAGTAAGTGAAAAACACAAGCATATCAAGTACACATTCATACACAGTGAATATAAGGACCCAAGAACCCTAATAGGCCAATTTATCCACAAATAAGTCCGAACACGCACTCGTCACCTCGCGTACACGAACTACAATCAACATAGCAGACTCAAATCCTAAGGGGAAGTCCCCCACACAAGGTTAGGCAAGATATTTGCCTCAAAGATGACAAATCGATATTCCAAAATGCACTTCTCAGGTAAAAAGACCTCCGGAAGGCTCAAATCTGACCAAATTAACTTTATAGCACAAATAAAACACATAAGAAACTATTCTAGATCATAAAGTCTCAATCTTTAACAAAATCCAAAAATCGGTCCAAAAGTTGACCCCCCGGGCTTGCACCTCGGAACCCGACAAATTTTACAAAAATCGAATACCCATTCCAATACGAGTTCAACCATACAAAATTTATCAACTTCCGATACCATTTGGTACCTCAGGTAATAATTTTTCATTTTAGGAATTTTCTTCAGAAACCAATATTTTTTCCAATCCAAAGCACAAATTAAAGGATGAAAATGAAGATAAAATCTTGGAATATATTAGATTCTAGGTGACGAACACTTACCCAATCGATTTGTGTGAAAAACCCTCAAAGAACCGCTCAAAACCGAGCTCCACAAGTCAAGATATGAATAAAATGGTCTAACCCTCGATTTGGGAATATATTCTGCCCGCCCAAGGGTTGTTCTTCGCGTTCACGATGACTAAATTCCTCATCAGCGATTTCCAAACTCATTCCAGACAGCCTTTAGTATAATAGCCATAACGTTTTGCACACAACTCCAAATGGCAAATGGTTTGATGCTCTGAAAACTAGACACAAAGGGCTATAGTTTCATAGATTTCGCATTTCCTGAATCATTATATTGCGAGATATAAGCTTCCAAAATCAACCATGTGCAGCAGAGATTTTCGAACTCTCCTCGGACAGCCTGTAGTGTAACTACTATAACTCTTTGTACACAAATCTAAATGCCAATTAATTTACATTTCTGAAAACCAGACACAAATGGCTACAAGTTTTATTTTTGGATCATCTCCAAATTCCTTATAGATTGTGAGATATGAGCCTCCGAAGTCAGACATGTGCAACCGAGATTTCCTTCTTTGCGAACGCGAGATTCTCTTCGCGAACACGAAGAACAAACTTCCAGAAGCCAAATTCTTCTTCGCGAACGCGAGAGGTTCCTTGCGAACGTGAAGAACAACACCATATATCTGATGTGAGCATGTGATTTTTGCCCTATACGAGATACTCCTATAAAATCCCATAAAATAAATTTTTGTTAACTATTTGCCATTTGTAGAATTTTTGTAGAATTTTCCTAATTATTTGCATTTTCTGTGCATGTTTAATTTTTATTTAAATCATGAAAAATACCAAAAATATCATGCATTGCATTTAGGATTTGTTTTTACATTTTTTAAAATTAATTAGTGATTATTTGTTTTATAGAAATTTGAAAATCACAAAAATAGCTTATTTTTACATTTTGTCTGTTACATCTCGCGTTTTCGTTTAAAAGTTTCGTCTTCAGTTAATTGACGTAGAATTGGGAGGATATCATCTTGACATTAACGTACTTACGCTATTTGTAACAAGTGATAAATAAGTATTATGAAGGATAAAGGGGTAGACGGATTAAAGAAAACGAGTTTCGCTGAAAGTGACCAAATTGAAATAAAATACGGGTCGAGTGATAATACTCGATAATTATAAACTAGTACCATGCAAGGTACCATATAACCATGGTAGTATAATATATAAAGTATATATGCAGTGTTTTAAATAAATAAATAGAATTTTATGTAATTTGTGGTAATTTTTAAATTATGCGGGTAATTGATTAATTACCGGGTAACAGAACATTACCCGATTAACTAATAAGTAGATAAATAATTAATAATTAACCCCCCTCCCCATGTGGAAAAGAGCCACAAACCAAGAAGTAACTAAGTAGTCACTTATGCCTAGATGGCAACCTAGGCTTGAAGGGAACAAAATGACTATCCAAAGTCTTGTTACATTTAATTGTGGAAATGAGAACAGTAACATTGGAATTCAAACAAGCAAGAAAGCAATTCTTTCTTGATTTGGAAATTTCAAAGAACAGAATGAATGAAATTTGCTCAGTATCTCAACAAGCATGAAGCTTGACGTTTTGTTCAAGAAATTCGAAGAAGCATAAGCTTAATCCGATTTTTGCGGTTCTAACGAAGTACGGTGTAACCTTTTTCCAAGGATATCATATGAATTTTTCCCATTCCGGGTATGTTAAGGCTAATCCTTCTTTCACTTGGCATGACCCAAGTAACAATACGTAAACGTAATGCTATTCCATAAATGTTTCTACTCTTAGAAGTTAAGGATTTATCTTTTTAGGTCTTTCAATAATTCCAATAGTTTTGTAGAAGTATAATTGTGTGTTGTAAACATCTTATGCTCCAATTATCAAGAAGAGGTAATTAAGAAAATGAAGGAGATTTCTTTTTATAGGTTGTAGGTATTTAAGTATGTGATTTGCATTTATGAGCCATTACAAATGGAAGCTATGAAATTTTTAAGTATAGGATACGGTTCTGGACAGTTTTGGCAATTTAAAACATGAATTATTAACAAACAAAGGAAGTGCAATATATTGATACTTTTTTTATCTTTGTAGAATGCCTTTATGCCTCTTAGATAAATGGAGAAGTATATAAAGATAATGTACGAATGTGTGTAGTATTGTCACTAAGGTAATAGGAAAAACAAATAGATCTTTGCACATAAACATCAAATAACCCTTTGTAAATTAAATTGTTTATTTTAGACATAGGATCTCCACTCCATAGTCGCCTTTTCCAACATAGGGTCATCACTCTCTAATCGCCTTTCCAACATAGGGTCTCCACTCCCTAGTTGAATTTATTTTAGACATAGAGTCTCCACTCCCTAGTCGCCTTTTCCAACATAGGGTCTCCACTCCCTAGTTGAGTTTATTTTAGACATAGGGTCTCCACTCCCTAGTCGCCTTTTCTAACATATGGTCCCCACTCCCTAGTTGAGTTTATTTTAGACATAGGGTCTCCACTCCCTAATCGCCTTTTCCAACATAGGGTCTCCAATCCCTAGTTGAGTTTATTTTAGGCATAGGGTCTCCACTCCCTAGTTGATTTTATTTTAGACATAGGGTCTCCACTCCCTAATCGCCTTTCCAACATAGGGTCTCCACTCCCTAGTTGATTTTATTTTAGACATAGGGTCTCCACTGCCTAGTCGCCTTTCCAACATATGCTCTCCACTCCCTAGTTGAGTTTATTTTAGACATAGGGTCTCCACTCCCTAGTCGCCTTTCCAACATAGGGTCTCCACTCCTTAGTTGATTTTATCTTAGACAAAGGGTCTCCATTCCCTAGTCGCCTTTCCAACATAGGGTCTCCACTCCCTAGTTGATTTTATTTTAGATATAGGGTCTCCACTCCCTAGTCGCTTTTCCAACATAGGGTCTCCACTTCCTAGTTGATTTTATTTTATACATATGGTCTCCACTCCCTAGTAGTTTTTTCAACATAGGGTATCCACTCCCTAGTTGAGTTTATTTTTAGGCATAGGGTCTCCATTCCCTAGTCGTTTTTCCAACATAGGGTCTCCACTCCCTAGTTGCTTTTAGTTTAGATATAGGGTTCCACTGCCTAATCTCTTTTCCCAATGATACATAATCCTTATTTTATCGCTTTCAAATAAAGAAATAGTCTTTGTTACAATAACTCACGAAATTTTCCTAGTGAAAGCTGGGGCAGAAAATTTCATTCATTTATATGCTTCTGTGCCTAAACAGATTTCACCGTGAGGCACAAGGTTTGAGATGACCAAAAGAAGAAGTCTCAACCCAAATAAAAAAAACAATAAAAAAGAGAAGTTCAACTCAAGGTGCAGAAGTGGGGAAAAGATGCAGATCGCTCAAATTTGATTGAAGTCATAAGCTTTCCATGTCCCGCCTTGATCTGAAAAGCTGAAGAAGAATGAACCAGTGGTTACAACTAACAAGCATCAAGATTCAGATCAGAGACTGCGGGAATAACAAGCCAAGACTCAAGATCAAGCTTAGAAGGTTTATAGATAGGAATCTTGTAACTCGTAGTTGATTGGTTTAGCTAGTTTAGCTTTTTATCTTTTATCTTAGTGTAATAAGGAGCTCAGCAAGCAAAAATAGCAGCAACAGCAGTGAAATCACAGTTTTCAGTAGTCCCAGCTACCAAAACTTCCAAAACTACACTGATATGATTCCTTTATAGCCAAGGATATGTAGGCAACCTCTGAAGCAAGGTTCAGTTAGGCTTTTTCAAAAGACGCTTCTCATGGAGTTTTGAACGGGCAAAAATCCCTCGTAGTTGCTCATTTTATCTTTGCCCGAAAACCCTTCGTGTCTCCGAGCAAAGAGGGGCAGCTGTGAGCATGTGATTTTTGCCCTATACGAGATACTCCTATAAAATCCCAAAAAAATAGATTTTTGTTAATTATTTGTCATTTTAGGAATTTTTGTAGAATTTTCCTAATTATTTGCATTTTTGTGCATGTTTAATTTTTATTTAAATCATAAAAAATATCAAAAGTATCATGCATTGAATTTAGGATTTGTTTTTACATTTTTTAGAATTAATCAGTGATTATTTGTTTTATAGAAATTTGAAGATCACAAAAGTAGCTCATTTTTACATTTTGTCTTTCAATTTTTAGTTTATTAATTTTTTCACTTTTAATTTAGATTTAAGTGATGTTTATAATTTTCTATAATTAGCTAATTACTTTAATTTTATATTTTTAGATAATTTAGGATTTTTAATTTAAAAAAAAAAAGAAAAAAGGAATTAGGAAAAGAATTGAAAGAAAAAGGATTATATGTCTTGATAAATTGGGCTAATTTCACATACAAATCTGGCCCAAATCCATTCCCAAGCTTACCCAGACTCAAACCCAAATGGCCTATCCGGTCTAAGTCCCTCAACTAAATCAAACGACACCATTTTTGTAACGCTCCATCTCAGCTGTTGATCTTTTATATCAGACGGCTGTGAACTGGCCTTTCCCCTCCCTTATAACTATACGAACACCCCCTCCCCCCCAACCCCAAAGAACCCCACCATTCCGTCTCTCTCATTCTCTCTCTTACCTCTCTGAAGCTCCGCCCATCGTCGTCGCCGGAAATTGCTATACGGTGGCGTTGTCACTCCAAACACCCCCATCTTTTAACCAGACAATTACTACCTTCCCTTCATCTCATATATCCTTTCAGTTACATTAGAAACCCTACCAAAATCAATGATTTTCAGATCTAAAGAATCCAGAAAAAACCCTAATTCGTTTTATGCAATTTGCTTGGGATTTTCTATTCGTTTTGGGTCGAGACTCATTTGAATCGATTGCTCTTGATTAAAGCAATCATTTTACATTAGTCTTGACCTATTTTGGAATCATCAGTATTGGACCAATTCATCACTGGCCGGCCCCAACTTTATTGTCTTCATCGCTCGTTGTCTCGTTTCGTTAGTCGGCTAAATTCAGTATATTCTCCTCCTCGTATCCCCTTGTTTCTATTTCTTCATTTTTTATGTTGTTTATTTAGGTGTTAATCTTGTGTATTTTGTTTGCTGATACGCTTAAATTTTATTAAAATAGGTTAATTTGGTTAGTTGTATTGGATAAGAAAAATTAAATATGTTTAGGCTAATTAATGTGTTCCTGTTCCACTTGATATGTTAATTAAGGATTGCTTTCAGTTTGTTTTGTTTGGTCTATTTCTGATTTGGTTCTAATTATTTGAGGTGGGAGGTTTGAATGTTGATTGGATTGGGAGGAGGTTTGAAAGGATAATTTTGAAAACCTTAAGGGGTTGATTGGAAACTAATTCAGGGATCCAAGGCTAGGAAGGTTCTAGAAGGGGCTATTGGGTAATCAAACAAGCAGAATTTAGGCCCAATAGGTAAAATTGCAATAATCAGTGATTTGAAATGTTAAATGGGGTTTTACATAGGGTAAATATCAGAATATTGTACAGTTGTCCTTATCCGTTTGATGAAAATACTGATATTGGGTGGGAAAAGGACGGACAACTGTAAAAAAAAGGGTTGTACTATTCTGAAATTTCAGAAATTAGGATAGGATATTCCTTTTTTATGCCATTTTTGGGTACCCTATATATGGAAAGCACTCACTCATATACAAAAAAGAAGATCAGCCTCTCTTTCAGCACAAAAAGGATTTCAAAAGGTAAACACACGATCAGATTGGAAAAATCATAAAAAAGGGGCACAAAAGATTTAGCTATTATCTCATTCATGGCTAGTTCCATATTCTTTTGATTTTTAGCAAAACTTCAAAAAAATCTTTCCCTAAAATTTCTGGTTCGAGTTTGGGTCTATTTGAAGCTGTTACTGCTGTTGTTTGGGCTGTCATTTCTCATTGCTTGAAGTCCCTGCTTTCTTTGTTCTTTGTAGTTATCTAAGTATTCTCACAAGCCTCGAAGTGACAAAATGGAAATGTAGCCTTTGTTTTTGGAATATGACTCCAGATTCTTCCTCTTCTTTTCTCTGTTGTGTTTCTTTCTATTGTTCTTCTTTTCTTAGATTGGATTTCCTCTCTCAAGTTGTGATTGAATGTTATTGGCATGGTTGCCCTACCCTGTGATGTATGCAAGGTTTGGGGGGTTAATGTGTAAACTAGTGTAATGACTTCGTGAATGGTATAAGGATATGAAGTTTTGAATCGATTCATCTTGTGTATTTTTGTGTTTTTCAAATGACATTACTTGTTGTTTGTTATTGTGAATTGATTTGAAAACTTAGCTGATTTAGTACCTGAACATGTGTGACTTAGAGTTCAAATCATGTTACCTTCTGAGTTTAAATGCTGTTATGGTTGATTGTGGTGTTATAAATGGCTAAATCCGGTTTAAATGTGATTACAAACTTTAAGCATGTTAAGTTTCTTTCTTTTCTGGAAATTGCTGAAGAAATGAAGCTAAAAATGCTATGCATAATGCCATGCTTCGGCAGATTTGACCATCAATTTGACAAATTTGTAAAGT
The DNA here is from genome assembly GCF_000393655.2 of Nicotiana sylvestris. Classification (NCBI taxonomy): domain Eukaryota; kingdom Viridiplantae; phylum Streptophyta; class Magnoliopsida; order Solanales; family Solanaceae; genus Nicotiana; species Nicotiana sylvestris. Next base: position 102,583,516 of record NC_091066.1, read on the forward strand.
TGAGGCTAACAGTAGAGTAAGAGCATGTTTGATAGATTCAGGAGCAGCTTAGAAATTAGTCTTTCCATTTTAGATTGTCTACTTGTTGGATATTATGTTGCTATAATTAAATAGTCATTTATTTCTCATGAATATTTGAATGCATTGGTGCAAAAGCTTTATTTTAATTATCGTATGAGTTCTTGGGTTCAGACACTAAATTGCAAATTATACATTCAAAGTTTGGGCTGGGATTGAGGCCGGGCCAGTCACATATGATTGTAAAGACTGATTTTTTTATTCACTATTTTTGTCACTATGTGTATATGTTTGTCAGCATGTCAGAGATTCCAATATAGTGAGGACGTTCGAATTTCTTCCTACTTTGTCAATTATACAGCAATTAACTCACTATGCCTGTAGCAGGGAATTTCTTTTGGCCTACGTTTGGGCTTAATTGTGTGACGTGCATTTTGGCTCAGTTGTGAGCCCAATGGGTGATGATGCCCATTTCATTGTTTTTAAGAAATGTTCAACAATGCATTGGGTCTACCATTGGCCCAGTTCCTGCCCCGAATACTTAGGCCTGTGTACATTGCTTCACACTTTAATCAATGGCTTGAGTCAAAGTTTGGATGTACACATCTTTAAGTATAATTAAGTGTAATTTTTTTTAAATGGTTGGAGGCGTGCCATCTTTCGTTAAAATTACCCATGGCCCTCTTGTTAGCAATACAAAATTTAGAAGTAATTAATTCATAATCACCGTAGTTTTGCTTTAGGCATGCAATTAAATTATTATAACTACGGGTACGATTACCGTGACGTGGTTGTGATAACTAGTTTTAAATAAGAGCACCTTTAGCTTTGCCTTTAAAATATACAACCCATTTTCTTAAAATAATTTGAGGTGTGCCATGCCAAATAAAACCACTAAGCCCATGGCCCTCATAAATTATTTAACTCCTATAAAATTTGAGGTGTGTCATTTTCTATTTAATAACCCATGGCCCTCTTAAAATTAATTCAATTTTTTAAAAAGAAATTGGGGTGTGCTATCAATTAAACTCTCCATGGACCTCACAAATATTGTTAATTTGAACCTTCGTAGTTGCTTTAGGCTCATTCTTTAATAATTCATCATAGCTCGGGGTACGTTTTCCGTAACGTAGTTATGATTTTTAATCTGGGTGTACATTTCATGTGACCCAATTTAAATTTCTCAAACAATTTGAAATAGAACGTGTCACGAACCGCGGGTGCATTTCATGTAGCGTGATTTAAGGCGCATTTTAAATAACGTTGACTCTTCCTAAAAGCGGTTTAAATTAATTAAAAGCGGTTCTAAAGTTAAAAATGCACCATAGGTTAAAACATCTAATGAATCGGATAATAGGCCAATCTTAATAGTTTAAGCAACCGTGCTAGAACCACGGAACCCGGGAATGCCTAACATCTTCTCCCGGGTTAACAAAATTCCTTACTTAGAATTTCTGGTTCACAGACTTTTAAATAAAGTCGAAAATATTTCTCGATTTGGGATTTAAAATAAATCGGTGACTTGGGACACCATAAATTATTCCAAGTGGCGACTCTAAAAATTAAATAAAATAATCTCATTTCAAACAATATCACTTTAATTGGAAAAACTCCCTTATACCCCCTCTCGGGTGGTAAAAAGGATGTGTGACATGATAATCAACATCCAAAGTAGTCCAAAATGATCCGAAACACAACCGAAATACACCCGAGTCCCCTGGGACCCCATCTAAACACACAAACAAGTCATATAACCTAACACGGACTCGCTTGAGGTCTCAAATCATATCAAACAACGCTGAAACGATGAATCACACCATGAATCAAACTATGAACTTCTAAATCTTCCAACTTCGAAAACTTGTGCCGAAACCTATCAAATCAACCCGGAATGACGCCAAATTTTGCAGACAAGTCCAAAATAACATAACAGAGCTTCTCCAACTCTCGGAATCGCATTCCGACCCAGATATCACAAAAGTTAACTATGGGTCAAACTTCTCCACTTTCAAAACTTCTACTTTTTTAACTTTCGCCTAAACGCCTCAAATTACCCTACGGACCTCAAAATCCGAATACGGACACACGCCTAAGTCCAAACTCACCATATGAAACTGTTGAGATCACCCAAAATCCATTCCGTGGGCGTTCACTCAAAAGTCCAATTCCGATCGAATTCTCACCGTTTAAACTTCCAAAACTAGATTCCTTCTTCCAATTTGACTCTGAATCATCCGTTAACTGAATTTAACCATGCATGCAAGTAGATACTCATATTATGAAGATGTACCAAACCTTATGCCACCGAACAGAGCTTAATTTCTCAAAACAACCGGCCGGGTCGTTACATCCTCCCCCTCTTAAAACCAATGTTCATCCTCGAACATGCCAAAATTCGTCTAGAAGTCCTCAAGTCACTAAGTGCACACTTCCAACATACACCCGCGGGTGATCCTACATCACCCGAATCCATATAAATCGGACGACACCATCTCAACTGAAATTTAGCCTTTCTAGCAATACCAATAAGCCTTAGAACCAGAATTCTCACCTTCCATCCATTTCTAAAAGACCCGATTCTAAATCCATACCCGATATCAGTCTCAACCAGCTGCATCAATTCATGCCAAAGCCCATATAGTACAACCTTACAACATGACACATCACACATAGGCCCACAGTAACATTTCTGATCATAATATTTGCCCGAAATCAAATTCAGCACAGGCCATAAGCCTTATATTCAATAGGGACCTGCTTCAAACCTTCACAACACTAGCGATGATATAATAGACACGAAATCCATATAACTAAACACATGAATCACCAAATCTCAGCTAATACCAATGAGCACACACCCCACAAGCTAAAACTCAAGAAGCACAGAACGAAAATGACTGAATATGGAAAGGGAAACACATAAGGGAACTATCAAACAAGCCCGACAAGCACAAATTTTTCTATCAATACTAATCTACAAAACAATCTTACGAGAAAGAATTAAAGAATATAAAAGAATCACAAGGATCTCATACTAATATAACTCCTACCGCGCTACACAGCCCGGTCTCAACACATTAAATCACATGAAATCACGAGGGTCCCACCCTCCACTCTGAATCACAAGTAGGGTGTACATGAAACCAGCTGAAACCTTTCACTAGATCAGTTCCGTCAACAAAATTACAACATGTACTGGCTCCCACACTGGTGGAGCATAAAATTCACAGCTCGTAGACTAAAATACTCAGAAATCACATCAAACCTACCGAAATGGACAATAGGAATTTACTACTAGTCTCATAACTCCCGACAATTGCTAGAAACAGACGATAGACACGGCTATCACTCATAGAACCTCCAGACATGGTAATCAAATAAACAGAGTGTTAATCATGAAACGCACCCATAAATGGAGCAACAAATAGGGGAACTCACCACGATATGCAGAACTATAATGAACTACGAATGGTGCTAACAAACCAAAATCATACCTGAATGACATTCAGCTGGCGTAGCAGACTTAAGCCTACTATATGAAACATATCAACGAGCCGGTCCTCCCCCTCTTGGGCGCCCTCTAATCGCCCGAATACCTCGCTGTGACACATCAACCTGAAGTCTGGGACAATCTCTCACCATATGGATAGTATCTCCACACTCAAAGCAACCTCTCTACTGACGAGGCTGTGGGAACTGTGCGGTACGGGTACTCCAAGACCCACGAACACCGGAGTCATTATGCAAAGCCTGAAGCGCGAACTGAACTGGCTGACCCACAAAACCTCTACCATGTCACACCCTGCCTCCAAAATAAGGGCCAGCAGATCTTCCTGGTCTACGAGGCCTTTGAGCCTCCTCAAACTCTCTCTCTATCTCTCCTATTCTCGTCTACCCTTTCTCTCATGGCCCCGCCTGTCCTCTCTTTCCTCGCCTCGCCAAACCTCTCTCTCCTCGTTATCTCTCTCTCAAGCCAGCACACCTCCACCCTCCTAGCAATACTCATGGTATGCTGATATGAAATATCTATCTCTAATTCCCGGACCATGCTAGTCCTGATGCTAGGATGGAGTCCCTTAATGAACCGGCGGACCCTCTCCCGAATAGCAAAAACCAAAATCGGCGCATGTCTGGCCAAATCACTAAATCTGACGGCGTACTCTGATATTGACATAGTGCCCTAGCGCAGCTGCTCAAACTCCGCATGTCATGCATCCTGAAGGGACTAAGGTACAAACTTTCTCAAAAATATCTCTGAAAATGGAACCCATGTAAGAGAAACTGACTCGATCGGGCTACCCAACTCATATGCCCGCCACCACTGATAAACCACTCCCTTAAGCTAGAACGTCGGGCAAAGAGGGGCAGCTGTAAGCACGTGATTTTTGCCCTATATGAGAATTACTCCCAAAAAATTCAAAAATAAAATAATTTTTCTTGGTGTGCAATTTTTGTGATATTTTGTGTAACTATTTGTATGTTTGTCTATGCATGTTTATTTGTTAAATTAATAAAAAATACAAAAATAGGCATCTTTTGCATTTTTAGCATTTAATGTCCAAATGAACAATTTTATGCTTAATTATTACTTAATTGTGCGTTAATTGTTATTGGAAGTTAATTTGCGCTTTTATAACTTAATTTAGTTCTTAATAATAATTTAAGTACTTTTATAATTTAGTTTTAGAAAAATAAAAGAAGAAAAGAGAACAAAAATACAAAGAAAAATCGGATTGGGCCACTTCTTCAATTTCAAACCACAGGCCCAAATAATTGCCCAACTTTCCCCATGACCCGGTCCGTTTCAAACCGGGTCGATCCGGTCCGCTCCATTAACCCAACACCCCTTCTTCATTTTTGTCCAACACAAAACAAAACCAAAAAAATAAAAAATAAAAAGTGAATTATCACTATTAATAGTTTTATTTTTTGTTTTTTTTTATATATAAAAAAATCAGAAAATATTTTATTTTATTTATTATTTTTATTTGAAAAAATATATATATATATATAGTAATTTCGGAAATGATTTTAAAAAAATAAAAAATAAAAAAATAAAAAAAAGTAAAAGAATGTAGAAAATTTAAAAAAAGTAAAAAGTTTTAAAAAATTTAAAAGTAAAATAAGGTTGGAATTAAAAAATAAATATAAAGGTATCTGAAAATTTAAAAAATTTAAAGTAATTGAAAGTAGCATTTTTAAAAGAAAAAGAAAAGATAGTGGTTTGTTTTTTAAAGAAAAGTTAAATAAAGTGAGATTCTCTTTTAAAAAAAATAAAAAGTGGGATTTTAAATAAGATAAAGTAATTAAAGTTGGAATTTTAAAAATAAAAGTAAATAAAGGTGGGATTTCTTTTTCTAAAAAAATAAAAGCAATTTGTAAGTGGGATTTCTTTTAATTAAAAAAATAATAAAATAATAAAAAAACAAATCTGAAAATTTCGAAAATTTTGCTATAAATAGAAGAGAAAATTTAGGAAGAAGGGGTGGAAAAAAAAGAGGAAAAACTAGATAGAGAGAAGAAAAAAAGAGGGGGCGGAGTGAGAAGTATACACCCGATATACATTCTGGATACACTGAATATACAGGGGCAGAATTCATTTTGGAGAGTTTTGAAGTTGAAAAAGAATAGTTACTGCTTCATTGCCTCGCTTAAGATCTGAAATAGTCAGAACCTTCCTGCCTTTTACTTCTTCTCTATACTTGGAGTCGTTTATAGTCTCCTGGGTTTTCTGCTATTCCTACTGTACTGGTTTGCGGTGTTGCTGAATCTGCTGTTGCTGTGTTATTACTGCTGCTGACTTCTCCTTCTTTTGTTCTTGTACTGCTGTTTCCAGGTACACATTTGTACAATCTCGGCTTGAAGCAAAAATGAAATATTAATCAGGCTTTGTTCCTGTTGAATTCCTCCTGTTTAGATTTGTGGTTGAATATAATTTTCTTTTCTTTGTATAAAAATGTAGTTGATTGATTAAATTAGTAACGATGTCACATATGTATAACTTCTTCATCTAATAATGTTAGTTTAAATTAATCAAAGAATAGTTAATCTGTTTTGATATTATGGTGTGTCAATCTCACGTTTTAGTATTATTGAATAATAGAATATAGAATGAAAGCAGTTTTTCTTTGTACAAACTCGGTCGCAATTTTCCATTCGCATTAGCCGTAAACTAATAATTAATAAGTTACGTTTTTAGCATGTAATTAATTAAGAGATTTTCTTTTATTTTAGAGACGAACTTAATAGGAAAATATAGTCACTGTAGGTTTATCCTTTTAAATAAAAATGAGACGAGCCTCGACAAACAAAAATGCACAAGCTGCGGGGCCCTCTAAATGTATATATTAAAATACTTAGAATTCGGGACAGGCCGTTTAGCGAATTTTACGGCCTTCCCAAAATAACAATACGCTAGTTGCTTTAGGCGCACCTTTAATAATTTAACCTTCTTAAACACGGGTGCACATTGATGTGACCCAAATCCAAATCTCAATAGAGTCAAAATGTGTCGACGACCACGGGTACATTGATTGTAACGTGGTTCGGGATATATTTTCACAACGTTGCAATTCCTTGTAGAAAATAATAATAATAACAATTATGAAAGCGGTAAAAAGTTAAAATTTGCACATAAGTTCATATTTGTATAAAATCAGATAATCAAGCCGAATATAACAGTTGAGCGACCGTGCTAGAACCACGGAATTCGGGAATGCCTAACACCTTCTCCCGGGTTAACAGAATTCCTTATCCGGATTTCTGGTACGCAGACTGTAATATGGAGTCATTCTTTTCCTCGATTCGGGATTAAAATTGGTGACTTGGGACACCCTAAAACTCCCAAGTGGCGACTCTGAAATAAACAAACCAATCCCGTTTCGATTGTCCTTTAATTGGAAAAAACTCCCTTGCACCCTCGCGGGTGCGGAAAAAGGAGGTGTGACAGCTCTGGCGACTCTGCTGGGAATAAATGACCTTGAACCACTGGTTCAGGGTTAGAAATTCGAGCTTAGATAAATTGTTATGTTTGGCTTTATCTGATTTTTACATGTTTTGAGCCTAATGTGCTAAATGTTGCCTTTACCGCTTTGATATTATCTGAACTGTATATAAACTGTGCCGAAACCTACTCTTCTTACCTCCGGGGATGTGCTTACTGGTTAAGACTCCCTATTCTATTAGTGTCATACCCTAAATAAAAGAGGCTCGGAAAGTTTCTAAGCCGGCTGGCCTTTTGGTTCCCGGACAGGAGCTCCTTCCTCAACTCGAGTGGTCCGCTCGGGTACACTGTCTAGAACACCGACCCAGGTTTTGAACATAGAATAACGTGACTTCATGCCGGATCCCTAGTAGGAACGCTTATTTGCATCACGTTGCATTTGACTTAGGGGACTCAACACAGGGGTTGGGTCCGTCTAGGACTAGCAACCTGATATGAAAAGGCCATCCTGATGCATCCTATTTGTTTTCCGTGCATTTATTTGTCTCGTGCCCGCATGCTGACCGGTGTTTGAATATTATGAATATTGTGAAATTGAAAAAAAGGAAATAGCGGTTAGGGAATTGATTGTTTATTTTTGAAAAAACCCAATACCCAAATACTGTCAAAACTCTGCCGAAATTTTGGAAAGAAAAAAAAACGTCTTATTAGTTTGTTTTATTAAAAGCAAAGGAAAAATAGAAAAAAAAAATCGTTGTTCTGTTTTGTTTTTCAAAAAAAAATATATAGAAATATATAGTTTGTCTTGTCATAAAAATAAAAATTAAAAAGAGTCTTACTTTTTTAAAATGGGTTTTTTATGAAAATTCAAAAAATAATAATAATAATAATAATAATAAAAAAGAGTCTTTCATTATTTGTCACAAATATATACATGTATATATATATATATATATCCAAAAAATTTTATTTCCAAAAAATATATATATGTCTTTATTTGTTGCAAAAATATTTGTCTTGCCAAAAAGTCTAGAAAGGTTTTTAGACCCCCAATTTTCAAAAACAAAAAAAAATCCAAAAATATTTTCCATTATTAACTTCTTTAGAAAGTCTTTTAACTATTTTTTTTAAAAAAATGTATAATAAGATAGAAAAAATCCGAAAATATTTTTCTTCTTTCAAAATTGAAAAGAAAATTCAAAATTCAAAAAAAATATATTTTTTAGAAGCATTTCTTTTATTAAAGGTAAAATTCCGAAAAATATTTTCTTCTTCCTTTAGAATAAGAAAAAAAAACAAATGGAAATTAAAAAAATATATATATATCTTAGAAGTCTTTCTTTTAAAAAGAAAATCAATCAAAAATATTTCCTTTCTCCTTTTAAAGTAGTTCTTTCACAAATTCAAAAAAGGAAGTTAGTTCATCTACTTATTCTTGATTGCCCGAACTACGCGGGTTTGATTCTCACCGGATGTGAGATACGTAGGCAACCCTCATCGGGTCCAACCCCCACCTTTTGCTAAAAAAGCCAAAAAACAAATAAAAACAAAAAACAAAAAAAAACATGTCAAGATTTTAATTTTGTCATAAATAAGTCGGGTGATGTCCAAGTTCCCCTTTTACAAAAAAAAAATACCAAAAATATATATGTCAAATTTCTAAGAAGTCGGCTGACGCTGGTTTATCAAGACATAGCCGAATGTTCTCGAAGGGGACGCCGGAAGGCTGACTTTGCATAAACAGCCACTTTTGGGTCATATTTAAGATTTGGTCCAGTTGACCCACAGAGCCTTAAAAATCTTCGTCCCCGAGACGTTGAAAGGCCGTGTTTGCAATATTGAGTTTTCTAAATTTGAAAAACGATAAAAAGAGTCATATATAAGTCAGGTGATGTTGTTATGTCATAAATAGTCGAATGTTCCCGAAGGGAACGCCGGAAGGCTGACTTTGCATAAACAGCCACCTTTTGGGTAATGTTTAGGATTTTTTGTCCAGTTGACCCGCACAGCCTTAAAAACCTTCGTCCCCGAGGCGCTGAAGGGCCGTGTTTGCAACTCCACGTTTTCATTATAATTTGAAAAAAAAAACAAAGAGTCAGCAGTTAGGTGAATACCGTTTGAATTTTTAGTCAAAAAATAAGTCGAGCCATCTTCAGCCGCGCCTTGAACCGTTCTTGCCGAAATAGCCTTAGAGTGTCTTTCAGTTGTCGAAAGGTTATTTTCGTAAAAGAATGGACAAGTTTGTAAAGTGTCAAAATAATCCTCCCCGGCCTCAGAATTTATGTGAGAATTGGAAGGGACCACCTTTGCAAAAATAGCCGTTTGGTTGCATTTGTCAAACGGGGAAAGAGACTGGCCGTTTATAAATCTTTAATTAGAATATGTGGTTTGTTTGATTTTTTTAGTTTATTTTAATATGAAAATCGAAAAAATGTTTATTATTGTTTATCTTTTAGTGGTCCGAACTACGCAAGGTCTGATTCATGCGGGGACATGATACGTAGGCAATCTCCATAAGATTCGACACCACTAAAAAAAAAAAATAATAATAATAATAATAATAATAAAAAGAATAAATAAATAAAGGAAAGTGTGGGAAATTTTCGGAGGGGCACAATTGTATCTCTGATATATGATTGTCTGTCAAATGCCCTAACACTAACGTTGATGGCTTCCCTTTGCTGTGTTCATATATAGAAAAGTGGTTGGTTGTGGTAGCTCTTCCCTGCAAAGCAAAATCAAAGGACAATGGCTCAGAACTGCAAAACCGAGTGGGTCAGTATCGATGACCGACAACAATTGGTCGAACGGAATAACGGGTTGGTAGAGGAAGTGAAAATGCTGAGACAACATGTGGCAGATATGTATCAGGCATGGATAACTGGAAAAGCACCACCCCCTCCACCGCCAAGCCTCTTGAACTCTGTCATTTCCCAAGCACCCAACACCATAACGGAAGATCCCCCATACTCTCCATCCCAACCCACTTATGGCAGCTTTCCCAGCTACCCGAGTAGCTCCATCACTCCTCAATGCTTCTCCGCTCCCCAACACCACTTCTTTCCCCGCCATACTTCACTTTCCAGGCACCCGGCTCCACAAAATGCCTACCCACCTACACAAGCCTACCAAAAGCCACCTGGATCAGGTTTCCGGCCCTGTCAACATGCAAGAATGAAGAGGCTGCTGAAACGAGGAAAGGCTCTCACCCCCATCGGGGTATCTTATGCCAGTCTGTTTGAAAGGCTAAGGCATGCTGGCTCGATTGAACCACTCCCCGCATGTACTCCAAATCCACTTGCAAGGAGCTTTGATCCGGCAGCGCGATGCGCCTACCACTCCAATGTCATAGGGCACAACATTGAGAGCTGTCATAGTTGGAGAAGGGAAGTAGAGAAAATGATCCGAGAAGGGCGGGTTGTGATTAATAACAGTGACATGGAGCACTCGAACCCCCTCGAGAACTTGCCGACGGAGGTTGATGAGATTGAAGCTGGTAATGGTCTCGGCAGTATTGATGCAAAGCTCAGTGGCTAAAATGCCAATTTTGATAAAGTGGGAGGACGTTTCGTTCCTTGGTCAGCAAGAGAGAAGCTTGTGGTGGCTCATTTTGTTGTCATTTCTGTTGTTCGGATTATTAGGGTTATAAGTCGGATGTTGTCTTGTCCAGTTTGTTTTAGGATTTTGTTCTGGATTGTTTTGTTTGTTTTGTTATTTAAACCATTTCACCGGTAGTCTAATACAAAATCCGGTCTTTTATTATTTCCAGTCATCTTTTTGTTTAGTCCTTTTATCATTTTTGTTCAATGCCGATTCTAGGGACATGACATGCGCACCCAGTTTGGGCCTAGTCTTAAAAGTTAATCATAAAACCCTGGGAAGGTGATCAAAGCATTCAAAGGAAATAAGAACGGTTTGGGATTATTTGAAGCCCGAGTCATGTGAAACTGGGGCAAGTTAAACACAAAGAAAACCGTTAAAATCAAGATTCGCCAAATTGGCATGAGAGCCGTTCATGATAATGAGAGTGTCGCCCAACGGTGCTTTAGAAATGACAAAGGAAAAATAAAATGTTTAACATAATTGTCAAAATCCAGCACCATCGGAAGAGACTGCAAATCTTTGTTTAATTGTGTTGTTTGCACTTGGCATGTTTTGAAGACTGGAATGACGAAGGCATTTTGTTCTGCAACCTAAACACTTTATCATTCGTTACCCCTTTTGAGCCTTACTTACTTTTCTTTCATACCCCTCGTTCGGAATCAGTAGCAACGACTAGAAGATACGAACATGGAAGATAAATGAAAAAGAGAATAGCAAAACAACAAAAACAAAAAGAAAAAAAAAGAGCAAGAAGAAAAAAGGCAAAAGAAAAAGAAAACAAAGATAAGAAATGAGTGAAAAGAAAGTCACAAGAAAAAAAGAGGAATTGGGAACTACGTTTGACCTGATTCCTCAAAGAGGATACGTAGGCGCTTCACGGCTCGGTCATAGTTTTGAAAAATGAAAAAAGAATCAGTTAGGATATCCCAAAGCAAGAAACTGGGGCAAAGGTTGCGTTTATTGTGAATAAATCTAATTCCGAAGGTTGTAACTAATAACCCAAAATTAATGTATTTTTTTAGCCTTTTATACCCTTTCTTTCTAGCCTATCCAAAACCCACATTACGGTCCAAAGAAAGACCTTCTGACCAGTCTTCAAAAGATGTCAAGTCAGACAAATGAGAGTCTTACCGGCGAACATAACATTCTGTTCCACAGCAGAAAGGACTCTAATCTCCAACAGAAAGAGTCATATCGGCGACACTCCAAATCCCCAGCTGGAAAGTAATACAAATGAGAGAGTCTTATCGGTGAAAACCTTCACAGGCACCATAAGGCGATGAAAGCTGAGAGAAAACCAAAATGAGAGAGGCTTGATAGTGAAAAAACCCTTCGGGCACTACAAGTCGAATAAGATTGGGAATCAGATGGGGAATCGTCAAGGGAAGGTCTTGAGAGACGATTGACGGCAGAGGATAGGCCACATACGCATGTCATGGCCATTAGAGTCGGTATCTGCGTTTGATAGATTTTTATTTATAGTTTCTTTTGTTAAAGAGTCATCTTTTCCTTTGTCTTTATTTTGTTTCTTTTTATTTTTTCCTTTCATAGGAAAATTCCCTAGTAGAGTCTGTTTGGTCGGAACCAGTGGGAAATGACTTCAAAATAGGCCATCAACTAGTACATCCAAGTGGTACAAGGAACAGGCGCAAAACCCGTGTCAAGAAGGGTATCCCTATCAAGATGAGATTGATAAAAGGGATGGGCCAGTGTCAGCAATTAATATCATCCCCAGCAAGTTTGATAGCATAATGGAACACAAAGCTGGGAAAGGAGAAAGAGGAAACCATCCCCAACAAGAGTGGCATGACCGCTTACCATGTTTTTAAACTAACAAATTTTTCTTTGATTTAGAAACAGGGAAAATGAACGTTATTGATGGCGGAAAGACAGGCCATAAAGAAAATCATCAAACCGGGGCAGAAAATTTTCTCATTGTGAAAATTTTCTCGAAGACAGGCGCCCACCTGAATAACGAGAGGAATACTTTTATGTCTTAGTATAGACAGGCGCCCACCTGAATAACGAGAGGAATACTTTTTGTCTGTGCATTTCATATTTCAGGCACCCACCTGTATAACAAGGGAATACATTTCATGTCTTTACCATTAGGCGCCCACCTGTATAACAAGGGAATACATTCCACGTCTGTTCCAATAGGAGACGCACTTCCTAAGCCTAGCCTTTACCAATAGGAGACGCACTTCCTAAGCCTAGCCTTTACCAATAGGAGACGCACTTCCTAAGTCTAGTTTTGCCAATAGGAGACGCACTTCCTAAGCTTTACCCATAGGAGACGCACTTCCTAAGTTATTTCACCCATAGGAGATGCATTTCCTCCTAAGTTTATTTTTACCCATAGGAGATGCATTTCCTCCTAAGTTTGTTTTAGTTTCACCCATAGGAGATGCATTTCCTCCTAAGTTTGTTTTAGTCCACCCATAGGAGATGCATTTCCTCCTAAGTTTGTTTTAGTCCACCCATAGGAGATGCATTTCCTCCTAAGTTTGTTTTAGTTTCACCCATAGGAGATGCATTTCCTCCTAAGTTTGTTTTAGTCCACCCATAGGAGATGCATTTCCTCCTAAGTTTGTTTTAGTTTCACCCATAGGAGATGCATTTCCTCCTAAGTTTGTTTTAGTCCACCCATAGGAGATGCATTTCCTCCTAAGTTTGTTTTAGTTCCACCCATAGGAGATGCATTTCCTCCTAAGTTTGTTTTGGTCCACCCATAGGAGATGCATTTCCTCCTAAGTTTGTTTTAGTTTCACCCTTAGGAGATGCATTTCCTCCTAAGTTTGTTTTTTACCCATAGGAGATGTATTTCCTCCTAAAGTTTATTTTTACCAATAGGAGACGCACATCCTAAGTTAAGTTTCACCAATAGGAGACGCACATCCTAAGATAAGTTTCACCATTAGGAGACGCACTTCCTAAGTCAATTTCACCAATAGGAGACGCACATCCTAAGTAAGTTCCACCAAGAGGAGACGCACATCCTAAGTTAGTTTCACCAAGAGGAGACGCACTTCCTAAGAAAAGTTTCACCAATAGGAGACGCACGTCCTAAGGAGACGCACTTCCTAAAAATAGTTTCACCAAGAGGAGACGCACATCCTAAGTTAGTTTCACCAACAGGAGACGCACATCCTAAGTTAGTTTCACCAACAGGAGACGCACATCCTAAGTTAAGTTTCACCAAGAGGAGACGCACTTCCTAAGTAAGTTTCACCAAGAGGAGACGCACATCCTAAGTCAGTTTCACCAATAGGAGACGCACATCCTAAGAATAGTTTCATCAATAGGAGACGCACTTCCTAAGAATAGTTTCACCAATAGGAGACGCACTTCCTAAGCTAAGTTTCACCAATAGGAGACGCACATCCTAAGGAGATAGTTTCATCAATAGGAGACGCACTTCCTAAGAATAGTTTCACCAAGAGGAGACGCACTTCCTAAGAATAGTTTCACCAAGAGGAGACGCACATCCTAAGTTAGTCCTAAGATAAGTTTCACCAAGAGGAGACGCACTTCCTAAGAATAGTTTCACCTATAGGAGACGCACTTCCTAAGAATAGTTTCACCAGTAGGAGACGCACTTCCTAAGCCAAGTTTTACCAATAGGAGACGCACTTCCTAAGAATAGTTTCACCAATAGGAGACGCACTTCCTAAGTTTAGTTGTACCAATAGGAGACGCACTTCCTAAGTTATTTCACCCAATAGGAGACGCACATCCTAAGTTATTTCACCCAATAGGAGACGCACTTCCTAAGTTAGTTTTACCCAATAGGAGACGCACTTCCTAAGAAAAGTTTCACCAATAGGAGACGCACTTCCTAAGTTTATTTCACCAATAGGAGACGCACTTCCTAAGTTTATTTCACCAACAGGAGACGCACTTCCTAAGTATAGTTGTACCCATAGGAGATGCACTTCCTAAGTAAGTTTTACCAATAGGAGATGCACTTCCTAAGTTTAGTTTTTCCCAATAGGAGACGCACTTCCTAAGTTTATTGTACCCAATAGGAGACGCACTTCCTAAGTTCAGTTTTACCATAGGAGACGCACTTCCTAAAGTTCAGTTTTACCATAGGAGACGCACTTCCTAAGTTCAGTTTTACCATAGGAGACGCACTTCCTAAGTTCAGTTCTACCAATAGGAGACGCACTTCCTAAGTTCAGTTTTACCATAGGAGACGCACTTCCCAAGTTCAGTTCTACCAATAGGAGACGCACTTCCTAAGTTTATTGTACCCACAGGAGACGCACTTCCTAAGTTTATTGTACCCAATAGGAGACGCACTTCCTTAAAGTTTAGTTTTGCCCATAGGAGACGCACTTCCTAAGTTTACTTTTATCCCATAGGAGACGCACTTCCTAAATTAAGATTTCACGCATAGGAGACGCATTTCCTAAATTATTTTCATTCATAGGAGACGCACTTCCTAGTTCAAAATCATTAAGGTTTCACCCATAGGAGACGCACTTCCTAAGACTATTTAACCCCTAGGAGACGCACTTCCTAAGTTTAATTTCGTGCATAGGAAACGCACTTCGTGAATTAAGTTTACTTTAGGAGACGCACTTCCTAGTTTGGCTTTTTCAGGTTATACTTTTACTTTAGGAGATGCACTTCCTAGTTTGGCCTTTTCAGGTTATACTTTATTTCAGGAGACGCACTTCCGGAATTGAGATTTCACCCTTAGGAGATGCACTTCGTAGTTTGATTCATTTTGAGTTCGACCATAGGAAACACAATTCCTAGTCTAGTTCTTTGAAGTTTTCACCCTTAGGAGACGCACTTCCTAGTTTAGCTCATTCCGATTCAACCATAGAAGAAGCACTTTCTAGTTTGAGTCATTGAGGTTTTTTTAGCAGACACATTTGCTAGCAAGAGTTTTGGTTTTACTCGTAGGAGATGCACATCCTAGCCTAGTCTTTAGTTTACTCTCATCATTGCATCAGTAGTATAAATAGGTTACAATTTTGCTAACGACTCACAAATCTTCCCAGTGCAAACTGGGTTAGGAAATTCTCGTTTGTTTTGTTTGTTTTGGTTGTAGGATCCCACCTGGAGAATAGAGGTTGTTAAATTCAAGATGATGAAGCCAGGCGCCTGCCCATAATAACAGAAGAATACATTCCAGTCTTTACTTTTCAAGTGTTGAAGTTGGGAGCCCGCCCAGATAACAGAGGCATACATTTCAGTCTTTAATTTTCAAGTAGTGAAGTTGGGAGTCCGCCCAGATAACAGAGGCATACATTCCAGTCTTTACTTTTCAAGTGTTGAAGTTGGGAGCCCGCCCAGATAACAGAGGCATACATTCCAGTCTTTACTTTTCAAGTGTTGAAGTTGGGAGCCCGCCCATAATAACAGAGGCATACATTTCAAGATCAAGTTAGAAGACAATAAAACAGAGGGTTACAACAAGAATCTCCAACAGGAAACAATAAAATCTCAGCACCGGAAACAGAAGGTTGCAACAAGAGGTCCCAGCACAAATTCAGGCGCATGACTCAAAAGGAAGAAAAGACGCGTCTTGAAAGAAGCAGCTGGTGAACATTAAATCATGCCCAGCATAACAAGTCTGATGAAGAAAGCCGTACCCACCAGAGGAACCGCCAAAAGCTTAATGAAGAAAGCCATGTCCCCAGCGGACCGAGCAAAATGATGAAAACTGGTATTCAGAAAAGCAGATGGCCAGTATCATTCCAAAATTCACGGAAGAAAAGCACCGGAGGAAACACAAGTCGACAAGAAAGCAAGGCAACAAGAACAAATTTCAATCTAGCCTAGCTTCTTGTTTTCTTTTAAGCACGGTGTAACAAGGAGATCGGTAAGTAGTGATAACAACATGCAACAACAGTAACATCGCAGTCCCACGGTAGTCCCAGCTACCAAAACTTCCCGAACTACATTGACCTGATTCCTGTTTAGCCCAGGATATGTAGGAAACCTTTGAAGCAAAGGTTCGGTCAAATCTTTTTCAAAATAAAAAAATAAAAAAAAATGCTTCACACGGAGTACTCGGATGGGCAAAAATCGCTCGCTTTATCTTTGCACGAAAACCATTCGTGTCTTCAGGCAAAGAGGGGCAGCGTAAGCACGTGATTTTTGCCCTATATAAGAATTACTCCCAAAAAATTCAAAAATAAAATAATTTTTCTTGGTGTGCAATTTTTGTGATATTTTGTGTAACTATTTGTATGTTTGTCTATGCATGTTTATTTGTTAAATTAATAAAAAATACAAAAATAGGCATCTTTTGCATTTTTAGCATTTAATGTCCAAATGAACAATTTTATGCTTAATTATTACTTAATTGTGCGTTAATTGTTATTGGAAGTTAATTTGCGCTTTTATAACTTAATTTAGTTCTTAATAATAATTTAAGTACTTTTATAATTTAGTTTTAGAAAAATAAAAGAAGAAAAGAGAACAAAAATACAAAGAAAAATCGGATTGGGCCACTTCTTCAATTTCAAACCACAGGCCCAAATAATTGCCCAACTTTCCCCATGACCCGGTCCGTTTCAAACCGGGTCGATCCGGTCCGCTCCATTAACCCAACACCCCTTCTTCATTTTTGTCCAACACAAAACAAAACCAAAAAAATAAAAAATAAAAAGTGAATTATCACTATTAATAGTTTTATTTTTTGTTTTTTTTATATATAAAACAAAATCCGAAAATATTTTATTTTATTTATTATTTTTATTTTAAAAAATATATATATATATAGTAATTTCGGAAATGATTTTAAAAAAATAAAAAAATATAAAAAAACATTAAAAGAATGTAGAAAATTTTAAAAAAAGTAAAAAAGTTTTAAAAAATTTAAAAGTAAAATAAGGTTGGAATTAAAAAATAAATATAAAGGTATCTGAAAATTTTAAAAAATTAAAGTAATTGAAAGTAGCATTTTTAAAAGAAAAAGAAAAGATAGTGGTTTGTTTTTTAAAGAAAAGTTAAATAAATTGAGATTCTCTTTTAAAAAAAATAAAAAGTGGGATTTTAAATAAGATAAAGTAATTAAAGTTGGAATTTTAAAAATAAAAGTAAATAAATGTGGGATTTCTTTTTCTAAAAAATAAAAGCAATTTGTAAGTGGGATTTCTTTTAATTAAAAAAATAATAAAATAATAAAAAAACAAATCTGAAAATTTCGAAAATTTTGCTATAAATAGAAGAGAAAATTTAGGAAGAAGTGTGGGGAAAAAAAGAGGAAAAACTAGATAGAGAGAAGAAAAAAAGAGGGGGCGGAGTGAGAAGTATACACCCGATATACATTTTGGATACACTGAATATACAGGGGCAGAATTCATTTTGGAGAGTTTTGAAGTTGAAAAAGAATAGTTACTGCTTCATTGCCTTGCTTAAGATCTGAAATAGTCAGAACTTTCCTGCCTTTTACTTCTTCTCTATACTTGGAGTCGTTTATAGTCTCCTGGGTTTTCTGCTATTCCTACTGTACTGGTTTGCGGTGTTGCTGAATCTACTGTTGCTGTGTTATTACTGCTGCTGACTTCTCCTTCTTTTGTTCTTGTACTGCTGTTTCCAGGTACACATTTGTACAATCTCGGCTTGAAGCAAAAATAAAATATTAATCAGGCTTTGTTCCTGTTGAATTCCTCCTGTTTAGATTTGTGGTTGAATATAATTTTCTTTTCTTTGTATAAAAATGTAGTTGATTGATTAAATTAGTAACGATGTCACATATGTATAACTTCTTCATCTAATAATGTTAGTTTAAATTAATCAAAGAATAGTTAATCTGTTTTGATATTATGGTGTGTCAATCTCACGTTTTAGTATTATTGAATAATAGAATATAGAATGAAAGCAGTTTTTCTTTGTACAAACTCGGTCGCAATTTTCCATTCGCATTAGCCGTAAACTAATAATTAATAAGTTACGTTTTTAGCATGTAATTAATTAAGAGATTTTCTTTTATTTTAGAGACGAACTTAATAGGAAAATATAGTCACTGTAGGTTTATCCTTTTAAATAAAAATGAGACGAGCCTCGACAAACAAAAATGCACAAGCTGCGGGGCCCTCTAAATGTATATATTAAAATACTTAGAATTCGGGACAGGCCGTTTAGCGAATTTTACGGCCTTCCCAAAATAACAATACGCTAGTTGCTTTAGGCGCACCTTTAATAATTTAACCTTCTTAAACACGGGTGCACATTGATGTGACCCAAATCCAAATCTCAATAGAGTCAAAATGTGTCGACGACCACGGGTACATTGATTGTAACGTGGTTCGGGATATATTTTCACAACGTTGCAATTCTTTGTACAAAATAATAATAACAATTATGAAAGCGGTAAAAAGTTAAAATTTGCACATAAGTTCATATTTGTATAAAATCAGATAATCAAGCCGAATATAACAGTTGAGGGACCGTGCTAGAACCACGGAATTCGGGAATGCCTAACACCTTCTCCCGGGTTAACAGAACTCCTTATCCGGATTTCTGGTACGCAGACTGTAATATGGAGTCATTCTTTTCCTCAATTCGGGATTAAAATTGGTGACTTGGGACACCCTAAAACTCCCAAGTGGCGACTCTGAAATAAACAAACTAATCCCGTCTCGATTGTCCTTTAATTGGAAAAAACTCCCTTGCACCCTCGCGGGTGCGGAAAAAGGAGGTGTGACAGTCTCAACAATACCCATAGCGCAGAGAATGCAATGGCACTCCTCCAGACAACCTTGTGCACTCTCTGAAGCCAAACCACTGAAGGTAGGACGATCATACTTCTTGTACCTCTTAAGCCTAAGCTGCTCTTCTTAAAATGTTGCTGCCCTGACTACGAGCTGAACTGGAACCACATGTTGTGCTGCCATGATGCCTGGGACCTGACCAACATGAACTTGCTGCTTTGGAGTGTGGGCGGCGGGAGTCTAAGTCCCTCCCCCAGTCTGTGAAGTAGCTGGTGCAACCGGAATCAACCCTGCCTGAGCTAATATTCCAAACATGCTCAGGAACTGTGCTAAGGTCTCCTGAAGTTTAGGGGTAACAGTAGGCACCTCCGGTACCTGCCCCCCAACCAAAGCTACTGGCAGCTCCTCAATAGGTGCTCGAGCTGTGGCACGTACTCCTCGTTGGCCTCTGTCTCTACCTCCAGCGACACCTGCTCCAGGAGCAGCGTCATTGGTAACTACAGCACTTGTCCTCACCGTCTATGAGTGAATGGAATGATAATAGTTCAGACACCGAGATCAATAAGCTCGCATGATAGGAATGAAAGAAGTGATATTGTCCTAATAGTTTCGTAGCCTGTCGAAGATAAGTACAGACGTCTTCGGACCGATCCGCAAGACTCTACTAAACTTGCTTAGGACTCGTAGAACCTATGAACCTAGAGCTATGATACCAACTTGTCATCATCCAACTTTCCCTCTGTTTGGGTATCGTGATAGCACCTAGTCTTAGGGACTAGGTAAGCCTAACTCATACTAAAATACCACAATAATAAATGAAATTTAACAGTCTTGAACCAAAAAACTCTACAAAATTTACAATTCCCAAAACTCGGTAGTACAAGTCATAAGCTTTACAGAGTTAGCTACCACTTCTAAATATAACTGTTCGGAAAAGAGTGAAAACAGTTGAATACAAGTAAGAAGGTGACTCCGAAGCCTACGAACATAGCAACAGGTTTACCTTGAGTCTCCTCAGAAATGATCTACACAGCTACTAATGATCGATACCTGGATCTGCATAACAAAAATATGCATAAGAGTAGCATGAGCACACCACAGCGGTTCCTAATAAGTATCAAGACTAACCTCGGTGGAGTAGTGATGAGGAACAGTCAAGACACCTACAGGTCCAATAAACAGTACAAATATAGGAACAACGGAACATGATGTATATATAAAGACTACACGAAATGGCTAACAATACTACAATCACAATAAGGGAAGAAAATAGCAAGTAACAACGGAAATACCAAAAAAATAACATAAAAGAGCGAGCGAAAATACAAACCCAAATCCTAAATTCACAATACAGTAAAGGTAAGCAATAACTCAGATCCTATGACAGTGTTCACATCAGGTCTTATCCAACAATTTTCACGAAGTACCGAATCTCGGACAAATTACAGCTCATGAGTCCCAGTACCTGAAATCTAACACTTGGTATCTTGTGCCCCTATCAACCTCATGGTCATGCTAATAACTCACTTGCTAACTAGAGCCACTCTCATATATATAACAAGTAAATGAGGGTGTACATCTATACTCAGCAAAATCAAGAGGAATTCACATCCAATAAGAGTGTTCAACTACGTGTATGTTTGTGCAAGTGCTTTAACATAGTTCCTACCAGCTAATAAGCATAAGGAAAAGAACAGACAGTACATAAGATGTTCCCTTACAACTTCCACGAGATAAAGCTCATACAGGTAAGCATACCACAACACAATATCAAACAACAAGAATGCCCCCAGGCCATCACAAATCATCACAATCAATCCCTGAAATAGCCCACCTTGTCTCGCCATGTGTGCAAATAATAACATAATAAGTGCCCGCCTTGTTTCGCCACACATGCATCATAATGTTCCCACCTTGTCTCGCCACATGCGCAACCCACATTTAAACATATATAGACATACCCCGCCTTGTCACACCGCATGTGCAATATATCAATAGTAGCAATAGCACAGCAGAAACCTCGTGCAACCCCATAACAACAACCGCATGACAGAAACCTCGTGCATCACAATATCAACAACCGCACAGAAGAAACCTCGTGCACCACCACAACAAGTAAAACAGCAACAAAGACAATATATACAAGAACACGACAAGTAAATCAACTCAAGAACTTTCGATCACAAGGAGAAGGTAAAGCTAACTCACAAGGAATAACCACAATAGAGAATACTAAGCGTAATAAGAACAGCTCAATAAGGGAGAAAATAATATGAAGCAACAATCCCACAATATGTAATTCAATAACAAGGAAGTTAACACGAATTAAATAATTCCAAATAATGAAATGTCAACTAAATATAGATTATCTAAACTTCTTTTAAGATTGGGCAATTTACGAAGAATATACAACAATTTCAATTAAGAATGAGCAGCGGGAAGATAATCATAACCTTAATTAAGACTAAACAATTATAGGGGAGATAATAATGATTTCCAATAAAGACGAGCAGTTATAAAAGATATCATGACAATAGAAGAAGTAAAAATCTTCAGTTAAGCAAAATAAGATAAGGAATTAATTCCAATTAAATCATGTAGAGGTGAAACTAGTAAGTGGAAAACTCAATCATATCAAGTACATATTGATACACAGTGAATATAAGGACCTAAGAACCCTAAAAAGCCAATTTTTTCACAAATAAGTCCGAGCATGCACTTGTCACCTCGCATACATGAACTACAATCAATATAGCAGACTCAAATCCTAAGGAAAAGTCCCTCACACAAGGTTAGGAAAGATACTTACCTCAAAGACGACAAACCGATACTCTAAAATGTACTTCTCAGGTGAAAAGACCTTCGGACGGCTCAAATCATACCAAATTAACTTCAAAGCACAAATAAAACATATAAGAAACTATTCCGGATCATAAAGTCTCAATCTTTAACAAAATCCAAAAATCGGTCCAAAAGTCGACCCCTCGGGCCCGCACCTTTGAACCGGACAAATTTTACAAAAATCAAATGCTCATTCCGATATGAGTTCAACCATACAAAATTTATTAAATTCCGATACCATTTGGTACCTCAAATCATGATTTTTCATTTTAGGAATATTCTTCAAAATCCAACATTTTTTCCAATCCAAAACACAAATTAAATGATGAAAATGAAGATACAATTATGGAATATGTTAGATTCTAGGTGAAGAACACTTACCCAATCAATTTTTGTGAAAACCCCTCAAAGAATCGCACAAAACCGAGCTCCACACGTCAAGATATGAATAAAATGGTCTAACCCTCGATTTGGGAATATATTCTGCCATCCCAGGGGTTGTTCTTCACGTTCACGACCCTTCTCTCGCATTTGCGATGACTAAATTCCTCGTCAGCGATTTCCAAACTCATTCCAGACAGCCTTTAGTATAATAGCAATAACTATTTGCACACAACTCCAAATGGTATATGGTTTGATGTTCTGAAAGCTAGACACAAAGGGCTATAGTTTCATAGGTTGATCATTTCTTGAGCCATTATATATTGCAAGATATAAGCTTCCAAAGTCAGCCCTGTGCAGTAGAGATTTTTGAACTCTCCCCGAATAGCCTATAGTGTAACTACCATAACTTTTTGTAAACAAATGTAAATGCCAATTAATTTATATTTCTGAAAACTAGACACAAATAGCTACAACTTTTATATTTGTATCATCTCCAAATTCCTTATAGATTGTGAGATATGAGCCTTCGAAATCAGACATGTGCAACCGAGATTTCCTTCTTCGCGAATGCGAAGAACAAACTTCCAGAAGCCAAATTCTTCTTCGCGAACCTGAGAGGCTCCTCGCGAATGCGAAGAACAACACCAGATATCAGATAATCAGCATCCAAAGTAGCCCAAAATGATCCGAAACACACTCGAGTCCCCCGGGACCCCGTCTAAACACACAAATAAGTCATATAACCTAACACGGACTCGCTCAAGGTCTCAAATCATATCAAACAGTGCCAAACGATGAATCACACCATGAATCGAACTATGAACATCCAAATCTTCCAACTTCGAAAACTTGTGCCGAACCCTATCAAATCAATCCGGAATGATGCCAAATTTTGTAGACAAGTCCAAAATGACATAACGGAGCTTCTCCAACTTTCGGAATCGCATTCCGACCCTGATATCACAAAAGTCAACTATGGGTCAAACTTCTCCACTTTCCAAACTTCAACTTTTCCATCTTTCGCTGAAACGCCTCAAATTACCCTACGGACCTCCAAATCTGAATCTGGATGCACGCCTAAGTCCAAAATTACCATGCGAAGATGTTGAGATCACCCAAAATCCATTCCGAGTCCGTTTACTCAAAAGTCCAATTCTGGTCAAATTCTCACCGTTTAAACTTCCAAAACTAGCTTCCTTCTTCCAATTTGACTCTGAATCATCCGTTAACTAAATTCAACCATGAATGCAAGTAGATACTCATATTATGAAGTTGTTCTAGACCTTACGCCACCAAACAGAGCTTAATTTCTCAATATGACCGGCCGGGTCGTTATAATGACTACCCAACCGGTGATAAATAATGATATATACTTGCCCAACTAGTGGTAGCTGCCCGACTGGCTATATCCCAGTAGTAAATGCATGTCTGCCCAACCGGCCATAGCATGGTGGTAAATAAATATGTATGATTGCCCAACCGGCCACATGTAACGATCCGGCCGGTCGTTTCATGAGCCACCGCTCTATTTTCCCATTTCTACTTTTTATTGCCTTGTTCAGCTGTATTTTGTGTTATTGGGTTGGTTGGCTCGGGTTCGGAGAGGTTTTGGTAATGTTTGAGACACTTAGTCTCTTTTGAGTAAGCTTAAGTTGGAAAAGTTAACCGAATGTTGACTTGTGTGAAAAAGGGCTCGATGTGAATTTTTATGGTTTGGATAGCTTAGGGAGGTGATTTGGGACTTAGGAGTGTGATCAAAATGTGTTTTGGAAGTCCGTGGTAGGTTTAGGCTTGAATTGGGGAAAATGGTATTTTGGCGTTTTCCGATTGATAGGTGAGATTATTATATAGGGGTCGGAATGGAATTCTAAAAGTTGCAGTAGGTTCATTGTGTCATTTTGGATGTGTGTACAAAATTTTAGGTCATTCGGACGTGGTTTGGTAGACTTTTTGATCAAAAGAGTAATTCGGAAGATTTTTGGAACCTTAGGCTTGAATCTGATGTGTTTTGGTTGATTCGATGTTATTTGAGCTGTTTGAGGGTTGGTACAAGTTAGAATAGTGGTATATGGCTTGTTGGTGCTTTTGGTTGAGGTCCCGAGGGCCTCAGGGTGATTCCGGATGGTTGGCGGAAGGTTTGGAGTTGAGTTTGGGAGCTGAGGCATTTTTGGCTGTTGTCATAACTGCACCTGCGGTTGGTAGGCCGCAGGTGCGATGCCTGCAGAAGCGGAAGGCAGCCGCAAATGCGGCAAAGTTAAAGATTAGCCAGAACCGCAGAAGCGATAGAGGTGGCGCACCTGCGATGGCGCAGGTGCAATATTTTAACCACAGATGTGGAAATGGTCAATTGAGTGAAAACCGCAAGTGCGGTGGTCTAGACCGTAGAAGTGGGACCGCGGGAGTAGGATTTGGATTGCAGGTGCGAAAAGCCTGGGCCAGAAGGTATAAAAGAATTCCATCACGATTTTTGAGTTGTTCTTTACCATTTCAAGTGGGTTTTGGAGCTTTTTGGGAGATTTTGAAGAGGGAATTCAAGGGAGCTTCATTGAGGTAAGATTGTTGAACCAAAAACTCGTTTCTATGGTGTTATTCACGGATTAGGCTTGTTATTTATGGAAATTAAGGATTAAAACTTGGAAAACTAGGGCTTGAGATTTGGAGACCTTTGAGCAAGGGTTTGAGGGGTCATTTGTGATCGGATTTTAGTACTTTTGATATATATGAACTCGTGGGAGATAAGGAGTCTAATGATGTAAAACTTATCGATTTTTCGGATGTGGGCCCGAGGGTCAGGTTTGGCTAATTTTGGGATTTGCGTGGTATTTTGATTACTTTTGAGTGGGTTTTGTTCCCTTAGCATATTTTGATGGTTATGTACTGATTTTGGCTAGATTTAGAGCATTCGAAGGCCGATTCGAGGGGCAAAGGAATCGCGGGCTAGAGTTTGGACCGGATAGAGATGAGTAATGATTGTAAATGTTATCTTGAGAGTATGAAACCCCATATTTCACATCGTTGTGCTATTTTAAGGTGACGCACGTGCTAGATGACAAGAGTGGGGCCGTGCACCGTTGGGGATTGTGACTTTGTGACGATCCCGCCGGTCATCTTAAGAATTAACGCCCTAATCCCCTATTAAATGCTTTCCCCGTCATTATTTCTGCTATTTTGATTTGTTGGGATGTTCCGATTTGAGTTTCAGTAGTTTTAGGACACTTAGTCCCTAAATGAGAGCTTAAGAGTTGGAAAGTTGACGATAGTCGGAACAGTGTGAAGACGGCCTCGGAATGGAAATCTGATGGTTCTGTTAGCTCTGTTGGGTGATTTCGGGCTTAGGGTGTGTTCGATTGTGTTTTGGAGGTTCGTAGCTAATTTAGGCTTGAAATGCCGAAAGTTGAATTTATGAAGTTTCCGGTTCGATAGTGAGATTTTGATCCGAGGGTTGGAATGGAATTCCGGAAGTTGGAGTAGCTCCATAGTGTTTAATGTGACGTGTGTGCAAAATTTCAGGTCATTCGGACGAGGTTTGATAGACCTTTTGATCGAAAGCTTTTTTTTAGAGTTTTTGGAATTCTTAAGCTTGAATCCGATAAAAGTAGGTGTTTTGATGTTGTTTTGAGTATTCCGAAGGTTGGAGCAAGTTTGAACGAAGTTATGGGAGATGTTGGTAGGTTTGGTTGAGGTCCCTGGGCCTCGGGTGTGTTTCGGATGCCAAACGGGTCATTTTGGAACTTAGAAAATTGCACAAAATGTTGCAGCAGTCAGTTTTGGTTTCCTTCTTCGCGTTCGCGAATGGGGTCTCGCATTCGCGAAGAGGATCTTGGGCTGGCAAGGAATTTGTGCTTCGCGTTCGCAAAGTGTCTCCCACATTCGCAAAACTGGGAGTTCTATACCTACGCGTTCGAGATGGCTTTCTTGCGTTCACGTAGGAGGAGGATGTTTTGAATCACGTCTTTGTCCCATGCATCGCGTTCGCGATGAATAAATCTGGGTCCAAGTGTAATTGTGCTTCGCGAACGCGAGTGGCTTTCCGCGTTCGCGAAGAAGGAATTAGCTGGGCAGAATGTTTAAGTTCAAAATTGAGGATTTAGCCATTTTTGTGAAAACTAAAGCTTGGGAGCTCGGATTTGAGCGAGGTTTGAGGGATTTTCAGAGATATAAATTGGGTAACGATTCCTTACTCCTTTTTGCTTGTAACCCATTAATCTAAACATGAATTCATCATTTAATTTTGGATTGGAGATGGAAATTGGGGAAAAGTTGGAAGAAAGTTCTTAGACCTAGAATTTGACCTTAGGTTTGGATAATTTTGTGATGTATGAACTCGTGAGAGTATGAGGATTCTAAAAATATAAATTATACTTGTTTCCGAGATGTGGGCCCGAGGGGCATTTTGGGCATGTTACCTACTTTCGCGTATTAGCTTAGAATTTCTTTTTAAAATCAGTTACTTGAACTGTTATTTACATTATGAAATTGAATTGAATAGATTTGGGTCATTTGGAGTCGAGTACTCATGGCAAGAACGTGGTTTCGAGTTGATTTTGAACCGGTTCGAGGTAAGTGTCTTGCCTAACCTTGTGTGGGGGACCTTCCCCTTAGGATTTGGTATTGCTGTTAATTGAAATGCCTTATACGTGAGGTAACGAGTGCGCACTTGTGCTAATTGTTGAAAATCCGATTTTATTAAGTAATTACTAGTATATTTCTTTTCATGTTCATATTACCTGCATTTAAAGCCTCTTGTTAGCTTGGGAAAGCATGGCTAAGTGTTTTAATTGTCTTATTTGCTCAAACTTCTTTTGCCTGAATTCCGTGCAGCATGTTAGGCTAGAATTACTTGTTTGCCTCGATATGAAATTGACATTTCTGAATATTTTCCTGATGCTGCTATGTAATTACATTTGGGACTACGGATGTGGGATTCCGGTAGATCCCCCTTTGTCTGTTTATTTGGGACTACGGATGAGGGATTCCGGTAGATCCCCATTGTCTGTTTATTTGGGACTACAGATGTGGGATTCCGGTGGAGCCCCCTTGTCTGTTTAATTGGGACAACAGATGTGGGATTCCGGTAGATCCCCCTGCACAGTTATATGGAGTTATAGGACTGCACCCAGTAGATTCCCCCAGTACTGGGTATTTATATTTGGGACTACGGATCGGGATTCCGGTAGATCCCCACGCATTGATAGTTGGACTATGGACGGGATCCCGGGAGATCCTTCGGATACATATGACGGGATGGTATCCCGGGAGATCCACTGGATAGATGTATTTGGGACTACAGCATGGTATCCTAGAAGGTACCCTGGTTGTTATCTCTGTGTTGTGTTGTATTTCCTTTCCGTGATTATTTTCTCTCTGTTCTAGTTGTTGTTGTTCTTTCTATTATATGTTATTTCTTACTGTTGCACTTAATTATACTGTCTTATTTTGCACTGTTATACCTTATATTTTATTTAACCTCAGTTGGGCCCTGACCTTTCTCGTCACTACCCGACCGAGGTTAGGCTTGGCACTTACTGAGTACCGTTGTGGTGTACTCATGCCCCTTCTGCGCATGTTTTTCATGTGCAGACCTAGATACTTTCACTCTGTCTTATCATCCTTGAGGCGAGGCGCTTCTGTGGAGACTTCGAGGTATATCTGCCGTGTCCGCAGACAGAGGAGTCCCTTTCTATCTTTCTGTAATAGTATAGCCCTTCAGTATTCCCCTTTTGGTTAGACATTTCTGGAGTTAGAGCTTCTTATGTATCTCTAAGCTTGTGATTCATGGGTTTTCTGGTCTTGGAAGTATGTATTGGTTTGAGAGTTAAATATTTTGTAAGCCGAGCGGCACTTTTAAACACTATTTTATCACTCTTCATTCTGTTTTGATTTGTTTTTATTCCGCATTTTGGTTATCTTCCGCAATTTAGGATTACCTAGTCGTAGAGGACTAGGTGCCATCACGATGGTTCACAGAGGGCGAATTGGGGTCGTGACAGACTTAGTCCATTTTGAATGACTATTTTACCGCGTATTTGATTGAAAATTGTCTGATATCATCATGTTTAGTCTGAATGCCATATTTGGGCCTCGTTCCAATTGTTTTGGACCCTTATGGGGCTTTTACTGTTATTTCCTCACTATTTTGCTTTTATGTCTGTACTCGGTCATGTTATATTCTACTGTTTCAACAATTCAGCCATTTTTACCTATTTTTGATATTTTAAATGATATTTTGGGCTGAGCATCATGTTTTACTGTGCCCGAGTGGCTTTTAGAGATTTCTGACTAAGTAGGGCCAATGGCCAATGTTGTGAGAATTATTATGGGATCGGGTTGTACGTCGCAAGTGTTGTACTGATTATGATTATGAGGCCGAGGGCCTGAGTTGTACGCCACAAAGTGGCTTGATATGTATCCGAGAGCCTATTGATTTTGCCACAAGATGGCTTGATATTGCGTTTGGGCCGTAAGGGGCCCCTTCCGGAGTCTGTACATCCCCAGTGAGTGCGGGTACCTAGTGTGATATGTGATATAGCCCGAGGGGCTGAGGTTGTTCCATGTTATTGCCCGAGGGGCTGATTTCTATTAGTATTGTACCCGAGGGACTGATTTTATGTGTTTATCTTCTATTGCTGCCTTTCATTTACTTGTTTAGCTGTTAAAAGGGTGTTTTAAAGAAGCTTATACTGAACTAAGGTGTTTATATAAGATTTCACTCTTTTATCACACTTTATTGGTTTTACTCTTCCTCTTTATAGCATATTGTTGTATTTACGTGATTTCTTATCGCTCAGTCTTCATTTACTGTTATTATTCACTGAATTGGAGTACTCACTTTACTCCCTACACCCTATGTGCAGATTCAGGAGCTACAAGTCCCACCAGTGAGGGTTGATTGCTCCCAGCAGGCCATTCGCAGTCCACTAGGTAGATGTTCGGTGTTTGCATCCCAGTGTTTCTCCCTCCTATCTTACTTTCTATTTCTAGTTCTGTAATAGACTGTATAAACTCTCTCAGACTCTTAGACACATGTTTAGATACTGATGACTTGTGACACCGCGATATCGGGCTGTGTTGGTTTTCGCAAATTATACTAGTTCAATTTTATTTTGGGCTTATTAGCATATTAATGACTTAAATTGTGTTATTATAATTGTATAAAGTGAATTAGGTGTTGTGTCGACTGGCCTTGTCTTCACGAGAAGCGCCATCACGACCGGATCTGGGTTTAGGGTCGTGACACCGTAGCATGGTGGTAAATATGTAACTGCCCAACTGGCCGTAGCTCGGTGATAAATGCATGACTGTCCGACCAGCCATAGCTCGGTGGTAAATGCATATGCATGAAGATGCATGTATTATTATATTATGAACATTAACATCTTTATCAAATACCTCAATAGAAACTTAGGAACATACTTAGACATGCTTGAATATTATTTTACATGAATGAATAACATAGACATCCTTAACTACTAAGAGTAGAATCACTTATGAAATAACATTATGTTTACATATCATTACTTGGATCATGCCAAAAGGAAATAAGGGATAGCCTTAACCTACCTAGGTCAATTCTCTTGACAATCTCTCTAAAACACGTTAATTGCGACAGAAGACGTGACGATAAGATCGGGGTAGGGGAAAATCCGTATGATATTCTCGTAACAACTGAGGACATCTTTCTCCCTCTGCAACTATACATTTTTCTTAGTGGAACACCTACTGCTTAATTTTCCATACTACTTTCAATTTCACCATTTGAACAAGAATAAGTATCTTCCATCAATACTACTGAAGAAGCACCAATATACTTTCTGCAAAAGCTTCTTTCTTTTCAATATATATTGAAAACGCCTACTTCAAACAGGCCAAAGGTATAAGATACAGAACAATATGAACACTTCTTGGATTTTAGATTGTCTTGAGATTAGTTCACCTTAACAGCAATCTTTAAGGGCTAAAATTGCGTCAACAATATTGTATATTGTCAATTTAATAACGTATAATGACATGTCAAAGTTAATTGTTTCTCGATTATGGAGGAAGAAGTAGCAGCTAATTGGTAGTTTGTTGCTGTCTAGGTAAAACAATATGTATTGGAGGTAAGATTTTTTTGTAGCACACTGAATCTAATCCATAAAGAGATATCCAGATCAGAACGAGAACTTAATTCACTTAATATCATAAGAAACAATGTGTGCATGAATGCCACCACCTCCTTAAACATAAGGATAGTTGGCAATTTGATGCCACCCTTTTCTAATCCCACGTGGATTATTTCCCCTCCCTAATAATTATCCAACTTTCACTTAAAAATCCATAACTACTTAAAATACTACTCACTTTTAACACACTTTATATAACTTATTATCATGGTCATGTGGTACCATATAAAATAAATACATACACTATTATTTTATTAAAATATCCATATAAAAATATATATATATTCTCAAGTTATATATATATTCTTAACTTCTAATTTTCCTAATCTCATATAAAGAGTAAAATTTTCGTACGCTTAATTCTTAAAATGGTAAACAGATAACCTTCTTTTCTTGTGAGAAAAAAAATTCTATCTTTACAATAAAGAAAATCTCATAAACTTTCTCATATTATGTGTATAATTTAAAGCATATTTAAAAGTAGTAATATTAATAACTATCCAAAATTATACTTATAAAACCTTTACTAATATACTCCACTTAAAAGAAAATACCACACTAACATAATACCTAATGGTTTCAAGGTTGTTAAGCTTACGGGTCTTATAATAACATAGTCACAAATCCTTTATAACCTCATAAATGATCATAATCCCTTCAAGCTCATATGGATTACTACGACTCATCCTAATATTAAAGTACGGGATGTAACAATTACTTTCACACTACTATTTTATTCATCAGTTA
The DNA here is from genome assembly GCF_000393655.2 of Nicotiana sylvestris. NCBI lineage: Eukaryota > Viridiplantae > Streptophyta > Magnoliopsida > Solanales > Solanaceae > Nicotiana > Nicotiana sylvestris. The sequence goes on from NC_091066.1 coordinate 102,614,892, forward strand.
TTATATATTAATTTTGCTCCCAGAGAATTACAAAATTAATATATGAATAACTTAGAGATAAAATATATAGACATGATAATGGAATAATTAAAACCATCATTTTAGCATAGTATGAAATGTAAATAAAAGGTTTCAAGCCAAGAATATATAAAAACTGAGATAGTATTATAAAATATATCAAGTTTCATCAACTATCCCAATGAAAAGAGATTACTCCGTTATGGAGTAATAAAAGCTAAAAAAGATATTTAGAAAACTAGAAATATTTTTACTACAAGAAAAGAAGACCAAGACTAATTATTGTCTTACAAACATTTGATATCCTTATACAAAGAGAGTTTGCTATTTATAGGAAAAGATGAGTAACTTTTGTCATGTTCCACTTTTGCAAATGTGAAATCCATGTGTGCGAAGTGACCTTTGTGAACATAGATTCTATATATGCAACTATGGCACTTGTGCTTCACTCTTGACTTCATGTGTTAGTCTTGCAAATGTAGGTTCCATGTATGAGAAGGTATCCTTCGCAAATATAGATTCCACGCATGCATTTATGACTCTTTTTCTTCCATTATTGACTTCATGAGTTAGACTTGCAAATGTATGTTCCATGTATGAAAATGTGACATTTGCGTATATAGATTCCATATATGAAACTATAGCTCTTTTGCTTCCATTCATGACTTCATAGGTTAGCCTTGAAAATGTAGGTTCCATGTATGCGAATGTGACCTTGCGTATATAGATTCCACATATGCAACTATACTCCTTTTCATCTCTAATTGAATCTTTACATAAGCCCTTATGTATATTCCACATTTGCGAATATGAAGATGATGTGTGCACCTGTGGCTTTTCTTCATTCTCTTGTCTTTTAGCTTTTTTCCTCCTTTTTTATAATTTCTTTTTCCTACAAGATTTGTTAGAAAATATGCGAGGATAGGATATTATTATTCATATTTTATTTTAAAAACTTATTTCTTACATATGAAATTACATGAATAATTTATATCCATCATATACTCCCATTCTTGAACTTTTGTTCTTCCTCGAGGAAAAAGAATACTTTAAAAATATATCTTCCAAAATCCATGACTATTGTAGGATATAAAAGTTATACAAAATAAATATCCTCCAATATGGTCAATGCAATTAACCTTTTTAAATTCACCAAATCTTTTACCTTAATTCTGAATTTCTCTTTAATCAACAAGAACTTGCAATCTTCTTCCCTTGAATCTTTCAGATTGATAGATTTATGATCATTTATTCAGTTAATATCATACTCTTGTCCATAGGCTTGCTCTTTATCTTTTTCTCCACTAATATATGTTTAACACTAATTTTTAGAATCTTTCCGGGACTTTTCTTGGCTTGTAATGTCAGGCTTCAGTTTGGTAGGATAAGGATATTTTTAGAGTGACTTCTTTTCCCCAGCTTGGAGCAAACATTTCTTGGTGCTCGACATTTCCTCCCTTTGATAACACTTTTTTTTGTTTTGTCTTTACCTATAGAATTACCCTTCTTTTTTTCTTTTTCTTCTTCTTTATAAGATATCGAGGTGTTGGAAAAAATGGGATAAAGGCCCAAAATAGGGTTCTAATGGAATATTTATATGTATTTGGTTAGAAAATAAGAAGGCTAGAAAATGGTAAATCAAAGAAAGCCTAATTTCATTTTTCAAAAATCAGTGTCGCCTATTATTTCTCCTTGAGAAACATTTAGAGTAAGTTCTAGCCAAGTTTATTGATTCTACCTGTTTTGCGATCATAATAATTCTTAATTCTAATGATTTCCTGAGATAAAGACGATTGCTCCTGTCTTCACAAAATCAAAATCATAGATATGGAATTTACATGGTGAAGATGAAAAGAATTAATCATTAGACATATAGTAAAGAATTTAATTTGTTAATTAAAACTATACAAATAGGACAGAGGAGAGAAAAATAATTATATATAAATAAAATAGAACTTTAAATAAACATATATATCTATTAATTAGATACATATATAACATATACTGGAAATGCATCAGAATATACCCCCTCCACACGTGAACTGTTTCATCCTCCTAGATAAAATATGTGATGAGAGATATACATATATAAGTATTAATTTAAGGAAAATAAAAAATTAATACTAACAACAACAACAACAACAACCCAGTGGAATCCCACAAGTGAGGTTTGGAGAGGGTAGTGTGTACGCAGACCTTACCCCTACCACGAAGGGGTAGAGGGGCTATTTCCAAAAGACCCTCGGCTCAAGATAATAAAAAGACAAAAGGAGAGAATATTAGATTCATCACGGAGATCATAGGAAAAACAGGAATATAAAATGCAGAAGAAAAATGCAAAGCAAAAACGATGGCTAGCAAGTGGAACCTGCGTCGAAAATAGAAAATAGTAAGAAACGACATTACCCCTAGCTATCTTAGACAAAAACCTACCGGACTAGGCTCACAAAGACACAAAGTAACGCAAGACTCAACTAACTCCTAGCCTACAAACGTAATACTTGATCTCCACAACTTCCTATCAGATATCATGTCCTCAGAAACCTGAAGCCTCGCCATATCCTGTCTGAGCACCTCTCCCCAATACTTCTTAGGCTGCCCTCTACCTCTTCTTGTGCCTTTTACAACCAGCCGCTCACACCTCCTTACTGGAGTATCTGGGCTTCTCCTATGTACATGCCCAAACCATCTGAGTCTCGTTTCCCGCATCTTCTCATCAATGGGAGCCACGTGCACCTTCTCCCGAATATCATCATTCATAATCTTATTCATTCTAGTGTGCCCGCACATCCACCTCAACATCCTCATTTCTGCTACTTTCATCTTTTGGATATGTTCTACTTTCATCTTTTGGATATGTGAGTTCTTAACAGGCCAACACTCAACCCCATACATCATGGTCGGTCTAACCACCGCTTTATAGAGCTTACCTTTGTGTATCGTTGGCACTCTCTTGTCGCACAAGACTCCAGATGCTAACCTCAACTTCATCCATCCTACCCAATACAGTGTGTGACATCCTCAAAAAAATTAATACTAACTTTTTGGTTTTCAAATTTACAATCACATAAGAAAGCTTGAAAGAAACTGTGATTACACATGTTATATGTGTTATAAACTGAGTAATTTAAGACCTTATCAGCCATTTGGTCCTGGTTTAAATATAAACCAAAATTTACTTGAGCCAACATTCGACTTGAATCATTAAATGGTTAACCAACCAGTTACTTAGGCATACCGATCACCATAGATTTGCTCCTATGTAGACGACTCTGTTTTTGTAGAGGCCTTCATGAGATGCTCTGGTTGTACAGCAACCTGCATATTAACCAGATTAATTGGTTAAGCATTTAATTATCAAACCTATGTTGGACATATAAGGATCCATTGTTTCACCCTCAATGGCCACGGGTATGTCACTATAGTTCTAAGTTTAACGTCGCCAGCTCGACTTATTACCTGTGAAATTCATCAGTCTATCAAAGTGACCGATGAATGTTGCTCAAAATGTCCTCCAAAATACAATTTTATTCTTTGAACATTCTTAAACTTGTCACCTCCATTGTTCTGTTGGATTTTAATTGCTCCATATGGATAAACATTTGTTACATTATAAGGACCTGTCCACCTTAATTTTAATTTTCCTAGGCATAGCCTGAGTCGACTATTGTAAAGAAGCACTTGATCTCCAATTTTAAAATTTTTTTGTCGGATCAAATTCTCATGCCATTTTTTTGTTTTTTCTTTAAAAAGTTTTGCATTTTCATAGGCTTCCAACCTCATTAACCTGAAAAAATCTATTTTTACCAGCAGAGGCTAATTCATAGTTTAATGCTTTCAGTACCCAAAAAGCTTTGTGTTCTAATTCAACTAGCAAATGACAACCTTTCCTAAAGACTAATCTATATGGGGATGTTCCAATTGGCGCTTTGAACGCCGTTCGGTATGCCTATAATACATCATCTAATTTTAAAGCCCATTCTTTTCTTGAGATTCCAATTGTTTTTTTCAAGAATTCTTTTTAACACATGGTTGGAAATTTCAACTTGCCCTTGAGTTTGAGCATGATATGGTGTTCCTGTTTTATGAGTCACACCATATTTTTTCAGCAAAGCAGAAAATTGTCTATTCATAAAATGAGTCCCTTGGTAACTAATGATGACTCGTGGTGTGCCAAACTGGTAAAAATATTTTTTTAAAGAAAATTGCACACAGTTCGAGCATCATTTTTCCTTGTGGGGATGCCTTCAACCCATCTTGACGCATAATCCATAGCCACAAGGATATATTCAAAAGAATGAGAAGAATGAAAAGGACCCATGAAATCTATTCCCCAAACATCAAATATTTCACATACCTGTATTGATTGTAATGGCATCTCATCTCTCTTAGGAATGTTACCTGTTTTGTGACACCTGTCACATTGTGCAACATATGCTCGGACATCTATAAAGAGAGTCGGCCAGAAAAATCCAGCTTCCAAAACTTTAAATGTCACGATTGAAGTTCGCCCTCTGTGAACTGTCGTGACGGCACCTAGTCTCTACGGCTAGGTAAGCCTAAAAAGTTACGGAAAAAGGAAACGAAATATGAAACTAGCAAAAACTACGAATAAAACATAATAAAAACGTTTAAGATGTCGCTCGGCATATACAAATACACACTCTCAAAACTGCATCAACTCTCAAAACCTGGAATCTTATGAAATCACAAGCAGTGGATACTACATAGTGTTCTAACTCCAGAATGTCTAATCAAAAGAAAGTACAGAAGGTCTATACCTAGAAGAGAGAATAGAGAGGGACTTCTCGGTCTGTGGGTGCGGCAGATATATCTCGAAGTCTCTGAGAATCGCCTCGCATCACTGATAGTATGGCTGAGCTGAAGAACCTAGATCTGCACATGAAAAACATGCGTAGAAAAGGGCATGAGTACACCACAGTGGTACCCAGTAAGTGTCAAGCCTAACCTCAGTCGAGTAGTGACAAGGAAGGTTAGGGCCTTACTGGTTATACATATATATAAGACAGGGTGAATCAGTATGAAGTACGAAAGTATAATTAAAAGCACTAACGGTTGATAAAGAGTAAAATTTCAGGCAGAGTATACTTAGTATACAGAGATAGCAACAGGGGATCTCCCGGGATATCGTCCCGTAGTCCCAAATGTAAATGTACAGAGGATCTCCTGGGATATCGTCCCGTAGTCCGAATCATAAATATGCAGAGGAAGCTCCCAAAATACCAATCCGTAGTCCCAAAGTAAATATCCAATACAGGGGAATCTCCCAGGTGTCGTCCCGTAGTCCCAAGCGTAAAAGTGCAGGGGGGATCTCCCGGAATACCGATCCGTAGTTCCAAATTAAGCACACAACAGTCTCAGAAAGAATTTATAGCTCTATTCAAGAATTAAACAGGAAATTCTACTCTAACATGCTGCATAGAGTACAAGTAAGCAATTAAAGCATGTAAGACAAATAAATCACATAAGCATGCTTTTCCTAAGCTAAACAAGAGGCTTCAAGTACAATTATTTCTAAATTACAAGAAAAACATAGATATTTACTTAATGAAAATGGAGGTTTTCAACAATTAGCACGTGTACGCACTCGTCACCTCACGTACATGGCACTCATATAACAACAGTACCAAATCCTAAGGGGAGTTCCTCCACACAAGGTTAGGGAAGCCACTTACCGAACCAGCTCAAAATCAACCCAAAACCATGCTCTTGCCATGAGTATCTAACTCTGAGTAGCCCAAATCTAATCAAATAAATTTTATAATGTAATTATAACTACAAACAATGAATTTAGCTACAGAACCGAAGCTAAGATAAGAAAATAGAAAAACGCCCAAAAATCCTCCTCGGGCTCACATCTCGGAATCGGGTAAAAATTACGGATTATAAACACTCATTTAGTCACGAGTCTAACCATACCAAATTTACTCCAATCTGATAACAAAATCTTGATCAAAACACCAAAATTAGGCCTAAGAACTTTTTTCGGTTTTTCTCCAATTTCTCACCCAAAATCCGAAATTAGATGATGAATTCATGTTTAGATTAATAGGTTATAAGCAAAGAGGAGTTAGGAATCATTACCCGCAAACTTCCTCCAAAAATCTCTCCAAAAGTCGCTTCCTACCAAGCTCCCAATTCAATTTTGTGATATGAACTCATAACCCTCGATTTTGAAATTTATGTTCTGCCCAAACACGTTCTTCTTCGCAAACGCGAGTCCATCGTCGTGAACGCGATGCACAAAAATCCACTGGCCAGTTTTTCTCCTTCGTGAACGCTAGGGCCCAATCACAAACGCGTAGCTTACACTGGCGGACCCTACACGAACGCGAGGACCATGTCGCCAATGCGAAGGCTAAAGGGTTCACACCTTCGCGAACGAAGAAGCATCATTGCGAACGAGAAGCACAACTCAGCTGCCTCACCCAGATGCTCTATACGAACGCAAGACACCTCTCGTGAACGCAATGAAGGTTTTCTTTGCAACACAACAACAGAAAATCTGCAGCTTCTCCAAGTCCAAAAATGATCCGTTGAGCATCTGAAACACACCTGAGGCACCCGGGTCCTCAACCAAACATGCCAACCAACCCTAAAACATCATACAAACTTAGTCCAACCCTTGAATCACATCAAACAACGCTAAAACCACGAATCACCCTCCAATCCAAACCTAAAGAACTTGAAATTTCAAGAATTCTATAACCGATGCTGAAACCAACCAAACCAAGTCTGATTGACCCCAAATTTTGCACACAAGTCACATATAACACTGCGGAGCTACTCCAACTTTCAGAATCGGATTCCGACCCCGATATCAAACTCTCACTATCGATCGGTAAACTTCAAAAATCCAACTTTCGGCATTTCAAGCCTAAATAAGCTACGGACCTCCAAAACACAATTCAAACACGCCCCTAATCCCAAAATCACCCAACAGAGCTAACACAATCGACAGAATCCCATTCCGAGGCCATCTTCATACTGCTCCGGCTGCGGTCCAAATTCTAAAGCTTAAGCTCTCATTGAGGGACTAAGTGTCCCAAAATGCTCGAAACTCAAAATGAATCTTCCCGAAAACTCACAATAGCAGAAACAAACACGGGGAAAGCAGTTAATAGGGGATCAGGGCATTAATTCTTAAAATGACCAGCCGGGTCGTTATATCCTCCCCCTCTTAAAACATTCGTTTGTCCTCGAATGAGCATAGAGACATACCTGAAGTGGTGAAAAGATGAGGCTAACAGTTGCGCATATCATGCTCGTTCTCCCAAGTAGCCTCCTCGACCGGCTGACCCCGCCACTGAACCTTCACTGATGCAATGTTCTTTAACCTCAGCTTTCAAACCTGGCTGTCCAATATCGCCACTGGCTCCTCAACATAAGATAGGTCCTTGTCCAACTAGATTGAACTGAAATCCAACACGTGCGATGGATCACCGTGATACTTCTGAAGCATCGAAACATGAAATACCGGATGAACTCTTGCCAAGCTGGGAGGTAAGGTATGCTCATAAGCAACCTCCCCAACATGTTTCAATACCTCAAAACGACCAATAAACCTCGGACTCAATTTCCCCTTCTTCCCAAATCTCATAACGCTATTCATAGGCGAAACACGAAGCAAGACCCGCGCTCCAACCATATAAGAAACATCATGAACCTTCTAGTCCGCATAACTCTTCTATCTGGACTGTGCCGTGTGGAGTCTATCCTGAATCACCTTAACCTTATCTAAGGCATCCTGAACCAAGTCTGTGCCCAATAACATAGCCTCACCTGGCTCAAACCAACCCACCGGGGATCTACATCACCTACCATACAAGGCCTCATACGGTGCCATCTGAATGTTGGACTAATAACTGTTGTTGTAGGCAAACTCCGCTAGTGGAAAGAACATCCAAACTCCATCACACACGCACAGAGCATATCCTCAAGAATCTGAATAGTGCGCTCGAACTGTCCGTCTGTCCGGGGGTGAAATGTTGTGCTTAACTCCACCCGAGTACCCAAATCATGTTGTACGGCCCTCCAAAACCGTGATGTGAATTAAGTACCTCTATCGGAAATGATGTAAACTGGAATACCATGCAGACTAACAATCTCCCAGATATAAATCTCCGCCAACCGCTCCGAAGAATAGGTAGTACACATAGGAATGAAATGCGCGAACTTGGTCAGCCGATCCACAATCACCCAAATGGCATCGAACTTTCTCAAAGTTCGTGGGAATTCAACTACGAAGTCCACGGTGATCTTCTCCCACTTCCACTCTGGAATCTCTATCTGCTGAAGCAACCCACCCGGTCTCTGGTGCTCATACTTTACCTGCTGACAATTGAGGCACCAAGCTACAAACCCAACTATATCCTTCTTTATCCGCCTCCACCAATAGTGCTTTGTGAAGTCCTGGTACATCTTCGCGGCACCCAGATGGATGGAATACAGCAAACTATGGGCCTCCTCTAGAATCAACTCCTAAAGCCCATTAACATTGGGCACACATATCCGACTATGCATCATCAATACCCCGTTATCACCAATAGTCACATCTCTAGCATCACCATGCAGAACCTTATCCTTAAGGACGAGAAAATTAGGGTCATAATACTAATGCTCTCTGATACGATCAAATAAGGAAGACCAAAAAATCACGCAAGCTAGAATCCGACTGGGCTCCAAAAGATCCAATCTTACAAACTGGTTGGCTAAGGCCTGAACATTCATATCCATGGGCATCTCCACTATTGGTAGATAAGATAAGCTCCCCAAACTCTCCGCCCGGCGATTCAAAGTATCGGCCACCACATTGGCCTTGCTCAGGTGATACAAGATAGTGATATCATAGTCCTTCAGCAGCTCTAACCACCTCCTCTGGTGCAAATTAAGGTTTTTTTGCTTGAACATATGCTGCAAACTCCGGTGATCAGTATAAATCTCACAAGGAACACCGTACAAATAATGACACTAGATCTTCAAGGCGTGAACAATAGTAGCTAACTCAAGATCATGGACAGGATAATTCTTCTCATGTACCTTCAACTGTCTGGATGCGTAGGCAATCACCCTATCGTCCTGCATCAATACCGCTCCAATGACGATTCTCGAAGCATCACAATAGACAGTATAGACCCCGAACCTGTAGGCAATATCAATAGTGGGGTTGTAGTCAAAGCTGGCTTGAGCTTCTGGAAGCTCTTCTCACACTCTTCTGTCCACTGGAACGGAGCACCCTTATGGGTCAGCCTGGTCATAGGTGCTGCAATAGATGAAAACCCCTCAACAAATTGACGGTAATAACCCGCCAGGCCAAGAAAACTATGGATCTCTTTAGCTGAGGATAGTCTAGGCCAACTATGCACTTCCTCCACTTTCTTCGGATCCACCTTGATCCCTTCACTCGATACCACATGACCTAAGAATGCCACGGAATCCAACCAAAACTCATATTTTGAGAACTTTGCGTATAATTTCTTTTCCATCAAAGTCTGAAGCACTGTCCTCAAGTGCTGCTTATGATCTTCCTGACTCCATGAGTATACCAGAATATCATCAATAAAGACAATGACGATCGAGTCAAGATATGGTCGGAACACATTGTGCATCAAATGCATGAAGGTTGCTAGGGCATTGGTCAGCTCAAATGACACAACAAGGAAATCGTAATGACCATACCGAGTCCTGAAAGAAGTCTTCGGGATATCTGGCTCTCGAATCTTCAACAGATGGTAACCTAAATGCAAGTCAATCTTAGAAAACACTCGTGCACCCTGTAGTTGGTCAAACAAATTATCAATACGAGGTAAAAGATACTGGTTCTTCACTGTAACTTTGTTCAATTGGAGATAATCAATGCACATACGCATAGAACCATCTTTTTTCTTCACAAACAAGACAGGATCACCCTAAGGTGAAACACTGGGCCGAATGAAACCCTTATCAAGCAATTCCTGTAATAGATCCTTCAACTCAGGAGGGGCCATACGATACGGAGGAATAGAAATAGGCTGAGTGCCTGGCAACAAATCAATGCTGAAGTTAATATCTCTGTCAGGCAGCATACTCAGAAGGTCAGCTGGAAACACATCAGGGAAGTCCTGTACTACTGGGACTGAATCAACTGTAAGGGTATCAATACTGACATCTCTCACATAGGCTAGATACGCATCACACCCCTTCTGAACAATTCGCCCAGCCTTAAGGAAAGAAATAACTTTACTGGGAGTGTGATCTAAAGTACCCCTCCACTCTACTCGCAGTACACCTGGCATAGCCAGTATCACAGTTTTGGCATGACAATCAAGAATAGCATAATGGGTCGACAACCAGTCCATGCCTAAGATAACATCGAAGTCTACCATGCTGAGCAATAATAAATCAGCTCTGGTCTCAAAAACACTAAGAGAAAATAAACACGATCGATAAACGTGGTCCACAACAAGAGTAGAAACATAAATAGGGGAACTTAAGGAATCCCGAAATACGCTCAAATGCGGGGCAAAATAAGAGTACACATAAGAATAAGTGGAGCCTAGATCGAATAAAACCGATGCATCTCTATGACAAACTAGGACAATACCTGTGATGACTGAATCGAGGGCAACATACTTAGTATGGGCAGGAAGGGCATAATATTTGTCCTGGCCTCCCCCTCTAGGACGAACTGTACCTCCCCGACCTCCACCTCTAGCTGGCTAAGTAGGTAGTGTAGCAACTGGTGTTGTAATCATATCTTGGGAACTCTACGGGGAACGTTGTGGCTAAGAAATCTGTGGAGGTGCACCTTTCCTAAGTTTGGGGAAATCCCTCACCATATGGCGTGTGTCACCACACTCAAAACAAGCTCTAGAAGGACGTGGCAGTTGTGACTGGCTCGGGCCAGGTCTACTGGACTGACCACTGAAAGCACCCCGTGTAGGAGGCGCACAAGATACTAGAGGTGCATAATAAGGCTCCTAAGGTCTAGGAGGAGCTGGAATACCACTGGCTACTGGAAGAGCTGAATGAATGGGGCGACTCATATAACCCCTACCATGACAAACTGCAGTTGGGACACGGGCACCAGAAAAATGGGCCAACTCTCGAGACCTCTTGTCCTCCCTTTTCACTCTATCTCGGGCATGCATACCCTATACTCTCCTAGAAATGCTTACCACCTACTGATAAGAAACATCCATCTCCAACTCCCGAGCCATGATAGACTTGATGCTGGGAATGAGCCCCTCAATAAATTGGCAAACTCTCTCAAAAATTGTAGTAACCAAGGCTGGTGCATGCCTAGCCAAGTTAGTAAAACGGACAGCATACTCTGAAATAATCATAGTGCCCTAGTGCAAATGCTCAAACTCTAAGGGACACTCTCTCAGGAACATATCTAAAAACTGAGTCCAAGAAAGGGAAGTTGCCTCAGCTGGACTATCCAACTCAAAAGTACGCCATCACTGATAGGCTGCTCCTCGAAGCTAGAAGGTAGTGAAAGAAACCCCACTCGGTCCTGATATACCTATAGTGCAGAGGATACGGTAGCACTCCTCCAGGAATCCAGAGCACCATTCGATGCTAGACCACTGAATACAGGAGGCTTGTACTTCTTAAGCCTCTCAAGCCTCCACTGCTCATCCTCTAAAGCTGATGCCCTGTCCTCGGGCTGAACTGGGGCTACAGGCGATACCAGTATAACCTCTGGGATCTGATCAACCTGAACCCACTACTTAGGAGTGCGGGTGGGGAGAATCTGTGCTCCTCCTCTAGCCTGAGATGTGGTTGCAGTAAGGGGAATCAACCCTGCCTAAGTTAGAGTGGTGTACATGCTCACGAACTGTGCAAGGGTCTCCTGAAGAGCTGGAATAGTAGTAGCAGTAGGCATATCAGGTGTCTGGGATCTGGATGGAGCTGCTGGTGGCTCCTCGGTGGCATCTTGCGCAGGTGCTCTAGCTACACCACGTGCACGTCCTTGGTCTCTACCCCGTCCTTGACCTCTGACAACTCTAACAGGGGGCCCGGGTGCCTGGTCATCTCCAGTAGCACGTGTCCTCACCATCCGTAAGAGAATAGAAGACAGAAGTTTAGAATTTTGATATCAAAAATCTCGCACGACAAGGAAATCAAATGAAGTAGAATTTTCCTAACAGTTAGATAGCCTCTCGTAGATAATTACAGATGTCTCAGTACCGATCTGCGAGACTCTAATAAGTCGGCTTGTGATTCATGACTCCTATGAACATAGAGCTCTGATACCAACTAGTCACAACCCAAGTTCTCCCTACATGAACTGTCGTGATGGCACCTAGTCTCTACGACTAGGTAAGCCTAACAAATTGCGGAAAAGGGAAACGAAATGCGATACTAGCAAAACCCACGGATAAAACATAATAAAAACATTTAAGATGTCACTCGGCATATACAAATACACACTCTTAAAATTGAATCAACTCCCAAAACCCGGAATCTCATGAAATCACAAGTTATGGATACTACATAGTATTCTAACTCCAAAATGTCTAATCAAAAGAAAGTACAGAAGGTCTATAGCTAAAAGAGAGAATAGAGAGCGACTCCTCGGTCTGCGGACGCGGCAGATATAACTTGAAGTCTCTAAGAGTCACCTCGCCCCACTAACAGTATGGTTGAGCCGAAAAACCTGGACCTGCACAAGAAAAACATGTTCAGGAAAGGGTATGAGTACACCACAGGGTACCTTATAAGTGCCTAGCCTAACCTCGGTCGAGTAGTGACGAGGAAGGTCAGGGCCCTACTGGTTATACATATATACAAGAGAAGGTAAAGTAGTATGAAGTACGATAGTATAATTAAAAGCACTAACGGTTGATAAAGAGTAAAATCACAGACATAATGTACTCAGTACACAGAGATAGCAACAGGGGATCTCCCGAGTTATCGTCTCGTAGTCCCAAATGTAAATGTGCAGAGGATCTCCCGGGATATCGTCCCACAGTCTGAATCATAAATATGTAGGGGAAGCTCCCAGAATACCAATCCGTAGTCCCAAAGTAAATATCCAGTACCAGGGAATCTCCCGGGTGCCGTCCCCTAGTCCCAAACGTAAAAGTGCAGGGGATCTCCCAGAATAATGATTCGTAGTCCCAAATTAAACACACAACAGTCCTAGAAAGAATTTACAGTTCTATTCAAGAATTAAACAGGAAATTCTACTCTAACATGTTGTACAGAGTACAAGTAAGCAATTGAATTAAGCAAAGCAAATAAATCACATAAGCATGCTTTTCCTAAGCTAAACAAGAAGCTTCAAGTGCAATTATTGCTCAATTACAAGAAAAACATAGATATTTACTTAATGAAAATGGGGGTTTTCATCAATTAACAGGTGTATGCACTCGTCACCTCACGTACACGGCACTCATATAACAACAGTATAAAATCCTAAGGGGAGTTCCCCCATACAAGGTTAGGCAAGCCACTTACCTCGAACCATCTCAAAATCAACCTGAAACCATGCTCTTTCCATGAGTATCCAACTCTGAGTGGCCCAAATCTAATCAAATAAATTTCATGATGTAATTATAACTACAAACAATGAATTTAACTAAAGAAATCGAAGCTAAGATAAGAAAATAGGAAAACGCCCAAAAATACTCCCCGGGCACACGTCTCACAATCGGGGTAAACATTACGGATTATGAACACTCATTCGCTCACGAGTCTAACCATATTAAATTTACTCCAATCCGATACCAAAGTCTTGATCAAAACCCCAAAATTAGGCCTAAGAACTTTTCTCAAATATTTTCCAATTTCTCACCCCAAATCCGAAATTAGATGATGAATTCATGTTTAGATTAATGGGTTATAATCAAAGACGATTAGGAATCATTACCCGCAAATCTCCTCCAAATATCTCTCCAAAACTTGCCTCCTACCGAGCTCCCAATTCAATTTTGTGATATGAACTCAAAACCCTCGATTTTGAAATTTATGTTCTGCCTAGATGCATTATTCTTCGTGAACGCGAGTCCATTGTCGCGAACGAGATGCACAAAAATCCACTGTCCAGTTTTCCTCCTTCACGAACGGGAGGGCCCACTCGCGAACGCGTAGCTTACACTAGCGGACCCTGTGCGAACACGAGGACCATGTCGCGAATGCGAAGGCTAAAGGGTCCATACCTTCACGAACGTGAAGCACAACTCAGTTGCCTCACCCAGATGCTCTATGCGAACGCGAGACACCTCTCGCGACCGCGATGAAAGTTTTCTCTACAACACAACAACAAAAAATTTGCAGCTTCTCTAAGTCCAAAAATGACCTGTTGAGCATCCGAAAAACACCCGAGGCCCCCGGGACCTCAACCAAACACGCTAACCAATCCGAAAATAACATACGAATTTAGTCCAACTCTCGAATCACTCAAACAACGTGAAAACCATGAATCATCCTCCAATCCAAACCTAAAGAACTTGAAATTTCAAGAATCCTACAACCAAAGCCGAAACCAACCAACCCAAGTCCGATTGACCCCATATTTTGCATACAAGTCACATTTAATCCTACAAAGCTATTCTACTTTCCGACCCCGATATAAAAATCTTACTATCGATCCAAAAATTTCGAAAATTCAACTTTCAGCATTTCAAATCTAAATAAGCTACGGACATCCAAAACACAATCCGAACATGTCCCTAAGCCCGAAAGCACCCAAGGGAGCTAACAGGATTGACGAAATCTCATTCCAAGGCCGTATTCACACTGCTTCAACTATGGTCCAAATTCTAAAGCTTAAGCTCTCATTGAGGGATTAAGTGTCCCAAAACGCTCCGAAACTCAATACGAATCCTCCCGGCAACTCACAATAGCAGAAACAAATACGGGGAAAGCAGTTAATAGGGAATTGGGGCGTTAATTCTTAAAACATCTGGTCGGGTCATTACATCAAAGTTTGTTCGATTTGTTGCATAACGACCTCCAATTGCTCCATCATGACAATGATATAAAATTTTGTTCATCTCTTCTTCAGGCACATACCTTCTACTTATATTATCTGCCACCAAAAGCTTTACGATCTCTTTTTTTACTACTTCTTGCATTGTTGAATTCAATCTCCTTTGGGGCTAGACTATTGGCCTGTAACTATCCTCCATGAGAATTTTGTGCGTACAAACAGAAGGATTAATCCCTTTGATATCTTCTATAGTCCATCCCAAGGCTCTTTCGTGTGATTTCAACACTTCACTCAGTTTTTCTTCTTGTCCTATAGTAAGAGAAGATAAAATAATTATTGGAAATAATTCTTCCTCAAGATAAACATATTTTAAATGAGATGGGACAACTTTGAGTTCAATTTTTGGTTGAACTTGTTCTGGTTGCATCTCCTCCTCTTCAGAATCTTTTTTTCGTATTTCGGCTTCTCTTCTGATGATAGGATCATCATCTTGTATGGTGCTAGATTTGGCCAAACATCTTTCCATTGAGTTTGGAATCAATTGATCATCTTTGAATTCATCTGTAAGATAATTAAGCATGTCAATCAAAAAACACGAAGATAATGCCTCATCTCCTGAAAATCTTAATATCTTTTGCATATAAAAAATGACTCTTTCTTCATCAACTCTCAAAATTAGATATCTTTGGTGGACATATACGATTGCTCTACCTGTGGCAAGAAATAGTCTACCCAAAATGATTGGTGAATCAGGATATCCTTTATTTCAAATACTATAAAATCTACAGGGATAACAAACTTATCTACTCTTACGAGCATATTTTCAATTATTCCCTTAGGTTTCTTAGTACTTTGATCTACAAACTGAAGAGAAACACCTATGTCTTTCATTTCACCAAGATTTAATTTTCTAAAGATAGAAAATGGCATCAAGTTAATTGAAGCTCCAGAATCACAAAGTGTTTTTTCAAAATATATTCCTCCCAAAATGTATGGAATTGTAAAACTACCTGGATCACCAAGTTTTTGTGGTAGCTTATTTTGAAGTATAACACTACATTTTTTTAGTAAGCATCACCACAAAAATTTCTTCCAATTTCCTTTTACTTGACAAAATTTCTTTTAGGAATTTGGCATAAGAAAACATTTGCAACAAAGCATCAGTGAAAGGAATATTAATTTGTGATATTGTTTTAAAATCTCCAAAAACTTTAAAAATTAATTATCAAGCTTTTCTCTTTTCATTTTTTGTTGAAAAGGAATTGTCACATGGAAAGGAGTTAATTTTTCAATATTATTTTCTTCTTCTTTCTCTTCAGATAGTTCAGAGGGTATTTCAACATTCTTACCATTGTTTACCTATTATTCTAACTGGTCTGCATATGGTTCATCAAGCTCATTACATGACCGTAAGGCGATGGCCTTAATGTGCTCCTTTAGATTTTTCTCTGTATTGCTTGTCAAGGGACCTTGAATCTTTTCTGATACAAGAGTTGCTAGTTGGCTTAATTGAATTTCCAGATTTTTGAGGGCTGAACCCTAGCTTTTCATCTTTTCATCAGTGACCTTAATGTACTTATACAAAAGGTCATCAAGACTTGAATGAGCTTGTTGGGACCTTTGCTGATATGGCCCTGGTTGTTGATAAGGTCTATAGTTTGGTTGCCCACGGTTATGATTCTAGTATCCCGGCGGACCTTGTACTTGTTGCTTGTAGAAGCTTTGAGAGTTTGCTACACCATTTGGATTGCTCCATTGAAATCCTGGTTGCTTTGGTGCCATTGGACTTCCAAAAGGTTACGGTTTATAACTGGCAAAATGGACTTGTTCGTCATTATGATTGGTTGCTTGACATTCATAGTTCAGATGGTTTCCTCCACACATGTTACAAGGTTTAGATTGGCTTAGTTGTTGTGTACTCACCTGAAAAGATTCAAACTTTTATCCCAAAGAAATATTTTTTTGCGTTAGTATACTTAAAGCATCAACCTGATTTACCATAGCAGCCTTCTTTATGATTATACACTCAGATGGCCATTGGATGGTATTCTGAGAAATCTCGTTCAACAATTGCAATACTTCCTTCGTAGTTTTTCCTATTACAGAACCTCCTGCAACTGCATCAATCACATTTCTAGCCAAGGCTTTTAACCCGTTATAAAAAATATACAGTTGCATGTGTTCAGAAATGTCATGGTGTGGATATTTTCTTAACATTGCTTTTAATATTTCCCAAGCAGGATAAACTGACTCAGTGTCAGTCTATAAAAAATTAGAGATGTCTTGTCTTAACTTTGTGGTTTTATCAGGGGAAAAATATTTGTTTAAAATTTTTTGAGTCATTTGGTCCAATATGGTAATGGAACCTTGTGGCAAACTATGAAGACCCGACCAGTCATCTCATGAATTACTGCTCTATTTCCCCCATTTCTGCTTCTTATTGCTTTGTTTATCAATTCTATATGTGATCGAAATTGTTGGCTCGGTTTTAGAGAGGTTTTGGTAAGGTTTGAGACACTTAGTCTCTTTTGAGGAAGCTTAAGTTGGAAAAGTCAATCGGATGTTGACTTATGTGTTAAAGGGATTGGATATGAGTTTTGATGGTTCGTATAGCTTTGGGAGGTGATTTGAGGCTTAGGAGCATGATCGGAATGTGTTTTGGAGGTCCGGAGTAGATTTAGGCTTGAATTGGCGAAATCGGAATTTTGGCATTTTTCGGTTGATAGGTGAGATTTTTAATATAGGGGAATGGAATTCCGGGAGTTGCAGTAGTTTCGTTGGTTCATTTAGGATGTGTGTGCAAAATTTCAGATCATTCGGAAGTGGTTTGGTAGACTTTTTGATCAAAAGTGTAATTTAGAAGATTTTGGAAACTTAGGCTTGAATCTGATGTATTTTGGTTGATTCGATGTTGTTTGATGTGTTTTGAAGATTGGTATAAGTTTGGATGGTGTTTTATGATGTGTTTGTACTTCTAGTTGAGGTACCGGGGGCCTCGGGGTGATTTTGGATGGTTGACAGAAGATCGGAGTTGGGTTGGGGCAGCTGAAGTTTTCCCATTGTTGTCATAATCGCACCTGCGGCTAAGGGACCGCAGGTGCGGTCTTGCAGAAGCGAATTAGGAGTTGCAAAAGTAGAAAGGGACTAGGAAGGCTGGAGCCGCAAAATCGGCTGAGGAGCCGCACCTGCGATGGCGCAGGTGCAGGCAGTGCATCGCAGATGAGGCGTCTGGGGCTTAAGTGAAAAACCGCAAAAGCGGTTCATTGACCGCAAAAACGGTACCACAGAAGTGGGGAATTGGCCGCAAGTACGGAATCCCTGGGCCAGAAGGTATAAAAGAAATCTTTCACGATTTTTGAGTAGTTCTTCACCATTTCAAGTCGGTTTTGGAGCTTTTTGGGAGATTTTAAAGAGGGGATCAAGGGATATCATCTGGAGGTAAGCTTTTTGAGTCTAATAATCGATCCTATGGTATTATGTCATGGATTAGAGCTGTAATTAATGGAATTTAAGGGTTAAAATTGGGGAAACTAGGGCTTGGTATTGGAGACCTAGACTTGAGGATTTGAGGGGCCATTTGTGGCCGGATTTTGGGACTTTTGATATGTATAAACTCGTGGGGAGATAAGGAATCTATTAATATAAATTTTATCAAATTCCAAGACATGGGCTTGGGGGTTGGGTTTTGGTAATTTTGGGATGTGTTATCGCGTGGGCGTCGTTCCCTTAGCGTATTTTGACGTTGTGATTCTGATTTTGGTTAGATTTGTCGCGAGTTGAGGCCGATTCAAGGGGCAAAGGTGTCGCGGGCTAGAGTTGTGACCGGATTGAGGTGAGTAATAATTGTAAATGTTGTCCTGAGGGTATGAAACCCCCGATTGCACATCGTGGTGCTATATTGGGGTCGTGCACCATTGGGCATTGTGACTTAATCCATCCCGAATGACTATTTTACTATGTATTTGATTGAAAATTATTTTTTATCATCATGTTTTGGGTTGAACGTCATATTTGGGCCTCGTGCCAACTATTTGAACCCTTAGGGGATTTTTACTAATAGTTCCTCACTGTCTTGACTTTATACTTATACTCAGTCATGCTATATTCTATTGTTTTCATAACTCAGCCATGTTTACTCTGTTTTAACTCTTAAAATGATATATTAAATGATATTTCGGGTTGAGCATCATGTTTTACTGATGCCCGAGTGGCTTATGAGATTCTGATTGAGTAAGACCGAGGGCCTATGTTGTGAGGAAACACCGATTATTATTATGAGGTCGAGGGCTTAAGATTTGGTACGCCATGAGGTGGTGTGTTGATATGAGGCCAAGAGCCTATGTGATTATATCATGAGATGGCTTGATATTGTGCTTGGACGGTAAGGGGGTCCCTCCAGGAGTCTGCACACCCCCAGTGAGTGTGGGTACCCATCATGATGTGATATATAGCCCGAGGGGCTGGTGTTGTTCTATGATATTGCCCGAGGGGCGGATTTTCTTGACATTGTGCTCGAGGGGAGGTTATTTATGTGTTTATCTTTCCTAGTTGCCTGTCATTTACTTTCTTAAATGTTAAAAAGGCATTCCAAAGAATTTTTAATTAAACTAAAGTGACTTTACCTATTTTCCACTATTTCATTGCTCTTACGGGCCTTTATTGCTTCTTTATAGCCCGTTGATGTGCCTTTACGTGATTTCTTATTCTTAGTATGCATTTATTATTATTACTCACTGAGTTGGAGTACTCACTTTACTCCCTGCACACCGTGTGCAGATTTGGGTGCTTCAGGTCCTGCTTGCGAGGGTTGAGAGAGCTTCCTACATATTTCGGAGATTCACTAGGTAGATATCGAGGTTCGCAGTCTAGTGTTTCTCCCTCTATCTTGTTTCCTTCTGTCTTAATTATGTAATAGTTGAGTAGGATCTTTCAGATTTATAGTATCGTTATAGTTGCTCATGACTGGTGACACCCCGATGTCAGGGTATGTCTATTCCGCAACTGTAGTATTCACTTTATTTTAGGATTTTATTATGTTAAAGTCTTAATACTTATCATTATAATTACTTAAAAATGAATTGGAAGTTTGTCGGTTGGTCTTGTCTTCACGAGAGGCACCATCACAACCGGGTCCGGGTTTAGGGTCGTGACAAGTTCGTATCAAAGCCTAGGTTACATAGGTCTCACGAGTCATGAGAAGGTTTAGTAGAGTCTCACAGATCGGTATGCAGATGTCTGTATTTATCCTCGAGAGGTTGCAGAACCTTTAGGAAAACTTCATATTCTTGAAATTCTTGTCGTACTAATTTATTGATCCGAGTACTAAACTTTTATTATTCTATTCTCTCACAGATGGTGAGGACAAGCGCTACCGGTTAGGATGGATGACCACTAGTACCACTAATTGTGGCCACTAGAGGCCGAGGACGCAGTCGTAGTCATGGTAGGGGCAGGGGTGTGGCTTACACAGCAGCTAGGGCAGCACCTGCAGATCCACCAGCCGCCCTAGTTCAGGATCAAGTCCCAGTTGTGGATGCTCCAACAATACTAGCTCAGGCACCAACTATGCCCATTGTAATTCCGGGTCTTCAGGAGGCCTTGGCTCAGATCCTAACATTATGCACTGGCCTAGCTCAGGCGATCTCAGTTACAATAGTCGAAGCTACTTCTCAGGTCGGGGGAGGCACTTAGACTCCCGTCGCTCGCACACCTGAGAAGGTCTTGTAGGAACTTCAGACACCGGGGGTGCATCCAGCCCAGCCGGTTGCAGTTGCTCAGGACTATGTAGTTCCCGCCATGCCAGAGGACAAGCAGCGTAGGTTGGAGAGGTTTGGTAGACTTCAGCCTCCGACCTTCAGTGGTGCAGAGGGAGAGGATGCCCAGGGTTTCTTGGATAAGTGTTAGAGGATTCTTCGTACAACGGGTATTTTGGAGACCAGTGGGGTCGCTTTCACTACTTATCAATTTTTTGGAGCTTCCTTCAATTGGTGGGAGGCTTTTGAGATGTGTAGGCCTGTTGGTATAGCACCCCTTACCTAGCAGCTGTTCTCCATTCTCTTTCTGGAGAAGTATATGATGCAGTCTTGCAGAGAAGAGCTGCATAGGCAGTTTGAGTGGTTGCATCAGGGAGAGATGACTGTGACGTAGTATGAGATGAGGTTCTCTAAGTTAGCTCGATATGCGATTTGGTTGGTTCTGACAGAGAGAGAGAGGATTATGAGGTTTGTTGATGGCCTCACTTATCAACTTCGCATTCTTATGACTAGAGAGAAGTGACTGGTGCTACTTTTGAGGAGGTTGTAGACATTGCTCGTGAGATTGAGTCAGCTCGTCACTAGGAACGAGAGGAGAGGGAGGCTAATAGGCCTCGAGGATCTGGTAGTTATAGTGGTACACCTTCGAGAGGTCAGTTTCAGCACGGCAGAGGCTGTCCATTTGGGCATGCTCAGCCAGATCGCACAGGTTATCGTGGGCGTCATCAGGTCATGGTTCTCACAGTTTTCATCAGGGCCTGTCATCACTTAGTACCCTTCCAGCTCAGAGTTCGTCCCGTGCTCCATTAGTTCAGGGCTCTTCTATGCCAGGCCCATCTTCTACTCATTTCGGCGCTAGGGGTTCCCTTCAGTCCCCTTCTCCAGCACTTGGGAGTTGCTATGAGTGTGGAGAGATGGGTCATATGTGGAGACGGTGTCCTCGTCGTGTTGCAGGTTCATCTCAGCAGAGGAGTCAGCCATCGGCTTCAGCACTAGCTACTTCATCACCACCAACCCACCCAGCTAGGGGTGGAGGTTAGTTAGCTAGGGGTCTCCCTAGAGGGGGAGGTCAATTAGGTGGCGGTCAGGCATGTTTCTATGCATTTCCAACTAGACCCAATGTCATTTCTTCCGATGTTGTTATTACAGGTACAGTTTTAGTCTACCATAGAGATGCATCTGTATTATTTGTTCCCGGTTCCACATTTTCTTATGTGTCATCATACTTTGCTCGTTATTTAGATACGCCTCGTAAGTCTTTTGTTTCACCTGTTCATGTATCTACTTCGGTGAGTGATACCGTTGTTGTAGATTGTGTGTACCGGTCGTGTATGGTGACTATTAGGGGTCTGGGGACCCGAGTGGATCTGTTGTTATTGTGTATAATAGACATCGATGTTATTTTGGGCATGGTGCTATCTCCGTGTCGTGCTATTCTAGACTATCATGCTAAGATAGTGACATTGGCTATACTAGGTGTGCCACGGATCGAGCGATGAGGTTTGACTGATTATATTCCCAGTAGAGTAGTCTCATTCTTGAAGGCCCAGCGTATAGTTGGGAAGGGTTATCATTCGTATCTAGCCTTTGTGAGGGATGTTAGTGTAGAGACTCTCAGTATTGATTCTGTCCCAATTGTGAGGGAGTTTCCCAATGTGTTTCCTACAGACCTGCTGGGCATGCCACCGGATAGGGATATTGATTTTGGTATTGACCTGGTCCCGGGCACTCAGGCCATTTCTATTCTGTCGTATCATATGGCATCAGCGGAGTTGAAGGAGTTAAAGGAGCAGCTTCAGGAACTCCTTGATAAGGGGTTCATTCGGCCTAATGTGTCACCTTGGGGTGCGCCGGTTCTATTTGTGAAGAAGAAGGATGGCACTCTGAGTATGTTCATTGATTATAGGCAATTGGATAAAGTAACAGTTAAGAACAAGTATCATTTTCCTCGCATTGATGATTTATTCGACCAGCTTTAGGAAGCGAGAGTGTTCTCCAAGATTGATCTCCATTCAGGTTATCACCAGTTAAAGATCAGGGACTCGAATATTCTTAAGACGGCTTCCAAGACCCGATATGGTTAGTATGAGTTCTTGGTGATGTCTTTTGGGCTGACCACTACCCCAGCAGCATTCATGCATTTGATGAACAACGTGTTCTGGCCTTATCTCGACTCGTTTGTCATATTCATTGATGATAATCTGGTGTATTCGCACAGTCAAGAGGAGCACGTGGAGCATTTGAGAGTTGTGTTGCAGAGATTGAGGGAGGAGAAGCTTTATGCAAAATTCTTCAAGTGTGAGTTTTGGCTTAGTTTAGTGGCTTTCTTGGGGCACGTGGTGTCTAGCGAGGGTATTCAGGTTGATCCAAAGAAGATAGAGGAGGTTCAGAGTTGTCCCAGACTGTCCTCAACCACAGAGATTCGCAGCTTTCTTGGTTTGGCGGGTTATTATTGCTGGTTTGTTCAGGGATTCTCATCTATCGCATCGCCCTTGACCAAGTTGACTCAGAAGGGTGCTTCATTTATATGGTCAGAAGAGTGTGAGGAGAGCTTTCAGAAGCTCAAGACTGCCTTGACCACAGCTCCAGTGTTAGTTTTACCATCAGCTTCAGGTTCATATATCGTGTATTGTGATGCTTCGAGGATTGGTATTGGTTGTGTATTGATGCAGGAGGGTAGAGTTATTGCTTATGCTTCTCTTCAGTTGAAGCCCCATGAGAAGAACTACCTCGTTCATGATTTGGAGTTAGCTGCCATTGTGCAAGCATTGAAGATTTGGAGGCATTATTTGTATGGTGTGTCTGTGAGATGTTTACTGATCATCGTAGCCTCCAGCACTTGCTCAAGCAGAAGGATCTCAATTTGAGGCAGCGGAGATGGTTGGAGTTGCTAAAGAATTATGATATCACTATATTGTACCATCCGGGAAAGGCCAATGTGGTGGCCGATGCTTTGAGCCGAAAGGCGGTGAGAATGGGGAGTTTGACATATATTCCAATTGGGGAGAGACCTATTACAGTTGATGTCCAGGCCTTGGCCAACCGGTTTGTGAGGTTGGATATTTCGGAGCCCAGTCGGGTATTAGCTTGTGTGGTTTCTCGGTCTTCCTTATATGATCGCATCAGAGAGCGCCAGTATGATGATCCTCATTTGCTTGTCCTTCTGGACAGAGTTCAGCATGATGATGCCAGAGATGTGACTATTGGTGATGATGGGGTGTTGAGGATGCAGGGCCGGATATGTGTGCCCAATGTAGACGGGCTTCGGGAGTTGATTTTGGAGGAGGCCTATAGCTCGTAATATTCCATTCACCCGAGTACCACAAAGATGTATCAAGATCAGAGACAGCATTATTGGTGGAGGAGAATGAAGAAAGACATTGTGGGATTTGTAGCTCGGTGTCTCAATTGTCAGCAGGTGAAATATGAGCATTAGAGACCAGGTGGCTTGCTTCAGTAGATAGATATTCTAGAGTGGAAGTGGGAGAGGATCGCCATGGACTTTGTAGTTGGGCTCCCACGGACTTTGAAGAAGTTCGATGCTATTTGGGTGATTGTGGATTGGCTGACCAAGTCTACGCACTTCATTCCTGTGTGTACTACCTATTCTTCAGAGCGGTTGGCATAGATCTATATCCGGGAGATTGTTCATTTGCATAGTGTCCTAGTTTCCATCATTTCAGGTAAGGGCACGCAGTTTACTTTACATTTTTGGAGGTCGGTGCAGCGAGAGTTAGGTACTCAGGTTGAGTTGAGCACAGCTTTTCACCCTCAGACGGACGGGTAGTCCGAGCATACTATTCAGATATTGGAGGACATGTTGCGTGCTTATGTCATTGATTTCGGAGGGTCATGGGATCAGTTTCTACCGCTTGTAGAGTTTTCTTATAATAATAGCTACCAGTCGACTATTCAGATGGCTCCATATGAGGCTTCATATGGGAGGCGGTGTAGATCTCCAGTTGGTTGGTTTGAGCTGGGTGAGGCACGGCTATTGGGAACAGACTTGGTGCAGGATGCTTTAGAAAAGGTGATAGTAATTTAGGAGAGGCTTCGTAAAGCACAGTCGAGACAAAAGAGTTATGCTGACAAGAAGGTTCGGGATGTGTCCTACATGGTTGGTGAGAAGGTTCTATTGAAGGTTTTACCCATGAAGGGTGTTATGAGATTTGGGAAGAAGGGTAAATTTAGTCCTCGGTTCATTGGGCCTTTTGAGGTGTTTCGGAGGATTGGGAGGTGACTTAAGAGCTTGCTTTGCTACCCAGCTTGTCGAGTGTGCATCCGATATTTCATGTTTCTATGCTCCGAAAGTATATTGAGGATCCGTCTCATGTTTTGGATTTTAGAATAGTTCAGTTAGATGATGATTTGACTTATGATGTCGAGCCAGTAGCTATTTTGGGTCATCAGGTTCAAAAGTTCAGATCAAAGGATATAGCTTCAGTGAAAGTGCAAGGGAGAGGTCGGCCCATGGAGGAGGCTACCTGGGAGACCAAACGGGAGATACGGAGCAGATATCCTCACCTGTTTGAGGCTTCAAGTATGTTTCTTGACTCGTTCGAGGACGAACGTTTGTTTAAGAGGGGGAGGATGTGACAACCGGCCAGTTGTCTCATGAATTACTGCTCTATTTCCACTATTTCTGCTTCTTATTGATTTGTTTATCGGTTCTATGTATGATCAGATTGGTTGGCATGGGTTCGGAGAGGTTTTGGTAAGGTTTGAGAAACTTAGTCTCTTTTGAGGAAGCTTAAGTTGGAAAAGTCAACCGGATATTGACTTATATGTTAAAGGGTTCAGATGTGAGTTCTGATGGTTCGGATAGCTTTGGGAGGTGATTTGAGGCTTAGGAGTGTGATCAAAATGTGTTTTGGAGGTCCAGAGTAGATTTAGGCTTGAATTGGCGAAATCGGAATTTTGGCGTTTTCCGGTTGATAGGTGAGATTTTAATATAGGGGTTGGAATGGAAGTCCAGGAGTTGCATTAGTTCTATTGGGTCATTTGGGATGTGTGTGCAAAATTTTAGGTCATTCGGATGTGGTTTGATAGACTTTTTTATCAAAAGCGTAATTCGGAAGATTTTTGATCTTAGGCTTGAATCCGATGTGTTTTGGTTGATTTGATATTGTTTGAAGTGTTTTGAAGATTGGTATAAGTTTGGATGGTGGTTTATGATGTGTTTGTACTTCTGGTTGAGGTCTCGGGTGCCTCGGGGTGATTTTGGATGGTTGACGGAAGATCGGAGTTGGGTTGTGGCAGCTAAAGTTTTCCCATTGCTGTCATAACCACATCTACAGCTAGGGGACTGCAGGTGTAGTCTCGCAGAAGCAATTATAAGTCGCAGAAGCGGAAAGGGCCAAGGAAGGCCGGAGTCGTAGAAGCGGCTGAAGAGCCGCACCTGCAATGGCGCAGGTGCGAGCAGTGCATCGCAGATGCGGCGTCTGGGGATTAAGTGAAAAATCGTATAAGCGGTTCATTGACCACAAAAGCAGTACCGCAGAAGTGGGGAATTGGCCGCAGGTGCGGAATCCCTGGGCCAGAAGGTATAAAAGAAATCTTTCGTGATTTTTGAGTTGTTCTTCACCATTTCAAGTCGGTTTTGGAGCTTTTTGGGAGATTTTGAAGAGGGAATCAAGGGATATCATCTGGAGGTAAGCTTTTCGAGTCTAATAATCGATACTATTGTATTATTTCATGGATTAGAGCTGTAATTAATGGAATTTAAGGGTTAAAATTGGGGAAACTAGGGCTTGGTATTAAAGACGTAGACTTGAGGATTTGAGGGACCATTTGTGGTCGAATTTTGGGACATTTGATATGTATAAACTCGTGGGGAGATAAGGAATCTATTCATGTAAATTTTATCAAATTCTGAGATGTGGGCCTGGGGTTCGGGTTTTGGTAATTTCGGAATTTGTGTTGTAAATTGATTATTTTCGTGTGGGCTTCGTTCCCTTAGCGTATTTTGACGTCGTGATTCTGATTTTGTATAGATTTGATGCGAGTTGAGGCCGATTCGAGGGGCAAATGCATCGCGGGCTAGAGTTTGGACCGGATTGAGGTGAGTAATGATTGTAAATGTTGTCCTGAGGGTATGAAACCCTGGATTGCACATCGTGGTGCTATATTGAGGTGACGCACACGCTAGATGACTAGCGTGGGGTCGTGCACCGTTGGGGATTGTGACTTAGTCCATCCCGAATGACTGTTTTACTGCGTATTTGATTGAAATTTTTTTGTTATCATCATGTTTTGGGTTGAATGCCATATTTGGGCCTCGTGCCAACTATTTGAACTTGTAGGGTAGTTTTACTGATATTTCCTCACTATCTTGACTTTATGCTTGTACTCAGTTATGTTATATTCTACTACTTTCATAAGTCAGCCATGTTTGCTCTATTTTAACTCTTAAAATGATATTTCAGGGTGAGCATCATATTTTGTTGTTGCCCGAATGGCTTATGAGATTCTGACTGAGTAAGGCCGAGGGTCTATGTTGTAAGGAAACACTGATTATGATTATGAGGCTGAGGGTCTGAGATTTGGTAAGCCACGAGGTGGCTTGTTGATATGAGGCGGATAGTCTATGTGATTATGCCACGAGATGGCTTGATATTGTGCTTGGGCCGTAAGGGGGCCCCTCCAGGAGTCTGCACACCCCCAGTGAGCGCGGGTACACATCGTGATGTGAGATATAGCCTGAGGGGTTGTTGTTGTTCTATGATATTGCCCGAGGGGCGAATTTTGTTGATATTGTGTTGGGCGGTTCTTTACGTGTTTATCTTTCCTAGTTGTATGTCATCTACTTGCTTAACTGTTAAAAAGGCATTCCAAAGAAGTTTTAATTGAACTAAAGTGACTTTACCTATTTTCCACGATTTCATTGCTTTTACTGGCCTTTACTGCTTCTTTATAGCCCGTTGATGTGCCTTTACGTGATTTCTTATTCTCAGTCTGCATTTATTATTATTACTTACTGAGTTGTAGTACTCACTTTACTCCCTGCACCCCGTGTGCAGATTCAGGCGCTTCAGGTCCTACTTGTGAGGGTTGAGAGAGCTTCCTGCAGATTCTGGAGATTCACTAGGTAGCTGTCGGCGTTCGCAGCTTAGTGTTTCTCCCTCTATCTTGTTTCCTTCTGTCTTAATTATGTAATAGTTGAGTAGGCTCTTTCAGACTTGTAGTATTGTTATAGATGATCATGACTGGTGATACCCCGATGTCGGGCTATGTCTATTCCACAACTGTAGTATTCACTTTATTTTGGGATTTTATTATGTTAAAGTGTTAATACTTATCATTATAATTGCTTAAAAATAAATTGGAAGTGTGTCGGCTGACCTTGTCTTCACGAGAGGCGTCATCACGATCGGGTCCGGGTTTAGGGTCGTGACACAAACTTTGCAACCAAGTCTTGGCATCACCTTTTAAAGAAAAAGGAAATAGCCTTAACTTGATAACTTCACGAGGTACTCCATTATACTTAGTTATTTTAACAAGTTCCAGAAAGTCAATTAAATGACTGTGTGGATCTTCACTTGCGTCTTCAGTGAAGATGCAAGGCTGTTGAATTGATTGAATCAAGCCAGTTCCGATTTCAATGTTGTTGGTTGCCAATGGAGGTTTTCTAACACTAGATTCACAGTTGAAGCGGTCAGGTCTAGCATAATCCCTTAGGATTCTGTTTGCTGGCCTTGGTGCTACTTAATCAAACTGATCATCCACATTGACCGGTGGTTGAATGTCTTCTATTCCCTAATTCTCCATTCCTTCACGAGATATGCTTTAAGAAGATGTTGTTTTTCCTTTCCTGCACAATCGAAGAGATGTTTCAATTTCTAGATTGTAACTGGCCAACTTTTTTGTAGAAAAGCGAGTCATAAGTTGTCACGACCCTAAACCCAACCCGATCGTGATGGTGCCTCTCGTGAAGTCAAGGCCAGCCGACTTACTTCTAATTCACTTTAAGCAATTAAAATAATAACTACTAAGTCTTTAATCAAAAATAAAATCCCAAAATAAGCATTGAACAGTATAATTTGCGGAAATAAAAGCCAACACAGCCCGACATCGGGGTATCCAGTCATGAGCATCTAAAACAATACTACCAGTCTGAAAGTCTACTCTACTACTAAATAACTGAATCAGAAAAGAAATAAGATAGAGGGAGGTTGCACTGGGCTGTGAATCGCCAAGCAGCTACCTAGTAAACCTCCGAAGATCTGTTGGAACTGTCAACCCTCAGTAGCAGGACCTGTAGCACCCGAATCTGCACATAGAGGTGCAGGGAGTAAAGTGAGTACTTCCAACTCAATGAGTACTAAAAATAAATGAAGACTGAACGATATAAAATCATGTTAAACACAACATTTAGCTATCAGAGGCATAATAAAATCAGTAACACAATTTAATGATGAAATCTCATAAAAATACCTTTTTAAGCAGTCAACAATAGATAGGAAAAACAACTAGGAATGGTGCATACATAAGAACTGCCCCTCGGCACAATAATATCAAATCAGTCCCTCGGGCAATATTACATAACAATACCAACCCCTCGGGCTATATCTCATGTCATAATGGGTACCCGCGCTCACTGGGGGTGTGCAGACTCCTAGAGGGCCCCTTACGGCCCAAGCGCAATATCAAGTCATCTCGTGGCATCATCACTAGGCCCTCGGCCTCATATCAATCAAGTCACCTCGTGGCATACAAATCGCATGCCCTCGGACTCATAATCAGTATCAAATGTTTCCTCACAATATAGGCCCTCGTCCTTACTCAGTCAAAATCCTCACAAGCCACTCGGCCAATAGTAAAACATGATTCTCAGCCCAAAAATATCATTTAAAAGATCATGCAAGTGTTAAAACAGAGAAATATGGCTGAGTACGAAAACAGTGAAATATAACATGACTGAGTACAAGTATAAAGTCAAAACAGTGAGAAAATACCAGTAAAATCCCCGAAGGGTTCAAATAGTTGGCACAAGGACCAACTATGGCATTCAGCCCAAATCATGATGATACCAAATGGATTTCAGTCAAATACGCGGTAAAATAGTCATTCGGGACGGACTAAGTCACAATCTCCAACAGTGCACGACCCCACGCTTGTCATAAAGCGTGTGCGTCACCTCAATATAGCACTACGATGTGCAATCCAGGGTTTCAAACCCTTAGAACAGCATTTAAAATCATTACTCACCTCGAACTAGCCCGAAAAGCTACTCTGCAGCACGCTTGCCTCTCGAACCAACTTTCGAGTGCTCCAAATCTACCAAGTTCAGATTTTTATCATCAAATTATGCTAAACGAATGAATTCCTATTGAAAAATTGAAAAATATCGATTTTAAGCACAAAATCCGAAATCAGTCAAAACCCGACCCCCGAGCCCACATCCCAGAACTGGACAAACTTTATACCAAAATGTTCTTCATCATCTCACGAGTCCGTAGATATAAAGAACTCGAAAATTGGAGTTCGTTTGACCCCTCAAATCATCATTAGAAGGCCTCATAATCTCAAGCCCTAACTCCACTTTTTTCTACTGATTTTCATAAATTAAACGCTGATATTTTGTTTCTTAATCACAAATAATTAAGTTTTAGGGTCTAAAATCCTTACATCAATGATTTTCTCTCTTTAAAATCGCCTCAAAGCGTTCAAAAAATGGTGTAAAAGGGTTTAATGGTCGCGGAAGATTTATTTCAATATTGCGGAATAGCTCCCTAAATAGCTCCCTATCAATTGTTCAACATATGAGAAGGTTTCTTTAATGTTCATTAGATTGTTTAGTTCACGAGGTTTTCAACAAAATAAAGAACGAAACTAGTCAAACCATCCTAGCTTCCAGGTAATCCAACCACTAGAGACCAGACCCCCCACCCTTTTCCCTCTTCCCCACGCCAAAAAAAAAAGTATTACTACTACATGCTTCCACCTTCTTAACAATTTCTTGTGTTGACCATACATATAAAAAAATATCTTCTTCTTTTCATTATTTCCATCAAAATACGACCACATTTTGAATATGAAACAAAAAATGGATAAACCAACCAACAACAGCCTCAACGGAGGTCTTCTCCGAGTCCAAAATCAACCATCATCCTCAAGATTCAAAAGGAAACTACGTTCTATACTCCTGGTAACACTCTTCACTCTCATCATAGTTACCAACGTCTCTCTCCTGACTATATTCAAACATAAAATCGAGTCAAAATCACTCTCCAATTACCCACTTGATGCAATCCAAACCGTCTGTTGGCTTCCTAACCTCAGTGAAAATCCAGATTCATGTGTCAACTCCATCGCCTCCTTTTACTATGCAGATGTGAACCCTCCACCATTTTGGTTAAACAGAGACAGAATTAACCCTTCACAAATATTAATGCTCTCCCTCCACGCTTCCATGAATGAGCTTTTTGACCTTTCTTCATCACCACCCGAAACAATAGTCTCACATTCAAATAAGCCTAAAACAAAGTCATTATTGAAGGAATGTCAATGGATGTTCAAGTTCTCACTCACTCAGCTCAATGAATCATTGAAGAGTTTAGGGGACGAACCAGATGAGAAAATTCTCGCCACGAACAAATTAGTTTGGGATTTGCAGAGTTGGATTGGTGAGGCCCAGGGTCAAGTGGAGAGGTGCATTGACAGGTTGGGGATGACAGAGTCAACAGTGGCGGCGGAAATGAAACGGAGAACTCGAATGTGTCAACAGTATATGAGGAATAGCAGAGGAATCTTGAAAAATGTGGATGAAATCTTTGACATATTTTATCCGGGAACAGGATCAGTATTTGGCTCTTTGATTTTGGAGTTCTTTCAATATGATCCTTATGTTTGGTTCTCATTTTTGCAGTATTTGTTCTTGTTTTTTCTTTTTTATCTAATCCTACGTTCTTAATGTTGAATTTGGCAAAACTATTTGTCCCACATCGGTGGGAAGAGAAGGGTTGGGGGATTTTCCCCCTATAAAAGAAGGCTTAATGTTTAGGATTTAAACACACCTCTCATTTGCCTTCTCATCTGTTTAAGGCATTTGTATCTTCTCTCTTTAGTATTATTTCACTTGTATTTTTGGAGTGAAATAAAATATTGGTTGTGTCCGAGGAGTAGGCAAAATTAGCCGAACCTCGTAAATTCTGGTGTTCCCTTTATTGTTGTTTTATTGTCTTATTTATTATTTGGTGGCTGTCATAATTTTTGGTATAGTAGTTGTGACTTATTCACACTATATACATTTGGCTTCCGCAACAATTGGTATCAGAGCCAAGGTACTGTCTAAGTATGCTCTGTGGTTGCAGCATAGTCTGATCTTCCACATCAGAAAAGATTTATCTTGGTAACTGAGTCAAGGTTCTGTCTGAGTATGCTCTGTGGTTGCAGCTTAGTCTGATCTTCCACACCAGAAAGGAAATAATCTTGATTTGTGTCGTCAGCTATTAAATAATATTTGTGTCAAAGATGGGAGACAATAAACAAGAAGAATCTACATCAAGTGTCAACAATACGTCATCATTGGCATCTTCGCTTATGACAAGAATTGTGTCAAATGCGAAATTTGCGGTCGAAATATTTGACGGGTCCGGACATTTTGGGATGTGGCAAGGCGAGGTTCTAGATGTCCTTTTTCAACAAGGGCTAGATCTGGCCATTGAAGAAAAGAAACCAGATGTTATTGGAGAAGAAGATTGGAGAATTATCAACCGTGTTGCTTGCGGTACTATTCGATCCTACCTTGCTAGAGAGCAGAAATATCCATACACAAAGGAAACTTCTGCAAGTAAATTATGGAAAGCACTGGAGGATAAATTTTTGAAGAAAAACAGTCAAAATAAATTGTACATGAAGAAGAGACTGTTTCACTTCACCTATGTTCCTGGTACCACGATGAATGAACATATCACCAGTTTCAATAAGTTGGTCACAGATTTGCAAAATATGGATACAACTTATGATGATGGTGACTTGGCCTTAATGTTGTTGGCGTCACTTCCTGATGAGTACGAGCACCTTGAAACTACTCTACTCCATGGAAATGACGAAATTTCTCTCAGAGAAGTTTGTTCGGCTTTGTACAGCTATGAACAAAGAAAGCGAGAAAAACAGAAGGGCGGAGAAGGAGAAGCACTGTTTGTGAGGGGTCGTCCTCAAAATCAAACGAGGACAAAGAAGGGAAGATCCAAGTCAAGATCCAGACCCAGCAAAGATGAATGTGCCTTTTGTCGAGAAAAAGGGCACTGGAAGAAAGACTGTCCGAAGTTGAAGAATAAGGCCAAACATAACAATGGAAAGGCTATTATGGATTCAAATGTAGCTGATTGTGATGATTCAGACTTCTCATTAGTTACAACAGAGTCATCAACATCATCAGACATATGGTTGATGGACTCGGCTTGTAGCTATCATATGTGTCCCAACAGGGACTGGTTCGTGGAATTTCAAGAAGGAGAATATGGAGTCGTCCACACAGCGGATAACAGCCCTCTTACCTCATATGGCATTGGTTCAATACGATTAAGGAACCATGATGGAATGATCAGAACATTAACAGATGTTCGATATGTACCGGATTTGAAGAAGAATCTCATCTCTGTGGGAGCCCTGGAATCAAAAGGGTTTAAAATCATTGCAGAAAATGGAGTGATGAGAGTATGTTCCGGTGCACTAGTGGTAATGAAGGCTAATCGGAAGAATAATAATATGTACCGCTATCGTGGCAGTACAGTTATTGGGACAACGACAGTGACATCCAGTGACGACAAAGAGGCAGAAGCAACCAAGCTATGGCACATGCGCTTGGGACATGCTGGAGGAAAATCCTTGAAAACTCTATCAGATCAAGGATTGTTAAAAGGAGTCAAGGCTTGCAACTTGGAGTTTTGTGAGCATTGTGTTAAAGGGAAACAGACAAGGGTTAAATTTGGTACAGCGATCCATAATACTAAAGGCATTTTGGATTATGTACACTCTGATGTTTGGGGTCCTTCCAAAACACCTTCATTGGGTGGGAAGCACTATTTTGTAACCTTTGTTGATGATTTTTCCCGAAGAGTATGGGTGTATACAATGAAGAGCAAAGATGAAGTGTTGGGAATTTTTCTCAAATGGAAGACGATGGTGGAGAATCAAACAGGCAAGAGGATCAAGTGTATTCGCACAGACAATGGAGGTGAATACAAAAATGATCATTTCAATAAGGTCTGTGAAAATGATGGCATCGTCCGACACTTCACTGTTAGACATACACCACAACAGAATGGATTGGCAGAACGTATGAACCGAACCTTGCTGGAGAAGGTACGGTGTATGTTGTCCAATGCTGGCTTGGGCAAAGAATTTTGGGCTGAGGCAATTACATATGCATGCCACCTCATTAATCGTCTACCATCTGCTGCTATTGATGGCAAGACACCATTTGAAAAATGGTACGGAAAACCTGCTGTAGATTATAACTCTTTGCACGTGTTTGGCTCAACTGCATATTATCATGTGACGGAGTCAAAATTGGATCCAAGGGCAAAGAAGGCTATTTTTATGGGAATTACTTCTGGAGTCAAAGGATATCGCTTATGGTGTCCTATGACAAAGAAAGTAATATTCAGCAGAGATGTTACCTTTGATGAATCTGCTATGGTAAATAAGGTAACAGAAGACACCAAACAAAATAAAGGTGCTTCTAAGCAGGTGGAGTTTGAGGGAAAATTTATTTTTCCTACACAAGAAGCAGAGGAGGAAACAAATGAAGATTACCCTCTGGAAGGAGAGCCAGTAGAGGAGATTCCAACTCAGGAACCTCAACAACAACTTGAATCAATAGCAACCAGCAGGCCAAAAAGAACAATAACGAAACCTGTTCGTCTCATAGAGACGGTTGCTTGTGCAACCTCAATTGTAGCTGATGATGTTCCTACTACTTATAAAGACGCTATCCAAAGTTCAGAAGAAGATAAGTGGAGGATTGCCATGAATGATGAAATACAGTCCCTTCATCTGAATCATACATGGAGATTGGCCAATCTCCCGAAGGGAAAGAAAGCAATTGGGTGCAAATGGGTATTTGCAAAGAAAGAAGGATTTCTTAACCAATTAGATGTTCGCTACAAAGCAAGATTGGTGGCCAAAGGATATGCTCAAAAGGAGGGAATTGATTACAATGAAGTGTTTTCTCCAGTTGTAAAACATTCCTCCATTAGAATTATGTTGGCTTTGGTAGCACAATTGGATTTGGAACTAGTTCAGATGGATGTAAAAACTGCGTTTTTACATGGAAACTTGGAGGAGGAAATCTACATGACTCAGCCAGAAGGATTCAAAGTTGCTGGAAAAGAAAATATGGTGTGCAAACTTGAAAAATCGTTGTACGGATTGAAACAATCTTCTAGACAATGGTACAAGCGATTTGACGAGTTTATGTTACGGCAAGGGTACAAGAGAAGCAAATACGATCATTGTGTGTATTTGCACAAGCTTAAAGATGGTTCCTTTGTATATCTTCTCCTATATGTTGATGATATGTTGATAGCTTCCAAGAATTCGGAAGAAATTGATAAGTTGAAGATTCAACTGAAGAAGGAGTTCGAGATGAAGGATTTGGGTGAGGCAAAGAAAATTCTTGGCATGGAGATAATTAGAGATAGACGTTCAAAGAAACTCTGTTTATCTCAAAAGGAATATTTGAAGAGAGTACTTCAACGTTTTGGCATAGATGACAAGACTAAGCCAGTTAGTACTCCACTTGCTTCCCATTTTAAGCTAAGTACTATTATGTCGCCAATGGATGAAGCTGAACGAGAGTATATGTCAAAGGTACCATACGCAAATGTTGTTGGTAGCTTGATGTATGCAATGGTTTGCACAAGGCCTGACATTTCACAAGCTGTTGGAGTTATTAGCAGATATATGCACAATCCAGGGAAGGAGCATTGGCAAGCTGTGAAGTGGATTCTACGGTATATTCATAATACTGTAGATGTCGGGTTAGTTTTTGAGCAGGAAGACAATCAGTCTGTAGTTGGATATTGTGACTCAGATTTTGCGGGTGATCTGGACAAACGAAGATCAACTACTGGTTATGTGTTTACTTTTGCAAAGGCACCAGTTAGTTGGAAGTCTACTTTGCAGTCAACAGTTGCTTTGTCTACAACAGAGGCAGAGTACATGGCTATTACAGAGGCTGTGAAAGAGGCAGTTTGGCTTCAAGGATTGCTAAAGGAGCTTGGTGTTGAACAAAAAGGTATCACAATTTTTTGTGATAGTCAAAGTGCTATTCAATTAGCGAAGAACCAAGTTTATCATGCAAGGACGAAGCACATTGATGTTCGGTATCATTTCGTACGAGAAATCATAGAAGAAGGTGGAGTCACAGTGAAGAAAATTCATACTACGGAGAATCCTGCTGATATGCTGACAAAGGTGGTGACTGCGGTCAAGTTTCAACATTGTTTGGATTTGATCAACATTGTTGAAAACTGAAGATTGAAGATGAAGACACAATCAAAATTTGTTATTGAGAGAAAATTGAAGATGTGGAATTTTGCCAAGGTGGAGATTTGTTGAATTTGGCAAAACTATTTGTCCCACATCGGTGGGAAAACAAAAGTTGGGGGGATTTTCCCCCTATAAAAGAAGGCTTAATGTTTAGGATTTAAACACACCTCTCATTTGCCTTCTCATCTGTTTAAGGCATTTGTATCTTCTCTCTTTAGTATTATTTCACTTGTATTTTTGGAGTGAAATAAAATATTGGTTGTGTCCGAGGAGTAGGCAAAATTAGCCGAACCTCGTAAATTCTGGTGTTCTCTTTATTGTTGCTTTATTGTCTTATTTATTATTTGGTGGCTGTCATAATTTTTGGTATAGTAGTTGTGACTTATTCACACTATATACATTTGACTTCCGCAACACTTAATGATGTCAAATTAGTGTTATGCTTTGATGATACGAGAATTATTAGTTCAATAATCAAAAGAATACAATGGCCATATGTACAAATTTTAGTAATCTCAATCATGGTCTCTCTTTTAAATGATGTGAAATTGCCCAGAAAGAAATAAGGTTACCAACTCATTGATTTTCTGCACGAAGTACACCTTTCTTCTATGCATCCCCTTCTTCTTGTTGGGACAATGGTATAATTCAGTAATATCTAACACAATCTTAAAGTATTTATGAACTTAATAGCAGCGGAAATTTGGACTAAGTGGATAAATTCTTGGTGATGTTTTTTTTTATAAGCGTGATGTCCCGGAATTTGCACGCACATCAATTAATTTCACGAGTTATTTGCTACCTTTAACCAGCACATGCACAACTCAATACTATTCTTTCCGTGAGAAAACATAGTAATTCTCGCTGATCATTGAAATAAATTTTCTTTCTTTTCTGTTAATCCAGCTGATTGCCTTCATTTTTTCTCGTGTTTGGTATGAATAAAAATATTTTCCTAGAAAATGTTTTCATGAACAATGAGTGGTTTTATCACTTATTTTTTCTTGTTTGACTGGTGAGTGGAAAACTTTTTTAGAAAAATATTTTCTAATATTTGGTTAGAGAGCAGAAAATATTTTTTTATGCTAATAAGTCGTAGGGATATATGTAAGTAGTTTTTCAAGTAGCTTGAAATTTCTGTGTACAACATTTAGGTACACGAATATTATCACACCCAAACTCAAGAGAAATATTATTGGAATCAATTAATTACCATCGGAGTAGGCGTAAAAGCAGACAAAACAAAAATACTAAGAGAATGTACTGTACCCCAAAGATACAGAGGGTATCCACAAATTGTACATTAGACAGAAAAGAAGCAACCATACTTTGATCACTTCCAATTATTGGGTAAAACATCTCAGAAACACTCTCCATATTGCTCAGAATCATTAAGCTATTGCTCACTCGTCTACTGCTCAACGTATACTCGAACCTCAACCTATTCAGACAAACTTCAAGTTTTGGCGTTTCTCTATATATCCACCCCATCAATTCTCTCAAGCTTTTCGATACAACAAAGCTTAGCTCATTACCTAAATCAACATCCAAAGTCGCTAAATAGCTGTTCAATTGACCAACTGATTCGTTGAACATATATTCACAGTGTTTGAGGGACCTGTCATTTGACTCTGATAAGAGCGTAGAAAGTTTGCCGAGTTCATCTATGGCTGTGTGGAACGAGAAAGAAAAAATTAGAGATGCGTTGATTTTGGATGATGGGTTGTTCATATAAATAGGAGATAAGGACTTGAAGCATGTAGTAGGGTACCGAGTCAACGAGCAGATGGATCTGATTGCCATGGTTGGGTTCTTGGCTGGTGACTTCGACTCGAAGTCCTGTTTCATTATCGTGAAAACAGAGATTATGGCTCCGATAATGAGAGTGAAAACGATGATTAAAATGATGATGAATTTAAGCTTCTTTTTGCGTCGTGATGTTTGATCCTGCTCCACCAGGAGGCTGTCTCTAACACAAGAATTCGATATAGTACCGTTGGCTGTGTCAATCTCCATAGCTTATTTGAAAATTTTGAGGATCTTATTTTTGGGCTGAATATGTGTAGAAAAGGGAATATGGAAACGGTTAAATGTGAGGAGAAATAGTAATGGAGGAAGACTTATCTCTTTAGTTGGAAATTGTGGAACTTTCTTTGGTCAAGCTCCGAGAAAGTGTCAAGAAAGGAACAGCTTGTGACTTTTGAGTCTTTGATGCAGCATTGAAATTATGTTGTAAAGACACAGAATAGACTTATGAGGCTATGATAAAAGGTAGGTAAATTTTCCAAATGGTGATATAACTATGGATTTTTTTTTTACCAAGGTCATATTCCATCCGTTTATTTTTATTTGTCACTTTACGACATAACAAGAGAAGATAAACTTTTTTTTTCTTTTATATCCACAGTATTTATTACTTATTCAAATATTTTCTCAAATTCAATAAAATATGCATCAATTAATATGAGTATCATGGTAAATTATGCACTTTATTTATTATTTCTTAAGGAATGTGAAAAGTCAAAACGTGCCAAGTAAAAGTGAACGGAGGGACACAAAATTTATAGTGGTCAAAAAAGAAATTTTTCGGTAGTATTTTTTTATTTTATGTTTTCTTATTTTTTATTTTCAGTGTAATATA
Source organism: Nicotiana sylvestris (assembly GCF_000393655.2). Taxonomy (NCBI): domain Eukaryota; kingdom Viridiplantae; phylum Streptophyta; class Magnoliopsida; order Solanales; family Solanaceae; genus Nicotiana; species Nicotiana sylvestris. The sequence goes on from NC_091066.1 coordinate 102,653,743, forward strand.
TAATTACTCATTTCTATTTATTAGATTGAAAATAAAAAATTTAAAAAACGTACAATAAGAAAATAAAACCAAAAAAATTATTTTCGGATCACTATGATTTTTGTGTGAGTTAGTGAAAGTTTTATGATTTTTGTATGAGAAAATAAACTTTAGTAAAAAAAGTTATATTTATATGATTTTGTATGAGAAAATAAAATTATATGACTTTGGTGAAAAAATCATACTTATATGACTATTTGTGAAATTTACCCGATAAAAGGCGAACCTGAGTGTTGGAAAACTTCCGCCTAAGCGGCCTGGGAAGAAAGCGAATATAAAGTCTTTACCCCTTCATTGGAGTCTTATTTCAAAATTCGAACGTTAGTACTCGAACAATTACAGAGCGTGCACTATTTCATGTCATTTTATTTATCGCTTTGGCTTATTTCATGTAAAAAAAATAATAAGTTCAAGAGATAATTTACTAAGTTACTTCTATTAAATTCTTTGTGAGAATTAAGCAGTATTAAAAAGACTATTAATTTGGGACAGAGGAAGCAGTTTCTTATAATTAAATTTGACATGTCATAAAATCTCATCGGAAAACAAAAAAATCCGATGAAGATTACTATAGAAGCTGATTAGGTAAAGTAATTTTTAGATGACCGAAAAAAATTAAATGACTTTGATGACCAATTATCCTAGTTCAGTTATCATTTATACTATATTAAAAATATGATGCCCCTTAACAGGGGCAGATGTACATGTATCGAATCGGTGTCACGCGATACCGCTTTGTCGAATTTTTTTACTAAATATATGTGTTAATACTGTGAAGAAGCATATAAGTAGAAAAAAATGACACCACTTGACATAAATTATTTTTTGGTGATGTTATTTGGGTGATTGTGGATCGGTTGACCAAGCTCGCGCACTTCATTCCTGTGTGTACTACCTATTCTTCAGAGCGGTTGGCAGAGATCTATATCCGGAAGATTGTTCGGTTGCATGGTGTCCCAGTTTCCATCATTTTAGATAGGGGCACTCAGTTTGCTTCGCAGTTTTGGAGGTCTGTGCAGCGAGAGTTGGGTACTCAGGTCGGTTATGTGCTTGATTTTGCTCTAAGAGGTCAAAGGTTTGAACCTCAACTAGCACATCTTTTTTTTTTGGCAAATATTTGAAAGAACCTATGTGGTTAAAAACTGTCATGAAGTAGAAATTAATTCTAGACTTTTTCTAACTTAACACTCAACAAAACCAATAGATTAAAGCTATTCTTGTTTAGAAGTATGATAATTAAAGTTATAATTCTCGTTCTTCTATAAATTTTGACACCACTTACAAAAATTCCTGTGTACGCCCCTGCCCCTTAATGAAATATCGCTCAACTTTTTTGTCATTTACAATTATATTTCGCATTGGATAAAATTAGTAATTAAATTATTTACCTAATATTTATGACAACTTTAAAATCAATTAAAAAATTTCTTTTTAAAATCTTTTTTACATATAAAAAATCAGGCAGATAAGCTGGGTATCTAAAGGACACAAGATCCGAGTTGCCGCCAAGTTCTAATAACTAAGAATTTAATTAAATCACATAATAACACAAAATCTACCAGCTAAACGAAAGAACATAAACTTTAGGAAAAACCAAAAAGATATCTGAAGATTGTTTTGTTGTTTGTTATTAAAAATAATCTCTCTTCATAATACTATAATACTGAAATATTTTACAAACATGAGTTGAGCTAGTTTCCTTATAGTTTATCTACAAAATATAAAAGTGAATTTCACAATTTAGCATTTGTCAGGGGCGGATCTACATAGGGCTTTGGGTTGGTGAGACACCCGGATGCTCGTGTAAAATTTTATTTATGTGTTGGTATTTTACTGAAAAATATGATATAGGTTTTGAGTGGCACCCGAAAGTAACAAAATGACTATAGGTGTCACGATTGACCTGATGTTTATTTCTCCTTGTGGGACTCAAGATCGAGTCCCCCTTAGCCCCAACCTGATGTTTATTTCTCCTTGCGGTCCCAATTGTTCCTCTTTTTAGTTCCTTCTATTTTATTCATTTTTGTTGTTGCTCCTTTTTTAAATTCCTTCTATTTTCTTCATTTTTGTATTTATTCTCTTTGTACAACCTCATTATTATTATTTATTTGCTTCCTTATTTTCATTCTAGATCTTTAAATTTTATTTGAATGTTTTAATCATCAAATGTTATATTTTTCTTGATTTTCTTAAAAGTAATGGCATCAATAAACCCATCCTCGTGTTTATTTCTCCTTGTGGTCCCAATTGTTCATCTTTTTAGTTCCTTCTATTTTATTTATTTTTATTGTTCCTCCTTTTTTTAAATTCCTTCTATTTTCTTCATTTTTGTATTTATTCTCTCTTTTTGTATTTATTTTCTCTTTGTACAACCTCATTATTATTATTTATTTTCTTCCTTATTCTCATTCTAGATCTTTAAATTTTATTTGAATGTTTTAATCATCTAATGTTATATTTTTCTTGATTTTCTTAAAAGTAATGGCATCAATAAACCCAACCTGATGTTTATTTCTCCTTGTTGTCCCAATTGTCCCTCTTTTTAGTTCCTTCTATTTTATTCATTTTTGTTGTTGCTCCTTTTTTAAAATTCCTTCTATTTTCTTTATTTTTGTATTTATTCTCTCTTTGTACAACCTCATTATTATTATTATTATTTAGAATTATATATTTGCTTCCTTATTCTCATTCTAGATCTTTAAATTTTATTTGAATGTTTTAATCATTTTTTTAATCATCTAATGTTATATTTTTCTTGATTTTCTTAAAAGTAATGGCATCAATAAATGTAATACTATCTAGTTATATATATATATATATATATATATATATATATATATATATATATATATGTATGTATGTATGTATGTAGGTTGATTAGATGTATTTGATAACTTAAATTTTATTTATATTGTTTAGTCATAATAAATAGAATTTGTATTGAGAGAATTAGATCGAATTAGACAGTTGTTTTGGTGATCACGTATTTATTTATGTATTAAAAATTTAGTAAATGGATTGGTTCGAACCGAACCGAACTAATTCAAATGGGTTGAACCGTCAGAATGTACACCCTAATTTAATTGGCAGGTTTGTATTAAAAATAATGACACTCACCATCGTCAAATCCTGGATTCGCCTCTGATTATTGTGTATGGAATATTATTGCTTAGTTAGGTTCTAACTACGTGAATCACCCATCGAAGAAAGTTCAGATTTTTAACGTTTATTATTCATTCGTTTTATCATTATAATAGGGTACGAAAATATATATTTTTGTTTAAAAGTAAAGTAAAATTGACGTTAGATTGATTAAAGGAATATTTTGTCTCCTATAATCTATTGTCTTCTTCTAATTATTCAAACTTACCCCAGCTAAAGTGTCACGATCCAAAATCTAATCATGGTCGTGATGGCGCCTATCGTGTTATAAGGCAAGCCTATTCCCAAAATATTACTATTAATTTGATTATAAAAATTTAATAAAATATTTCAATAATTTAATTCCTTATAAACTAAACCAACTCTAAATATAAATAATATAAAATACGGAAACGAGTCTCAAACATCGGAGTGTCACTAAGTCATGAGTGTTTAAAACTATAAACTAAGATATATAAACTGTGTAACTGTCTAAAAGAAGAAATGACAAAAGGAGTAACAAGGTCCTGCGGAATTATCAGCTACCTTGCAATCTCCTCATATAGCCGCCGGCCTGAACTCAACGATCGTTGCGCTCTAACTCACCTAGATCTGCACATAAAGTGCAGGGTGTAGTATGAGTACAACGAACTCAGTAGTAACAGAAATAACTAAGGAACTGAGCAGTAATGACGAGCTAAGTAAAACAGTCCAATTATTTATTTTCACAATTTAAAAAAATAAACAGAAATAAACAGGTAAATTCCATGACTCAGTAAATGCCACAAAAAATTTAACAGATAAATGCGGCAACAGCAAAAGTAAATGAAACCTCATAGCAATGTCTCACTCCATCACTCAGCACTCGCACTCAGCACTCAACACTCAACACTCTGGGCTCACTAGGGTTGTGTACAGACTCCGGAGGGGCTCCCAAAGCCCAAGCTCTAAGCACGGACAACTCACGTGCCATTATATCAATACCTGAATCCGCACGGTCAACTCAAGTGCTATGCGGACAACTCACGCGTTATGGTATCAATACCTGGACCCGCACGGTCAACTCACGTGCTACGCGAACAACTCACACGCTATGGTATTAATATCCTCACAACCAGGCTTCACTCAATCATGTATCTCACTAGCCTCACCATCATCAACAAATAAATGGACACAACCCGCATCAAGTATAACAGCATGTTAGCAAATAATAAAGACTGAGATAATCATGTACAATAATTTCTATGACTGAGTACAAATAATGTGAGCATGAATAAAGCCTAAGCATGATCTCTAACATGAAGGTAGACAAGCTCAACAACAAGTAACTACGTAAACACAAATGATGGCCATGAGGCCTCACGGGACAGACCAAGTCTTCATCCCTCGAGGTATACATCCACATGCCCTTCACCTAGCATGGGTATCACCTCCAAACAGTCACGCGGTATCAAATTCTCCGGGTTTATACCCTCAAAGCCAGAGCTAAAACTGTTACTTACCTCAACCGCGTAAAATCCTACTCCGGGATGCCATCGTCTCTGGACTCGGTCTCCAAAAGCTACGAATCTCAATTCCTATGGTGAAAATTGCCTCCAAAAATCGCTCAAATCCGAGATCCCCAACTCAAAATATGACTAAATGAACAAACCCTTGTTTTATATAATTTTTTGCTAGCTATTCTGTCTCGTTTCTCGTGCTAAACATTCCCGAAAGTTATTTTTGATGCCTCCAATAGATTCCATGTGAAATTCTAGTCAAGTTAGGCTTTTGAATCATTCAATTTGATCTTATAATGAAGAAGATATATAGGTTTTAATATTTGCAAATAGTGCAGATTTTTAAATACGCTGCTAGTGGCAATTTCGTAATTAATCTGCAAAATCTGGCAACCTAAGTCTTAGTAAAATGACCCTACAATCCTCATACAATGTCCAAATTCAATCATTCTTTTTGCTGCGTGTCCGTAATTACGATACGGATCTAATGCTTCAATCAAAAAAAGAAATCGGAGCTCATTTTGTTCAATATGATATCATTTATGCTTGAAGAAAAGGCATCGAAACACAAGAAAAACAAGCGCAAATACAACCCAAACCTATCCAAAACTCACCCAAGGTCCTCGGGACCTCAACCAATAATTTTAACAAGTCATATATCACTACCCAAACTTAGTCGAACCTCCAGAACACCCAAAACAACACCAAAACACTAACTCAACCTCGAATTCAGGTCTAAGAATTTCTAAACTTCTAACTTTCGCCAATTCAAGACTTATTCTACCACGGACCTCCAAATTATATTCCGGACACAATCCCAAGTCTAAAATCACCAAACAAAGCTAATCGAATTATAAAAATCCAAATCCGAATTCGTTTACTGATAAGTCAACATCCGATTGACTTTTCTAACTTAGCTTTCTAACTAAGAGACTAAGTATTCATTTCAAAAACTAATCCGAACTCAACCCTACCAACTCGATACAACTCAACACAACTGAATATACATAAAGAAGCATAGATGAGGGAAATGGGGCTATAACTCTCAAAACATCAGGCCAGGTAGTTACAGCATCCCCCTCTTAAATAAATGTTCATCCTCGAACGAGTCTAAAAACATACCTGGAGTATCAAATAGGTGAAACCTTCAGCAATACCTTCTCGTCACAATCAAATCATATGAACTCATCTCGCGGTCACATCACTCATCACGTATCCATCTAGCTACTATTTTCACTAATAGGGACACTACCGAACATAAAGTCCACAAGCACGCGCTCACACAATCAACACCTCAGTGATCAAGCTACAGTCAAAACCCGGCCTCAAGTCCTCCAGATTGGTCCAACATCAACACACAGAAATCATATCTCACACCTCATCTAGAAAATCACAATCTGTCGATGCACGAATGATACCGAGCACTCATGTGCGCATATACATGCGTGGAAGGAATTCAAAGAGTTACACTTCAAGCTTAATCAATACAGCGCGATAAGAATTCAAGAAGGTGAAGTTTTCCTAAAGGTCCTGCAGTCTCTCGAAGATAAGTACAGACGTCTCCATACCAATCTGCAAGACTCCACTAAACCCGCTCATGACTTGTGAGACTATGTAACCTAGGCTTTAATACCAACTTGTCATGACCCAAAATCTAACCATGGTCGTGATGGCGCCTATCGTGTTACAAGGCAAGCCTATTCCCAAAATATTACTACTAATTTGATTATAAGAATTTAATAAAACATTTTCAATAATTTAATTCCTTATAAACTAAACCAACTCTAAATATAAATAAAATAAAATACGGAAACGAGTCCCAAATATCAGGGTGTCACTAAGTCATGAGCGTTTAAAATTATAAAGTAAGATATATAAACTGTGTAACTGTCTAAAAGAAGAAATGACAAAAGGAGTAACAAGGTCCTGCGGAATTAGCAGCTACCTTGCAATCTCCACAGATAGCCGGCCTGAACACAACGATCACCGCGCTCTAACTCACCTAGATCTGCATATAAAGTGCAGGGTGTAGTATGAGTACAACCAACTCAGTAGTAACAGAAATAACTAAGGAACTGAGCAGTAGTGACGAGCTAAGTAAAACACTCCAATTATTTATTTTCACAATTTTAAAAAATAAATAGAAATAAACAGGTAAATTCCATAACTCGGTAAATGCCACAAAAAAATTAACAGATAAATGCGGCAAGAGCAAAAGTAAATGCAACCTCATAGCAATGTCTCACTCCATCACTCAACACTCGCACTCAACACTCAACACTCTGCGCTCACTGGGGGTGTGTACAGACTCCGGAGGGGCTCCCAAAGCCCAAGCGCTAAGCACGGACAACTCACATGTCATCATATCAATACCTGGATCCGCGCGGTCAACTCACGTGCTATGCGGACAACTCACGCGCTATGGTATCAATACCTGGACCCGTACGGTCAACTCACGTGCTACGCGGACAACTCACGCAATATGGTATCAATATCCTCAGGACCAGACCCTCGGCCTCACTCAATCATGTAGCTCACTAGCCTCACCATCATCAACAAATAAGGGGACAGAACTCGCATCAAGTATCACAGCATATTAGAAAATAATAGAGACTAAGATAATCATGTACAATAATTTCTATGACTGAGTACAAATAATGTGAGCATGAATAAAGCCTAAGCATGATCTCTAACATGAAGGTAGACAAGTTCAACAACAAGTAACTACGTAAACACAAATGATGGCCATGAGGCCTCACGGAACGGACCAAGTCTTCATCCCTCGAGGTATACATCCCCACGCCCTTCACCTAGCATGGGTATCACCTCCAAACAGTCACACGATATCAAATTCTCCGGGTTTATGCCCTCAAAGCCAAAGTTAAAACTGTTACTTATCTCAACCGCGTAAAATCCTACTCCGGGATGCCTTCGTCTCTGGACTCGGTCTCCAAAAGCTCCGAATCTCAATTCCTATGGTGAAAATTGCCTCCAAAAATCACTCAAATCCAAGATCCCCAACTCAAAATATGACTAAATAAACGAACCCTTATTTTATATAATTTTCTTCCAGCTATTTTGCCTCGTTTCTCGTTCCAAACAATCCTGAAAGTCATTTTTGATGCCTCCAATAGATTTCTTGTGACATTCTAGTCAAGTTGGACTTTTGAATCATTCAATTTGACCTTATAATGAAGGAGATATGTAGGTTTTAATATTTGCAAATAGTGTAGATTTTTAAATACGCTATTAGTGGCAATTTTGTAATTAATCTGAAAAATCTGACAATCTAATTCTTAGTAAAATGACCCTAAAATCCTCATACGATGTCCAGATTCGATCATTCTTATTGCTATGGGTCTGTAATTACGATACAGATCTAATGCTTCAATAAAAAAAAATCGGAGCTCATTTGTTCAATTTGATATCATTTATGCTTGAAGAAAAGACGTCGAAACACAAGAAAAACAAGCGCAATACAATCCAAACCTATCCAAAACTCACCCGAGATCCTCGGGACCTCAACCAATAATTTTAACAAGTCATATATCACTACCCAAACTTAGTCGAACCTCCAGAACACCCAAAACACCAACTCAACCTCGAATTCAAGCCTAAGAATTTCTAAACTTTCAACTTTCGTCAATTCAAGCCTAATTCTACCACGGACCTCCAAATTATATTCCGGACACACTCCTAAGTCTAAAATCACCCAACAAAGCTAATCGAATTATAAAAATCCAAATCCGAATTCGTTTACTCATAAGTCAACATCCGATTGACTTTTCTAACTTAGCTTTCTAACTAAGAGACTAAGTATTCATTTTAAAAACTATTCCGAACTCAAACCTACCAACTCGATACAACTCAACACAACTGAATATACATAAAGAAACATAGATAGGGGAAATGGGGCTATAACTCTCAAAGCGACAGGCCGGGCAGTTACATAAAGAAATACACATAACCCTAAAAAGCTTGTAATTTTGTATAATTTAGCTAGCGTTTGGACATAGATTTAACTGAAAATTGAAAAAAAGATGAAGTTGTGTTGAAAAATTATTTTTGAAAGTTGAAGTTGCATTTTACTTGAAAAAATATTGAAGTCTTATGAGTGGAAGAAAAAAATTCACTCAAAAACTGGCTTGGAACTCGAATTGTTTTTTAAAATTTTTTCAAAAACTAATCAAATTTCATAAACAAACAACATTTTAAAATTTTAAACTTTCTTTTAAAAAAAGTTAGCCAAAATCTATGTCCAAAAGTGAGCTTAGTATACTTATTGATCTGGAATACACACGCTAAATGTGTAAGACTAATCTGTATAGTGAACCGGAGTGTACTGGTGGAATCTCAGAATGTTGTAAAGGACCGATAACACATGTCAAATCGAAAATGGTAGGTGTTTGGACAATATTTGAAACGGAGAAGGGCCAAAATTGCCCCTATACCGTTTGATTTGGTGTAAAAATACCCTCCGTCCATCTATTAAGCTAAAAAAGCCCCTACCATTAGTTTATGGCTCAATTGTGTCCTTGTTATTAACGGACTTGTCTGAAAAAAATTAATTAATATTCACGTGTCACCGTCATATTGGTCTAAATATAAATCCTTACCAAAATTATTAAAAAAATGCATAACCTGGGTTTTCATCTGACCCGCCCCAAAAAAGGACCCTCCTCACTGCCAACTCCCTCTTTCTTCTCCAATCTCTATGAAATCGAATTAGAGGAGGAGATAATGAATTATTTTCTCAGACCAGATTTCATTAATGAATTTACTCTCATTTAATGAATTACTTCCTAAGTCAACATGCAAAATTTTACTCCCATGCCCATTTAATTTTATTCCCAAAATTAACATTTTCTTGCTTAAATTATTACTTTGCTTGTTGTTGTGGTGACACAACTTCTCCCATTTGTATAACTTAATTAAAAGAGGAAGGAGAATAAGTTACATTATCTTTTAAGAATAAAAGATTTAAATTACACGTTTAAAATCGGTGCGGAATCAAAACCTAGGTTATGGTAGTTTTTCTTCTTCTAAAGTTTAGTAAGGATTTATTTTTAGCCAACATGGATATTAATTAAATTTTCTTTTTTCTAGAAAAGTCCATTAATAATAAGATCATTATTGAGCCACTAAAATAACGGTAAGGACATTTTTGGTTCAATAGATAAACGGAGGACAATTTGATACCAAATCGAATAGTGTAGAGGCAGTTTGGCCAACATCTTTGCTGTTGAACTTTAGTTAAGATGAAAATTATAGTCTTTAATTCTATGAAGCTTTACCAGTTTTTTTTTTAAAAAAAAAATAGAGTCGGGTTCTTTTTCTTTAATGGTCCTTCCTATTGTATCTGGTTCGCTTTCTTATTGTATTTGTTTTATTCTGTTAAATAATGGCCGGAAACGTTGAATTTTTCAAACTAAAATTTTCGTTTGGACTTGGCAACTTGGCATGGATTTACGCATGATATATTAATATTACATTGTTATTTTGGGATAAATATACATACAATACTTATAGGGGCCAAAATAATTGGTCTTGCTCCGTCCATTAAGAATCCTACATATTAAATAATTATCATTATACCTATTTTAATTCTCAACTCCTACATCAACCACGTGATCCCTATTTTCTCTCCCTTTTTCCCCTCCTTGTTATTTTCTATCTTTTCTTTCGTGCCTTTTCTCTCTTTTTTTGTATTTCCTTCTTTTTCTTTCTTTTTTCCCCTCCATTTCCTCTCTTTTTTTATTCTTTTTTATCTCCTTCTCTGATTCAATTTATTTTTTTAACTTATACTAGTCTTAATATACGTGCGTTGCACGTGTACCTAACAGTCTTAATATACGTACGTTGCACGTGTACCTAACGTCAATCTGTAAAATATATGTATAGAAAGAATACGTAAATTGAGGTTTTAAAATATGTGTCTAGAGTCCATTAGTAAAGAACGTGCAAAGAATTTTAAAATGCCTACACTAAGTTAATATTAAACAATAAATAACTTAATATATAGAAAAATATAAGGATTTGTTATTTGTTAAAGTGAGTACAAAAAGAAAATTAATGACAATTCACTTAGTATTATTTTAATTTGTTTTATCCTTATTGCATAAAGTTTGCATTTGCACCAATTTGGCTTTTAACACTATATTATACCGATTTATATGATAAATTTAAACAAAGATGACTGGCTTGTTTTTTAATTTTTTTTTTTTTTTGCAAAATTTAAAGATTTTTTTGGTTAAATTGATTCAAGGACTTAATAATCTGTTCTTAACATTAAAGAAAATAAATTGTTGTTATTGATTCAAATCTTAATATTAGCTCACCCAAGTTTAACTGTAAGTTTGTAATTATAATTATTATTCAATTAAAATTTTATGCTCAAAAGAATTAAAAATCACCATGGCATTTCACTTTTGGTTCTTTACTTGAGTAGTATCATTAGTGTTATTGACTCTTACCAACTATTCTTTTTCTTTTATATTCTTCAAATTAAAATATTTTCTTAGTTAAGCTTGATACATAAATTTTAGAAATTTTGAAATGAATTTTGAGATTACTCTCAAGCATGGTTTAATAACCAAAACTTTATTTAATTTTTAAATTCTAAATCATAAGAAAAACAATTAAATGACTATTTTATTATTTACAAAACTACTCATAAACCTTAAAAAAGAACTCCTAATTTTGGAAAAAGAAAAGGAAAATAAGGACTCCTAAAAGAAAAAAAAAAGAAAAAGAAAAACAAGGACTACTAAACTAATAGTCGGAAACATTAAAACAAGACACCTAAAACTGCTATATCTAAATGTAATTGATGATTTGAAGGACCCTAAAAGTGGAAGGAAATTGAAAGTACTGGAATTAAAAGATATGATTTTTCGTATCAAAATTTTAAATATTAGAGAAATAATTAAATAATTATTTCAAATATTAGAACAAGGAATTAAATGACTATTCCAACATATTAAAAAAATAACTCAAATTATTATTTTGTCTAATATAAAAACTTCTTTTACAAGATAAAAATGGTGAATCTTACCTCAACACATAACATATAGGAATATGTAATTTCTAAACTTCTTCAGAAATCATGATCTTTCTTCGTAGAAATCTTTGGCATATTATAACTATTAACATTAAGTATGTCAGAATAAGCAAAATGGAACTAAAATCATAGAATAAAACAATAGTCACTTGCTTAGTTTTTATACTATATCTGCCTTTGCTCCAAATACTCAATTTGAGTAGTCCCAGAGAAGGACCACTCTCGACTTCATCACCGACGAACTTATGGCAAGTAGATCGCTTGATGATAGATAACCGATATGTATCTTTGGCCAAAACAATGGAATAGTTCTAAAATTTAATATTTATTCACCTCTCCTTGTTGTAAAATCTAAATAAGGTTGATAAATACGTTAACCAACTATATATAAACCCTAGTGTTCATAGAGAATACAGAGTTATTAACCCCTTTAATAGCGATATTAAATAGTAATAAGTTTCCTACCAATTTTGTCGTATTCTTTGCCTTTTGAAACGGCAGAATTTTAACTTCTCTCTCCTATGGATATTATATAATAAGTTTCTTGTTATAATATATATATATATTCCTTTTCTTAACCTAGATATTTCTTCGTATGGGACTAATTTATTGAGGAACGTTTCCCATTTCTTCTTTTCCTTTTGTCCTATGACAATTTATTTTTTGCTATAAATATTTTTATTTGTATTTACAATTTTATCCCACTTAGAGTACACTTAATAAAGGGTAAAAATGACGAACAATATTTCGCTAAGAGCTTTCGTGCTTTTAATATAACTAGTCTTAGAGTACGCGCGTTGCGCGTGCTACCCTACCTCAATAAATATGATATTTTAATTACATAATTTTTATATTATTATAGTATAAGTTATCAAAAATAAAAGGTAAAGTTAAAAATTGTAAGTTTCTAAAAATGATAATTGTTGATCCTATTTAGCTAACTCAAAAAAGAAGAAGAAAGAAACTCTATCCCACATAAGTTCTTAATTATCTCATTCAATTGACAAAAGACGCCTTCTTTTTGCTCACGAGCAAAATGTAATTTGTTCTATTTCTTTAATATATAAGAAATACCATAAGAATTATTTTCAACATATTAAAAAAATAAATTACTATCACAAAAAGTAAATTCAACCGCTACATTTTAATTAATCTAGTCTTTTTGTTTTTAACTTTCCATGTATCATGAAATTATATGTATAAATTTATTCAAGAGTATTATAGAATTTTGCAGTTGATGTTTATTACTATACTATAATCGATTTTGCATTAATTTTTATTCATTCCACCACAAATGCTATTCCTATAAAAAAAAATCTAATTTTTGCATCTAAAATTTGTCAACTGAATAAAGGGTTTACTTATATGATGAATTTGGAAAGAAATTGAATGGGATTTATGTTTTTAATTTGTTAATTCAAAATTTTAATATTAATTCTTATTAAAAGAAATGATTTAATTTTTGTTGATTGAAATTAATAATACTAACTCACTACAAGTTTTAAATATTTGACTCTAGTTATAATTTTATTTAGAATTATATTTTTCAAGAATAATAAATCAATCTAATATTTAAGTTTGGATATTTGTATTTGCAAAGTTATTCGTGTTTTTTTAACTATTGCCAACACGCCAACACTTCTCTCTCTCTTATGTTTTTATAGTTACTTGTTGAAATTATTGAGGTGTAATTAATATTATAGTATGAGATAAATTATACAAATTAATATTAATAATTAATCACTCTCTCATATTTATTTGAAAAGTCTTGTTCATGTCTACAATGGTTTCCATCATCTAACTTTGTGGCATTTATATTTTCATCCTCGTAATAGCATAAGTAACATTAAGTTGGTCTATATAAGGAAAACCACATAAATTAGTAACAATTTTTAAACGCACGTACCACTAATATTGGGGTTGTTGATATTTTTTCCTTTTTTTTTTAACAATTTATTTTTCAATTGATTTTAATGTCCTAATTAATATTAGGATTTCTTACCTAGTTCAAATAAGGAAGAATTTAAATCACAAAATTTAGTTGATCTAAAATTTCTAAATATTAGGAAACAATTTTAAATGTCGATTTTGTCCAATATTAACTCTATTTTAAAGGGGTAAAAAAGGCGAACGACATTTCGCTAAGGACCTTCGTGCTTTTAATGTAGTATAGATAGACTAGTTTTAGGGTACGCGCAAAGCGCGCTTTGGGCGTGTTTCCTATATCAACAAATATACCTTCTTAAAATATTAAAATAAGCAACATTAAACAAAGTGAGTGAAATACAAAATAAAAAATGAGTTCCTAAAATTAATAGAATGTTAATTCCACTTTAGTTAGTTCAACTAAAGAAGAAATTATGCATTATAAAAGACCTTAAATTTATGTGAAATATTTTATAAAAATTGCTATTATTTTTGTATCTTATATCGAAAATAAAAAGGTAATACAAAAATACTTACCACAATTCATCAATGATTCGACAAATAACACATATTTCGAAATATAATCTCTTGGTTTTCTTTAGATTCGGGAATGACATGTTTGCCTTATGGCTCTTAGAAAATGGTACACGTGGCTAAAGTCTAAGAATGATTAATATTAAATTAATATTTTACAACAAATAACTAAAAATATTAAAAAGATATAGGGAGTTCAATTTATAGGAATGTCTACAAACAAAAAAAAAAAGGAAAATAATTAATGACATCTAATATAGTGTTAAGAAACTAAGCTCAAAGTAACAATATAGAACAAGAAAAACAAGCTAAGAAATATAGAGAGAAAGATAGGAGAGATTCTTATTTCTTCTACGTATTCAAGTGTGTACAATGTGATGCCCAAACCCTCTATTTATAGGATGATATCTAGTTAATATATAGGGATAAGGGATGCCATGAACATGGTATTAACTATTGATCATGGCGATATTGGAGTTACAACCATAATGGTAAGAATTAGTGGGAGATTAATGAAGAAGAGTAGTGGGTGTTACTCCCTTAGAAGTTATTAACATCCATCTTAATCAAGTATTTCATAACATATTGAATATAATTTGTCTTCTAGTGTTTCATTTTTATTGTTTCAAGCTTATATTTTACTGATTTGACTCTTAATATTACTCAATAACTAATTTTACTCTATTTATTATTCTTTCACCGTTAATAAACTTCTTATGGAATAAATATATGTATTCTATGAGCTTTTCCAAAATACTTTTAATTATATGATAATTTTGATTTTGGGGGGAAAATGAATTGCATCCTTTTGTTACTTAGCTAATTCAATTATTTAATTATATGTTTTAAACATTAAAACAATATTTTTTTTTCATTAATTTAAAGCTGTTAATATTTAGCTATAATTACAATTTGGGATAATTTCAAAAACTTCTCTCCAAAATTCCCTTTATAACATAAATTTCTACTGCAGTTTGAGAATTACGCTTACTTTTTTTTATTTTTATTTTTTATAACGAAACAAATTCACATGATAAAATCTAATATCATCTATGTAGTGTTCCAAATTGCCCTCAAAGGCATTCCATATTAAATAATAATTTAGTAACACAAAATTCTTTATATGACTAAAAATAAAAGTATTTACATTTAAAAAATGATTAAACTGGGATTACAACTCTTTCATCTCATGCTCGAAATTTAACATGTTCCATGATTCATGTTGCATATTTATTTATCTAAGCTGAATATTGATCTTAAGAAATGAGATAAATTAATTTTCTTTTTATTTGATTGTTCATTTCAATTTATTTATTAATATTATAAAATTATTAATGTATGATGAAAATTTAAACCCTCAATTTACTCTGCAAATGTATATTAAAATCCAGATACCTAAAATATGTCATATTATAAAAGATATTAGAAGAAAAATAGCCCAAAAAGTGGTAAAAAACTAAAGCAAACATTTCAAACTCAATCTTATAATTGAGTCCTACATTTACGTATATGTAAAAAAATACTTAGACAAGCTTGTCGAAAAATAACTAATATCATTTAAAATTTCAAGAGAAAATTCAATTAGCAGAAAAAATACAATTAGTGTTCTTTAATTTTTATTAATAATTCGATGTTTTTTTATTAATTTTGCCAAATATAATGAGTAGTTTATTTTTTGTTATATATAGTTTATGTGTGCCTATTTTTTAGTAGCTTCAAAGTAGTGCTTATCAGACGGAAAAAAAGTAGTACAAATATGAATTCTTAATTTCTAAGTTTTGAATGATTGAAAAATAATACGTAATCTAAATAAAATAAAAATTTAATTGCTTTTAGAATCCTAAGTATAAGGATTCTCTACATAATTTAAATATGGTAAAATTTAATGATCAAAATTATAGTTGATTTCAATGTCCCATATATTAGGAAAATAATTAAATGATAATTCTTTCATATTAGGAAAATATTTAAATTACTATTTTATCCAGTGTGAACTCTATTTTTAAAGGGTAAAAAAGGCGAACGACATTTCGCTAAGGGCATTCGTGCTTTTAATAAAGTACTAGTCCCAAGGTACGCGCGATGCGCGTGTATCCTATCTTAATGAATATGATTTATTTAAAATTATATCAAAATATAAAATAAAATTTTAAGTTATTGAAGATAATTCTAAAGGTTGATCACGTATAACTAACTCAATAAAGAAAGAAACTGCTTTATAGAAGTTCTCGATTATCAGTCAATAATTTAACTTAAAAAATTAGCTTTATAATTTCTTAACTTTAATAATTTCACAAGTTATTTGGCTTCCTTTTCAGTTTCAGCTAGAACATATAACAACTTGAAAATCTAAATATTTTTAAAAGATAGAACTTAAAATAGGATAAGCGCGCTACTAATAATTAATGAATTTCAAATCATCATAAAACCAAAATGCGATGAAGACTCAAAAATACATTCAAAAGTGATATTAAGCAAGTTAGTGAGAGAACTTACAATTGAAAGATGGGCCATCCACGATATATTTACTTCAAAGAATGACTTAGAATTATAACTGAAAGTATATATTTGGTTTTGAAGTATTATTATTCACGTGAAAATATTTAAATTATTCTAGTATTGGCTAATTATAATCCTAAATATTTGAAAAATAATTAATTTTTTTCAATGTGAAATCTTTTTTAAATGGTAAAAAAATCGATCAACATTGCTTGCTCGAACACATGTATTTTCTCTTAAATTTAAAGGGCACATCCTTTGTCCATGATTCGTTAAAGAGTCTTCAAATTAACACAATTTTATTGGAAAAAATAATTGAATCTTTCTTTTACAGATTTGCAACGAAGAGGTTGGTTATATAGTTCCTACAAGAATGGATAATTAATTGGTAATGTAATATCTGAAAATGACCAATATCGAGTGAATATTTTATAATAAATAACTTAATATAAAAAAATTTATAAAGAGCCAATTGTAGGAATTGATGAAAAAAAAAAAGAAATTAGTGTCACTTATTTTGAATATATTTTGTCTTCTATTGAATCCTCTTTGTTTTTTCAAGTTTGGAATTTAAATAATTTAACTCTAAACACTTTAGTGTAAGAGATTTCACTCGATTTTCTGATTTCTTTCATCATCAATGGTCTTTATGAAAAAAATTTATACACCTTAAGAATTGTGCCAACTGGAAAACGATTTCACTTATGTGAAAAACTTGAAAAAAAAGATATTTTTGGTTTATTCAAATTCTGAATGTTACCTTATACTAAATTTTAAATATTTAATTCTAATTAGAATTTTACAATAAGAATTCTCTTTTCCAAATATTTAAAAAATTGAATGGGTAAAAAACATCCATGCAAGGCATGTTCCAAACAATTAGAAAAGCTTGTAAAATTTATTTTTCATGCATGGGGAGTGATTCATTTAGTAATTATTAATGTGATTAAGTAACTTATGACTAGATTCGAGCGGATTGGTGGTGGAGTCAAGAGGTAAAGCTATACTAGAAGCGTGAGTTGAGTTTGGAGCATTCGAGGTAAGTGTTTGTTCTAACTTTGGCTTGAGGGAATAGGATTAGGATGATATTTGCTACTTGCTAATGTGGAGTACGGTGTATAGGCATGGTGACGGTTATCTATGCACCGGAGTCTAGCATGACCGTGAGTCTTGATTGCTTTTAATTCGAATAATGTGACACAAGCTCCTTGTTTATTTGATGAGTTTCATATAATGTGAACGGTTGAGGTAAAATTGTGATTGGTGTACTTTTGGAGCGTTAGCTCGAACATGAATGTGTTAGTTGAGGAAGAATGGATTTAAAAAGGAGAATGTGTTGTGAATACTCCCTTGCCGGGATGTGTAGACTGATATATATATTCTCCCTTGTCGGGATATTTTGGGCTGTTAGTTGTACCCTTGTCGGGTTTGAGTGATATGTTGTTGATTTCCCCTAACGGGACTCTCCTTACAAAATCAGATGTTTCGAATGATATTATGGGATCGTGTGGCATGCCGTCCACTTATATATGATATTATGGGATCGTGTGGCACGTCGTCCACTTATATATGATATTATGGGATCGTGTGGCACGCCGTCCACTTATATATGATATTATGGGATCGTGTGGCACGCCGTCCACTTATATATGATATTATGGGATCGTGTGGCACGCCGTCCACTTATATATGATATTATGGGATCGTGTGGCACGCCGTCCACTTATATATGATATTATGGGATCGTGTGGCATGCCGTCCACTTATATATGATATTATGGGATCGTGTGGCACGCCGTCCACTTATATATGATATTATGGGATCGTGTGGCACGCCGTCCACTTATATATGATATTATGGGATCGTGTGGCACGCCGTCCACTTATATATGATATTATGGGATCGTGTGGCACGCCGTCCACTTATATATGATATTATGGGATCGTGTGGCACGCCGTCCACTTATATATATATATATATATTATGGGAACCGGAGTTTCTTCTGTTTATTTCCGATATTTCATTTTTATCTGTTACTCCCCGATAGCATGTCCCCTCCCAGTTTTACTTTGTATTATCTTGTTATTGTTTTCTTGCACTTGTTGTATATATATCTGTACAGGTTAATTGTGGTAGGTACTGTCTAGCCTCGTCACTACTTCGCCGGGGTTAGGCCAGGCACTTACCAGCACATGGGGTCGGTTGTGCTGATGCTACACTCTGTGCATTTTTGTGCACAGATCAGGGAGCAGCTTACGGACCGCAGCAGCAGGACTTCTGGGAGCTATCTTCAGTCCAGGGACTCTCGAGGTAGCCTAGCTGGCGTTTGCAGGCCGAAGTCCCTTTCCATGTTTTTCGTTTGTTTATCTTGTGTCAGACAAACACGATGTATTTTCCTTTCAGACATTAATTGTAGTATTCTGTAGTAGTCCGTGAGCTAGTGACACCAGACTCTGGGTAGCATTTTGGTTCAAACTTCCGCACTTTTGGTTCTCAGTTGCTTTAGATTTAAAGTCTTTCGCTTAAATTTTGTCTCATTTATTATATTGTTTGGAAGGAAGCAGGAAAAATGTTTTATATATTTGGCTTGCCTAGCTCCGATAGTAGGTGCCATCACGACACCCGATGGTGGGAAATCCGGGTCGTGACAAGTTGGTATCAGAGCACTAGGTTACTTAGGTCACACAACTCACGGACAAGCTCAGTAGAGTCTGAGGGATCGGTACAGAGACATTTGTATTTATCCCGCAGAGGCTACTGAGTTAGGAAAACTTCACCTTGTTCATTCTTGTCGTGCGATTCTGTTTCTCAAGTACTAATTGTCTTTCCACTCTGTTCTTTCGCAGATGTCGAGGACACGTGCTTCCTCTTCTACCGCGCAACAGCCTGAGCCCCCAGCAGCAGCCCCTATTAGGGGCAGAGGGTGAGGCCGAGGCCGTGCCAGAGGCCGAGGCCGTGTCAGAGGCCGAGGTCGGGGCAGAGCTCAGCCCCGAGCAGCATTTCCAGTGACGGAGCCTCAGGTCGATTTTGAGGAGGAGGTTCCGGCTCCAGCTGTTCCAGTGGGCCCAGCTTAGGTCCCAGAGGGTTTCATAGCCACTCCAGTACTTCAGGATGCTTTGGTCCGACTGGTAGGCTTTATGGAGGGCATTTCTAGAGCGGGTTTGCTTCCCGTAGATCCAGCCATATCTCAGGCGGGGGGAGGAGTTCAGACTCCCGATACTCGTACTATAGAGCCGGTAGCTCCTCAGGCTCAGGTTCCCGCAGTTCAGCCAGCCGTGGCAGTTCAGCCAGCTGTGGCAGCCCAGCCAGGTATTGCGGCTCAGTCCAACGATGGTGCGGCTATGTCCGCGGATGCTTTGTGGAGGCTTGATCGTTTCACCAAGCTCTTCACAACCACATATAGTGGCACCCCCTCAGAGGATGCTCAGGATTTCATATTCAGCTGTCATGAGGTTCTACGGACTATGGGCATTGTAGAGACCAATGGGGTCGACTTCGCCACTTTTCGCCTGGCAGGATCCGCCAAGACTTGGTGGAGGGATTTCTGTTTAGCCAGGCCAGCAGGGTCGCCATCATTGACCTGGGATCAGTTTTCAGAGTTATTTCTGGGGAAGTTTCTTCCAGTTACTCAGCGAGATGCTCTTCGCAGGCAGTTTGAGCGTCTCCAGCAGGGTCCTATGACGGTCACCCAGTATGAGGCCCGGTTCATTGATCTTGCTCGTCATGCCATTGTGATACTCCCCACAGAAAGAGAGAGGGTGCGGAGGTTTATTGATGGGTTGGCCCAGCCGATCCGTGTTCAGATGGCCATGAGTGCCGGTAGTGAGATTTTATTTCAGGAGGCGACAGTTGGTGCCTGCCGGATAGAGATGGCACTTGCTCAGGGAGGTGGTTATGGGTCTGATAAGAGACCCCGTCATTCTGGTAGATTCAGTGGTACCTCGTCTGGAGGTAGGGATTCTTATGGTAGAGGCCATCCTTCGAGGCCCTTTCAGTCAGCTCTCCAGGCTTCTCATGGTACACCAGGTGGTCGTGGTTCTCAGCCGCAGTGTTCTGACTAGAAGCTCTTCAGTTCACCATCAACACCTATCAGTGCACCACCACTTCGTTATTCTCAGCAGCCGAGGGCTTGTTATACTTGCGGCAATGTGAGTCACATTGCTAGATATTGCCCTCGAGCTTCCACCAGCTCGCAGCAGCAGGGTCCTCGCCCGATGATCCAGGCACCAGTTGCCCCACAGCCTGCCCAGACAGCTAGAGGCGGGGGTAGAGGACATAGAGGTAGAGGACATAGAGGTAGAGGTAGAGGTCTTAGAGGTGGAGCTTAGACCGCTAGAGGTAGGGGTCAGCCAATAGTAGATCGTCCCAGGGATATGATTCAAGGAGGTGGGGCCCAACCCCGTTGTTATGCTTTGCTAGCCATGCCAGAGGCTGAGTCATCAGATGCTGTGATTACATGTACTATTCTGGTCTGTGATAGGGATGCTTCTGTGCTATTTGATCCCGGATCTACGTATTCATATGTGTCGTCCTATTTTGCACCCTATTTGGTTATGCCTAGTGACTCGTTGAGTATTCCTGTTTATGTGTCAACACCGGTGGGTGATTCTATTGTGGTCGACCAAGTTCATCGTTCTTGTATCGTAGTGTTTGGGGGTCTTGAGACCCGTGTTGATTTGTTGCTTTTGGACATGGTCGACTTCGATGTTATATTGGGGATGGATTGGTTATCCCTGTACCATGCTATCTTGGATTGCCATGCCAAGACCGTGACCTTAGCCTTACCGGATTTACCCCATTTAGAGTGGAGAGGGACTTCTGGTCATTGTACCCGCAGTATTATCTCGTATGTGAAAGCTCGACGTATGGTCGAGAAGGGATGTTTGGCCTACTTGGCATGTGTTCGCGACTAGCGCGGAGGCCCCTTCTATTGATTCTGTGCCCGTTGTTTGGGAGTTTCCTGAGGTTTTCCCTTCAGACTTGCCGGGTATGCCGCCCGACAGGGATATCGACTTTTGTATTGATTTGGCTCCGGGCACTCAACCCATTTCTATCCCGCCATATCGTATGGCCCTGCCGGAGTTGAAAGAGTTAAAGGAATAGCTGTAGGATTTGCTTGAGAAAGGTTTCATTAGACCCAGTGTTTTGCCTTGGGGCGCACCGGTGTTATTTGTGAAGAAAAAGGATGGTTCGATGAGAATGTGCATCGATTACCAGCAATTGAACAAGGTTACAATTAAGAATAAGTATCCACTGCCGAGGATTGATGATTTATTCGACCAGCTTCAAGGTGCGAGGGTGTTCTCGAAGATAGATTTGAGATCTGGTTATCATCAACTGAGGATTAGGGCGTCTGATGTCCCTAAGACAACATTTCATACTCGGTATGGGCATTATGAGTTTTTGGTCATGTCATTTGGGTTGACCGATGCCCCAGCAGCATTTATGGAATTGATGAACCGAGTGTTAAGGCCCTATCTGGATTGGTTCGTGATTGTTTTCATTGACGATATTTTGATATACTCCCGCAGTCAGGAGGAGCATGAGCAACACCTCAGAGTGGTTCTTCAGAACCTGAGGTTAGTCAGTTGTATGCAAAGTTCTCAAAGTGCGAGTTTTGGTTGAATTCGGTCGCATTCCTGGGTCATGTCATATCAACAGCAGGTATTCAGGTAGACCCGAAGAAGATAGAGGCAGTCAAGAACTGGCCTCGACCAGCTTCAGCTGCGGAGATTCGGAGTTTCCTGGGGTTAGCAGGTTACTATCGTCGGTTCGTGGAGGGATTTTCATCCATTGCAGCCCCTATGACCAGATTGACCCAGAAGGGTGCCTAGTTCAGGTGGTCGGACGAGTGTGAGGCGAGCTTTCAGAAGCTCAAGACGGCTCTGACTACGACACCGGTATTGGTTTTGCCCACAGGTTCAGGACCATATACGGTCTATTGCGATGCGTCTCGTATTGGGCTTGGTGCAGTGTTGATGCCGGAAGGCAAAGTCATTGCTTATGCTTCGAGGCAGTTGAAGATCCACGAGAAGAATTATCCGGTTCATGATCTCGAGTTGGCAGCCATTGTTCATGCCCTGAAGATCTGGAGGCATTACTTATATGGCGTGATGTGTGAGGTTTACACTGATCACAAGAGTCTTCAGTATTTGTTCAAGCAGAAAGAGTTGAATTTGAGGCAGAGGAGGTGGTTAGAGTTGCTAAAGGATTATGATGTTACTATCTTATACCACCCGGGGAAGGCCAATGTGGTGGCCGATGCATTGAGCAGGAAGTCCGCCAGCATGGGTAGTCTTGCTTATATTCCAGTCAGCCAGAGATCGCTTGCTTTGGATGTTCAGGCCTTGGCCAATCGTCTTGTGAGGTTGGATATTTCTGAGCCTAGCAGAGTGTTAGCTTGCACGGTTGCTCGTTCCTCACTATTAGAGCGTATCCGCGAGCGGCAGTTTGAGGATCCCCATTTGTGTGTCTTGAGAGACACAGTGCAGCGTGAAGGTGCCAAGAAAGTAACCTTAGATGATGATGGTGTATTGAGATTGCAGGGGCGAGTTTGTGTGCCCAATGTTGATGGGATTCGAGAGTTGATCTTAGCAGAGGCCCACAGTTCTCGGTATTCTATTCACCCGGGCGCCGCGAAGATGTATCAGGATCTGAGGCAGCACTATTGGTGGCGTAAGATGAAGAAAGACATCGTTGTGCATGTGGCTCGGTGTTTGAATTGTCAGCAGGTTAAGTACGAGCATCAAAGACCTGGTGGTCTATTTCAGAGGATTGCACTTCCCGAGTGGAAGTGGGAGAGGATTACGATGGATTTCGTTACTGGACTTCCGATGACTCGGAAAAAGTTTGATGCAGTTTGGGTCATTGTTGATAGGCTGACCAAGTCAGCGCATTTTGTTCCTGTTGCAGCCACCTATTCGTCCGAAAGGTTAGCCGAGATTTATATCAGGGAGATTGTTCGCCTTCATGGGGTGCCGCTATCTATCATTTCGGATCGAGGTACGCAGTTTACCTCAAATTTTTGGAGAGCGGTTAAGCGAGAGTTGGGCACCCAGGTTGAGTTGAGTACAACATTTCATCCCCAGACGGACGGTCAGTCAGAGAGGACTATTCAGATTCTTGAGGACATGCTCCGAGCCTGTGTCATTGATTTTGGAGGCTCGTGGGACCAGTTTTTGCCTTTAGCAGAGTTCGCCTACAACAACAACTACCAGTCCAACAGTCAGATGGCTCCGTATGAGGCGTTGTATGGTAGGCAATGTTGGTCTCCAGTTGGATGGTTTGAGCCGGGAGAGGCTTGATTATTGGGTACGAATCTGGTTCAGGAGGCCTTGGACAAGGTCAGGATTATTCAGGATAGACTTCGTACAACTCAGTCCAGACAAAAGAGTTATGCAGACCGCAAGGTCAGAGATGTTGCTTTCATGGTTGGGGAGCGGGTATTTCTCCGTGTATCGCCTATGAAGGGCGTGATGAGATTTGGGAAGAAGGGCAAGCTCAGCCCTAGGTTCATCGGTCCATTTGAGATTCTTGATCGTGTGGGAGAGGTGGCTTATAGACTTGCCTTGCCACCTAGCTTGTCAGCTGTGCATCCCGTGTTTCATGTATCTATGCTCCGGAAGTATCGCGGAGATCCATCGCACGTGTTAGATTTCAGCACTGTCCAATTGGACAAGGATCTGTCATATGAGGAGGAGCCGGTGGCTATTCTAGACCGGCAGGTTCGACAGTTGAGGTCGAAGAGTTTTCCTTCGGTGCGTGTTCAGTGGAGAGGTCAGCCTCCTGAGGCATCGACCTGGGAGTCCGAGTCCGATATGCGGAGCCGTTATCCTCATTTATTTCCCGACTCAGGTACTTCTTTCTTTTGTCCGTTCGAGGACGAACGGTTATTTTAGAGGTGGATAATGTGACAACCCGAAGGGTCATCACTGTAGTTCTTCCTTGTTCTACACTTTCGAGGCCTTGAAAACCTCGCTTTTAGTTGCCTCGATTGGCGTGCGCAGTTCGGGCGCGTATCCAGAAAGTTTTTATGATAGAATATGTGAATTATGTGAAATATTTGATGAATTTTGATATTAATATGCATAATACTGACTTCGGTCAACATTTTGGGTAAACGGACCCGGACTTGTGATTCGACGGTCCCGGAGGGTCCGTAGAAAAATATGGGACTTGGGCGTGTGCCCGGAATTAAATTCCGAGGTCCCAAGCCCGATAAATGAATTTTTGAAAGAAATTGTTTTTCTGAAATTTGATATGAAAATTTGAAATGAAAAGGAGTTAGAAAATATAGGTATCGGGCTCGTATTTTGGTTCCGACGCTCGGTACAAATCTTAAATATGTGTTAAGCACTATCTATAAAGTTTGGCTAAAAACGGACGTCATATGACGTGTTTCGGACTAAAAAATGGAGAATTTGAGTTATGAAAGTTGAAGAAAGAAAATCATGTGTTTGAGGCCTGACCCTATGTATATGATGTTATTTTGGCGATTTGATCGCACGAGTAAGTCCGTAAGATGTTTTAAGGTTGTGTGCATGTTTGGTTTGGAGCCCCGAGGGCTTGGGTGAGTTTTGAATGGGGCCCGGGAGGTCTTGGACTTAAGAAAATGCAGGTTCAGGTGTTGCAGACACCAGCGCGGCCGCAGTCATTTTTCGCGCGGTCCGCGAGCGCACCAAAATAGTGCGGTCCGCGCTGGAAGGGTTCAGAGAAGCCCCAATTTTTCTCCCACTCGGCGCGGCCGCAACACATTTTTGTGCGGTCCGCGCCAGGTCCTCAGAAAGTATACAAGTTCGGAAAATCTCAGCCATTTTTCACTTTTCAAAAACACAAAACCTAAGAGGCGATTTTCCAAACAAATTTTCTTCTCCAAAACGATTGGTAAGTGATTTCTAACTTAATTTCTTTATTCCTTAACATCTTTTAACATAATTTTAACTTCAAATCAAAGATTTTGAGGGGTGAAATTGGGTAGAACCTAGGTTTTCTACAAATTGAGAAGTTGGACCTCAATTTGGGGTCCGATTTAAAAACAAGTCATATATTTGGATTCATGGGGGAATGGGTAACCGGGTTTTGGTCCGAACTCGAGTTTCGACCACGTGGGTCCGGGGGTGTTTTTGACCATTTTGGGAAAAACCTTGTAAAATTTATTTTTCATGCATGGGGAGTGATTCATTTAGTAATTATTAATGTGATTAAGTAACTTATGACTAGATTCGAGCGGATTGGTGGTGGAATCAAGAGGTAAAGCTATACTAGAAGCGTGAGTTGAGTTTGGAGCATTCGAGGTAAGTGTTTGTTCTAACTTTGGCTTGAGGGAATAGGATTAGGATGATATTTGCTACTTGCTAATGTGGAGTACGGTGTATAGGCATGGTGACGGTTATCTATGCACCAGAGTCTAGCATGACCGTGAGTCTTAATTGCTTTTAATTCGAATAACGTGACACAACCTCCTTGTTTATTTGATGAGTTTCATATAATGTGAACGGTTGAGGTAAAATTGTGATTGGTGTACTTTTGGAGCGTTAGCTCGAACATGAATGTGTTAGTTGAGGAAGAATGGATTTAAAAAGGAGAATGTGTTGTGAATACTCCCTTGCCGGGATGTGTAGACTGATATATATATTCTCCCTTGTCGGGATATTTTGGGCTGTTAGCTGTACCCTTGCCGGGTTAAAGGTATTGAGTTGTTATTCTCCCCTGAAGGGGTCTACTATATGAAGTCAGATATTATGAACTATATTATGGGATCGTGTGGCACGCCGTCCACTTATATATGATATTATGGGATCGTGTGGCACGCCGTCCACTTATATATGATAATATGGGATCGTGTGGTATGCCGTCCACTTATATATGATATTATGGGATCGTGTGGCACGCCGTCCACTTATATATGATATTATGGGATCGTGTGGCACGCCGTCCACTTATATATAATATTATGGGATCGTGTGTCACGCCGTACACTTATATATATATATATCATGGGAACCAGAGTTTCTTCTGTTTATTTCTGATATTTTATTTTTATCTGTTACTCCCCGATAGCATGTCCCCTCCCAGTTTTACTTTGTATTATCTTGTTATTGTTTTCTTGCACTTGTTGTATATATATCTGTACAGGTTAATTGTGGTAGGTACTGTCTAGCCTCGTCACTACTTCGCCGGGGTTAGGCCAGACACTTACCAGCACATGGGGTCGGTTCTGCTGATGCTACACTCTGTGCATTTTTGTGCACAGATCAGGGAGAAGCTTACGGACCGCAGCAGTAGGACTTCTGGGAGCTATCTTCAGTCCAGGGACTCTCGAGGTAGTGTAGCTGGCATTCGCAGGCCGAAGTCCCTTTCCATGTTTTTCATTTGTTTATCTTGTGTCAGACAAACACGATGTATTTTCCTTTCAGACATTGATTGTAGTATTCTGTAGTAGTCCGTGAGCTAGTGACACCAGACTCTGGGTAGCATTTTGGTTCAAACTTCCGCACTTTTGGTTCTCAGTTGCTTTAGATTTAAAGTCTTCCGCTTAAATTTTGTCTCGTTATTATATTGTTTGGAAGGAAGCAGGAAAAATGTTTTATATATTTGGCTTGCCTAGCTCCGATAGTAGGCGCCATCACGACACCCGATGGTGGGAAATCTGGGTCGTGACAGAAATGAATAGCTTTTAATTTTTTCTTTTTTTCTCTATATTAACTATTTTATACTTTTTATCTCCTTAATTAGGGAATACCTCTATGGAGCTTGTGCTGAAATTGAGTGCATGTATTGGTGTTTTTGTATGGGGTAAAATATGTTCCTATTTTAATGATCGTATGGGAAAACGATACGTGGAACCGAAGGTAGAAGATAGCTAAACCCGAAGACAATGATCTCGCTTGTTACCGGAGGGAATGATACTCATAACGATAAATTAATGCCGCCATCCGGTAGTATTCAATGAAGAATTTTCTACAGCATTAAGTGCATGATCCGTTATAGAGAATATATCATTTATTGCCTGCCGTTACATATCCTTCAATGACCCTTATAATTGTAATTAAAGAAGAGCTTAATCATAGGACCTTGTTCTCTAGGTGCAGCTATAAACAATGAGTTCTATCATTATTGTAAAGGGGACGAATTTTCTGACAAATAGGCATTATATTCTATCAAAAGCTTAATAACACTTTGCTTTCTTGCTTATTTGTGTTATTCTTATTGCTCCCGGTAGCTCTACGCTTGGAACTACGATATCTGCCGTCCATTTTAATTTTAAGGATACGTCTTATATTTTTGTTTAGTTTATCTATTATTTTTGAATCAAATTAATTCACTTATCTATAAACCACGTATAAATTTAACTATACCATTTTACGGGTAAACAGTTTGGCGGCCATTGTGGGGCATAGAGAGTCGTTAATTGAATTGATTCCTGCATCTGTTACTAACTTATTTGATTCTTTTTTCTTAGCAAAAATCATTAAAAGTAGCAGATAATGGTGTTAACAACACACATAACGTTGAGGCCCAAAGAAATCAGCCTTAAAACAAGAATACAATTAGTGATACTCGCAATGAGAGAAACGAGACCAAGCCGGTCCACGACGGCCGATATTTGTGACATGTTCGGGTGGCAACTCTTGATGATACTGAAGAAGAGCACGTCATCGAAGCGGTCAGGGTCTTGCAAGAGCAAAAAGAGGCCATTATAGTCCATCTCACACGGCAGGATAAGGTCTTAGGAAACTAAAGCAGGCATTGTCGGACGCTTCCAACAATGCAAATAAGTGAGGCCCGGTTATTTCCGGTGCTCCCGTAAATCGAACTACGCAAAGGGTCAACAATAACACCCCGAGGGGTGAGGCCGGCTCCGATGAGGACGAGTGAAATGGATCTGATCATAACAACGAGAGTGATCTCTTTAATATCAGACTCATGCTATTTATGAGGGAGGTAAACACCCGAATGGATCAAATTTTAGGCGTGCCACCAGTGCTGAAAGGGCCGGGTTCAAGGAAATACATGCAATTGCCATACAAACCAAGTGCGATACCAGAACTGATGCTGAAGCGGTTTAAATTGCTAGACGTGCCGAAGTATGATGGGACTTCGGATACTCAGGAGCATATCACCACTTATACAACGACGGTGAAGGGAAAAGATTTAGCTCCCCACGAGATCGTGATATGATTCTTTGAGTTAACAAAGAACCAACCGATCAGGATCAAGATCTTGAAATGAAAACGTGGTTTGTAGGTTGATTTCAAGAAATAACGTATCTCAAGTTTTAGGATTCGGAATATGATGATTCAAAAACGAGGTGAGGATGACAATCTAAACTATAAGAAAGACCATTTACTCATTCAAAACAAGTAAATAGTGATGCTACATCAGTTCAATAAAAGTTATGATTCTATGATATCAAAAGAACGAATTTAGATCAAGAAACATATTCTTGAAAGATCAAGAACTAAACAAGTTCCTAAAGTCACCACTTGGAATCAATTAAAGTGATAAATAAACACTACACGTAACTGGAAACAAGATAAAGACTATCACCACCTTGTTTGGAACCAAAAACAAGGATAAAGAAGACAAAATAGATAAAAACACTCTATTGTAAAACTAGGGAAAGCCTAAAAAACGTGAATTATTTATTCTACAAGGAAAGAGAAACCTTTATATTGGCTTAGGTCTCTTCTTTGATAACTACAATTCTTATTCTATTAAGGAAATAAAATAACTAAAGACAAGAAAAGTAAAATCCATATTCTACAAGGGAAAAAAACTAGAATCCTACTAAAAGGAAAATCCTTATTCTAAAAGGAATAAAATAAATCCTATTTTAAGAAGGAAAGAATATTGTCTTCTTGAAATCAATCTTGAGTTTCTTGGACTTCTTGTGCTTCTTAAAAAAAAGTCCATATGTTTGGACTTGAGCTCTAAAACATGATCTTGGTCAAAATTAATAAAATTTAATACAACTTATTTTACATCATTCTCCCCTAGTTGAGAAAGACTCATCCTTGAGTCAAGATGCTCCAAAATGGCACAATGATGTGATTCTTCAAGTTATCAAAGAACCAACTGACCAGGATCAAGATCTTGAAACATAAATGTTGTAATGTGGGTCGATTTCAAGAAACGTATCTCAAATTTTAGGACTCAGAATCTGATGATTCAAAAATGAGGTAAAAGATGACAATCTAAACTATAAGAAAAGACTATTTACTCTTTCAAAATAAGTAAATATTGATGCTGCACCAGTTCAATGAAAGTTATGATTCTATGACATCAAAAGAATGAATTTAGATCAAGAAATATATTTTTGAAAAAGAAAAAAAAGAACTAAACAAGATCCTAAAGTCACCATTTGGAATCAATTAATGTAATAAAGAAATACCACACACAACTGAAAACAAGATAAAGACTATTACCACATTGCTTGGAACCAAAAATAAGGATAAAGAAGACAAAATAGAGAAAAACACTATATTGTAAAACTAGGGCAAACCTCAAAAACATGAATTCTTTTTTCTACAAGGCAAGAGAACCCTTTATATAGGCTTATGTCTCTTCTTTGATGACTACAATTCCTATTCTAATAAGAAAATAAAATAACTAAAGACAAGAAAAGTAAAATCCCTATTCTACAAGAAAAAGAAACTAGAATTCTACTAAAAGGAAAATCCTTATTCTAAAAGGAATAAATAAATCCTATTTTAAGGAATCTTTGTTTCTTGAAATCAATCTTGAGCTTCTTGAAAATGAGTCCATATGTTTGGACTTGAGCTCTAAAATATGATCTTGGCCAAAATTAATAATACTTGACATAGATTCTTCGTTTACATCACATAAGATTGGAAATTTCCATGATTTAATTGAACTCATATTCACTAGGCTCTAAGTTACATTTTTCTAACTTGTCAAAGAGCTTCATCTTATTGTAACAAACTTACCATGTGGCCGAACTAAATCCCACTTTCTCAATAGTAACTTTGTACCAATATTTCTACAATAAATCCTCCTAAATAGATTTTCAAACACTAATCCATAATTATAAGTTATTTTCAATTTTATCTTTATGAATCTTCAACTTCTCCATATCAATGTGGTTCTTATGGGATATGCCCAAAAAGTCGATTTAGTACCACAAAAACCTTTAAAAGAATCGAATTAAAGTACCTTTGGATCAAGCTTGGAGATCGAAGTATATCTTCTTGATCTTTAGCTAGATCATAACCATTGATGGAATTTGTGTTGAGATTTCATGTTGCTACGTGTTCTTGAAAATATTCATCCTTTGGGGGCAAGAAAAAAGTTGGAACAAAATATGAACTCAAACCCTCTATTATAGACTCTCTTTTAAGCAATCCTTCATCTCGTATTTGTAAAATTTTATGGACTTTTGGATTAATACAATATGTTGCCTCATTTGGAAGGATAGAATCAACAATCAAATCAATGTTATGTTGAGTATCTCTATTAGGTGAAAAGTTAAGCTCACATATGGGATGCTCCAATGGATCATCATCAAACTTCGGAGGTAAATCCTTAACTTGTGTATCTAGTGCATGCTCCTTCTCCTTGTGCTCTTCCATTGTAATACCATCATTTAATGACTTTTCTCTATTGATTGGACAACTTGTTTGTAATTTTCTTACAAAATAATCATCCTTGGGCTTCAAACGTTTAGCAATTTTTTCTGGATTCAATGGTACTAAAATATTCTTACGTCCATCCTTTGTAAAAAAAATAGGTATTAAGGTTTTCATCAAATTTAGCACACCTATCATACACCCATGATCTTCCAAGTAATAAGTGACAAACATCCATCTTCACTACGTCACACAAAATATGGTCTTTATAGATCTTACCAATAGAAAAAGATATTAGGCAGTGATGCGTTATCTCTAAACCACCATCATCATCAACTTCGATGGTGTAAGGATATGGATGAATTTTGGTTGATAAATCAAGTTTAGTAACCATCTTTCAAAAATGATATTTATGTGACTCCCACGATCAATGATCAATGAACAAATTTTACCATATGAGGTACATCTGGTGTGGAAAAGAGATTCTTGTTGCCACGGTTCTTTATCTTCTTGAACCAATAATGTTCCTCTTGGTTGAATCTTGGCCATGATAAATTCGTCAACTCGAGACCTGTGAATTGTAGCTCTGATACCAAATTGATTTGATTCTTCGATTTAATAAAGAACCAACCGACAGGATCAAGATGTTGAAGCGAAAACGTGGTTTGTGGGTTATTTTCAAGAAACAAAGTATCTCAAGTTTTAGGACTCAGAATATGATGATTAAAAAATGAGGTGAAAGATGGTGATCTGGACTACAAAAAAAGACTATTTACTCATTTAAAACAAGTAAATATTGATGCTGCACTAGTTCAATGAATGTTATTATTCTATGATATCAAAAGAACAAATTTAGATCAAGAAACTTATTCTTGAAAGACAAAGAACTAAACAAGTTCCTAAAGTCACCACTTGAAATTAATTAACGTGATAAAGAAACACCACACGCAACTGAAAATAAGATAAAGACTATCACCAACTTGCTTGGAACCAAAAACAAGGATAAAGCAGGAAAAACAGAGAAAAATACTATATTGTAAATCTAGGGTGTTAGATTATATGAGTCCACCAAAATATAGAGCACCTGATCTTTTGTGAGTTTCTACTAAGAATAGTAAGTAAAAGAGACAAGGAATTCTACGTGGAAAAATCCAACACAAGGGGATAAAAACCACGACCTACACTTGTAGGCTTTCAACTTCACTAACTTGTAATCTCACTATTACAAGCCACTTTGTAATAACTTTATTACAAAGACTTCAACTTAATTAACTTGTGATGCTCTTACCACAAGCCACTTTGTGACTCTCTAGTTACAAAGACTTTAAACTTATGACTAAACCTAGTCACAACATAAACTCAGAAATTTTACGAATTTTGGGTTTCCTAAAACATAGCTTCTAAGAAAGCAAGATAGGAGTTACAATGAAGAACAAATAACAAGATTACAACTCAACTACGGATACACATAGACTCATTGTGAAACTGATCCTTTAGTGGAGTTGTCTTCTTGTTCTTGACACACCAGTGACTTTAATGCCGGATGAACACTTTAGTGCTTGAGAGAATATCACTAAATGTACAAGTGAATATGTTGTGCCTTGCACCAGGTTGTTATACTACAAAAGACATCACAATGGTGATGTCAATTCTTGGTACACGCTTATTCCCAATAAGAAGTGACTATTGCACTGTCGCATGTACAATTGCGGACAATCACTTTTTGCAGTTGCGTTCCAGCTGTATAGTTGACTTGTACTTATGCCAGAGAACCCGAAGGGACTAGATCCATGTTGTGTTCCTCTTTGTAACAGTTGCAGATAGTCACTTTCTGCTGTTACGTTCCAGTTGTACAATTGACTTGTACTTCTGTCCGAGAACCCTAAGGGACCAGGTCCCTATTGTATTCTTCCTTGTGGTTGTTCACTCATTTGCTGGAGATCAGACCGGACATTGTTCATTTGAAATGTATACCAGGTGGATCAG
This sequence comes from Nicotiana sylvestris, assembly GCF_000393655.2. Lineage (NCBI taxonomy): Eukaryota > Viridiplantae > Streptophyta > Magnoliopsida > Solanales > Solanaceae > Nicotiana > Nicotiana sylvestris. The sequence continues at coordinate 102,687,016 of NC_091066.1, forward strand.
GTTCTCTATCTGGTTCTTGATAATAAGTTTATTAGATCATCAAAATATAAGAAGCATAAGGCAAAGACATTGAAAACCCATCAATTTTCCCCTTTTTAATGATGACAAACTTAAGCATTGGTAGTATTTGTTTAGAGCAAAAATAACCAGATAAGCTACCATAAATGACACAAGTTCCCCCCTGCCCTTTTGCTTTTGATTCGCCCTTGCATCAAGTTTCCACACAAGTTTCCCATAACCAAATAAGGTACCAGAAACTTTACAAGTTCCCCATAAACTTTTGCTTTTGATTCCCCCTTGCATCAAATTTCCACACAAGTTCCCCCTGACCCCCCTGACCTTTTCCCCCTTTTGGCATCATTGAAAAGCTACACAAGCAGGCAGTCAATGTAAAGAAGTCTAACACAGCCAACTCATGCCACATATGTGCACATAACATGACAGAAAAGAGAAGCCAGAAGAAAACATCATTGTACAAGAACAAAGGAGAGCTGTTTCATTTATATTAATAATGGACTGAGCAAAACATGAGCAGTAATGGTGAAATCCAGCATGCCATCACAAAAAGACAAACAAAAAGAAAACAACAGCCGTAAAACATCAGATAAAAAGATAGCTGGACACTGAGAGGATCCCATGGGGCACTAGAAGAGGGAGGCTTGGAAGAGGAGGCATCAATGGTTTTGAGAACTAGGTCCAGTCGGGCATTTACAGAGAGTTGTTCTTCAAGCAGTTTTGCACGAAGCTTATCATTTTCCGTCAGGCGAGCAACTTATTCATTAACGCAACCGGGTCCTTTAACTGCTTGACTGAGCTGAGTTTCTAGTGTGGCATTCTGAGCCCTCAACCTTCTGATCTCTTCAAAAGCTGCATTTTGATCATTGATCAGCTGAGAAATGGTCCAGATGCTTCCACCAACTCTTTCTACGCACTCACATTTTCTAGAGTGGTTTTAGAGAAGGTTTGCTTGCGTGTGCCTACTCTGGGATTACCCAAGGGGACCTTGTAAAATCTGAACACTTGAGTGAGGAGAAAGCCATATGGTATCCCATGATTCCTACCTTTAAAGTTTGCCACCTTTTGCATATGATCTATCATGATTGCTGGCAGATTGATTGGGACAAGCTCATCAAGCGCCTCTATTAAGACCATATCCGATTTTGTAGCAATAGACTGCCTCTCAGAACGAGGTAGGAGCACCTTATTGACTAGTTCAAAAAGAAGCTGATACTCAGGAAGTAATACCTTCTTATGCAGCTGTTCCCCCTGCAGAATTGCTTGCTCTTTCATGATAGCTATCCTAAAGTTGACACGACAAACACCTTTGACTGAGGACATTCCTTCACATGGAATTTTGAGAACCTTTCCAAATGCTGAAGCATCGAGTACAATGTCTACTCTATTTACTAGCGCACAAATGTGATCCCCCTCAATAGTGAAGAGAGATGTGTAGAAATTTTGTACCGTATCTTCGTACACCAGAGGCATGCTCCATTGGAACAAGTGCTCCCATTGTTGAAATTCCACTATCTCTAGAATTTGCCTCATACCAGCCATTTCTGAAACTGCTGGGTCAAACGTATGACCCCATAAGACTTTTTGAGTTCTTAATCTCTCCTGCCAAAGACCACTGTCACTAGGTATGGTCCTCAGATAACCAGGTTCCTTTACCGTTTCCCATTTTCGTTTTCTAGATCCTTCAACAGACTTTCCTTTCCAACTTACTAGCCCCACAATATCATCTTCAGACATGGCTTGTTCAACTGGACTCTTCTTAGACTTGCTGCTGCCCTTCACGGATACACCATTTTGTTTCTCAATAGCTTTATCGGAAGCTTCATGCACAGACTTTTGATCTTCTATAGATTGTTTCACTAAGGAACCAGGTTCCTTTAGAGCATTTTTGTCAACCCCACCTACTGGAATGCTCTTGTCAGTAACAAATTCCCCTTGATTCATCAACCTCTTTTTCCTTGTCTTGACACTCCTCCTATATTTCTGCAATGTAGACTCAAAGCCCTCTTTCTGCTGTGACCTGATAGCAGGTGGCTTGGAGGAGGATTCTAAGAACTTAGGATGATTAGGAGGTGTAGGAGTGAGTTTGCCTGGAAGAGAATCAGGTTCTTCAGCAGGTTTTTCTGGGAACGTCTCATGATCCAAGGACTCGAGGAGTACTATGGTTCTTACATCGCCTAGGAATGGAGTTTCTTCCCCCTGATACTTAGACAAGAGATATGCTCCTTCATTCATCAGACTCTCATCAGTGATAGCCATGATGTTATGCGCTGCTTCCTTTTCTGGTGACTCTGTTAGAGTCACTAAGTTCAAAATGGAGGAGTTCAGATACTGATCAGGATCATCCTCAGAGACCTCTGACACTTGAGAGGTAAAACTTCCTGAGTGTTCTTTGATGAGATCAGAAGAATGACGAGACGTAGGGTTTTCAATACATGGAAGGGAAACATGGTTTGTCAGAAAAGGAAAAACTATAGGAAAAGAAGAGGAACCAGGTGTGGATACAGTAATATTGGAAAGAGTGGAATAATGAATTTCTGGGGATGAGTTTTTAAAAAGATTTTAGCAGCTCTTCTTTCGCATTTCATAATTGTACTTTTAGCTTCTATGATCGTCATGTGGGTTTACCTGGAACGGTATCAATGTGAGTTAGGCTTGGCCAGAAAACACTTTAGCTATTTTTACATAAAGGTGTTTTTCATAGACAACTGATGGAGAATCAGATTCTCCATTAGACTTTAATAACCCCAGCTTCAACTTGTTTCTTCCAAAATGTTCCCTACTCAAGGCTTTGGTGAAGATATCTGGAATTTGATTTTCTGTGCTACAGGATTTGCACGGATCAACCCTTTCTCCACATTGACCCTTAGAAGATAATGCTTCACCTCAAGGTGCTTGGTCCTCTTGTTTTGAACTGGATCCTTGATCAGGTTGAGTGCATGGGTATTGTCACATAGAAAAGGCATTCCATCAGAAAATACCCCAAAATCTCCCAATTGCTGCTTAGTTCATAGAGGTTGAGCACAACAGGATGCTGCCACTACATATTATACTTCAGTTGTTGATGAATCTATTGAGTTTTTCTTTCTTGTGCCCTAAGAGATGAGACATGATCATGACAAGAGAGCCATTCCAGAAGTGCTTTTCCTGTCCACAAGATAACCTGCATAGTTAGCATCAACATACCCAATAAGGTTAAAACTGTCACCTGAGGGGTAATACAGGACCAGATACCGTGTTCCCTTAAGGTATCTCAAACTTATTTTGGTAGCCTTCAAGTAGGATTCCAAACTTATTTTTGGTATCTCAAACTTATTTTGGTAGCCTTCAAGTAGGATTCCTTGGGACTTGATTTTGGATTCTGTTCTGGAGTGGAAATACATAAGGGACTGGGGAGTTTTTTTTTGAATTTTCGATTCTTGTCTAAACCCAGAATGAAGAGGAGTGATTATGTTATTAGGTATATGGGAGCTTTTGTGTTTCCAGTTTGGGACTGAGGTTTGATTGGTAGAGGAACTTGGTAGGTTAATTGGATTTCCTTGCACTCCTTGTTCTGTTCCTTGTGGAGTGCCTTGCACTGCATCTCCACTCTTTCTTCAGCTTCAGTGGTAGTAATTGAAGTACAAGGTTCCTTGTGAGAAGTGGAAGAGGATGTTGCATTGTCTTTCACCTGTCTCTTTCATGTTACTCATCATATCAGACTTCCCATGTGAAACCTTAGATATTTCCCAAGGACCAGAGATGGTTCATTATATTGATCATCACTGTTTCCTCCTTTGTTAGAGGAAGGTGTCTCGTTGAATAGCACATGAACACTTCTTTCCACCCAGTGTGCCCTTTTATTGTAGACTTTGTGGCCTTTGCTCTGTGGGAAGTATCCCAGAAGGATTCCTTCATCACCTTTTGCATTAAACTTCCCAAATTGTTCCTTCCCCTTGTTGAGAACATGGCATTTTCATTCAAAAGGTTCTTAGATGAGTTGTCTTTGGTTTTCTTCAATTTGGCAGCTCATAATGGGTTTTGTTCAGGAGGGACCTGATCATACACCTATTCACCAAGTAGCAAGCAATATTTATTGCTTATTCCCAGAAGTTTTTGGCGATTCCACTGTCGATGAGCATTGTCCATGCCATGTTTTCCAGAGTTCAGTTCTTTCTTTCAGCAACACCATTTTGCTGTGGAGTCCTTGGTGTTGAGAAGTTGTGTGTGATTCCATTTTTGTCACAAGCTCATCAAATTTGACATTGTCAAATACTGTCCCGTGGTCAGATCTGATGCATACTACCTTCAATTTTATCTTCACTTGGATCTTCTTGACAAAGGCCATAAATACCTCGAAAATCTCATCCTTTGTTCTAAGAACCAGTGTCCAGGTGAATCTTGAATTTGGCAGACCACGAACCAGGTCCTTCTGAATTAATTTATTCATAAGTGAGAAGCTTGCATGCCCCAATCTTCCATACCAAAGTTTTGAGTCATCATCAACTGACTTCAAGCATCTCATATCACCAGCTTGTAGTGATTCAAAGTCAGCAACATAGATGTTCTTGTTTCTTTTGGCCACTAAGACCACTTTGCCAGTTACCAGATTGGTAACTATGTACACTTTTGATAAGAACTCTACTTTGTTCCCTTTATCATAGATTTTAGAAACATTTAGGAGACAGTACTTCAGGCCATCCACATAGTACACGTTCTCAAATGAGTGTCAAAGAGACTTTCCAACTTTTCCAACACTGAGAATATACCCCCTCTTTTTCTCAAAGGATACATTCCCTTCATGCAGGTCTTTCAGTGAGAAGAAATCCATGGTGCTTCCAGTTACGTGGTTTGAGCATCCACTGTCCATGGTCCATTGCAATTCCCTTCCTCTCACTGTTCCCTGCACATGCAAATTATGGGTTAGATTTAGGAACCCAAACTAGTTTGGGTCCCTTATTATGATAAAAGGGATGGATAAGGGCTTTTCTAGTCCATGCAGGCAACATTCGTTTCTTGCGCGCGGTATCTGGTCCCTTGTTAGTAGTCACTTTTTTAGTAAGCACTTTTTTAGTAAACAATATGTTTTACTTACGCCAAGCAATAAAGAATACCCCCTTTTGGCATTTTTTATTTCGGGAAAGGTTCTTTCAAATATCCTCGCAACAAATATTTCTCCATCAAATGTGTCCCGATATGTACTCTGGGACTTAGCATCAGCAACTCGACAACTTGCATGACCCCAGGGTCGGAACTCCGAGATCATCAAGCCCCTGGAAGGCAACTCTAAGCTCATGAGAAGCTGTCTTCAAGCTTAAACAAACTCGATGACTGCTATCAATCGCCATACAACTGGAAAAATCCAAAACTGTAAGACCCTAACGGGCAGCCTCGGCATAACCAGATATATTCTACAAACTGTAAGACCTCAATATGCATGACAAATTGTAAGACCTCAACAGGCATGACAAAACTGTAAGACCTCAACAGGCATGACAAAACTGTAAGACCTCAACAGGCATGACAAAACTATAAGACCTCAACAAGCATGACAAAACTGTAAGACCTCAACAGGCATGACAAAACTATAAGACCTCAACACGCATGAAAATCCTGATATTTAGGCTATACGTCGCATTTGTAAGAATCCCTAAAGGGCATGCCCTCGATGTAGATGCCTAAACTATCGCTATGGATCAAAAATAGCTACGGCTAGATGTATATGACTATGGTTAAAACGGCTGATACAACCAAAATGACACGACTCGGGGACGCCCAACTGTTGCTAAAAAATCACAGGCCACTACTCCGAATATACTTCGGAAAGAACCGGTTAAAACAGGCTTCCCTCCACAGGCAAAAACGAGCTCCGACAATGTTGGCTCCAAAATGCAAGAGCGTCGCTCTACTCGACCTATGAGCTATGAACCTTACGAGGTGCTCGAAACACTACAAACAACGACTTGAAATCGAGGTTCCTCTGGAACCGACGACGGGTTAGGCAAAAATACTACAAAAGACCTTAATATGCGGATACAAAGCCTACACAAAGCCCGCGGGCAAAAAACAACGTAAGAGCCATTGTTGCCAACTAAGCAATCCTACAGGCCACATATTGAAAGGTCTCTACGACCAAACAACGTAAGAGCCATTGTCACCGGCTAAAAAATCTTAGCAACTTGAGGATTAAAATGAGATCAAATCGTAACCTGATTCGGAGACCGGATCCAAAATAGTTAAATATGCAAGCCTACGAGCCACATATTAAAAGGTCTCTATGACCAAACGGCATAAGTGCCACCGTCGCCAGAAACCTGATGAAATTTCAGGGTTGATTACAGCTCGAATCGCAACGTGACTCGGAGACTGGACCCAAAAAAGTGCAACATGCCTAAGGGCACGACATAAGCGCCAATTGTCACCGCCCGGAAACTCGATGAAATTTAAGGGTCGATCACAACTCGAATCGCAACGCGACCCAGAGATTGGACCCGAAAAAAGTGCAACATGCCTAAGGTCATGGCATAAGCTCCAATTGTCACCACCTGGAAACTCGATGAAATTTAAGGGTCGGTTGCAGCTTGAGTCGCAAAGCGACTCGAAGACTGGACCCAAAAATTGCAATACACCTAAGGGCATGGCTCGGATGATACCATCATCAGCCGATTAAAATCTCTAGGCCACGCGCCCGCAAGATCACTTCAACCCAAAGCACAAAGGGCCATCATCATCTGCCCATGCAGGCAAGAAAAAACCTAAGGGTTAATTGAAGCTCGAGTCACAGTGTGACCGGGGACTAGACCCAAAGCAGTTGGAACAGCAAAATGCCCAAGGGCACAAGATAAAAGCAACTACCACCCGCCCGCACGGGCACAAAAAATCCAAAGGCAGGAAGGCTCTAGCCGTAGCCCGACTCTAAAACTAAGGATCACACTTAAGAGTCCCCGGGCCGTCTGATCAATTCCGGACCAAGAAGGACCTCGCCAAATGCCAAGACCAGCCTGACTGATCGAAAGCAACAAAAAAAAGAGGTACAGAAGAAATAAAACTTCAAAACTTCTCCTTATATATATCATATGCGCAAGAAAAAGCGTACTCTCCATCTACATGCATGCGCTTCATATATCTGGAGCAAAGCAATAAAACGGCAAAATCTACACTCTTAACTAAAAGAACAACAGCTTGCCAAAATCTTCCTCTGCAACATCGACGAGAAGCGACCGAGCATTGCGCTCATCCTCCCGTGCTCGCGCCAATTCCTCCGAGAGAACGAAACCCCTTGCACTGATCTCTTCGAACACCTCTCTCCAGGATTTACAGCGAACATATTCCTCAATCCTCCATTCTCGGTCAAGAGTTTGCTTCAGCTCAGCTAGGGCATCAGCAACATCCTTCACACAAATCGCTGTCTCACGATCGACCTTAGCTCGGTTTAGTGCCGCCTTCGCCCGAGCGTTAATTATCTTGGCTCTGACCTTCGAGAGATCAGATTCAAGTTTCCCAATCATATCTGCTTGAACTTTGGCATTTTCATGAGTCAAACGAAGTTGGACCTCAAGGGCAGGGACCTTGGCTGAGGCACCCATATCCTCCAAAGCTCAAGCCTGCGCTTGAGCCCTCAGCTCCCTGCAAGCAATTCTGACACGGTTAACGTTGCTTTAAGGTACTCTAGAGCCTCCGGGAGCGGCAACCTCGGGCGACGCCCCCTATCCGGAAATATGAACCCGACCGACACCACTGAAAGCTCCATCACATCACAAGTTCCGATCCCTCTCGTTGCCATCATCACCTGGGCCAGAGGCCAACGACTCCTTCCCCTTATTAGAGAAATATTGCTTTGTCCCGAGAAACCACTCGATATCTACAATCGGCGAATCCAGCACAGATGGAAGGGGGAAACATTATCTCGGGTATACGAAGCGAAACAAAGGCAACATATGCACATACCTCGATGTTGCGTTCATCATCTGGTGCGACACATACCTCGAGCGGCACCTCAGAGTTAGTAGGCCTTGATGATAAAAGGGCCGATACAGCCTGACAAGGTGATTAGGCATGAATTCAAGCCCGACCTTCTACGCGAAGAGCCTCATCATCAACACCATTCGCCAAAATGACGAATGAATCTGTGCTAGAGTGACCCGATACTTCAGACAAAATTCAAGCACAATCCTATCAGGAGGGCCAAATGCGAAAGGATATAAATACACGTTTAGGAATCCATCAATAGAGTCTGCAATACCCTTGTCGGGGGAAAGTGCCTGCAGGACTATACCCATGTCAAAATGAAGTGGGGCTCACCAAGTCAGCTGAAAGGATGATGCGACACTAGCTGCGACCAACACTGCCTGCTATAGAAACACCTACATCCATTAAAGATTTAGCGCCCCCGGCAAAAGGGACGTTAGTGCCATCGAATAGCACTAGTATGTATAACTAAGCACCATCTAGTTAGAAAGAACTATCATACAAGAACAAAGAAATCATAAACACCTTCTTATTAGAAAGAACTATCAAACAAGAATAAAGAAATCATAAAGATCAATCAAAAGCTTTAACAATCACCACATCATCAAATAAAAGAATCATACAACTTCCACATCATTTTCCATAACTTTTTAGTTTGGGGCATTCCATACTATTCATCATATGTTTCCAATACCACCGCTATCTTGAGCGGAGTCCGATCTCGACCCGATCAGCTAGGTCGCCTCATTTGAGACATATGCTTCAATCACAATCTCATTTTCCTTCTTTTCCGGATTCATTCACAATACCTTTCCAATACCACCACTATCTTGAGCGGAGTCCGATCTCGACCCGATCGGCTAGGTCGCCTCATCAAGGCATTGTTCCCTTCTCATAAACCAATTCATTTCTCATATATCATTTCATAGGCACTTGGGGCCACGACTTATTAAATCATTCTTGGCACTAGGCCACATTTCTTAACTTAATTTCTTCTTTCTCACATTTCACATCATTTCCACATATTTCAAATCAATGTCAATTTCAACAACAAGCCATTCAATTCAAGATGTCAAGTACACATGAGAGGAATCATGAACCATGGGTATATACAATATTTCAGAAATCATACACCTCAAGTTTATTAACAATGGAACTTTAAACACAACGGATTCTTCCAAAAAGGAGGGGATACAACAAACCACAATAAAAACACACATCAAAGGCATAAGCAAGCAATTTCATCAAGTGTTCTTGAATTACTGTTTTCCAATCATGACAATATACAATTTCAACATCGAAGTATGTAACAGCTCGGATCACATTGGATGTACTCATAAGGCAAGACATTATCTCGAACAACCACTTATGGCATAAATTGTATATACAGCCTTTAGGGCACTTTATTATTGAAGTTATTTAGGAAAGCAAAGTTGAGGCTCATTTCATAATTGGTTTCATATTTTCTCATGTCATAGGAATCACCAGGTACAATTATAATTCAAGTTCTCGGCATATTGGCCACACTCTATTTCCCAAATTCATTTGATTACTTCAAACATCTCTATACATAGAGGGTTTCATATAGTTTGGCATAATATATGTAGCTCTGATCTCAATTTAAGGTCTTAGCATTTCAATACATGATTCATAGCCCTTCAACCTTTTCAAATTATCAAGAATAGCACATTGATCAATTTGAGACACAGTTTTCACACATATAAGGTTGCAACACCAAGTCAAGTGAAATAGTAATCCATAAAACAATTCAATTTAATCTTACCGTACTCAGACAACCAACAATGAAGCTCAATTTCTAAAAGACGGGGTTTTAGCCATACATACCTCAATAAAGCTTTCCTTATTCCTTACAAAATTCCGGAACTTTTAGCACTTCGATCTATTGTGTAAGAATTAGAAGTTAAACCGAAAATTAGAGACGAGATTGAGATTCTAGCTTGTTTTGAGCATACTATCAAACACTAAAGGTGAATTGTGATCTTAGGCCCTTTTGAGAGAAATTTCTATAATTTTATACCCCAATTGCTTTCTTTTTAGTTCCCTACCTCCCAATATTCTATGGTGTGATATGCATGCAAGAAATTCATTCTTATACCCATGAATTACTTCACTAGTGATCCCTTATTGCTAAGCATAGGAATAAGAGCTGAGGTAATGAAATCTTACCTCTTGGGATGAAGATTTAGGTGCCCTCACTTGATTATCTTCAAAGATTTGGCAAGGTTTCATGGAGTAATTTGATGGGAAGCACTTCCCTCTCTAAGACCCTCTCTCTCTCTCAAAAAGCATAAGGAAATATGCTCAAAATGAGCTATAACACTGAATATATCGATAAGGGGCCGTGTTTAAAATTTAGAAAATTGGAGCCCCGAGTCAAGTCTGCGATCGCATTTGCGATCGCAAAGTGGAAATGCGGCCTGAAGAATGGACCGCAAAAGTGCTCCTAAAATCTGAACATTCTGTTTAGGTATGCGACAGAAATGCAGTCCGCATACTCGTTCTGCGGTCGCATAATGCACCGTAGAACTGCTCCTTACAAAAATTCCATGAAAATTATGCGATGACTATGCGGTCCGCATATCGGTTATGAGATTGCATAATGGACCGCATATTTAACCTCAAATTTGACCAACACACTGACTCGCTTTGTGGCAATTATGCGGTCCACATACTTGATATGCGACCGCATTCTCGACCGCAGAATCACATTTTCTGGAAATCATTATTTCTTGACTTTTTATAGCATAGATCAGTCCAAAAGAATTTTACGCATCTCTAAAACATGCTTCTAAATTGGTACCACGTGATTCGGGGTTCTGAGTAGGAAATTCACGGGGCCTTACATTATGAATCAACACTCATTATCATTTTCTCTCATTACTTTACTTATACAACATTACTATTACTTATCTTGATGAACCAATGACTGTGACATGCAATGAGACAATTCAACAAACAGACCTTGATTCAGAGGAAGATGACATACCTGACGAGATTGTTAAATAAGTTGAGAACTTTGAGAACAAACCTAAGTACAACCTGGACGAGATAGAAATTGTTAACTTGGGAGATGTAGAAAATGTTAAGGAAACACGAATCAACATTCACTTATCGCCATCAGAAAAGAAAGAATACACAAAATTTCTAAAGAAATATGAGGATATATTCGCCTGGTCATATGATGACATGACTGGTCTGAGTACGTCTATTGTGGCTCATAAACTACCAAACGATCCGACATATCCACCGGTAAAGCAAAAGCTCAGAAAGTTCAAGCCTGATATGAGTTTAAAAATCAAGGAAAAAGTCACTAAGAAGGTCAAACTAAGGTTCTCAGGGTGGTAGAATACCCGACATGGTTAGCCAACATCGTGCTAGTGCCAAAGAAGGACGGGAAGGTCAGAGTCTGTGTCGACTACTAGGATCTCAACCGGGCCAGTTCGAAAGATGACTTCCCTTTGCCGAATATACACATCCTGATTGACAATTGCGCCAAGCATGAGTTGCAGTCATTTGTAGATTGTTTCGCGGGTTACCATTAGATCTGGATGGATGAAGAAGATGCTGAGAAAACGGCTTTCATTATGCCGTGTGGGATATACTGTTATAAGTTGATGCCGTTCGGCCTAAAGAATACTGGGGCCACCTATATGAGGGCCATGACTACCATTTTTCATGATATGATACACAAGGAGATTAAGGTATATATATATGATGTCATCATCAAGTCGAAGAAGGCCACTGATTACATGGAAGATTTGAGGAATTTCTTCAATAGATTGCAAAGGTACAACCTGAAACTGAATCCCTCGAAGTGCGCATTTGGGGTTCCTGCTGGAAAATTGCTTGGGTTTATTGTGAGTCGCCGAGGAATAGAATTGGATCCATCAAAAGTCAAAGCTATTCAAGAATTTCCACCGCCAAGGAACAAGAAGGATGTGATGAGTTTCTTGGGAAGACTTAACTACATCAACCAGTTCATAGCACAGTCTACAATTATTTGTGAGCCAATCTTTAAGATGTTGAAGAAGGACGCCGCCACCAAATGGACCGATGACTGCCAAAAGGCCTTCGACAGAATCAAGGAGTACCTGTCAACACCACCAGTCTTGGTCCCGCCCGAGCCAGGCAGACCCTTATTACTCTACCTTGCAATATTGGATGGAGCTTTCGGTTGTGTTCTGGGTCAGCATGATAAAACGAGGAGGAAAGAGCAAGCCATCTATTATTTCAGTAAGAATTTTACCCCATACGAGGTTCGGTATTCTCTGTTAGAGCGCACCTGTTGTGCTTTGACTTGGGTAGCTCAGAAGCTGAGGCATTATTTCTGTGCCTATACTACATATCTCATATAAAGGATGGATCCTTTGAAGTACATCTCTCAGAAAGCCCATGCCCACTAGTAAGCAAGACAAGTGGAAAATCCTGTTGAGTGAGTTCACATTGTTTATGTAACTCAGAAGGCGGTCAAGGGACAAACACTGACAAACCACCTTGCTGAGAATCCCATGAATGGAGAATACAAACCCTTGAAAACGTATTTTCCTGATGAAGAAGTATCATTCATAGGAGAAGACATTGCAGAATCATATGACGGTTGGAGAATGTTTTTTGATGGAGCAGCAAATTTCAAAGGAGTTGGCGTAGGAGCAGTCCTAGTATCAGAAACCGATCAGCATTATCCGGTGTCTGCCAAACTCAGGTTCCCGTGCACCAACAATATGGCCGAATATGAAGCCTGCATCTTAGGGCTTAAAAGGGCCATTGACATGAACATTCAAGAGTTGCTAGTGATTGGAGATTCAGACCTACTTATACATCAGGTGCGAGAAGAATGGGCAACCAAGAACTCCAAGATACTCCCGTATCTGCATCATGTATAGGAATTAAGAAAGAGGTTTACTAAGACGGAGTTCCAACATGTTCCTGGAGTCTAGAATGAGTTTGTCGATGCATTGGCTACCCTGTCATCTATGATACAACATCTAGACAAAATTTCATTTATCACATTCCAGTAAGATCAAAGATCAGCCAGCTTATTGTGCCCATATTGAAGAAAAATCAGACGGAAAGCCGTGGTTTCATGATATCAATGAATATTTGGCAAAAGGAGAGTACCCAGAGCTTGCAAATCCTACTCAGAAACACACACTTCGGAGATTGGCCAACAACTTCTTTCACAACAGAGGAATCCTGTATAGGAGGACTCCTGATTTGGGATTACTAAGGTGTGTCGACGCAAAAGAAGCATCTAGGCTACTAGAGGAAATTTATGCTGGGACCTGCTGGCCAGATATGAACATTTTTGTCTTAGTAAAGAAGGTACTCCGAGCAGGTTACTTTTGGATGTCCATGGAAACGGACTACATCCAGTATGTCCGAAAATGTCACCCTGTCAGGTACACGCAGACATGATAAAAGTACCTCCAAATGAGCTTAATGAAACAAGCTCACCATGGCCATTCGCCGCCTGGGGAATGGATGTTATTGGACCGATCGAGCCTGCCGCTTCCAATGGGAACAGGTTTATCCTAGTAGCAATCGATTATTTCACTAAATGGGTTAAAACAACATCTTACAGAGTAGTAACTAAGAATGTCGTGGCAGATTTTGTCCGCGACCACATTGTTTATCGATTCAGGATTCCAGAGTCGATCATTACTGATAATGGCTCCAACCTCAACAGTGACTTGATGAAAGCTATGTGTGAAACCTTCAAGATCAAACATAAGAATTCCACAGCCTACAGGCTCAAATGAATGGAGCTATAGAAGCCACCAATAAGAATATCAAGAAAATATTGAGGAAAATGATAGAGAAGCATAAACAGTGGCACAAGAAGTTATCATTCGCTCTATTGAGGTATCGCACCACAATCCGCACATCAACCGGGGCAACCCCCTATATGCTGGTTTATGGTACAAAGGCTGTCATTCCCGCTGAGGTAGAAATTCCTTCCCTAAGGATCATACAAGAAGCTAATCTCGACGACACAGAGTGGGTAAAAAGTCATTATGAACAACTAACCCCTATAGACGGAAAGGGAATGAATGCAGTTTTCCATGGCCAACTCTATCAGAACAGAATGTCCAGAGCCTTCAACAAAAGAGTCAAGCCAAGATAGTTCACACCGGGGTAGGTGTGAAGAAAATTTTTCCGCATCAAGATAAAGCCAAGGGGAAATTCTCTCCCAACTGGCAGGGTCCATACATGGTTCATTGGGTTATGACAGGAAGAGCCCTCATACTTGCGGGGATGGACGAAGAAGTCTGGCCAAACCCAATTAACTTAGATGCAGTCAAGCGTTACTATATGTAATCTTTATGCTTTCCTTATATGATGTAAATTGAACTATGCCTAAGAGGTTGCAATGTCCTGAACCACGTCACAGTCATCGGTTCATCTGAAAAGCTATCTTAATTATATACTTATGTCATATTTTTTTAAGAAATCATGCATGTTTATTACTAAAATTGCTTTGTTTAGCAACGCTGCCACAATTATACATACGGTATCACCAGATCAAAAGCCGAGCAGGACAAGCAAAGTCAGCGAAGATGCGAACTAACCTCCCCCCTCTACAAAACTCACGATTTTTCTTTGGGTGCAGGCATTTGGATTATGAAATCATCAAACATACTATACACTCATGGGAAAAAATTATTCAGGAATACAATCCTCCAGACCGTTACAAACATTTGCTATCAGTATACACCGGTGATGCCCTGTATGTCACAATGATCCCGGTAATCACAACACCTCAATCCGCTATCAGCTATGAAACTCTACTACCATTTGCCATTTTATTTCTTGCATAAGGCTACCATTCTGCATTCCCAGGTTAAGCTCTACCTCCATCTGCATCTTTGCATAAGGCTATCATTCTGCCTTCCGAGGTTAAGCTCTAACTCAACCTGCATTTGCATTGCATAAGGCTACTATTCAGCCTTCCAACTTGCATAAGGCTACCATTCTGCCTTCCGAGGTTAAGCTCTACCTCCACCTGCATTTGCATTGCATAATGCTACTATTCTACCTTCCAACTTGCATAAGGCTACCATTCTGCCTTCTGAGGTTAAGCTCTACCTCCATCTGCATCTTTGAATAAGGCTATCATTCTGCCTTTCGAGGTTAAGCTCTACCTCCACCTGCATTTGCATAGCATAAGGCTACTATTCTGCCTTCTAACTTGCATAAGGCTACCATTCTTCCTTCCGAGGTTAAGCTCTACCTCCATCTGCATTCCTGCATAAGGCTACCTTATTGCCTTCCAATTTGCATAAGGCTACCATTCTGTCTTCCGAGGTTAAGCTCTACCTCCATCTGCATTCCTACATAAGGCTACCATTCTACCTTCCGAGGTAAAGCTCTACCTCTATCTTCATCTTTGCATAAGGCTATCATTTTGCCTTCCGAGGCTAAGATCTGCCTCCAATTTCCTTCAAAACTAAGCACTATCTCAAGCATCATTTATTTTGTTTCTCTTACGGGCTAAGCTATGCCCTTCAATTCGCAAGACTAAGCTCTATCTTGTCCGCATCATGTGACTGCACCTCATGGGCTGAAAGATCGCCCCATACTGCATCTGCATGGCTGAAAAATTGCCCCATACTGCATCTGCATGGCTGAAAGATCGCCTCATACTACATCTGCATGGCTGAAAGATCACCTCATACTGCATCTCATGGCTGAAAGATGGCCTCGTACTGCATCTCATAGGCTAAAAGATCGCCTCATACTGCATTTCATGGGCTGAAAGATCGCCAAATACTGCATCTCATGGGCTAAAAAATCGCCAAATACTACATCTCATGGCTGAAAGATCGCCTCATACTGCATCTCATAGGTTGAAAGATCACCAAATACTGCATCTTATGGGCTGAAAGATCGCCAAATACTGCATCTCATGGGCTGAAAGATCGCCAAATTATCCAAAGGCATCATCGTTCGGAGGCACCATCCTCATAGCCCAAGAACACCATGTCATGTCTTGAGGATCCCTTTTAACCTTTTGCATATCATTATTCAAAGGCATCATGGTTCGGAGGCACCATCCTCATAGCCCGAGAGCATCATTTCTTGGCCTGCAAATCCTTTATTGTACCCTTCATGGACCAGGACGTCATGGTCTAAAGGACATCATCCTAACTGTCCGAAGGCAACATTCATGGTCCGACGGGTATTTGTATCATGTTTAATTTTATGCTCGATATATGCTTGTATTATTCCTAATTTCGGGTACACCGGTAAGCAACAGCCATCCCGGCAGGAGTGATCCCACTCCAATTCCCACATCCACATCAAACCTAACCATTCCCGTAATCTTTCACTCACCCGACCCTAGATATTGCGTCCGTTCTTGAAAAGTCTCCGTCAGCCTACTCTATCGATGTATCATGAACTACATATGGCCTGATTCTTGTAAAACTAGGGATATGTAGGCAGCTCAAAAGCTAGGGTGCGGCCTATCTTCTTCAAACCGTTTCGCTCGGTCAAAATTGGCCATCACATCTTTACCCCACAACTCTTTCATCCTTCCCGGGTAAAGAGGGGCAGTTGCTGTTACCCAATATTTTCATATATATTTTTCAATATGCAAAATACCTTCAAAATAGCATATATATGCATATATAAGCATGTCCAAATGTTTTATTATTTTTTATAATTTTTAAAGGTTTTTAAATCAATTTATTTCCCCCTTTTATCCATAAAAACGCCAATAATTATTTCCAAAACCATTATTTTGGTAATTCATTTGTTGGAATTTTATATTTATGCTAAAATATAGCTAAGTTAACTTTTTGCATATTTTTACAAATTTATTTAGTATTTTTTTAAACTAAATTGCATATAATTGCAATATTAGCATCTTTTAAGATTTAATTGCGTTTATATTCATAAAAATTAAGTCCTGTATTTTTAAATTGATAATTATATGTTATAAATCATTTTAGTGCTTTCAATTTGTTTCCAGAAATTAATTTACTATTTTTAAAATTTTAAAAGGGAAAAATTGGCTATTGAAATAATAGCCCAATTGCATTTCAATTGTAGCCTAAATCTGACCCCAATTTAAACCCAATTTTCTGGCCCAATTTCAATTAAACCCGACCCCAACCCAATTAAACTGACCCAAACCCGGATTCCCCACCTACCCTTTTAAATCTAGGCCATTGTTCATTTAGATCAACGACTACCGTTCCCCCTTACCTTTTTAACCTTAAACGACCCCTAACCCTACCTCATTCTTCACCAAACGCTGCCCTTGAATTCCCTTTCCATCTCAATTCTCTCTGAAACCCTCATGAACCCTAGCCGCCGCCATCTAATCCCACCCTAATCCACCCTAAACCCTGCCTAATCCATAGCCTCCCATGACCATTAGAGATGTGTAGTGGCCTCCTATGGCTCCTAGGTGTTTGTTTCTGTGATTTCATGGCCAGACCTCGAGGGAATCTGGTCTAGTCCTTGCTCGACTTCTGTTCATGGCCTTTCTCCGGTCATCTATGGCCTTTCTCCGGCCAGCCATGGCCGTTCGAGTCAGATCCTTGACTCTCCTGGTTAGATCGGTAACTTTCAAGATCTTTCTCACCTTTTCTGGGTCTTTCGAAACCCTAATCTTTAAGATCTTTTGGTTTTCTTTTAGATCTATGCTTACTATGAATTTCTTAAGTATTTTCTCGAAGGTCCTTTAACTTTTCTTTTAAAACGACTCTTCATTTTTTCGACGACTAGGGTTTTCCTTTAAGTTATTCCAAAAGATCTCTTCTCTGATTTTAATGTATTTGTGATTTTGCTATGTTTTGCTCATGTTGTTCTTATATCTGAGTCAGCATGTTGAAAACCCTAATTCTTTTTTGATCTCATTCAAGTTCTGAAACTGTTTGCTTAAATATGTGCTTGTTCGATTAAGTTCTCCATTTTTTGGTCTGAAATTGCTTGTTTCAATGTATACGTGACTCGATTAAAAGTTCCTTGTTTCAAACTCTCTTTTCTTTATGTGACTTATTTGATTCTGAGATTTACTATCTTTTAACTCGACTATTGGTGAAACCCTAATTTCTTAAAAGGTTTTCCTCACTTGATACTACGAGACCTTTATTTGGTTTCTGATTCTCTTTACCTGTTGCTACGCTTTCTTCACTATTGATTCTATGTGATTACTTGACATACTTGACAAGTGTGCTTCGAATATCTTTCTTACTACTGAATCCTAGCTTAATTCTGCTACTATTGTATGTTGTTTCTTTTGCTAATGTGCTTGGCCTCGCATGTCTGATGCTTTTGTTCTCTCTATTTATATACTGAAGTGCAGAATCATGTTTTTTCCTTGATTTATCTTGATCTGGTGACTGATTGCAAAAGATTTTCTTTTGTGACCCCAATTTTCACTCGCCTGTTTAAAATTAATTGATTCCTTTCCCTTTATTGTGATGTTTTACCTTGCTGAATCTTTTCCAAAATAAGCATATTTTTGTACTTATACTTGATTGTTTACTTCATGCTTTTACTGCCCCTTTTATGGCAATAATCAATCTGCCCCAAACTAATTTTCTTTCCTTAATTAGACCTACTGCTTCCTGTTAAACAATGATTCCTTAATTAAAGGGAATCAATTGTTGTAATTAATTCTGACTTGTGATTGTTTTCATGTTTGTGTTAAGACTTTACTTATTACCTTATTCTTCACATGTTTTCAAAACTATAAATACCCACCCTCTTCTCTTTCAAAGACACAAACCATCTGAGTTCAGAACACACACTTCACTCAAAACTCTCTTTTTCTCTACTACTGCTTTGTTAAGCCGGCTGAAAGCCAAGGCTAGGCTGTGGAAATTTGCTTACTTTTCCTTTCTACACTTTGCTTCTTACTAGTATGTCCTAGTTAATCTTCAAGCATCAACAACAACATGTTTCTTTAGCTGTTTCAGTTTCCTTCACTCTTTCCTGCTTCTGCTTATGTTTATGCAATCAAGTTACATTACTAAGCATGCTGTAATCTGCTCCCTCCCCTTCTAAGTATATGTTTTCCCTTATGTATGTACTCTGTCAGTCACTTGTTATGTGATTTGCTGACTTATGAATCCCAAACCCTCAT
Organism: Nicotiana sylvestris; assembly: GCF_000393655.2. NCBI lineage: Eukaryota > Viridiplantae > Streptophyta > Magnoliopsida > Solanales > Solanaceae > Nicotiana > Nicotiana sylvestris. Next base: position 102,706,097 of record NC_091066.1, read on the forward strand.
ATCCCACTATGTGTTTGTGTTCTCTGGCTAGTTTGTGGGCATGCCAACATCATCTATTGTTGTGCATGTCCAAACTTGACCCTTCCTAGGGTCATATGCTTCATGCTATGTATTCCTAAAACCTCTGACCCCTTTGTGCAATTACTGAATTTGTGTAGCTTAAGTTTTACTACTACTGTTTTCAAATCACCCTTACCCCTTACTATTCTCAACCCAGTTTTAAATAAATCTCTATTTCTGCACTTCCACTATACTCTTAGAACCTAGGTTCTGCTCCTCTTGTGTGAGCCTTGCCTTGGGACCCTTGAGCTCCCTCTGAACTTGGACACATAAGGGCTGGCCTTTCTACACTGCACTCATCTCTATCTGGTTATGCAAACCTGGGTGTAAGCATTGCCCGGGGTCCCTTGAGACCCGTAGGGAACTTTGACATGACCAGGTCTGAGAAAGGCTTTGGAACAAGTGGCATTTGAGGTGGTTTATCCCACAACTCAGAGAGGAAGTCAGAATCAGGCTTCCTATGGTTGTAACTTCTTATGTTATACTTTTCTAATGTAATTCAGTATTTGGTCTGTAATGATTTGAGGTGGATGTGCGGGCATACAAGGATGTATAAGATTAGGAATGAAGATATTTGAGAGAAGGTGGGCATGGCCCCCATGGAGGACAAGATGCGGGAAGTAAGACTCAGATGGTTCGGGCACATTCAGAGGAAGAGCACTGATGCACCGGTGAGGAGGTGTGAGCGAATGGCTGTAGTGGTCATGCGGAGAGGTAGAGTGCGACCTAAGAAGTATTGAGGAGAGATGATCAGATAGGACATGTCGCGACTTAGGATTACTGAGGACATGGCCCGTGATAGGGAATTATGGAGGTCGAGCATTAAGGTTGTAGGTTAGGGGAAAGTTGTGAATATTTCTACAGCACAATAGAGTGAGAATAGCTAGTTAGGAGTTAGACTAAGAATATCATTGGTCGTCTATTGATGCAGGGCTTTACCTGCAGCAACAGGTCGTCTATCTGCTAATTGTACAAAATTCACAAAACTGTCTGGCCGGGAACCACACTAGTGGATCCTGAGGGGTGCCTAACACCTTCCCCTTGGGATAATTTCAAGCCCTTTGCCTCTCTCTGGTTATCAAACAAACATAGAAATGAACCCTATAGGTGTCCTAATGCACCTTAAATCATTAGGTGGCGACTCTTCAAATGAAAACCTAGTTCTCAAAAGGAATGAGTTGTCCTATAACCAAAATGTCATAAACCAGATTTTTCGATGCGAAGAGGGAAAAAGGGGGCGCGACACATGGTAGATGCCACTTTCTTTTGGAGTGCGTACAATTTTTGTAGTGAGACTGTTTTTTCATGACTATTTCTACTTTGAGTTTCTATATGTAGGTTGAAGCCTTCTTTCTTATTTCCTTAGCTAGTCTTCCATTGTAGTACTTAAGGAGGACCCTCTGACTCTTGTAAAGCTATGAGCTTATTACATCGTATACCCGATAGAGTGTTTGATGTTCTTCCTCGCCTTATCCATAGATACTTACCTCTATTCCTTTGTGCTTGTAGGGTTGCTTCTGAACTGATATTTTGACTATCTTCCTAGTGGCATTATATTTTATTTCCGTAATACTCATACGGTACCTTTTTAACTTCCCAAACTCTTATACGAATATATCTCAAGTATTACAATGTCATAACTGCGAGGATGAATTCCCCATGTTGGGGTTTCTTATCTTGCATTGATCTGCTGATTTGTCTTTATCCTCTTGTCTAGCCATAACTAGACTCTTCCTGAATCAACTACTAACTACTCATTGGTCCGTTTTCATATCAATACTCCGCGTAATCTTTCTTGGGTTATTTCCTTTGTCATAACTTACATCTTGTGCTGGCTCTTTATTTATCAATAACATCCCAGACCGGAACCCTTACTTCCTCTCTTTGGTGTCGTGCTTGCTTCATGTTCTGGAACCGTAGCATATACGTAGGAGCTGAATAAGTGTAATCTCATTCCCTTTTCATTTTTACTGCATTCTTCCTTTACCATTTCATGATTACCAACACCACTTAATTCTGACTTCATGGCACATCACTCCATATTCCACCCTTTTAGGGGAGTACTGAGAATTGGAGCTACGACGACCTACCTATAGATATTTTACCTCTTCATCTTCGGCATCCTTTCGTATCATCGATAACCCTTACTCACCTTGTAGTAATCCTTCTGCACCAAGGATAATAAAATTCCTTACTCGCGAGGGTGACACTTAGTGTAACTGGCACACAAAGTCCCTTAAGCTTAACTTGGCTCACATTGCTTGCTTTAGGGAAGCGTCTTCCTGAATGACCATTCTATGAATTTCTCATTAATCTTCTTTTGTTGTCCATTCTATTATCGCCTGAATGAAATTTGAAAGTCTCATGATGGTGACTATTATCCAATCACTCAGTCCCTAATTCACATTTAGTTTATCTTGTTCACCAGTCCATACTGATTTCTATTCTTCTAGGGTCTAACTTTTCCTTTCATTAGTTGTGTTGGAGTCATGAACTTATTTCTCGAAGTGAGGACATGACTTTATGACCTATACTCTTTTGTTGTCTCAAGGCCTGTCACCTCTCGTCTTTTCCTTCACTTGACTATAGACTCTGTAATATTGTCATCTTTTTGACCTACTGTTGTCATCCATTTATCATTTCTTACTCTTAATGCTTTATTAGCTCTCTTCTTATTTCGTGCTAACATTTCTGTCTATCACTTTATTCTGAAAACTTCAACAAGATATTCTTTTGCTTTTAGATCCCCTTTGCTCCATCCACTGGCTCTTCGGGTTGCCTAACATTATCTATCTACTAGGGATGGGAGCCTTACTTAGGTAATATTTGTCCCTTCAAGGCTTCCAGTGCCTATCTTTGTAGTACTCATATCTAGCTGTACTATTTTATAGTGCACCATCTAGATGTCTCACAAGGAGATTTATTAGCACTTTCGGAAATGTCAACTAACTTAAATAATCCATTCACCATTTTGGGTTACTCTAACCCTGCCGGATCCGTCGCACGTGTTGGATTTCAGCTCAGTCCAGTTGGACAAGGATCTATCTTATGTTGAGGAGCCAGTGGCTATATTGGACAAGCAGATTCGAAAGCTAAGGTCAAAGGCATTGCATCAGTGAAGGTTGAGTGGCGGGGTTAGCCGATCGAAGGGGCGACTTTGGAGACCAAGAAGGATATACGCAGCCCTTACCCTCATCTTTTTACCACTTCAGGTATGTCTCTATGCTCGTTCGAGGATGAACGAATGTCTTAAGAGGGGAGGATGTAGCGACCCGACCGATCATTTTAAGAATTTACTTCCTAATCCCCTATTAACTGCTTTCCTCGTGTTTGTTTCTGCTATTGTAAGTTGCCGGGCGATTCCTTTTGAGTTTCAGAGTGTTTTGGGGCATTTAGTCCCTAAATGAGAGCTTAAGCTTTAGAACATGGACCGTAATCAGAGCAGTGTGAAGATGGCCTCAGAATGGAATTCCGTCTATTCCATTAGCTCTGTTGGGCGATTCTGGGCTTAGAGGCATGTTCGGGTTGTGTTTTGGAGGTCCGTAGCTTATTTAGGCTTGAAATGCCGAAAGTTGAATTCTTGAAGTTTTTGGATCGAGGGTGAGATTTTGACATCGGGGTCGGAATCCGATTTCAAAAATTGGAATAGTTTCGTAGTATGGAATGTGACTTGTGTGCAAAATTTGGGGTCAATCGGACATGGTTTGGTTGGTTTCGGCATCGGTTGTAGAATTCTTGAGATTTCAAGTTCATTACGCTTGGATTGGAGGGTGAATCGTGGTTTTAGCATTGTTTAATGTGATCCAAGGGTGGGATTAAGTTCGTATGATGTTTTAGGATTGGTTGACTTGTTTGGTTGAGGTCATGGGGGCCTCGGGTGAGTCTCGAATGCTTAGCGGAGGATGAATTTGGACTTAGGCATGCTGAACCTGTCATAACTGCACTAGCGAGTGTGGGACCATAGGTGCGGCACCGCAAAAGCGGCTTGATGATCGTAGAAGCTAAAATAGGCTAGGGCTCCAAGAACCGCAGGTGCGACTGGGTGACCATAAATACGGAATCGCAAATGCGACCAAGTGACCGCAGATGCGTCCCTAGCCCGGTTAAGTGAATTTCGCACCTGCGATGCCTTTTCCATAGGTGCGGGACCGCATGTGTGTCTCCCACGACCGTAGAAGCGGATATCACTGGGCGAATTATAGAAAATTCGAGGGTTTGACATTTCATAATGTTGATACCCAATTTTTCCCCTATGTATTTTTTTACACTCAAAATGCTTTCAAAATAGCATATGTATGCATATATAATCATGCCCAAGAGTTTTGGTATTTTTTCCTAATTTTTAAGATTTTTAAAATCAATTTATTGCCTATTTTAGCAGTGCAAAATCCAATAATTATTCCTAAAATTATCATTTTGGTGAATAATTTATTTCCATTCTCATATTTACACCAAAATATGATTAAGGTGATTTTTTCATATTTTTACAAATTTATTTGGTATTTTTAAAGCTGAATTGCATATAATTGCAATTATAGCTTATCTTACGATTAACAACATTTTACAATTATAAAATCATTCCTAGTATTTTTAGATTAATGTTTATATATTATTAATTAGTTCGGTACTTTTAATTTGTTTTTAAAATCATTTTAGCTATTTTTATAAAATAAAAAGGTGGAAATTGGCTATTTAACTCATAGCACATTATTATTTCAATGTTAGCCTCAAATTGATCCCCAATTCCGCCCAAATTGAAACAACCCAATTTCAATTTTTACCCGACCCCTTGACCCGTTTTCAGACCCGCCTGGCTTCCCCTTTAATCCTGGCCGTTGATCATTTTGATCAACGACCGTTATTCGTTCTTTCCTTTTTTAATTCCCATACCCCCTAACCCTAACTAATTTGTATCAAAGACGTCGCCTTCATCTCCCAAATCCTCTCTAGCCCTCTCCTAAACCCTAGCTGCTTTCCACCTACTTCTGTCATGTTTCCACCGGAATCCATGGCATTCCTGGCCATGGATGGTCTGTGCTCACTCTCTCTCACCATTAAACTTAAGTTACTCGAAGTTTGGAGGCCTGACTTCAAAGGTTTTCTTTAGATCTATCTCAGATCTGTAAGATCTATGGCCTCTCCAGCCATTTTCCGGCGTGTTCGAGCAATATGAGTTTCTTCGACTCAGGATCCGACTTTCCTCAAGACCTTCTCATTCTAGGGACTTCTCTGCCATTTTTAAGCCTTCCAAGGTTCTATACTTGCTTATTTCTTTCAGATCTGTGACATGCCTGGTCTTTACTTGACGTTTTAAGATTTTTCCTCAAATTTCCCTTTCGAAATTGTTCAAATTCGATTTTAGGGTTACTGGAAACGTTTCTTTAAATGTTTTCTGACTCTTTTGTTCTCTCTTTATGTGTGTTTTATACTTGTATGTTTATTTTTTATTATGCTCGAGTTTTCTCTCTCTTGTTTCTTTCCTAATTATGCAAGACTTTTTCTGTTCTTTATTCACACATTAATTTGTGTTGTTTTCCTCATTCTTTGCTATACGTGTTTAAGTTTGAGCTCTTTGATTTTGTTACTGAGTTTTGTTTATGTTCCTGCTTGCATGCTTTTACCTACTTTGTTTAAAACTCGTAGCCTCTATTTCTTCTGAACTTGTTTGTGTATGTTTGCCTCTCTTAATGACCTTGATTTCTCACCCCTGATTCTATTTGAAACCCTAAAGATTTGGGGATTTTCTTTGATAAGTGGCACTAGGGTTTCACTTTGGGACCCTAAGTTTCCAGACTCATGGTGAGCCTGTAATCGAACTCGAAATCCTGTTTGCTTGTGACTCTGAAACTTCCATTGTTAGACTCTTTCTTTGTTTAAGCTGTATGCTTTTTATATGAGAAAAACTCCTCTTTTAAAAGGTTTCACCAACCAAGTGATTGATTTTGAAATCCCTTTAATAAGGCTAGTGATTCGTCACTGATTCCTTTTGATTGGATCTCCTTTACCCTACTGGCTATTTTTTTGGTCTTTTTGTGTAAAAACCCCATGCTTGTGATGTTTTCCTTAAATACACGATCTTGTGTATTTCTTCTGTAACTCCGTACCTGTTTGAATTATTTCTATACTTATATGACTCTTTCCTTAATTACTTGAAATTCCTCGTGATCACAATTGGATCCAGGATCCTTTTGATTGATTTTTTGAACTGATGCCCTATTTTACTTTATTAAAACACTATTATTTCAACTTTCCTTAATTACCCACTATGTATTTGACCTTGTTTATGCACTATGTGGTTTCCTTGCCCTAATCAGCCTTATTAAACTGATTTCCTTCCTTATTCTGTCTTGACTAGCCGTTTGGACTAGACTCCTTAATTAGAGGAGTCCAGTTGTCTTAATTGACACTAATTGATTGCTATTTCTATGTTTGTACACTCTTTGCCTATGTATTGCTTGTTTTCAAAACTATATAAGGACCTAGTCCTCCCTCTTTCTATAATGAATCAATTCACAAAAAAAAAACACAGACACACACTGCAATATATACGAACAAAAACACTTTCTTGCAACACTGTTATAAATTCCGCTTTGCTTGAGATCTTTTGGAACTGCTGTTTACAACTTGGCTCTCTCAATGCTACTTTTTCTTACTTATTTTCCTTCGAAACTGGTATGTCTTTTATAATTTTCTGCCTCACTCCTATGTGTTTACTTTGCAGTTTCAGACTGTTTGTCTACTTTACTGCTCATATTCAGTAATTTGTGCTAAATATTTTCCTTCCCTACTTCTGTTTCTGTTATGAATCCCTACCCCTATTCCCTTCTATGCGCCTGAGTTAAGGTCTTGGCCTGACAGTATCCTAATTACTGCCCATGCCATAACCTGATCCACAATGGATCCTAACTCTCAATGTTTGGCTAGCAGGCTGGTCAAGGGTGTGCCAGCATTCCAAATTGCCGGGCATGACCACCAGCCTGCCATGGCTCTCCCTGATTCCCTTCCCCTGTGCACTTACACTTATTGTTAGAATTTTAAGTTCTTCCCCTCTCTTATGAGCCTTACTTTTTGACTTTGAGTTCCCTCTGAACTTGGACATCTGAGGGATGGCATTTCCACACTGCACCATGTTCTTAATTCTGCAATGTTTTGGGGTGTAAGCACTTCCTGGAGTCCCTTTGAGACTCTTGGAAACTTTGACACACCCCAAATATGAGAAAGTCTTTTGGAAATCTGATCTTTGAAGTTAATTTATCTCATATTGTTGGACTTTGAATCTGAATTAGGCTGTTTAGATGTAGCTGGAACTTTTGATGTAATTTTACTTTCTTTTCTAATTCATTCGGGCTTGTAATAATATGTCAAAACTATTGGGGATGGTTAGTGGAAAGGGAGGGGAATGAATGAATGAAAAGGGTAGAAAACCTACCTATAGGTTATTTACAATTTCTGCACTTCTGCATTTTTTTAATTAGAAAACATGCCTATAGCCTTTCTACACTTCTTCATTTTTTTTCATTTAGAAAACATGCCTATAGTCTTTCTGCAATTTCTGCATTTCTGCATTTAGAAAATATGCTTATAAGTTTTTTTGCACTTCTGCATTTATGCATTTTAGAGATTATGCCTATAGGTTCTGCAAAAAAAAAATCATGTCTTAGGTTTTTTTCTGCATATACACGCTATTAGGCAAACGATCTTAGGCTTAATAATAACAAATTCATTCTAGATATCATGTCTATAGGATTCTTGCAACTGTTTAAAACCAATGACACTTAGAGATCATGCCTATAAGATCAAATTAACTGAATCAATTTCGTTTTTCAATCTAAAACCAGTCTTAATGTCTAGAGATCTTTGTTTATAAAGTCAGCAACATTTTCCTTAAAATCAATATAGCTCTATTAGATGTCATGCCTTTAGGCCTCACCTAGGCAAATTATTAGGTGATTAATTAACCGTGTTAGTTTTCGATAACTACATCTAGACAAGGCTAATTCGGACTCCTCAATTGAGAAATATGTGATGAATCAGCCTATCCAACGCCTTAATTTAATTTAGACCAAACCAGTACTTGTAAGTCATGCTAAATAATCTGCTGATTTGAACGAGGAGGCCTACTTGAGCCTTAACTGCTATTTGTTCCCCTTTTAACTGCTATTTGTTATTGCTTGTCGCCTATATTTTTATCCTTTTTGAAAACTCTGAAAAATCCCCAACTCCCTCCCCTTTAGGATTAGTAGTCTCAATGCCTCCAAGACTGACAGGATTGGGACGGGTAATAGCATGCAATAAGCAGCGATACCATTCCGCGCTTTAATACCTTAATGGGTTGGGAAGGGTAGATATGGATATGATGACCAGTGCGCTAATATCACGTGCGACCCCTCTTCCGAGGAGTGATTGCTGGATATTGCATTGAAGTGATCCATGTTAATCACAAACCTAGGACCCCTTTTCTATATTTGCTTCCTTTAGAGTTGTTTAAACTTTTCAAATCCTAGCTCTCTTTCTACTTACTTTCATAAGTTTCAACCTAATTGCAATGTTGTATGCAAGTCCTCATTTGAGCCTTGATTGTTTACTTGTAAAGTCACAATTGTAACATGGCCGGGAACTACACTTGTGGATTCTGAGGGGTGCCTAACACCTTCCCCTCGGGATAATTTCTAGCCCTTACCCTAATCTCTGGTCTCTTCATCTCAAACCCTTCTTAAAGTGTCCTAATGCACTCTAATCATTAGGTGGCGACTCTTCAATTTCTAAACCCAATTCTCGAAAGGGAATAGAGTTGTCCTCCCAATGTCGTATACCCGATTTCTGACCCCACGGTTAGCGAAAAGGGGGCGTCGACAGCATGACGACTCTGCTGGGGATTCTTTAGGCTTTTACCATTGCATGTTGCTTGTGACTTTACTATCTCATTAATTGCTTTATTTACTGTCTTTTATTCGCTACGAAACTGACTTGGCTCTTCATGTCTTTTCTTTCCTTTAGCTGCTTTCCTTTACTGCTTTATTTCAATACTGTTGTAATTACTGCAATTATTGTAATTATTTATCTTATGAACGTGAAAATACATGTCAATTTGTTTCATTCTTGTAAACTGCATCTTCAACATCATATTCTACTCGTGCCAAACAAATACCATAGCAATTCTTATAATGAGTGGTTGCGCTCTTCCAATATTATCACCCTTTAAATTCGGCAAAGGCGTATTTGCGGTAAAACCAGTCGATCAACGGTGCAGTTGACGGTTTCGTGCCTTTCCCTCTTGAGTTGTCCGCTCAAGGGTACCTGTCTAATACCCCAATAGAAACCTTACTCTGTGTAACTGTGCATGCATCATGGTCAAACCTAGCCGAGTCAGTTATGTTGTCCACATAATGACTCATTAAGATAGCCTTGTCCAAAGTCCATGGGGTTTCCCTGAAACCCAAACGGACACCTACATGTTCTGTGCATTTACAAAGTCCCCAGATTTGGCATCGTAACCAACATTCATCCAAGGCTACTGAATTGGTGGGAAGATCTCCAATCCAGTGATCAGACACTCGTCCGCAAATACTTAGTGAATCTGCCTTCTCTTCTAGAAATCCAGCCTGACAACAAAATCATAGAGACTGTAACTCTGTTCTGGGATAGTGACAGGTCCGTGTTCCGCTTCGGGGACCTTGAAATGACTTCTTTGCTCGAAGAAATATGAGGCTTAACTGGTATTCCTTAGGAGACTCCGGGTTTGCTTATGCCAGAGAATCGCAAGGGTAGGGGTTTACTTAAGATGATGGGACTGAAGAAGAACCCATACTTGACCTGTTTGAAAGACTCCTACATCCCATTCGACTATCTGTACGAGAGGTACGACCATAGCAAGTCATACCGCACCTACTCAGATGAATTTGCCCTCACCTCACTAGGGCATATTCACAAAAGGGTCTTCGTATTCATGTTTTGTTTCCTGGGGATGATAGTGTTCCATATGAAGAAGGCCAGGATCCACACCAGACTGGCTATGGTAACCAAGACTCTGACTAAAGGAATTGGCGGACAGCCTTTCAGTATAGTTCCCATGATTGTTGCTGAGATATACCAGGCTCAGGACAACTATCAGCGAAAAGCCAGTCATTTTGAGGGATGCAAATTATTACTTCAGCTCTGGCTCATGGAGAACCTCCAGAAAAGAGAATACCGACAAGAGATCTTACGCATAGACTGGGATGATCACATTGACTTCCACCAACCAAGGCGTATGAATTATATGCCTAACATGTTCGCTCATCCAGAAGACGCTGGAAGATGGGTGGAGCTATTTGAGAATCTAAAAGAAGACCAGGTACAATGGATGGTCGAGGGTGTGAAAATGAGCATCGGGAAATACAAGAAGCCCGTCAAAAGTTGATCGAGGAATGGAAGGATATGGCTGTCAGCGCCAACAAACGACTAGGGTATTTGGAGCGAGTTCTAGTGGAGCTAGAAGGAAAGTTCCTCAACAAGATTGAAGATTGTCGGAACACTGAAGGGAATGCAGGCGGACATTTGGCCCAAGCTTATCTGCTGCTAGGACTGCGCGAGCTGGTGAAGCTGTTCGAGGGGGATAAAGATACCAAATCTGGGGAAGGTCCTTCTGGGACCAAGTAGTTAGGAGTCTTTTATTTTGCTTTTAATGATGTAATAAGGTCGATGGCCACTAGTGACACTTTATTTTCTGTTATTTAGCGTCGTTTTGGATTCGTCTTATTTTTATCAATACAATGAGGCATTTAGCATTACAAGTTCTCCAAGTTAATTTGTCGCTAGGCCTACCTCGGGCACAACGAGGCACCCAAATTAGGACGCGATTTATATTCTTGCACAATGTGCTTAAATATTTCAACATTTCCTTCTCATAACCCACACTAACTTGTTACCTTTTTTTATTTTTCTTTATTTTTATTCCCCTCCCCAAAGGTTAGTTCGTGCATTCTGGCACCATCATCATACAGTACGAGATCCAAGGGCCCTCCACCTCCTCCTCCTCCGAGTCCTATCCGGAACAAGAACAAAGGTAGAATGGGAGATTCAAGCGCTAGAAAGGAAATTGAAAGAATTGAGATTCCTCAGTGTACCCCAGTTGCTAAGGAAACTGCTTCCCAACTTGAGCAGAAACTGTTGAAGTTCCAAGAAGAACTGGATCAAGTTCGGAACTTGGAAAATTTATCATTCACTCTCACCGCTCCTGATGTCAACTTTCCAAATGCTCAAAATCCCGTACCTCCACAGAACACCCCACAACCACAGATGCAACCCACTCATGCTCAACATTGCAACACATGCCACACTCCACTACTCATTCCTGAACCACTGAACACCACAAACGACCATCCCCACAACACTCCCATCTACATAGATACCATACCCCTCTACACTCAACCAATCTCAAGTGCACCTAAGTCTGATGACAAGGACTCTCTTATCAGAAACTTGGCAGCAGAACTGAAGAAGTTGACCAACCGAGTCCAGGGCATGGAAGGAAACAGAGGCATAGAGGGGCTGAATTATGAAGACCTCTACATTCAGCCAGATATTGAACTTCCGAAGGGATACAAACCTCCCAAGTTCGAAATGTTCGATGGAATGGGAGATCCCAGAGTCCATTTAAGGACATATTGTGATAAGCTGGTCGGAGTCGGAAGGAATGAGAAAATCCGTATGAAACTCTTCATAAGAAGCCTGAAGGGGGATGCTTTATCCTGGTACATCAGTCAGGACCCCGAGAAATGGACAAGCTGGGTAAGTATGGCATCGGATTTCATGGATAGATTCCGAATCAATACAGAGAATGCACCAGATGTATTCTACATCCAGAATCTGAAGAAGAAGCCTACCGAGACATTCCGCGAGTATGCTACTCGTTGGAGATCAGAGGCTACTAAGGTCAGGCCGGCCCTAGAAGAGGAACAAATGAACAAATTCTTCGTCTGGGCTTAGGACCCACAATATTATGAGAGGTTTTTGCTGATCGAGGGCCAGAAATTCTCCGATATCATCAAGCTGGGAGAAAGAATTGAGGAAGACATTAAGAATGGTATGGTTACTAATCTTGAAATATTGCAAGCCACCAACAAGGCTTTACAGTCTGGTGGCACGTCCAAGAAGAAGGATGTCAATGCTGTGATGGTCTCATAGGGAGCCAAATCACCACTAAAATACCACACTTACCTGTCACCTCCACTTATATATCAACCTATCCCGAATTACCAAGCATCCACACCCTCTTACCAAAATCCACCACCCGTTTACCAATCATCTCCACCTCCCACATATCAACCCACTTCACCCAGATACTCTCAACCTGCACCTATTTACCAAGCTTATAATGCCCAACCCTCTCACTACCAATCACCTCCCACTCGCCAAAATTTCCCTAGACCCAGACCAAATTTCGACCGCAGACCTCCCAGATAATATACAGCCATCGCTGAGCCAATTGACCAACTATATGAGAAACTTAAAGCTGCTGGTTACGTCTCCCCTATCCCTGCCATAACTCCAGAAAATCCTTCCCAGTGGGTCAACCCTAATAAGACCTGTGCGTACCACTCAGGCATGAAAGGTCACACCATTAACGAATACCGCTCATTGAAGGAAAAGATTCAAACTCTGATCGACAATAAGGTTATCGTAGCAAAGGAGCCTGCTCCTAATGTCTGCAACAACCCTCTGCCTGATCACAGAGGTGGGGACATTCACATGATCGAGATCGAAGATGACTGGGACCCCGAGGGATCGATAGGACTGATTGCTGAGGATGATGAGCCAAAGAAACCAGTAGTCACACTTAACCCGATTATTATGCAGAGCCAGCCCTCGAGGGGCGATGAAGTAAACATGTCTATGCCTCTCGAATTTGAAGCACCTTCTTCTGTGAAGGTGGCCGGGCCAATTGAGGTTGAGTTTGGGGCTCCAAAGGCACCTGTACTCTTTGAAGTTGATGTATTACCACCGAGGGTACCCATCCCTGTAGCAATGTCAGATATAACACCATTCTACTCAAATGCCATACCATGGGATTACACATCTAAAGCAAGGAGGAAAGGAAAGACCAAGATGGGAGATGCAATTGCTGCGCAGGGTATGACCAGAACAGGTAGGGTTTACACTCTAGAGCACCTAGCTGAGTCCAGTAAGCAAGCCTCGGGACGAACTACTGAAACTGGTCTCGATGATCTTTGGAGGAAAATACAAGCTAAGGAGTATTCGGTCGTTGAGCAGTTGAACAAAATACCAGCACAGATCTCCATACTAGCTCTTCTACAGAGCTCTAACGCACACAAAAAGGCCTTGATGAAGATATTGAGCGAAGTTTGTGTGCCCAACAACATAACTGGGGGAGAAATGGCAAATATGATAGGACAAATACTGGAAAGCCACAAAATCACCTTCTACGAAGATGAGCTGCCGCCGGAAGGACTAAGTCACAACATGGCCCTACACATCACCGTGCAATGCAAGGATTACTTCGTCACTAGAGTCTTGATCGATGGAGGCTCCAGCCTCAACATCTGTCCGTTGATAACTCTCAGAACATTGGGAAAGAGCCTGCACAAAATAAAAGATGGGGTCATCAATGTCAAAGCCTTCGATGGGTCCCAAAGGTCTACTATCAGGGAAATCAGCCTATGCTTGCAAATGGGGCCAACCTGGTTCGATGTTGACTTTCAAGTGATAGATGTCCCAGCATCCTACAATTTGCTGTTGGGACGACCATGGATCCATGCCGCTGGAGCTGTAGCATCGACCCTGCATCAGGCAATGCAGTTCGAATGGAACCACCAAGAGGTGATCATTCATGGTGATGGTAGCAACCCCATATATAGTCGCCAGACCATCCCGATGATTGGAGGCAGAAGGAGAATAGGCGGAGAAATATACCACAACTTTGAAAGAGTCAATGCTTAGACAGAGATAAATGGTGGGATAACAAGATTGAAAGTATCCTGAATTGGTGTGGATACGAACCTGGAAAGGGACTCGGCAAAAACCTCCAGGGAATCGCCAAACCCATCAAACTGAAGAAACATGGCACTATATTTGGTTTGGGGTATGAGTACACTTGGGAGGAGTTCAATCACTGGTCGCCACCATGGCACGGTCCTTACTACCCACTGAAGCATCCGATACCTCACCTAGAGCAGACTTTCCAGCCGACAGATATTATATATGGGTCGGAGGAAGAGGAAGCATTTTCAGCCATGAAGAATCTGTTCTTAGAGGATGATGATATGGACTGCTGTGTTATTTTCGAGGAGGAAGGAGAGGAAGGCCCTTCTATACAAGTTGTGAACCAAGGAGAGCACCTCAGCAATTGGTCGATCAGAACCACCAGGGCCCGGAAACCTTCGGGGTAGCAAGGCTGAACAAAAGCACCATGCATCACATTTTACTTTTTACTAGCTGATTTTATTTCCGCATTGTCTTTAATTCTGAAAAGAGCTCTGATACTCAAAACAATTACGAATTTAATCGAAACATTTCAGTTTATTATATATCTCGCTCTTATTATTTTTCTATCATTCACTTTATTTTACACAATATTACTATTACTTGCCTTGACGATGAACCAACGATTATGACTTGCAATGAGATGACGCAACAAATGGATATGGACTCCGAAGAGGATGATATACCAGAAGAGGTCGTCAGAGGAGTTGAGAATTTTGAAAATAGGCCTAAGTCTAACTTGGACGAAACTGAGGTCGTGAATCTGGGAGATACAGGGAATGTCAAAGAAACACGCATCAGCGTTCACCTGTCACCATCAGAAAAGAAAGAGTACACGAAGTTCCTAAAGGAATATGAAGACATATTCGCCTGGTCATATGATGATATGACTGGTCTCAGCACCTCCATTGTAGCTCACAAACTGCCAACAGATCCAACATGTCCGCCGGTAAAGCAGAAGCTTAGGAAATTCAAACCTGACGTGAGTTTGAAAATCAAAGAAGAGGTTACCAAGCAAGTCAAAGCCAAGGTTCTCAAGGTAGTAGAGTATCCGACATGGTTAGCCAACATCATGCCGGTGCCAAAAAAGGATGGGAACGTTAGAGTTTGTGTTGAATACCGGGATCTCAATCGGGCCAGTCCCAAAGACGACTTCCCCTTGCCTAACATACACATTCTTATCGACAACTGCGCCAAGCATGAGTTGCAGTCTTTTGTTGATTGTTTTGCTGGGTATCATCAGATATGGATGGATGAGGAAGATGCAGAGAAACGGCTTTCATCACGCCATGGGGAATGTACTGTTACAAAATGATGCCGTTCGGTTTGAAGAACGCCGGTGCCACCTACATGAGAGCCATGACTACCATCTTTCATGACATGATACACAAGGAGATCGAGGTATATGTGGATGACGTCATCATCAAATACAAGAAAGCCAGGGATCACATGGAAGACCTAAGAAAGTTCTTCAACAGACTGAGGAGGTACAATCTGAAACTGAATCCCGCCAAGTGTGCATTCGGGGTTCCTGCTGGAAAATTATTGGGTTTCATCGTGAGACGTCGAGGAATAGAATTGGATCCATCAAAGGTCAAAGCTATCCAATAATTGCCGCCACCAAAGAACAAGAAGGACGTGATGAGTTTCCTGGGAAGACTCAGCTATATCAGCCGGTTCATAGCTCAATCCACGGTCATTTGTGAACCTATCTTCAAAATGTTGAAGAAGGACGCTGCTACCAAATGGACTAATGATTGTCAGAAAGCTTTTGACAAATTAAGGAATACCTGTCAACGCCACCGGTCTTGGTTCCGCCTGAGCCAGGAAGACCCCTACTACTTTACCTTGCGGTATCTGATAGAGCATTCGGTTGTGTTCTAGGACAACATGATGAAACAGGGAGAAAGGAGCAAGCCATCTACTATCTCAGTAAGAAGTTCACACTGTATGAGGCCCGGTATTCTCTTTTAGAACGCACTTGCTGTGCTCTGACTTGGGTCGCATAGAAGTTAAGGCATTACATCTGTGCTTACACTACTTATCTCATATCCAGAATGGACCCTCTGAAGTATATCTTCCAGAAGCCCATGCCCACTAGCAAGCTCGCCAAGTGGTAGATCCTGCTAAGCGAATTCGACATTGTTTACGTGACCCAGAAAACAATCAAAGGGCAAGCCTTGGTGGACCATCTCACCGAGAATCCCGTGGACGGAGAATACGAGCCCCAAAAAATGTATTTTCCCGATGAAGAGGTATCTTTCATAGGAGAAGATATTGCAGAATCCTATGATGGTTGGAGGTTGTTTTTCGACGGAGCTACAAATTTCAAAGGAGTTGGCATAGGAGCAGTCCTAGTATCAGAAACTGGCCAGCACTACCTGGTATCCTCCAAGCTCAGGTTCCCTTGCACCAATAATATGGCCAAATATGAAGCCTGCATCTTGGGGCCCAAAATGGCCATTGACATGAACGTTCAGGAGTTGCTAATGATCGGGGATTCTGACTTGCTCATACATCAGGTTCGAGGAGAGTGGGCAACCAAGAACTCTAAGATACTTTCCTACTTACATCATATATAGGAGTTGAGGAAAAGGTCACAAAGACAGAATTTCAGCACGTCCCCAGAGTCCAGAACGAGTTTGCTGATGCATTAGCTACTTTATCGTCCATGATCCAACATCCAGATACAAATTTCATTGATCCCATCCCAGTAAAGATTCATGATCAGCCAGCTTATTGTGCCCACGTTGAGGAAGAAGCGGATGGAAAACCATGGTTCCATGACATCAAGGAGTACTTGACAACAGGGGAATATCCAGAACTTGCCAACGCTACTCAGAAGCGCACACTTCGTAGGTTATCCAACAACTTCTTTCACAACAGAGGAATCCTGTACAGAAGGACTCTCGATTTGGGTTTACTAAGGTGTGTCAAAGCAAAAGAAGCATCCAGGCTATTGGACGAAGTGCATGCAGGGACCTGCGGGCTGCACATGAACGGTTTTGTCTTAGCAAAGAAGATACTCCGAGCAGGGTATTTTTGGATGACTATGGAAATAGACTGTATCCAGTATGTTAAATGCCATAGCTGTTAGATACATGCAGATATGATAAAGGCACCTCCAAACGAGCTTACTGCAACAAGCTCACCATGGCCATTCGCCGCTTGGGGAATGGATGTTATCGGACCTATCGAGCCTGCCGCATCAAATGGGCACAAGTTCATCTTAGTGGCAATTGATTATTTTACCAAATGGGTCGAAGCAGCATCATACAAGGTGGTCACTAAGAAGGTTGTGGTGGTTTCGTCCGCGACCGCATTGTTTGTCGGTTCGGAGTTACGGAATCAATCATCACCGATAATGGTTCCAATCTCAACAACAACTTGATGAAAGTAATGTGTGAAACTTTCAAGATCAAACACAAGAACTCTACAGCCTACAGACCTCAGATGAATGGAGCTGTGGAAGCAGCCAACAAGAATATCAAGAAGATACTAAGGAAGATGGTCGAAAGGCACAAACAATGGCATGAGACTTATCCTTCACCTTATTGGGATACTGCACTACAGTCCGCACATCGACCGGAGCAACTCCCTACATGCTGGTTTATGGTACAGAGGCGGTCATCCCCGCCGAGGTAGAAATTCCCTCCTTAAGGATCATACAAGAAGTAGAATTGGATGATGCAGAATGGGTAAAAGGTCGCTACGAGCAGTTAGCCCTTATAGATGGGAAAAGGATGAATGTGGTTTGCCACAGTTAGTTGTATCAGAATAGAATGTCCAGAGCCTTCAACAAAAGGGTTAAGCCAAGGAAGTTTACATCGGGACAGCTGGTGTTGAAGAAAATATTCCTACATCAAGATGATGCCAAGGGGAAGTTTTCTCCCAATTGGCAGGGTCCGTACATGGTTCACCGAGTTCTAACCGGAGGAGCCCTTATTCTTGCAGAGATGGATGGAGAAGTCTGGCCGAAGCCAATCAATTCAATAAAATTTGAACTACGCCCGACCTAATTCCCGTTTAAGAGGGGAACGTAGGCAGCCCTATGGGTTCGGTCATAATTTAATAAAAATTCCATTTTTCCACACTATTGGAACTGGGGCAGAATTTTGAGGAGGACCCTCAAAATTCCGAAGTTAATTTTAGTTCATGCATCGCTAGAAGCGCCAGCCCAGTAAACTGGGGCAGAATTTTGAGGAGGACCCTCAAAATTCCAAAGATGTTTTTTAGTCATTCAGCATAGCCGTCAGAAATGTCCGCTCAGCAAATTGGGGCAGAATTTTGAGGAGGACCCTCAAAATTCTGGAGAAAAAGAGGTTGCAATGTCTTGAACCACGTCGCAGTCATTGGTTCATCTAAAGAAAACTATTTTTGATTATATATTTACTAAAACATGCATAACTATTATCCGAATTGATGTTGTTTAGCGACGCTACCCCAATAACACACAACGTCAAGAGCCCGGGGAAGATGAACTAACCTTTCCCCTTAAAGAACTCACGATTTTTCTTTGGATGCAGGCACTCAATTCGCAATATCATTAGGTATATTTATGCACTCTCAAGAATACAACTTCTCAGAATCATCACTTGTCCGCAATTGCTATCCGTATACAATCTCCCTAACAGTTATATTGTCGTATCGGCTATCAGCTAAGAGATCTTACTACTAATCATCCTTTTACATTCTTGCACTACATAATGCTACCTTAATGCCTTTCTAGACTAAGCTCTATCTCCATTTGCATTTTGCATAAGGTTACCTTTCTGCCTTCCGAGACTAAGCATTGTCTCCATCCTGCATTTTTCTGTATTTTGCATAAGGCTACCTTTCTTCCTTCCGAGGTTAAGCTCTACCTCCATCTGCATTGCATAAGGCTACCTTTCTGCCTTCCGAGGTTAAGCTCTACCTACATCTGCATCGTATAAGGCTACCTTTCTGCCTTTCGAGACTAAGCTCTGTCTCCATTTACATTTTGCATAAGGCTACCTTTCTGCCTTTCGAGACTAAGCATTGTCTCCATCCTGCATTTTTCTGCATTTTGTAAGGCTACCTTTCTGCCTTCCGAGGTTAAGCTCTACCTCCATCTGCATTCTGCATAAGGCTACCTTTCTGCCTTCCGAGGTTAAGCTCTACCTCCATCTGCGTTTCCCCATTGCACAAGGCTACCTTTTTGCCTTCCGAGACTAAGCTCTGTCTCCATCTGCATTTTTGTATAAGGCTACTTTTTCTGCTTTCCGAGGTTAAGCTCTACCTCCATCATCATTTGTATAAGGCTACTTATCTGCCTTTCGAGACTAAGCCCTGTCTCCATCTGCATAAGGCTACTCCATCTGCCTTTCGAGACTAAGCATTGTCTCCATCCTGCATGGCTGAAATATCGCCTCTTTACTTTTCTCGCATGGCTGCAATATCGCCACCTTTTATTTACGTCTTGCACCGGATGAAAGATCGCCACCTTTTGCATTTCATGGGCTGAAAGATCACCAACCTATTCAAAGGCATCATAGTTTAGAGGCACCCCCTACATGGCCCGAGAACATCATTTCATGGTCTGCGAATTTTTATTTACGCTCTTCATAGCCCGGGACGTCATGGTCCAAGGTCATCATCCTAACCGTCCAAAGACAACATTCATGGTCCGATGGGAACTTGCATCACGTTTAAATTTACGCACAATATACGCTCGTATTACTTACCTGCGGGTACACCGGCTGGCAACGACCATCACAGTAGGAGCGATCCCGCTCCGGTTCCCGCAGCCTATCGAATTTTCAGAAAACCTCTCTCAATCTAAACATCGCGTCCGGCATATTCCGTAAATGGTTCCTGAACTACATATGTCCTGATTCCTGTAAGACTAGGGATATGTAGGCAGCTCAGAAACCAGAGGTCAGTCAAGACCTTTCAAATCGTTTCCTTCGGTCAAAATTGGCCATCATATCTTTACCCGATAACTCTTTCATCCTTCCCGGGTAAAGAGGGGCAGCTGTTGATACCCAATTTTTCCCCTATGTATTTTTTTACACTAAAAATACTTTCAAAATAGCATGTGTATGCATATATAAGCATGCCCAAGAGTTTTGGTATTTTTTTCTAATTTTTAAGATTTTTAAAATCAATTTATTGCCTATTTTAGCAGTGCAAAATCCAATAATTATTCCTAAAATTATCATGTTGGTGAATAATTTATTTCCACTCTAATATTTACACCAAAATATGATTAAGGTGTTTTTTTAATATTTTTACAAATTTATTTAGTATTTTTAAAGCTGAATTGCATATAATAGCAATTATAGCCTATCTTACGATTAACAACATTTTACAATTATAAAATTATTCCCAGTATTTTTAGATTAATATTTATATATTATTAATTAGTTCAGTACTTTAATTTGTTTTTAAAATTATTTTAGCTATTTTTTATAAAATAAAAAGGGAGAAATTGGCTCTTTAACACATAGCCCATTATTATTTCAATGTTAGCCTCAAATTGATCCCCAATTCTACCCAAATTGAAACAACCCAATTTCAATTTTTACCCAACCCCTTGACCCGTTTTCATACCCGCCCGACTTCCCCTTTAATCTTGGCCATTGATCATTTTGATCAACAGCCGTGATTCGTTCTTTCCTTTTTTAATTCCCATCCCCCTAACCCTAACTCATTTGTATCAAAGATGCCGCCTTCATCTCCCAAATCCTCTCTATCCCTCTCCTAAACCCTAGCTGCTTTCCACCTACTTCTATCATGTTTCCACCAGAATCCATGGCATTCTGGACATGGATGGTCTGTGCTCACTCTCTCTCACCATTAAACATAAGTTACTCGAAGTTTGGAGGCCTGACTTCAAAGGTTTTCTTTAGATCTGTAAGATCTATGGCCTCTCCAGCCATTTTCCGGCGTGTTCGAGCAATATGAGTCTCTTCGACTCAGGATCCGACTTTCCTCAAGACCTTCTCATTCTAGGGTCTTCTTTGCCATTTTTAAGCCTTCCAAGGTTCTATACTTGCTTATTTCTTTCAGATCTGTGACATACCTGGTCTTTACTTGACGTTTTATGATTTTTCGTCAAATTTCCCTTTCGAAATTGTTCAAATTCGATTTTTAGGGTTTCTGGAAACATTTCTTTAAATGTTTTTTGACTCTTTTGTTCTCTCTTTATGTGTGTTTTATACTTGTATGTTTATTTCTTATTATGCTCGAGTTTGCTCTCTCTTGTTTCTTTCCTGATTATGCAAGACTTTTTCTGTTCTTTGTTCACACATTAATTTGTGTTGTTTTCCTCATTCTTTGCTATACGTGTTTAAGTTTGAGCTCTTTGATTTTGTTACTGAGTTTTGTTTATGTTCCTGCTTGCATGCTTTTACCTACTTTGTTTAAAACTCGTAGCCTCTATTTCTTCTGAACTTGTTTGTGTATGTTTGCCTCTCTCAATGACCTTGATTTATCACCCCTGATTCTATTTGAAACCCTAAAGATTTGGGGATTTTCTTTGATAAGTGGCACTAGGGTTTGACTTTGGGACCCTAAGTTTCCAGACTCATTGTGAGCCTGTAATCGAACTCGAAATCCTGTTTGCTTGTGACTCTGAAACTTCCATTGTTAGACTCTTTCTTTATTTAAGCTGTATGCTTTTTATATGAGAAAAACTCCTCTTTTAAAAGGTTTCACCAACCAAGTGATTGATTTTGAAATCCCTTTAATAAGGCTAGTGATTCGCCACTGATTCCTTTCGATTGGATCTCCTTTACCCTACTGGCTGTTTTCTTGGTCTTTTTATGTAAAAACCCCATGCTTGTGAGTTTTCCTTAAATACACGATCTTGTGTATTTCTTCTGTAACTCCGTACCAGTTTGAATTATTTCTATACTTATATGACTCTTTCCTTAATTACTTGAAATTCCTCGTGATCACAATTTGATCCAGGATCCTTTTGATTGATTTTTCGAACTGATGCCCTATTTTGCTTTATAAAAACACTATTATTTCAACTTTCCTTAATTACCCACTATGTATTTGACCTTGTTTATGCACTATGTGGTTTCCTTGCCCTAATCAGCCTTATTAAACTGATTTCCTTCCTTATTCTGTCTTGACTAGCCGTTTGCACTAGACTCCTTAATTAGAGGAGTCCAGTTGTCTTAATTGACACTAATTGATTGCTATTTCTATGTTTGTACACTCTTTGCCTATGTATTACTTGTTTTCAAAACTATATAAGGACCTAGTCCTCCCTCTTTCTATCATGAATCAATTCTCAAAAAAAAAAAAAACACAGACACACACTGAAATACATACGAACAAAAACACTTTCTTGCAACACTGTTATAAATTCCGCTTTGCTTGAGATCTTTTGGAACTGCTGTTTACAACTTGGCTCTCTCAAGGCTACTTTTTCTTACTTATTTTCCTTCGAAACTGGTATGTCTTTTATAATTTTCTGCCTCACTCCTATGTGTTTACTTTGCAGTTTCAGACTGTTTGTCTACTTTACTACTCTTATTCAGTAATTTGTGCTAAATATTTTCCTTCCCTACTTCTGTTTCTGTTATGAATCCCTACCCATATTCCCTTCTATGCGCCTGAGTTAAGGTCTTGGCCTGACAGTTTCCTAATTATTGCCCAGGCCATAACCTGATCCACAATGGATCCTAACTCTCAATGTTTGGCTAGCAGGCTGGTCAAGGGTGTGCCAGCATTTCAAATTGTTGAGCATGACCACCAGCCTGCCATGGCTCTCCCTGATTCCCTTCCCCTGTGCACTTACACTTATTCTTAGAATTTTAAGTTCTGCCCCTCTCTTATGAGCCTTGCTTTGGGACCTTCAGTTCTCTATGAACTTGGACATCTGAGGGATGGCATTTCCACACTGCACCATGTTCTTAATTCTGCAATGTTTTGGGGTGTAAGCACTGCCTGGAGTCCCTTTGAGACTCTTGGGAACTTTGACACACCCCAAATATGAGAAAGTCTTTTGGAAATCTGATCCTGGAAGTTAATTTATCTCATATTGTTGGACTTTGAATCTGAGTTAGGCTGTTTAGATGTAGCTGGAACTTTTGATGTAATTTTACTTTCTTTTCTAATTCATTCAGGCCGGTAATAATATGTCAAAACTATTGGGGATGGTTAGTGGAAAGGGAGGGGAATGAATGCATGCAAAGGGTAGAAAACCTGCCTATAGGTTATTTACAATTTCTGCACTTCTGCATTTAGAAAACATGCCTATAGCCTTTCTGCACTTCTGCATTTTTTTTTATTTAGAAAACATGCCTATAGTCTTTATGCAACTTCTGCATTTCTGCATTTAGAAAACATTCTTATAAGTTTTTCTGCACTTCTGCATTTATGCATTTTAGAGATTATGCCTATAGGTTCTGCATATAAAATCATGTCTTGGGTTTTTTTCTTCATATACACGCCATTAGGCAAATGATCTTAGGCTTAATAATAACCAATTCACTCTAGATATCATGTCTATAGGATTCTTGCAACTGTTTAAAACCAATGACACTTAGAGATCATGCCTATATGATCAAATTAACTGAATCAGTTTGGTTTTTCAATCTAAAACCAGTCTTAAAGTCTAGAGATCTTTGTTTATAAAGTCAGCAACATTTTCCTTAAAATCAATACAGCTCTATTAGATGTCATGCCTTTAGGCCTCGCCTAGGAAAATTATTAGGTGATTAATTAACCATGTCAGTCTTCGATAACTACATCTAGACAAGGATAATTCGGACTCCTCATCTGAGAAATATGTGATGAATCGGCCTATCCAATGCCTTAATTTAATTCAAACCAAACCAGTACTTGTAAGTCATGCTAAATAATCTGCTGATTTGAATGAGGAGGCCTACTTGAGCCTTAACTGCTATTTGTTATTGCTTGTCGCCTAGATTTTTATCCTTTTTGAAAACTCTGAAAAAGCCCCAACTCCCTCCCCTTTAGGATTAGTAGTCTCAATGCCTCCGAGACTGATTAATCACAAACCTAGGACTCTTTTTCTATATTTGCTTCCTTTAGAGTTGTTTAAACTTTTCAAATCCTGGCTCTCTTTCTACTTACTTTCATAAGTTTCAACCTAATTGCAATGTTGTATGCAAGTCCTCATTTGAGCCTTGATTGTTTACTTGTAAAGTCACAATTGTAACATGTCCGGGAACCACACTTGTGGATCCTGAGGGGTGCCTAACACCTTCCCCTCGGGATAATTTCTAGCCGTTACCCTAATCTCTGGTCTCTTCATCTCAAACCCTTCTTAAAGTGTCCTAATGCACTATAATCATTAGGTGGCGACTCTTCAATTTCTAAACCCAATTCTCGAAAGGGAATAGAGTTGTCCTCCCAATGTCGTATACCCGATTTCTGACCCCACGGTTAGCGAAAAGGGGGCGTCGACACATAACACAAAAATTGAATTGGAGATCGGTGGGAGACAATATTTGGATGGTTATTGAAGGAGAATCATTGAGTAACGATTTTTATCTTGATTTTGATCTTAGAAATATAATCTATTGTTGTTTTCCTCATCTAATTTCAGATTAGGGTGAAAATTTGGGGAAAGGTTGAGAAACGTTCTTAGGCCTAATTTTGGGATCATGATCAAGATTTTAGTGTCGGATTGGAATAATTTTGGTACGGTTAGACTCGTGAGTGAATGAGTATTCATAATTTGTGACTTTTACCCGATTCTAAGACGTGGGCCCGGGGAGGACTTTTCGGCGTTTCTCTATTTTCTTTCCTTAGCTTCGATTTCATTAGCTAAATTCGTTGTTTGTAGTTATATTTATATTATGAAATTGATTTGACTAGATTTGGGCCACTCGGAGTTGGATACTCGTGGCAAGAGCGTGATTTCGGATTGATTTTGAGCTGGTTCGAGGTAAGTGGCTTGCTTAATCTTGTGTGGGGGACTTCCCCTTAGGATTTGGTATTGTTGTTATATAAATGCCGTGTACGTGAAGTGACGAGTGCGTACATGTGCTAATTGTTGGAAAACCCCCATTTTCACTAAGTAAATATTTGTGCTTCCTTTTTGTTGAAAACTACTTGTATTTTAAAACCTACCATTTAGCTTAGGAAAGCATGCTTAAGTGACTTTACTATTCTATCTGCTTCACCTGTCTACTTGAACTTTGTGCAGCATGTTTAGGATAGAATTCTCTATTTTCTTGGTATGAACTAGGATTGAACTGTAAATTCTTTTTGGAGGTTTTTGTGTATTTACTTTGGGACTACGGATCGGTATTCCGGGAGATCCCCCTGCATATTTACTTTAGGACTACGGATCAGTATTCCGGGAGATCCCCTTGCATATTTACTTTGGGACTACGGATCGTATTCCGGGAGATTCCCCAGCACTGTAACGCATATTTACTCTGGGACTACGAGATGATATCCTGGGAGATACCCTGTTGCTATTATTTATGTTCTGAGTTGTCTTTTCTGAGACTTTATTCCTTTTTATTGTTAGTATCTTAATTAACCTATTACAATTCATGATACTTTATCTTGTTATATATTTATAACCAGTAGGGCTCTGACCTTCCATATCTCTGCTCGACCAAGGTTAGGCTTGGCATTTACTGGGTACCATTGTGGTGTAGTCATGACCTTTCCTGCACATGTTTTCCCTGTGTGCAGATCCAGGTACTTCATCGTAGCCATACTTCCGGTGAGGCGAGGCGATCTTAGAGGCTTCGAGGTATATCTGTCACGTCTGCAGACCTAGAAGTCCCTCTCTCTTCTTCCTTCAGTCATAGACTTCGTGTATTTTCTTTGGTTTGGACTTCTGGAGTTAGAACACTATGTATTTCTTTAGCTTGTGATTTATGAGATTCCGTGTTTTGGGAGTATTGTGTTCAGTTTGAGAGAGTGCTATTGTATATGCCGAGCAAGATTTTAAACTTCTTATTTATGTTGACTATAAATTGCTAGTTTCGTATCTTTATATCCTTTTTTCCGCAATTTTTTAGGCTTACCTAGTCATAGAGACTAGGTGCCATCACGACAGTTCACGGAGGGAGAACTCGGGTCGTGACAGAAATGGATATCGTCGGACCGCTGGCCCCAGCCCCTGGTAAGGTAAGATTTCTTTTGATTTTAATCGACTATTTTTCTAAGTGGGTAGAACTACGTCCTTTTTAGAAGATCGACGAACATGAAGTAATAGATTTCTTGTCAGATAACATAATTTGCAGATTTGGGATACCAAAAGAAATAGCCTGCGTCAATGGACCACAATTCAAAAATCACAAAATTCCTCAAAGACTTGAAAATCAAAATGATCACATCATCACCTTATCATCCGAGCGCAAATGGCCAATCAAAATCAATGAACAAAGTGATCATACAAATCTTAAAAAGAAATTAGAAGCAACTAAAGGAAAATGGCCCGAAGAGATTCTAGGTGTACTATGGGCGTACTGAACAATAGCCAAATCAAGCACGAGGAAGACTCCTTTTTCTTTTGTGTATAGGGCAGAAGCCCTGATCTCAGTGGAAGTAGGTGAACCTAACATGCAGTATTTTTAGTCAAATAAAGAAGCAAACAATGAAGCAATGTTAGTCAATTTGGAGCTGCTCGATGAGCACAGGGACTTGGTGCATATAAGGATAGCAACCTAAAAGCAACGAATAGAGAGTTATTATAATCAAAGAGCCAACCTCCGTTACTTCAAAGTAGGAGACTTGGTTTTAAGGAAAGTAACTCAGAACGCTCGGGAACTCAATGTGGGAAAGCTAAGTCTAACGTGGGAAGGCCCTTACCGAGTTTCAACTGTCAACGGGAAAGGGTCATATGAGTTAGAAAATCAAGATCGAGAAATTTGCCGAGCAACTGGAATGTGGCACACCTCAAGAGATACTATTGCCGATGAACACCACCTATGCTTTAAAGTATGTGTTGTACTCTTTTTCCCTTCGTCCAGTTTTTCTCCGAATTAGGTTTTTCTTGCAAGGTTTTCAATGAGGCAGCAACAGAAAACATACTGTGAAGGAATTTTTAACAACAGTAATAAAACCTTTTAGTGACAAGGTACACAAGCAAAGAACCACTACAGAGCGGTTAGATAGTCTTTTGCTCGATAAGAAAGTTCCTACCGGGAAGTTTAGTTTTCTTTCGAACAGAGATTACCCGACCGTTCATAAGTACAACCATTGGGGGACTGTTAGATAATTTTTGGCTCGATAGCATAAATTCCTAAGGGGAAGTGAAGTTTGTTACTGAACTGAAGATCATCTAGTGATTCACTGGTGGAATCCTCGAAGGTATAAAACTCCCAGTGTTCCAATTTGCATTCTCTGCATTTAAGCATTTGGGGGTGGGGGGATGATCTGGGGATATGGAAACAACTACTGCCACTTCGATCATAATATGAAACCCAAAAACGTAATTGTATGGCCAGCCTCGTAGAAACAAGTTGTACAAGTTAGCCACAAAAAATATCAATTTCTTTTTAGTACAACAAATGCTTATGTACTTTTCAAAATGGATAGAATAAAGTAAAGTCCTTTTATTTCTATCATGTTTTCTGTCTAAACGATGAATTGATTTTATTAATTGAATGTTAAACAAGTACATCAAATGCTAGTGCCATAATGAACAGGAGACATCCTCTTCAAGAGCACCATAAACATAAGAGGGCCCTCTCTTATAAAAACCCTTACGTTAAAGGGTTGATTTCGAAAAAACTTATGCACGGAATCCAAATGCTTTCAGTGCAAAATACACCCAAAGCCTTGCATGATCATACACATACAATAAAACTTGCGCAAACACTTAAATGAAAAAATGCGCAAAGAGCAAACTTGTGCTAAGGTTTGAATGAAAGTACGCAGAAAGGGAATCTTATACTTGAATGAAAAAATGTTTTTATTTACAAAAAATGTGCCAAATAGAACCAACACAAAAGAAATCAAAAACTAAGTTGTTGCATCTCCAGAACCCAGAGGAATAGAAGCATCCACGCCATCAGAAGAAGTGGGTAGATCCAACGCCGATTCGACATCTTGGCCTATGTCATTTTAGCCTTTAGCATCTTCAGCTTCCGGTTCCTCTTCAGTTCCTGAGAACTTAGAACCAAAACCAGAAGAATTGGTAGCGCCAGGACTGACCGAAAGACCCCTTTAATAGCCAACTCAAGCTCACGAGCTTTAGCGATTTCGACATCAATGTCAATGATACATGCTTTAGACTCTTCCAAGGTTTTTCTCCTTATGTTGTACATAACATATGTTTTATCAACAACGAGGGAAGCCACTTGGTGCTTGAGTTCTTTTCTAAGTTGGTCAACTTTGGCAGAAAGGTTTTCCCATGCGGATCTAACGGATCGAAGGCTGATATCGAGATCACGGATAGTAGAGCTGAAAAGTCTATTATGCTCAATGGTCTTTTTATGCTTCTCCTCCATCTGGGCATATTTACTACGGTTGCAACAAGCTCTCCCATTTTGCAGTTGAAGACTGCTTCCAAATTGTTTAATCTCTCAGTGGAGGCAGTCTCATGTTTAGATGCAGCAAGAATGGCATAAAAAATTTCATCATATTTTGCCCTAGCTCCTTCAAAATAAGCCCTCAACGAGGTGACTTACTCACTAAGGGTCTCTACTTCTTCATCGCTTTGCCACAACCGAACCTCCAACATAACGACCTTAGTAGCTTTAGCTTCCAGCTCTGAGAGGGGAACAACAGTTTGGTCCTACTTGGCCAAAAGTCGATCCCGCTCGGAGGTAAGTTCCTCCTTATCTCGAATCAACCTTTAGAGGGCCTCAGAAGCAAGAAAGTTATCCTGCAAAATGAAGAATGCAAACTCAAAATCCTACTATATCAAAGATAGAAGAAATAATGAAGGAAATGAAGAATATAGTGCAACTGTATTGTGCATATCATTGTTCAACAAACACTCTCCTGAGAGAGCTTGTATCTTTTCCCTATCTTTTTCTGAAGTCAAAGGCTTCAGATTGTTTGTAAGCTCCACTGGCCGGGGCAGCAGGTGGCATCCGGTGGAAACGGAGAGAGTAACGCTCCTCATCTTTTGCGGATCTTCAGAGGGGGCATAATAAGTTTTCCCCAAGTTCCCATGAACTGGGGACTGGGGGAGAATGACATCCTCTTCTTGGGTAGTTGTGGCCAGTGGAGATGATGTAGCAGTTAATGGTGGTGAAGGAAGAGTTGGTGAACAAGGAGACAAATTTGATGGCGATGAAGGATTAGAAGTGGTTGTGGCAAATGCATTGCTAGTTGTAGATTGCTCATCAACCGTAGATGGTAGGGATCAGTTCTCAGCCTCACAATACTGGGCACATCGACTGATATCCAGAAGTGAGAGCTAGCATTTTCTACCATCTCATACTACCCCTAGAATGCCGAGGCATCCTCCTCAGTAGGTATAACTAACTCAACAAGTTGAGTAGTCTATTGATTTGAGGAAGGTCATTGTCTTCTATGTAGAGAAGCCCCCTCCTTTCTGGCTTCCCCATCATCATCAATCATTTATGGTATGTATGGTCGTATCGGGAGGGGGGTTCATCACCATAACATCTGGAGACTACTCGGGATCGTCACTCTTCGCCTTTTTATTTTTTCCCTCGGCCGTGAAGGAACATCTTCTCTTTGGTTACTTGTTCTCCGACCGGGGAATCCGAGAAGAAGCACTCATACTAGATGCAGGTCTGGAGACACCTGTCTATGTAAAAGCCTCCTGCAGGACCCTCCCCGCTTCAACATGATTGGCCAAAACGTCCTCCTTGGGGACGACAATTGAGCCCCGGGGTAGACCTGAATCCACATGAAGTGAAAATTTAATCAACTTCCTTATACGTAAAGTTAAAAAAATATGAGTTTGGATTACCATGATTTTTGGACTTCCACCCATATTTAAGGGATATTTCTTTCCACATACGGGTCTCGAGCATAGTAACATCCAAAATTTCCTATACTCACTAGTCCAAGACTTCAACCCCAAGTGGAACCCACCGAGTCACTGAAATAAGCGAAAGAAGAAGGGTTAATAACAATATGGAATGATCTTGAATTGAAGAACTAGGGTTTCTGGAAGAGGAGACTGTTTCTTAACAGAAAATAAGGGGAGTTCTCTCTCAATAAGAAGGTTAAAGAAAGCTTGAAAATAAATTACGAGTTGAGTAAAGAGAGTTTGAGAAAGTGTAGATAATTATGAAGTGTAAATGAAGAAGTTTGATGCCTATAAGTAAAGATATAGGCGGCTAAAATCATGGCCATAATTACCTCGACATTCGGAAAAAGTGATGCTAATCGTAGGATGATGCGTGTTCTGGGCATTAAATGTGGAGTGACGTGCGTTTAATCAACCGTCAAAAACCTTTCAGAGAGGATAAGAGAAATTCCCGCCAAAAAGGTAGTTCTACCAACTTCCTTGTGACACAAAGTTATGCCACCGAAAAGCAGGGGGACAATCTGTATGTGATAAAATATATTCCTATTTTAATGATCGTATGGTAAAGAAACACGTGGAACTGAAGGTAGAACATAGCTAAACCCGAAGACAATGATCTTGCTTTTCACCTAGAGAGAATGATACTCATAATGACAAAATTAATACCGCCATCCGGTATCATTCAATGAAGAATATTCTATAGCATTAAGTGCATGATCCGTTACATGGGATATGACATTTATTGCCCACCAATACATATCTTTCAATGGCCCTTATAATTGTCATTAAAGAGAAGCCTAATCCTAGGACCTTGTTCTCTAGGTGTAGCTACAAATAGTGAGTTCTATCATCATTGTAAAGGGAACGACTTTTTCTGACATATAGGCATTATACTCTATCGAAAGCTTAATAGCATTTTACTTTCTCGCTTATTTGTGTTGCCCTTATTGCTCTCGGCAACTCTACACCGAAACCACAATATCTGCCATCTATTTCAATTTTAAGGCCGAGTCTTATATTTTTGTTTAATTCATCTATTATTTTTTGGATCAAATTAATTCACTTGTCTATAAACCACGTATAAATTCAACTATACCATTTTACGGGTAAACAATTTTAAAGTGCTGAATTATAGAATTTTGGGTTATATTAGAAGAAAGAAATGATTTAGGTCTCCTTTTTATAAAGAAAATATTTAGGTCTCCTTTTTATAACTAGTTCAGTGAGTACATATCTCTAATAT
Source organism: Nicotiana sylvestris (assembly GCF_000393655.2). Classification (NCBI taxonomy): domain Eukaryota; kingdom Viridiplantae; phylum Streptophyta; class Magnoliopsida; order Solanales; family Solanaceae; genus Nicotiana; species Nicotiana sylvestris. The sequence continues at coordinate 102,737,305 of NC_091066.1, forward strand.
TTTAGGTCTAAGTAGGTATATTGCTTTACAAAATGCATTGTTATTATTTGGGTCAACATCCTACAAAAATCCCAATCGGTTATACACAGAATCAGTTTATAAAAGGTTGAAGATGGAAGATCCAAGAATGGGAGCTTAGCTTTACTATACGATTTACCAGCATCTCCTGCACACATACTTCTTTCTCCAGTGTAATTCAAACATTTTTTTCGACTTCAGATTATTATTCTTTGCTTGTGATTAACTGGCAGTATTGTATTTCAACTGAATGCCTATTCCATCACTTAATATTGTCCAAATTAATTTATTTTTTATGACCTAACTTCTATTGGAATCAATTACGTTTATTGCTGAATCGGTTCACTTTTCTTTGACACATTGGCCTTTTCTCTATATCTTAATTCCTGAGCAGAGTCACTGTTGTCATGGAAAAAATGATCAAAATGGTCATGTATTAGGACCAAAAGTGCTCATCTTTTGCATAGATTAAGGACTAACATCTTGAGAAGAAGATTGTGCGATCTATTTGGTTTGATGTTGTATCATTGTTATGGGTTTCAGTATGAGTTTTGTCATTGAGGTGGATCTAAAGCTTGGAGTTTATGGGTTTCAAATTTGTCATCAATTTATAGTTTATTTTAGTTACTTGGTTTACAATAAATATTCACATATTTAATGAATTTTTTGACTTTTACTCAAAGCTATACGCTCCCTCTCTGCCAAACACGCTCTCCATCCCCAACGGTCAAAACCAAACCACTCCCTCGTCGACCACCTCCACTAGCAGGTAAGCCTCCCCTGTCGCGCCCCCTTTTTCTTGTGAAATCGGGTTTATAGCATTTGGTATAGGACAACTCGTTCCTTTTAAGAACTGGGTATTGTATTTGAAGAGTTGCCACCTAATAATTTAAGGTGCATTAGGACACCAATAGGGTTCAATTCTAAGTTTCGTTGGAATAACCAGAGATAGGGTAAGAGCTTGAAATTATCCTAAGGGAAAGGTGTTAGGCACCCCTCAGGATCCACTAGTGTGGTTCCCGACCAAACAGTTTATTGTGAATTTAGCAAATAGACAAGTATAAGCTCAAATATTAGGGGATTTAAATTTAAAAATATAAAAGAAAGAAAAATTAAAAGAAGAGTTTTAATAAAAGGAGTTTGCAAATAAAGGAAAAAGTGCCCTAGGTTTATATTTAATATGGATCACATCAATGCGATACCCGGTATGACACTCCACAAAAGAGGGGATACACGTGATGTTATCGCACCGATCATCATATCCATACCTACCTTTCCACCCCGTTAAGGTATTAAAGCGTGAATTGGCTTCGATTACTATTGCATGCTATTTACCCGTCCCATTCCTATCAGTCCGGAGGAGCTTAGGACTACTATTCCTAAATGGGAGGGATATTAGGCTGACTTTTGGTTTCAAAGAGTAAAAATCTAAGGCGACATACAAAACACATATACTGCATGTTGGGGAAGCATATAAACAGGTAAAGGCCCATGTAAACCTCCTCAAACAAAACACATAAATCGCATGACTTGCACATACTTTTTTTAGGTCTGATTAAAATACTAAAGACGAGGAGAGTTTGATTATTGAGGCATATCTGTTTATTATATAAATCAGATAAGAAGTCTGAATCAGGCCTGCCCGCTGGTTGTAGTAATTAACAAAAGCAGATTCAATTTTATGGTTATTACTCTAAGGCTTGCCTAAGTGTTTTAGGTGAGGTCCTATAGACATAATGTCTAATTGATTCAGAATGTGGCGAAACAGTAAAAATTTAAAGCAAATTGTTTGAGATACTATAGGCATGCTTGTTAAACCTCGTTAAATAGAGAAGGAAAGTTGTTTAAAACTGGTTCAGAATCGAACTGATTTTAAATTGAAATAGTTTCAGATTCTGTAGGCGATGGTATCTAATATTGCTGATTTTAATCCTTATAGGCATGATATTTAACATTGAATGTGAATAGAAAACGAACCAGAATTTTACTTGGGAATCCCTATAGGCATGATTTCTATATGTTATACTGATTTCAACCTTATGAGCATGATACTTACTTATATCCATTTAGAACTTAAAGCATGATATCTGAATGGCATGCAAAATTTAAATAAATCCTATAGGTATGTTATCTAAGTATAAAGTTGATCATGAAGAAATTAAGATAAACCCAATAGACATGGTGTCTAAAAATGCAGAATTGGACATGCAGAAATTTAAGAAAAAACAGTCCTACATGCATGCTTTCTACCCTTAAGCATACATGATAAACCAACCTTTTTCACTATCCAACCCCAAGTGTTTATTACAAATTATTACAGACCAGAAGTAATGAATTACACCGGAAAAGTACAAAGAAAAGTTACAACCAAAGGAAACCTGATTCTTGACTTCCTCTCTGAGTTATGGAATAAACCACCTCAAATGCCATTGATCCAAAGCCTTTTTCACACTTGAGTGTGTCAAAGTTCCCTAAGGGTCTCAAGAGGACCCCAGGCAGTGCTCACACCCAAGTTACATAACTAGAATAGAGATGAGTGCAGTGTGGAAATGCCAGCCCTTATGTGTCCAAGTTCAGAGGGAGATCATGGGTCCCAAGGCAAGGCTCACACAAGGGGGGGGGGGCAATACTTAAGTTCTAAGAAGATAGTGAAAGTGCAGGAAAAGAGTTTCAAAACTGAAGTGACAGGGAGACAGTAATCAATAACACATAGAGTTAATAACTTCATACAAAGGGGGGTCAAGGGTTGGAATCCATTGCAAGGAGCCTATAACTTAGGCATGGGTTAGCTTTGGGCATGCACAACAATGGGAAGTGCTCACATGCCTGTAAACTAATCAGAACATACAACATATAAGAGAAACATGGATGTTATGATCCCAGGGGAATCAGGTTTGGGTCATGCACAACAATGTCCAATGATGTCATGCCCCAAACCAACCACAACATATTTGGCTAGGGGTTTAAGATTCACAAGTCATGATACATTAATTCTGAACAGGAAAAGGGGAAATTACATCATGCTTAATAATGGTACTGAGTTAAATATAAACAGTAGACAAGCAAGGATGCAAGAAACAGTAAATAAGCATGTTGTTGTTGGTGCATAAGCTTAATTAGAACATACCAGTAAGAAATGCGAATGTATAGAAAAATAAGCAAGTTTCCCACAGCCTAGCCTTGGCTTTCAGCCGGCTAAGTAAGGCAGCAATACAAGTAGTAACAGAGAAAATAGAGAGATTTGGTGGGGTGTGTGTCTGAACAAAAGTGTTTTATGCCTTGTGTTTGTGTGTTTGAAAGAAAAGAAGTGCAGGGTATTTATAGCTTTCTGAAAATGAGTAAGAGAGAAGTAATAAGCTGTAAACATGGAAACAATCACAATTCAGAATCAATTATACAAGTGATTGCCTTTAATTAAGGGATCACTTGCTTAATGGCCAGTGACAAGTTCAAAATTAGGAAAGAAATCAATATGTAAGCAGGCTGACAGTTGCCGTAAAGGAAGTATTAAAACATTAAGTAAGAAATCGAGTCTAGGTACAGAAATATTCTAATTTCGAAAAGGATTCAATAAGGCAAAACAGGAAAAGAAATCAATTAACCTTAACAGGCGAGTGAAATCAGAATTTCACAAAGGAAAAGTTTGAAATCAGTCACAAGTTTGGAGATCAATCAAAGAAGGAAACTCAACATATAAATAGAGTGCACAAACACTATACATGCGAGGCCAAGCCTATAGGCAAAAGGAAATAGCATGAAATAGTAGCACAAAATTCAGTAGATGGCAACATTCGAAGCATGATAGTCCAGTAGGTCAAGTCAAATTGAATCAGTAGTGAAGAAAACATAGAATATCAAAAGCATGCGAAGATCTCACAGTAGCAGGTGAGGAAAACGCCTTTTAAAAAATTAGGGTTTCGAGCATAATTGAATTTTAGAGAAGATAGAAACCTATAATCAGAAAAATCACACAAAGGGATATGAGGTTTCGAAATAAAGAACTTCAATCGAGTAAATTACTTAAACGAACAGTCTCAGACCCAAAGCCATAGGATTTTCAACAATAGAAAAGTTTCAAAAGAGGATAAACAAACATATCGGACAAACTTAAGCAAACAAGAATTCGTCTAATAAACAGTCAAAAGAAATTAGGGCTTTTAACATGAAAACTTAGGTAGAAGAACGATATGAACAAACATAGCAAAACATGTCAAAAGAAATCAGAGAAACATTTTGAAATAACTCAACAAGAAAACCCTAATCGGAAAAGATAAAGAGTTTTGAAAGTAAATTTTTAAAAGAAACTTCGAGAAAAATGCTTAGAAGTTCAAAGCAAACATAGATGTGTAGTAGATCTAAAAGAAGTCGAAAGAACCTTAGAGATTACGGTTTCAAAAGAACCTAAGTGATGAGAAAGGCCTTGAAAACCATCGATCTAAGCAGAAAAGTCAAAAGTCTGACTCGAATAGCCATGGCTGGCCGGAGAAAGGTCAGACACGACCGAAGAATAGTCATTGAGCAAAAACCGGACAAAACCCCCTTCAGGATCTGGTCATGAGACCACAAAAACGAACACGTAGAAGCCATGAGAGGATGATAAAGGTCTCCGATGACCTTGGAAGGCCATGGATTAGGGCAGATTAGGGTGGCAGCAGCTAGGGTTTGAGGGTGTTGTAGAGAGGAAGAGAGGAGGGGGATTCAGAGGCGAACGTATGGTGGAAAATGGTAGGGTTTAGGGGTTCGTCTAGGATTAATTAAGGTAAGGGGGTCTATTGGCCGTTGATCATTTGATCAACGACCTAGATTGAATGGGTAAGTGGGCGGTTTAAAGAATAGGGTTTGGGTCAGTTCAGATTGTAATTGGGTCGGGGTAATTGGGCTTCAAATTGGGTTCAATTGGGGTTCAAAATCAGGCTATAATTGAAATAAAATGGGGCTAACACTTAAATAACCAATTTTCCTATTTGATTTATAAAAATAATAAAATAGTTTCTGTAAATACATTAAAGGTACTAAAATGATTTATGGTACATAATTATCAAATTAAAAATACTGGACTTAATATTTATAGATATAAACACAATTAAATCTAAAAGAGTCTAAAATTGCAATTTTATGCAATTTAGCCTTAAAAATACTAAATCAATTATAAAAAATATGCAAAAGATATATTAGCTATATTTTAGTATAAATATGAGAATCCAATAAATGGATCACCAAAAATGATAATTTTGGAAATATTATTGGGTTTTTTATGAGTAAAATAGGGGAATAAATTGGTTTTAAAATCTTTAAAAATTACGAAAAAATAATAACACAATTGGACATACTTATATATGCCTACACATGTTGTTTTGAAAGTATTTTGCATATAAAAAATATACATGAAAAAATTGGGTATCAACAGCTCTCTTTACCCGGGAAGGATGAAAGAGTTATCGGGTAAAGATATGATGACCAATTTGGACTGAGCGAAACGATTCGAAGAGGTTTAGGCCGCGACCTATCTTCTAGGCTACCTTCATATCCCTGGTTTTACAAGAATCAGTCTATATGTAGTTCGGGATCTGTCAAAGGCGTATGGCGATGGAGCCTTTCGAGAATGGACACAATATCTAGGACGGGGGAATGTTTAAGGTTTGATATGGCTGGGGGAACTGGAGAAGGATCGCTACTGCCGAGATGGCCGTTGCTCGCTGGTTTACCTGCAAATAAGCAATACAAACATATATTTTGCGTAAGTTTAAACATGATGCAATTTCCTGTCGGACCATGAAGGTTGTCTTCGGACGGTTAGGATGACGTTCTTAGACCATGGTGTCCTGGGACATTAAGTGTATAATAAAGGAATCACAGGCCATGAAATGATGCTCTCGGGCTATGAGGATGATGCCTCTGAACCATGATGCCTTTGAATAATGATATGGAAAGATTAAAAGGGGTCCTCAGGACATGACATGGTGCTCTCGGGCTATGAAAATGGTGCCTCCGAACGATGACGCCTTTGGATAATTTGGCGATCTTGCTTCCCATGAGATGCAGTATTTGGTGATCTTTCATCCCATGCAAATGCAGTAGGTGGCGATCTTTCAGCCATGCAAATGTAGATGAAATGGCGATCATTCAGCCATGCAAATGTAGATAAAGTGGCGAACTTTTAGCCATGCAAACATAGATAAAGTGGCGATCTTTTAGCCATGAAAATGTGGATGAAATGGCGATCTTTCAGCCATGCAATACAGCAGGTGGTGATTTTTCAGCCATGCGAATGTAAATAAGGTGGCGATCTTTCAGCCATGCAATATAGATGGAGACAACATTTAGTCTCGGAAGGCATAATGGTAGCCTTATACAATGCAAAAATGCAGATGGAGACAATGTTTAGTCTCGGAAGGCAGAATGGTAGCCTTATGCAATGCAGAAATGTAGATGGAGACAGTGTTTAGTCACAAAAGGCAGAATGGTAGCCTTATGCATGAAATAAAATAACAAACGTTAACAGAGCTTTCTTAACTGATAGTGAATTGCGATATTGTGACTGCTGGGGACATTGTGACACATGGAATGCCACCGGTATGTATGGATGGCAAATGTGAGTAAGTGCGACAGTTCTGAGGGTTGTATTCCTGAATGATGTTTGTCTCGTGAGTGTATAGTATGTCTGATGCTTTCGTAATCCAAGTGCCTGCATCCAAAGAAAAGACGTGAGTTTTGTAAAGGGGTAAGGTTAGTTCATATCCCCACTAGCTCTGCTTGACCTGCTCGGCTTTGATCTGGTGATATGTATCATTGGGGTAGCGTTGCTAAACAAGGCAATTTCAGTAATAAACATGCATGATTTCGTAAAAGGTATGACATAAGTATGTAATTAAGAAACAACTTTTAGATGAACCGACGATTGTGACGTGGTTCAAGACATTACAACCTCTCTTGCTACGAAAATTTGAGGGTCCTTCTCAAAATTCTGCCCCAGTTCAATAGGTTGATGTTTCTGATTGTTGCTTGCGATGATAGGCTGGAATTGCTTTAGAATTTTGAGGATCCTCCTCAAAATTCTGCCTCAGTTTCCAATTGCGGGGGGAAGTGAAGATTTTATTGAGTTGTGACCGAACCCATAGGACTACCTATGTATCCCCTCTTAAACGGGAATCAGGTCAGGCATAGTTCAATTTACATCATATAAAGGAAGCATAAAGATTACATATAGTAACGCTTGACTGCATCTGAATTAATCCGCTTTGGCCGAACTTCTCTGTCCATTTCTGCAAGTATAAGGTCTCCTCCTGTCAGAACCTGGTGAACCATGTATGGACCCTGCCAGTTGGGAGAGAACTTCCCTTTGGCTTTGTCTTGATGTGGAAAAATTTCTTTAACACCAGCTACCCCGGTGTGAACTGTCTTGGCTTGACTCTTTTGTTGAAGGCTCTGGCAACTCTATTCTGATAGAGTTGACCATGACAAACTGCGTTCATTCTTTTTCCATCTATAAGGGTTAGTTGCTCATAACGACTTTTCACCCATTCTGCGTCGTCGAGCTAAGCTTCTTGTATGAATATTAGGGAAGGAATTTCTACCTCGGCGGGAATGACGGCTTCCGTACCATAGACCAGCATATAGGGGGTTGCCCCGGTTGATGTGCAGACTGTGGTACGATATAACAAATGTTAACTTCTCGTGCCACTGTTTATGCCACGACTTTCTTAGTTACTGCTCCTAAGATGCTGCTTTTACCCACTTGGTGAAATAGTCGATGGCTACTAAGATAAACCTGTGTCCATTGGAGGCAGCAGGCTCGACTGGTCCAATACCATCCATTCCCCAGTGGCGAATGGACATGGTGAGCTTGTTGCATTAAGCTCATTTGGAGGTACCTTTATCATGTCTGCATGTATCTGACAGTGGTGGCATTTCTGGACATACTGGATGCAATCCGTTTCCATAGTCATCCAAAATTAAGTAGCCCAGAGTATCTTCTTTGCTAAGATAAAACTGTTCATATATGGACCGCAAGTCCCAGCATGAATCTCCTCTAGTAGCTTGGATGCTTCCTTTGCGTCGACACACCTTAGTAATCCCAAATTAGGAGTGCTCTTATACAGGATTCCTCCGATGTGAAAGAAGTTATTGGACAATCTCTGGAGTGTGCGTTTTTGAGTAGGATTTGCAAGTTCTGGGTATTCGCCTTTTGCCAAATATTCCTTGATGTCATGAAACCAAGGCTTTCCATCTGCTTCTTCTTCGACGTGGGCACAGTAAGTTGGCTGATCATGGATCTTTACTGGAATGGGATCAATGATGTTTTTGTCTGGATGTTGTATCATAGATGACAAGGTAGTCAATGCATCAGCGAACTCATTCTGGACTCTAGGAACATGTTGGAACTCCATTTTCGTGAACCACTTCCTCAATTCCTATACATGATGCAGATACAGGAGTATCTTGGAGTTCTTGGTCGCCCATTGTTCTCGGACCTGATGTATGAGTGGTCTGAATCTCCGATCACTAACAACTCTTGAATGTTCATGTCAATGGATATCTTGAACCCTAGGATGAAAGCTTCGTATTCAGCCATGTTGTTAGTGCACGGGAACTTGAGTTTTACATATACTGGATAATACTAACCGGTTTCTGATACCAGGACTACTCCTATGCCAATTCCTTCAAAATTTGCTACTTCATCGAAAAACAATCTCCAACCATCATAGGATTCTGCAATGTCCTCTCCTATGAACGATACCTCTTCATCAGGATAATATGTTTTCAGGGGTTCATATTGTCCATCCATGGGATTTTCAGCAAGGTGATCTTCCAATGCTTGTCCCTTGATCACTTTCTGAGTTACTTAAACAATGTCGAACTCACTCAATAGGATTTGCCACTTGGCTAGCATGCCAGTGGGCATGGGCTTCTGAAAGATGTACTTCAAAGGATCCATCTTGGATATAAGATATGTAGTATAGGCACAGAAGTAATGCCTCAGCTTCTAAGCTACCAAAGTCAAATAGAGAATACCGAGCCTCGTACGGGGTGAACTTCTTACTAAGGTAATAGATGGCCTGCTCCCTCCTCCCCGTGTCGTCATGCTGCCCCAGAACGCAACCAAAAGCTCCATCCAATTCTACAAGGTAGAGTAATAAGGGTCTACATGGCTTAGGCGAGACTAAGACTGGTGGTGTTGATAGGTATTTCTTGATCCTGTCGAAAGCTTTTTAGAAGTCATCAGTCCATTTGGTAGCGGCATCCTTCTTCAACATCTTAAAGATTGGCTCATAGATAACTGTAGACTGTGCTATGAACCGGCCGATGTAGTTAAGCTTTCCCAAGAAACTCATCTCATCCTTCTTGTTCTTTGGCGGTGGTAGTTCTTGAATGACTTTGACTTTTGATGGATCCAGTTCTATTCCTCGGTGACACAATAAACCCAAGTAATTTTCCAGCAGGAACCCCAAATACACACTTTGTGGGATTCAGTTTTAGGTTGTACCTTCATAGTCTATTGAAGAACTTCCTCAAATCTTCCATGTGATCGGTGGCTTTCTTGGACTTGATGATGACATCATCTACATATACCTCAATCTCCTTGTGTATCATATCGTGGAAAATGGTGGTCATTGCCCTCATGTAGATGGCCCCTGCATTCTTCAACCCAAACGATATCATCTTGTAACAATACATTTCCCACGGCGTAATAAAAGCTGTTTTCTCAGCATATTCTTCATCCATCTAGATCTGATGATAACCAGCGAAACAATCTACAAATGATTGCAACTCATGCTTGGCACAATTGTCGATCAGGATGTGTATGTTTGGCAAAGGGAAGTCGTATTTTGGACTAGCTCGATTGAGATCCCAGTAGTCGACACAGACTCTGACCTTCCCATCCTTCTTTAGCACCGGTACAATGTTGGCTAACCATGTCGGGTATTCTACTACCCTGAGAACCCTAGCTTTGACCTACTTAATGACTTCTTCCTTGATTTTCAAACTCATATCAGGCTTGAACCTTCTGAGCTTTTGCTTTACTGGTGGACATGTTGGATCAGTTGGCAGTTTGTGAGCCACAATAGATATACTTAGACCAGTCATGTCATCATACGACCGGGTGAATATGTCCTCATATTCTCTTAGAAATTTTGTGTATTTCTTCTTTTCTGACGGCGATAAATGAACGCTGATTCGTGTTTCTTTGACGTTTTCTGCATCTCCCAGGTTGATAATCTTAGTTTCGTCCAGGTTGGACTTTGGTCTATTCTCAAAGTTCTCAACTTCTTTGACGATCTCATCTGGTATGTCATCTTCCTCTGAATCTATATTCGTTTGTTGCGTTGTCTCGTTGCATGTCACAGTCATTGGTTCACCAAGATAAGTAATATTAATGATGTATAACTAAAGTAATCAGAGAAAAATAATAATGAGCGTCAATTCATAAGAAAAAATGCTTTGATAAATTGCATAATCATTTTGAACATTGGAGATCTTATTGCGGGAGTTGAAAATATGCGAAAAAATAAAATCTTTTAGTAAAGGAAACAATGCTTATTTTAGCCTTGCTACCCCGAGGCTCATCGGGCTGGTTGTCCTGATGGTCTAGTTATTGAGGTGTGCCCCTCTGCTTACAGCCTGTATGGAAGGGCCTTCCTCCCCCTCCTCCTCGAGAACAACACAACAATCCCTGTCATTGTCTTCCAGGAACAAGTTCTTTACCGCGACCAATGCTTCTTCTTTGTCTAACCCATAAATAATGTCGGCCGGTTGGAAGGTCTGCTCCAGATGTGGTATTGGCTACTCCAATGGATAGTAAGGACCGCGCCATGGTGGCAACCAGTTGTTGAACTCTTCCTAGGTGTACTCGTATCCCAGCCCGAAAGTAGTGCCATGTTTCTTGAGCATTATGGGTTTAGATATTCCTTGAAGGTTCTTTCCGAGTCCCTTGCCAGGTTTGTACCCACTCCAATTCAGTATATTCTCGATCTTGTTATCACACCATTTGTCTTTGTCAACAGCATTTACATGTTCAATGTGATGGTAGGTCTCTCCACCCATCTTCTTTCTTCCTTCGATTGATGGAATGGTCTGGCAACTGTATATAGAGTTTGTATCGTCGCCATGAATGATCACCTCTCGATGATTCCATTCGAATTTTACGGCCTGATGCAGTGTCGATGCTATGGCCCTAGCGACATGGATCCATGGCCGTCCCAACAACAGATTGTAAGATGTCGACATGTCTATCACATGGAAATTAACATCGAATCGAGTGGGTCCCATTTGCAAACATAGACTAATCTCCCCAATAGTAGACCTCTAGGAGCCATTGAAAGCATTCACATTGATATCTCCATCTTTTATCTCGTGCAGTCCTTTACCCAATTTCTTGAGTGTTACCAGTGGACAAATGTTGAGATTGGAACCTCAATCGATTAGGATTCTGGTGATAAAATAGTCCTCGCATTGCACGGTGATGTGCAGTGCATTGTTGTGCCCTAAACTTTTAGGTGGTAGCTCTTCCTCATGAAATGTGATCTTATGACTTTCCAATACTTGTCCTACCATGTTAGCCATTTCTCCACCAGTGATGTTGCTTGGTACGTATGCTTCACTCAGCACCTTCAATAGAGCATTCTTGTGCACCTCAGAATTTTGTAGCAAAGCAAGAATGGAGATTTGCGCCGGTGTTTTGTTCAACTGGTCGATGACCGAGTACTCCTTGGCCTGTATCTTTCTCCAAAGATTGTTTGGACCTATCTCAATAATGGGTGGCCGGTTGGAGGCCTGCTTGCTTGACTCAGCTAGATGTTCTGGGGTATAAACCCTACCAGTTCTCGTCATACCATGTTCCATAATAGTTTCCTCAAACCTGACCTTGCCTTTCCTCCTTACCTCGACTATATAGTCTCATGGTATAGCCTTCGTATGGAATGACATCATGGTCGACATCGCCACTAGGATTGGTGTGGCTATCTTTACTCCGAACGGAGCATGTGCCTTGGGTGGTAAGACTGCCACTTCAAATGGTGTAGGTGCATTTGCTGGAGACATGAATTCGACCTCAATTGGCGCCGATGTTTTTGCAGATGACGTTGCTTCAAACTCAAGTGGAACAGACATGTTTACCTCAGCGTCCCTAGAGGGCTGAATCTGGATAACGATCGGATTGGGAGTAACTATTGGTTTCTTTGGGTCATCACATTCTGCGATCAACCCGATTGATCTCTCAGGATCCCAATCATCCTCTATTTCAATCATGTGCATGCCTCCACCTTTGCGGTCTGGCAGAGGGTTGTTACGGACATTTGGAGCAGGTTTTTTTGCCACAATAATCTTATTATCAATTAAAGTTTGAATCTTGTCTTTTAGAGAACGACATTCATCGATGGTGTGTCCCTTCATACCCGAATGGTATGCACAGGATTTGTTTGGGTTAACCCACTGAGAAGGGTTCTCAGGAGTTGCAGCAGGGATGGGGGTAACATAACCAGCAGCTTTGAGCCTCTGGTACAACTGGTCAATAGGTTCAGCAATGGTTGTATATTGTTTCGGGGTCTGCGGTCGATATTTGGTCGAGGCCTAGGGAAGTTTTGGCATGCAAGAGGTGATTGATAGAGGGATAGTTGAGCATTTTAGGTTTGGTAGACATGTGTGGGTTGGGAATATCTGGGAGAAATAGGCTGATATGTGGGAGGTGGAGGTGATTGATAAGGTGGAGGTGGAGCTTGGTAAGAGGGTAAGAGTGCTTGGTAGTTCGGAGTAGGCTGATATGTGAGTGGAGGCATTGGGTAGGTTTGGTATTTAATGGGGGATTTGGTTCTCTGTGCAACTATTACGGCTCCTACGTCCCTTTTCTTGGACACTCCACCTGGCTGTAAAGCCTTATTTGTAGTTTGCAAGGCCTCGAAGTTCGTAACCATACCGCTTTTGATACCCTCTTCAATCCTTTCTCCCAGTTTGATAGTGTCAGAAAATTTGTGGCTCTTGATCATCATTATGCGTTCATAATACTGCGGGTCTTGAGCCCGGACAAAGAATTTGTTCTTTTGTTCCTCCTCTAAGGCAGGTCTGATCTTAGCAGCTTTGGACCTCCAGCGAGTGGCACACTCGCAGAATGTTTCCTTAGGCTTCTTCTTTAGATTCTAAATATAGAACACATCTGGTGCATTCTCTGTGTTGAACCTGAATCTTTCTATAAAGTCGGATGCCATGTATACTCAGTTCGACCATTTCTTTGGATCTTGACTAATGTACCAGGACAAAGCATCTCCTTTCAAGCTCCTCATGAAAAGCTTCATACAGATTCTCTCGTCTTTCCCTACTCCAACCATCTTGTCACAGTACATTCTCAAATGGACCATTAGATCCTTGTACCATCAAACATCTCGAACTTAGGAGGTTTGTACCCCACGGGCAGCTTGACATCGGGTTGCATGCAATGATATTCGTAGTTTAGACCCTCAGTTGCAATGATGGTGAGAAGCGTGATGGCTCTGTTGCTTTGGGATATTTTGCGGATGTGTGGGGTTCTGAGCGTTTGGAAAATTGATATTTGGAGTGGTGAGGGAAAATGACAGATTTGCCAAGTTCCGAACCTGATCAAGCTCTTCTTGGAATTTCAATAGCTTTTGTTTGAGTTGGGATGCATTTTCCTTAAGAACCTGAGTACCGTGACCATGAGTGACCTTTACCCGTTAAGTTGAGTTCTCTTTTCTGACGTTATTCAAATCTTCCATCTTCCCTTTTTTTTTGACAGGGCTAAGAGGAGGAGTGGGTGGAGGGCCCCTGGATCTCATGGAATAGGATGATATTGCCAGAGTGCACGAACTAACCTTTGGGGAAGGGGAATAATAAAACAAAAAGGTAACAAGTTAGTGAGGTTTATAAAAAGCATTGCAGTATTTAAACACAATGTGCGAGAATGTAAATCGTGTCCTAATTTGGGGGACCTCTTTGTGCCCGAGGTAGGCTAGCGACAAATTAATTTGGAGAACTAAGAATGCTAAATGCCTCATTTTATTCATAGAAAATAAGACAAATACCAAATCGACACTAAACAAACATGAAATAAAAATCACTAATGGCCATTGGCCTTATTACATTTTATAAGGCGAAAAGATAAACTCCTATGTACTTGGTCCCTGAAGGACCTTCCCCAGATTCTGCATCCTTGGCTCCGTTGAACAGCTTTACCAACTCGCGAAGTCCTAGCAATAGGTAGGTTCTGGCTAGATGTCTACCTTCATTTCCTTCAGCATTTTGGCAGTCTTCGACCCTCTTGAGAAACTTTCTTTCCAATTCCACTATGCCTCGCTCCAAGTTTCCCAATCGCTTGTTGGCATTGACAACTATGTCCTTCATTCCTCAATCAGTTTCTGGTTGGCTTCTTGTATCTCACGGTGCTCGCTTTCGCACTCCCAGATCCTCTTGCTCAGTTGGTTGTTTTTGACCTGTGCCTTGGCCCTTTCATCTATGATCCCGTGGCCCCTAGCAAACCCTGGCTGGCCCAGACCACCGTGATTATCTTCCAACCAGCCCGAATAGTAGGGAGCGCAAACAGCGTGGTATCTGTCTAGCTCGATGGTATTTCTCCCCATGATGATCTTGCAGTGCCACATATGCTGAGCTTGGCACTTATAAGGACTATCATCAGCCTGGAAGTCAGCCCGGAAATGGCTCATCTTGTCGACCCTGGGCATAACCTGTTTCCTACCAGCTTGCCTCATAACCCGGAGAGGGATGTAAGGGTATGTTCCTCGTAGACCGATCAGTATCAGGAAAGGTGCATCTCCGGATCGGGCGATGAATTCCTCTGTCGGAAAACACTCGAACATCCACTGTACCTGGTCGTTAGTTAGATTATCGAATAATTCTACCCATCTTTTGGTATCTTCTGGTTGGACGAACATGTTGGGCATGTAATTCATTCGCTTCGAATGATGGAAAGCGATATGATCATCCCAGTCTCTTCGCTGAATCTCTTGTCGGTATTCACCCCTTTGGAGATGCTCCATGAGCCAAAGCTGAAGTAGTAAATTGCAGCCTTCGAAGTGTTTGGCTCCTCGTTGACACTTCTCCAAGGCTCGATATATTTCTGCAATGATCGTGGGCACACAATGCTGAAGGGTTGCCCACCATTTCCTTCCATTAAGGTCTTAGTTACCATAGCCAGCCTGGTGTGCATTCTTGCTTTCTTCATTGGGAACTCGATCAAACCCAGCAAACAAAACATGAATAAAAAGACCATTCAGTGAATATGCCCTAATGATGTGATGACAAACTCGTCAGGATAGGTACGGTAGGATTTGCTGTGATCGTACATTTCATACAAATAGTCAAAAGGAATGTAGGATTCTTTCAAACATGTCAGTTCTAGATTCTTCTTAAAACCAATCATTTTGAGGAAGCCCCTGCCCTTGTGGTTCTCAGGCATTAACAAACCCGGAGTTTCCCATGTTATACCAGCCAATCCTTTTATTTCTTCTAGCAAGGGTATCATTTCAATGTCCCCAAAGCAGAATACAGCCCTCTCACAGTCCTAGAACAAAGTAGCAACTTTTATGATTTTGTTGTTGGGTTGAATATCCAGAAGAGAAGGTTGATTGCCCAGATATTTCCGGACAAGAGTTTGATCACTAGAGTGAAGATCCTCCCACCAGCTTAGCAATTTTGGGTGGATGTTGGTGACCATGCCGAATCTGGGGACTTCGTGCCTCATATTTCTGTAGGACAAATAAGGTTAGGTCCTTACCCCCACCAGACTCGACTATTTAATATCAACAATTGGCATAAAACATTTAGTTCTCCAAATAAATGCATAGAACATGGTGACATCCGTTTGGGTTCAAGGAAACCCAGTGGACTTTGGACAAGACTTATCTTAAAGAGTCATAATAGGGACAACATAACTGACTCGGCTAGGTTTGACCATGATACATGCACAGTTTAAACATAGTAAGGTTTGTATGGGGTTTTAGACTGGTACCCTTGAGCGGACAACTCAAGGGGGAAAGGCACGGAACCGTCGACTACACCGTTGATCGACTGGTTTTACCACAAATATGCCTTTTCTGAATTTAGGGGTAATAATATAGGAGGAGCGCAACCACTCATTATAAGAGTTGCTATGGTATTTGTTTGGCACGAGTGGAGTATGATGTTGAGCATGCTTATGCAATAATTAAAAGCATGTTGGCACGTATTTGCATGTTAAGAAAGTAGGAAATACAATAATTTCATGATTTAGAGCAGTAATAAAGGAAAGAAACAAAGAAGACAAGTCAGTTTTGCAGTTGAAAAGGAAATTTAATGCTTAAAGGAATTAAACAAGCAATTGCACATAAAGAGGTATAAATTCACAATAGTAGTCTGAAATGGTAAAAGCTTAAATAATCCCAAGCAGAGTCGCCATGCTTTCCCACCCCCTTTTTCACGAAATCGGGTTTATGACATTTGGTATAGGACAACTCGTTCCTTTTGGGAACTGGGTTTTGCATTTTAAGAGTCGCCACCTAATGATTTAAGGTGCATTAGGACATCAGTAGGGTTCAATTCTAAGTTTCGTTGGAATAACCAAAGATAGGGAAAAAGCTTGAAATTATCCCAAGGGAAAGGTATTAGACACCACTCAGGATCCACTAGTGTGGTTCCCGGCCAGATAGTTTATTGTGAGTTTAGCAAATAGACAAGTATATGCTCAAATATTAGGGGATTTAAATTTAAACATATAAAAGAAAGAACAATTAAAAGAAGAGTTTTTAAAAAAGGAGTTTGCAAATAAAGAACAAGGGGTCCTAGGTTTATATTTAATATGGATCACATCATTGCGATACCCGATATAACACTCCTCAAAAGAGGGGATACACGTGGTATTAGCGCACCGGTCATCATATCCATATCTTCCCTTCCCACCCCGTTAAGGTATTAAAACGCGAATTGGTCTCGATTATTATTGCATGCTATTTACCCGTCCCATTCCTATTAGTCGCGGAGGGGCTTAGGACTACTATTCCTAAAGGGGAGGGATATTAGGCTGATTTTTGGTTTCAAAGGGTAAAAATCTAAGGCGACATAAAAAACACATATACTGCACGTTGGGGAAGCACATAAACAGGTAAAGGCCCATGTACACCTCCTCAAACAAAACACATAAATAGCATGACTTGCACATACTTTTTTTAGGTCTGATTAAAATACTAAAGATGAGGGGAGTTTGATTATTGAGGCAGATCTGTTTATTACATAACTCAGATAAGAAGTCTGAATCAGGCCTACCTGCTGGTTGTAGCAATTAACAAAAGCGGATTCGATTTTATGGTTATTAATCTAAGGCTTGCCTAAGTGTTTTAGGTGAGGTCCTATAGACATGATATCTAATTGTTTCATAATGTGGCGAAACAATAACAACTTAAAGCGAATTGTTTGAGATCCTCTAGGCATGCTTGCTATACCTCGTTAAATAGAGAAGGAAAGTTGTTTAAAACTGGTTCAGAATCGAACTGATTTTAAATTGAACTAGTTTCAGATTCTGTAGGCGATGGTATCTAATATTGCTGATTTTAATCCCTATAGTCATGATATTTAACATTGAATGTGAATAGAAAACGAACCAGAATTTTACTTGGGAATCCCTATAGGCATGATTTCTATATGTTATACTGATTTCAACCTTATGAGCATGATACTTACTTATATCCGTTTAGAACTTAAAGCATGATATCTAAATGGCATGCATAATTTAAATAAGTCCTATAGGCAGGTTATCTAAGTGTGAAGTTGATCATGAAGAAATTAAGATAAACCCTATAGACATGGTGTCTAAAAATACAAAATTGGACATGCAGAAATTTAAGAAAAAACAGTCCTACAGGCATGCTTTCTACCCTTGAGCATACATGATAAACCAACCCTTTACACTAGCCAACCCCAAGTGTTTATTACAAATTATTACAGACCATAAGTAATGAATTACACCGGAAAAGTACAAAGAAAAGTTACAACCAGAGGAAGCCTGATTCTTGACTTCCTCTCTGAGTTATGGAATAAACCACCTCAAATGCCATTGATCCAAAGCCTTTCTCAGACTTGAGTGTGTAAAAGTTCTCTAAGGGTATCAAGAGGACCCTGGGCAGTGCTCACACCCAAGTTACATAACCAGAATAGAGATAAGTGCAGTGTGGAAATGCTAGCCCTTATGTGTCCAAGTTCAGAGGGAGCTCATGGTTCCCAAGGCAAGGCTCACACAAGGGGGCAGAACTTAAGTTCTAATAAGATAGTGAAAGCGCAGGAACAGAGTGTCAAAACTGAAGTGATAGTGAGATAATAATCAATAACACATAGAGTTAATAACTTCATACAAAGGGGGGTCAAGGGTTGGGAATCCATTGCAAGGAGCCTATATACTTAGGCATGGGTTAGCTTTGGGAATGCACAACAATGGGAAGTGCTCACATGCCTGTAAACTAATCAGAACATACAACATATAAGAGAAACATGGATGTTATGATCCCAGGGGAATCAGGTTTGGGTCATGCACAACAATGTCCAATGATGTCATGCCCCAAACCAACCACAACATATTGGGCTAGGGGTTTAAGATTCACAAGTCATGATACATTAATTCTGAACAGGAAAAGGGGAAATTACATCATGCTTAATAATGGTACTGAGTTAAATATAAACAGTAGACAAGCAAGGATGCAAGAAACAGTAAATAAGCATGTTGTTGTTGGTGCATAAGCTTAATTAGAACATACCAGTAAGAAATGCGAATGTATAGAAAAATAAGCAAGTTTTCCACAGCCTAGCCTTGGCTTTCAGCCGGCTAAGTAAGGCAGCAATACAAGTAGTAACAGAGAAAAAAGAGAGATTTGGTGGGGTGTGTGTCTGAACAAAAGTGTTTTATGCTTTGTGTTTGTGTGTTTGAAAGAAAAGAAGTGCAGGGTATTTATACCTTTCTGAAAATGAGTAAGAGAGAAGTAATAAGCTGCAAACATGGAAACAATTATAATTAAGAATCAATTATACAAGTGATTGCCTTTAATTAAGGGATCACTTACTTAACGGGCAGTGACAGGTTCAAAATAAGGAAAAAAATCAATTTGTAAGCAGGCTGATAGTTTCCGTAAACGAAGTAGTAAAACATTAAGTAAGCAATCGAGTCTAGGTACAGAAATATTCTAATTTCGGAAAGGATTCAGTAAGGCAAAATAGGAAAAGAAATCAATTAACCTTAACAGGCAAGTGAAATCAGAATTTCACAAAGGAAAAGTTTGAAATCTGTCACAAGTTTGGAGATCAATCAAAGAAGGAAACTCAACATATAAATATAATGTACAAACACTATACATGTGAGAACAAGCCTATTGGCAAAAGGAAATAGCATGCAATAGTAGCACAAAATTTAGTAGATGGTAACATTCGAAGCATGATAATCCAGTAGGTCAAGTCACATTCAATCAGTAGTGAGGAAAACATAGAATATCAAAAGTATGCGAAGATCTCACAGTAGCAGGTGAGGAAAGCCCTTTTTTAATAATTAGGGTTTCAAGCATAATCGAGTATTAGAGAAGATAGAAACCCAGAATCAGAAAAATCACACAAAGAGATAAGAGGTTTAGAAATAAATAACTTCAAATCGATTCAAGTACTTAAAGGAACAGTGTCAGACCCAAAGCCATATGATTTTCAACAATAGAAGAGTTTCAAAAGAGGATAAACAAACAAATCAGACAGAACTCAAGCAAACAAGCATTCATCTAATAAACAATCAAAAGAAATTAGGGCTTTTAAAATGCAAACTTAGGTAGAAGAACGATACGAGCAAACATAGCAAAACATGTCAAAAAAAATCATAGAAACGTTTTGAAATAACTCAACAAAAAAACCCTAATTGGAAAAGATAAAATGTTTTGAAAGCATAGTTTTAAAAGAAACTTCTAGAAAAACGCTTAGAAGCTCAAAGAAAACATAGATCTGAAGTAGATCTAAAAGAAGTCGAAAGAACCTTAGAGATTAGGGTTTCAGAAGAACTCCAAGTGATGAGAAAGGCCTTGAAAACCATCGATCTAAGCAGAAAAGTCAAAAGTCTGACTCGAATAGCCATGGCTGGCCGGAGAAAGGTCAGAGATGACTGGAGAACAGTCATAGAGAAAAAAACCAGACAAAAACCCCTTCAGGATCTGGTCATGAGACCATAGAAACGAACACGTAGAAGCCGTGAGAGGATGATACAGGTCTCCGATGACCTTGGAAGGCCATGGATTAGGGTGGATTAGGGTGGCGGAGGCTAGGGTTTGAGGGTGTTATAGAGAGGATTTGAGAGAGGAGGGGGATTCAGAGGCAGCGTATGGTGGAAAATGGTAGGGTTTAGGGGGTCGTTTTGGATTGATTAAGGTAAGGGGGTCTGGTGGTCGTTGATAATTTTGATCAGTGGCTTGGATTGAATGGGTAGTTTAAAGAATAGGGTTTGGGTCAATACATATTGTAATTGGATCGGGGTAATTGGGGTTCAAAATCATGCTATAATTGAAATAAAATGGGGCTAACATTTAAATAGCCCATTTTCCTATTTGATTTATAAAAATAATAAAATAGTTTCTGTAAATAAATTAAAGGTACTTAAATAATTTATGGTACATAATTATTAAAATAAAAATACTAGACTTAATATTTATAGATATAAACACAATCAAATCTAAAAGAGGCTAAAATTGTAATTATATGAAATTTAGCCTTAAAAATACTAAATCAATTATAAAAAATATGAAAAAAATATATTAGCTATATTTTAGTATAAATATGAGAATCCAATAAATGAATCACCAAAAGTGATAATTTTGGAAATATTATTGGGTTTTTTATGAGTAAAATAGGGGAATAAATTGGTTTTAAAATCTTTAAAAATTACGAAAAAATAATAACACAATTGGAAATACTTATATATGCCTACACATACTTTTTGAAAGTATTTTGCATATAAAAAATATACAGGAAAAATTAGGTATCAACACCCTCTTCCCTCATCTCTCAAACCTCCCTTCCTCTCTCTCCTCTTTCTTCTTTCCCCCTTTCCCACTCCCTTACTAGAGTTGTATTTTTGCTGCTCTACTGTGATTCTATTTTGGGTTAGGTAAAAAATTGATTGTTGGGTTTCATTGTGAGTCTGGAATTGTATGATCAGCGCAAGTAAGTAAAAAAAGGGTTGTTTTTGTGCTTTTTTGTGTTTTTATTAATCGTTGATTCATACAAGTCGTTGAGTTTACCATTAACAGTTTTTGCTATTATTTGGTGATTATGCTTGAATCTATGATTATTCTGTCCAATTGACCACGCTCCGAAAAAATTCACCCAACTTTGCCCGGTATTGAGCAATTGTTTCTTTGGATTCTTCTTGTAATGTTAAGTAGACAGTTCAACTATTGCTAATTTAATAATTTGTTCATTTTCCTTTGACTGTTTTATTTATTTATTTTTTAAAAGTCAATTTAAGGTTTTATTTCATCCTTTTGCGCTCTTTTGCTACGGGTGTGGCCTCACCAGTGGTAGCGGTGACAACGCCTCTCTACTTTGTTTGTCTTCATGCCGTTTTTGTGTTTTTCAGGTTAGGGATTGTGGCTATTATTGGTGAGCTGGACGTGCATGTGCAAACATTATGGAACAACCCCGACGAGGGTTAGCAAGGGGCGGCAAAAGTTGGATGCGAACGTGCTAGGTGTATGCAATATCGTCGTATATACCAAGACAATTTCTAGGTTCTTCTCGCAGGAGTTAGTATCTCCCATTTTCAATTCTCCTTTGTTGTATTAGTTAAATTGTTGCAATCTTTGTTCGTATTAGTTTATTCACTGTATTAGTGTGCATATAGTTGCAGCCTGTCTTTGTCTAGCTTGGTCTGTTGCCTTGTGTACCTTGTGTGTGTTATTGATTCCCCTTAGTCTGCCATAGGCATATTGGCTGTGGTCTGGATAGTCGAGTAAGGTTATGTCCTTAGGGGGTGCGGGGGTGTGGAAAGGGAGGTAGGGCAAGGGTTAGGGGGTAGGTCGGGAGGCAAAGAAGGTAAAGGGAATAGGGGTATCTATAGGTTAAGAATCGGGTCATGGAATGTAGGCACATTGACGGGTAAGTCTATAGAGTTGGCGAAGATTCTCCAAAAGTGGAGGGTCAATATAGCGTGTGTCCAGGAGACAAGGTGGGTAGGGTCGAGGGCGAAGGATGCAGACTGGTATAAACTTTGGTACATAGGAGTCCAGAGAGGTAAGAATAGACTAGGTATCTTGGTGGATAAGGATCTTAGAGAGTCTGTGGTTTAGGTTAGATGAGTGAATTATAGATTGATAGTTTTTAAGTTGGTGGTTGGAGAGTACACCCTAAACGTTGTTAGCGCCTATGCACTGCATACGAGCCTAGATGAGGAGGTCAAATGACGCTTCTGGGAGGGGTTAGATGAGATTGTGTGCCAGGTTCCGCCTGCTGAGATCCTATTCATATGAGAGGAGTTCAATGGTAATATTGGGGTGACCGTAGGTGGTTACAGCAAGGTACATAGAGGCTTTGGTTTTGGGGAGTGGAACGGAGGATGTACCTCGTTGTTGGACTTCACTAAGGCTTTTGGTTTGGCGATTGCAAACTCTAGCTTTCCGAAGAGGAAGGAGCATTTTGTTACTTTTCAAAATATGGTAGCGAAGACTCAGATTGACTATCTCCTCCTCAGGAGGTGTGACAGAGCGTTGTGCAAGGACTACAAGGACTAACGTCCTCCTCAGCATAAACTCTTTGTGATAGATGTTAGTATTAGGTTAAAGAGGAGGAAATGGTCTGCTCGGGGAAAATCGAGAATCAAGTGGGGAGCCTTGACCAAGGATAAAGCCCAAGACTTGGAGTGACGGTTGTCGGCTATGGGAGCTTAGAGGTGCAATGGGGATGCGAACACTATGTGGTCAACGATAGAAAAATGTATAAGGGAGGCTGCAAGAAATTTGTTAGGGGTCTCGACCGGTGTCTCTGGTGGGCACAAAGGAGACTGGAAGTGGAATGAAGTGGTCCAAGGTAAAGTGGAAGCGAAGAAGACGTCGTACCTGAAATTAGTGGGGAGCATAGGTGAGGAGGAGAGGCGAGTGTGCATGGAGAGATATAAGGTAGTTATGAAGGAAGCGAAACTGTCAGTCACGGAGGCTGTGACTGCAGCTTATGGTCGTATGTACGAGGAACTGGGGGGAAAGGTAGGGAGAAGAAGTTATTCCGGCTGGCCAGCTTGAGAGAGAGGAAGGGTTAGGATTTGGACCAAGTGAGATGCATCAAGGACGAAGATGGTAGAGTACTGATGGAAGATGCCCAGATTTAGAGGAGATGGCAGACTTACTTTCATAAATTTCTGAATGAAAAAGGGGATCGGGATATTGTGGTAGGAGAATTGGAGCATTTTGAGAGTCACCATGTCTTTGGGAACTACATGTGTATCAAGGTTGAAAAGGTCATGGTAGCTATGCGTAAGATGAGTAGGGGCAGAGCGACTGGGCCAGACGAGATTCCGGTGGAATTTTGGAAGTTTGTAGGGAGAGAAGGTTTGGAGTGGTTGATTGGGTTGTTTAATGTTATTTTTAAGTCGAAGAGGATGCCAGATGAGTGGAGGTGGAGTACGGTGGTTCCATTGTATAAGAACAAAGGTGATATCCAGAGTTGTAACAATTATAGGGGTATCAAATTACGAAGTCATACCATGAATGCATGAGAGAGGGTGGTTGAAGCGAGGGAAAGGATGATAGTATCTGTATCCGAAAACTAGTTCGGGTTCATGCCAGGTCGTTCTGCCACAGAAGCTATATACCTTGTTTGGAGGTTGGTGGAACTGTATAGATAGAGAAAGAAGGATCTGCACATGGTATTTATTGACCTAGAGAAAGTGTATGACAAGATTCTTAGAGAAGTTCTTTGGAGATGCTTGGAGGCAAAAGGTGTGTCGATTCCCTATATTATGGTGATTAGAGACATATATGATGGGGCTAAGACTCGGGTTAGTACAGTAGGAGGCGACTATGAGTATTTTCCGGTTGAAATGGGGTTACACCAAAGCTTTGCGCTCAGTCTGTTCTTATTCGCCATGGTAATGGATACGTTAACAAACCATATTCAAGGGGAGGTGACATGGTGCATGCTATTCACTGATGACATAGTTCTGATTGATGAGTCACGAGCCGATGTTAACGAGAGGCTGGAAGTTTGGAGATAGGCTCTTATGTCCAAGGGTTTCAAGCTGAGCACAACGAAGACGGAATACCTGGATTGTAAGTTCAGTGCTTAGCCGGGGGAAGTGGGCGTGGATGTGAGGCTTGAATCACAGGTTATCCCAAGTAGAGGCAACTTCAAGTACCTTGGGTTGGTTATCCACGGAGGATGGAAGATCGACGAGGATGTCACACACCGTATTGAGGTAGGATGGATGAAATGGAGGTTAGCATCTGGAGTCTTGTGTGACAAGAGAGTGCCAATAATACTCAATGGTATGTTCTATAAAGAGGTGATAAGATCGGCCATGATGTATGGCGCTGAGTGTTGGCCTGTTAAGAACGTACATATCAAAAAGATGAAAGTAGCAGAAATGAGGATGTTTAGGTAGATGTGCGGGCATACTAGGATGGATAAGAGTAGGAATGATGATATTCGAGAGAAGGTGCACGTGGCTCCTATTGATGACAAAATGGGGGAAGTGAGGCTCAGATGGTTTGGGCATGTACAGAGGAGAAGCCCAGATGCTCTAGTAAGGAGGTGTGAGCGACTGGTTATGGAGAGCACGAGAAAAGGTAAAGAGCGGCCTAATAAGTATTGGGGAGAGGTGATCAGACAGGATATGGCGAGGCTTCAGATTTCCGAGGACATGTCACTTGATAGGAAGTTGTGGAGGTCGAGTATTACAGTTGTAGGCTAGAAGGTAGTTGAGTCTTGCCTTACTTTGTACTTTGTGAGACTAGTCTGGTTGAGTTTTTCTCTAAGATAGCTAGTGGCAATGTCGTGTCTTATTAAGGGTAAAAGTGGGCCGGCCCAGGTCCGGGACTGGCCCAGGACCGCGGCCCATGTATGCTTATGGGCCTAAATGGTCCTTAACCGAATAAGACCGTTACCGTGGAGGTGGGTCGGTCCTTCACATTGAGTCTGCGAGACCGGGACCATTTGAGACCGGTAACGGACTGGTCCTTGGCAGGCCTAAACGGTCCCAAACGGTCCCAAACAGTTCTAAACAGTATCAAACGGTCCCAAACCGTTGGGCCCTCTTAGGCCTACTTAGGCCCACTTAGACAGTCTTATTATTTTCTCTTTTCAGTGCAGGACCTATTTATTAGCCATCATTTTTTGCTCTGTATTTTATATTCCTATTTTTCCTATGATCTCTATGGTGAAACTAATATCGTCTCCTTTTGTCTTTTTATTCTCTTGAGCTGAGGGTCTTTCAGAAATAGTCTCTCTACTCTTTCGGGGTAGGGGTAAGGTCTGCGTACACACTACCCTACTCAGACCATACTAGTGGGACTTTACTGGGTTGTTGTTGTTGTTGTATATTTAATGAATTTTTTAACACAAACATAATATTTAAACAAAGGTTACTATATTTGTTCGAAGATATTGTTTACCCATCAAATGGTACAGTTAAATTTTTAACTTGGTTTATAGATACTTGAATTAAATTGATCCGAGAAAATAAAATGATAAAGAACAAAATTGAATAAAGTAAGAAACTATTGAAGAAGAAACAAGCCCGGGCCTCGAATTATTCTTTTCTAGTAGCAAGAACAATATCAAGAACAAAAAACATGGAAAAATAATGTTAACAAAATAAGAGAATAAGTTTAACCTTTTCTCACAAAAGTATTTTGTCTCCTTCTATGAATACAAATTTCCCTATTTATAGCTAAATTAGGAGAGACAAGATCCCCAAATCAAGCTCCTTTTAAAAGGGAAAAAAGATCCCTCTTGATAGTTGCAAAACAGTTAACTGTAAATGCTAAGATTCTTTATAACGATAACTCCTTTAATGCTGTCTTCTCCAATCAGTATCTTGCTTTTAAATTCTCTTCTCTGGTTCTGATGTCCACGAGAATCATACAAAACTGGCCACACACTTAGATCCGGTATCAATTATCTCCTATGTATCTTTACTGTCATGTGTTCACTTGACAAACATCCGCATGTCATCTGCTAATTTTACCCAATACAGATTGTCCATCTACTTTTCAGTGACTCAATTTGAAGTGACAAAAAAGTCGATAAGACCCCTTTTCTTGGCGAGAATGTTCTTGAACGGTTTCTGACACTTGAACGGACGTGCGTCTCTTTGCATTTAATGGGCCGAACATGTATTGCCATGTGATTTGTCAAGTATTTTCTCCAGTTACCTAGGTAATGTTGCCTTTTTATTTTTCACTTTTACAAACCTCCTTCTTCGAGTTTTCTTAATGTTTTTCTGCAACTCCTCCTTTCTCAGTAAACTCCCAAATTCATACTTTCCGTCACCATGTCTTCAGCTATTTCTTACTCTAGTTAAACAGGTACTTATATCGGTGGCACCCCATCTAAGAAGAGCAAGTCTAAGAAACCCGATGCCGGTCCTCCTTCTACTAACACAACCATCCCTTCTCAGTTATGGTGTGAGATGGATCTCCATGCTCAAAAGGAATCCTCTGACCCCAAATATATATGACAGAAATAGAGATGTTGGTAAATACCCTTGTTCTATTCGCCCGGCTAGTATTCATGTTGTAAAAGAGGATTTGTGGCTAGAACAATATTGAGGTTTTAGCCCCTAATGAAGTCGAAATAATTACTTTAGTAAACCAGTGTAAATGTACGTTTACACGTACCCTTTCATTTTAAGGCTTGGAAGGGAAATTGATCCCAACATCTTGGAGTTTTACTCAAACTACCAAGTTTGTTTATCTAAAATAAGATCGTCAATATGGCTAACAGTGGCTTGTGTTCAATTTCTGTGTTCCCGGGCCGGTAAAACCCTTACCTGTGCTCATATGATCAACGTCTATGCCCCTAAGCTTTTCCGTGGAGGCATGATCAAACTCAGCAAACACGGTCACCATGAAATTGTTATCGGTGTTGATGATAACAATGACTGTGGATTGATTAAGAGGTTCATTTTCATCACTCCTCAGGACGTTCTACCAACATTGAAATCTTCTATTCCCGAATCCTTGGAACTATACTCATAAATTATTTCGAATATCCCTCTTTTACTGTGTTAAAGGAAATCCTCCCTTTTCCTAACTTTCTCTTCTGTTATTTCAGACATCACTTGGATTCCTCTAGTGGTTTAGAACCTAACCCAATGGGTGGAGAAAATTCTAGACACTTCCATACCGGACTCCCGAAAGTGGAAGGAAATATCAATCAGGTTTAACTAAGGGCCAAGAATCGTGGTAAGTAAAATTTTCTTTTTTCTTTCTTAATCATCAACTTTATGAAGTATAAATTTTTTGACTTCTTTACACAACATGTAGTCCTTCCGAAGGGATCTTTTGTTTGTCCCACCAGCGAGGTCTCACATGAGCTAAAGATAGCTCAACAACTGGTTCAAAAAGCCGTTGACCAGAAGAGGGCTCGTGATATTACTCTTGCTTCCGGTGAAGGGACATCTTCCTTAAGTCCCCAGTCCAAGGGGAAAAAAATACCTCCAAGGATGAGATTTAGGAGAAGCCTCTAGTCATTGAAGAAATCTCGGTAGGGTCGGTCATAATAGGCCTTGACGAAAAAGAAATTGAGGAAGATGATGAAGTAGTTTCTCTTCAAAGAAGAATAAGAAGAATAACTCATCCAGCTCAACTAGAGGATGCAGAAGAGCTCTCTACCGAGTCCTATTAGGTTGAAAATGCTAAATCCCATTTTTGGTCTCTAGTTGCAGCCTCCGGTCAAAAGGGTTCCATTTCTAATACTCCTTCACATTCCATTTTGGCGCCAGCTCCATTATTACTAACTCCTGCCACATCATTGATCGCAAATGAACAACAAGAAGATGTGTGTTCCTGTCGATCCCCTAAACAAAGGAACATATAAAATGCCTTTCCGGTATCCATCCATAACCCTAATGGTAAAGGCACTGATACATTCTTTATTTTGGATGAATCTACTTGATTTCCAAGCCGGTGGGAGTAGCCAACTATTTGAAGCTTTTGGCTTCTAATAAGTACTTGAGAAAAATGAATGCTCTTTTTTGCGGAATGCCTAATCAATAACAATATGCATCTTGCTACTCATGTATCATCTTATTCATCTCTTTTTTTCTTTACACTCTTTAACCATTATCTTTGATAACTTTAATCTTTGACTTTATAGGCTAACCTCCTCACCTCCGAGAACTTATAGAAGATGATCCTAGATAAGGAAATACTTACTACTAAGTGGGATCAAATTACTGCTGAACAGGACCAATTAGTTGAGCGCTTCTTAGCTTTACAGGCAAGGCTTGTTCAGATGGACGAAATTGAAGCCCGATTGGAGAAAACTGCGCAAAAAAATGGCCCACAGCCAAGAAGCCACTCATGTAAGGTCTCATAAATTTTTCCAAAAATTTAAGTTTTTATGGTGCCAAAGAATTTGCAAGAAGTGGCGTTTCTACGTGTCACACCCTGAACCTGGGGATGGACGTAACATGACAACTGATGCCTAACGATATGTGATGAAGTGAACCACCTGGCTGGCTGAATCAACGTGTGATATCATAACATACTGAATGCGGAAGATAAGCTAATGCATGTTGATATACTAAAAGTCTTAGTAATATAAATCCAAGTGACAAAACATTAATATGCGTCTGAAACATATCTATAGCCAATATTGCTTAACATGAAAATCCCGTGACTCTGTCTAACTGTTACTCTAGTCTATGAATCCTCTAATGAAGTACTGAAAACACTGACTATCTTTAAATACTGAAAGATTTTAAAGTAATGATAATGCCCCGAAAGAAATGGGCTCACCAAATAGCTGGTGTAAGAATCCTAGCACTCAGAATTGTCAATCTGTACATCATCACCTGCATCGTGAGATGCAGTCCCCAGGAAAAAGGGACGTTAGTATATTTGAATTGCACTGTTATGTAAATAAACTTAAAGAAAGAACTATGAATGATGAAACTAAAACTGAGTTGATAACTTAGAACTGATAACTGAAACGATAACTGCTAAAACCGAAACTGAAACTGAAATTATAACTGATAACTTATAACTGAAATGATAACAGATAACTGAACTAAACAAAGGAAGTAAAGATATGAATACTCCCTCTTATAAATGATGAACCACCTATTTATCTGAATATTAAACTGCAGCCTCAAGCCCAATATATATGTGTACAAGCTGCAGCCTCTGGCCCAAGTATACATATACATAACTACGGCCTTAGGCCCAAAGATGAATAAAGCATAAACTACAAACTCAGGCCCAAATATGCATAAAGCATAAACTACAGCCTCAGGACCAAAGATTCATAAAGCATAAACTGCAGCCTTAGGCGTAAATATGCATAAAGCCTAAACTACGGCCTTAGGCCCAAATATAGGTGCTAATCATTCAGGGATTTAAAATCAGGAACTAAGAATCATACTACAATACATGATACTAAAATACTGAATCATACTGAGTTACATGATACTGGAATACTGAATAGAACTAGACTGAGACATGTATTCATGAACTGATTATGAAAACAAAAACTTCAACTGTTTATGACATGCTAAGTAATCTAGACTGAGACTCATGGGCATCAAACCCAACTCTACATTGATTACGCACTGAGCTCACAACATTTAGAATGAAAGTCATTAACGAGTTAACAAAGCTATAGAAAAGCAATTTTGCAACTATTCAAGGAACTAGGCTTAATTATATTTCTGAGGCAATTAGTAATGTCGTAAAAGAAATGTAGTGTAGGAGAATCATTAACATTCCCAAGCATAGAGAATAGGCCTCACATACCTTGACTATGGCCTTTTTAAGCGTATCATAATATTCGTCGCCTCTTTCAACGAGAATTTATGGTAATATATATATCAAGAGGAACCAACATTAGCACTAATGCTCATGTTTTGGTAGCATAAATTTTTTTATCAAACACCCTTTGGGTGTAAAGCCTCATAGCCCTAGTTAATAGTGTTTTCTTCACCCAATTCTCATTCTACTACTTCTAGGTGATTTTACAATCCCAAATAGATGTAACTAACACCATTTCTCATTTTTGCACCATATTGTTCACTAGTCAAGACAAAATTCAACTTGTGGTTGCCCTGTTGTTGATGAAAAAGAGTCGACACATAATATTTAAAGGTATACTAGGGAAACTATTTAGTTATTAAGTAATATTTTGTAATTATTTTGCTAACCGATGAGATTATGGGTAAGGGTTTTTGTTCTTCTAAGGGAAAGGTGTTAGGCACCTATTAAAATCTACATGATGTAGCTACATAGGATTTAGATTAAGTTTGAGATCAATCATTTGTATAAAGGGGGATGTGAGACTTAAGAGCAGTGTGGGTTTATAAATGAGTTTAAAGATATGTTGAGAGAGTTTTGAAATATGTATGTATATGGTCCATATTTGTAAAGCATGCGAAGAAAGAGTTTGAGTTATAAAAGACTTGGTCTAAAAGATAGATGTAAAATTCTAAGAGGTATTTGCGAAAGTGAGCCTAAGATATACCTTGGTTTGAAGGTCCTTAAAGAAAAGATTATTCTCTGAAAATCCCTTAAGGCGATGGTTCTTGATGTCACGCCACCTTTTTCCCTTTCGCGGAGAGAAGTTCCAGTTTCCACATTCATGGGGGTAATAACTCGTTTCCTTTAGGGATTTGGGTATTTGAAGAGTCGCCACCTAATGGATTATGGTGCGTTAAGGCACCTAGAGCAATTAACTCTTGGATTGGTCTACATTACCACAGATTTAGGGTAAGGACTCGAAATAACCTTGAGGGGAAGGTGTTAGGCATCCCTCTCGGCCCACAACGGTCGGTCCCGATCGAACTTATACTTATGAACTAGTCCTTTACCACATAATTACAAATAAAAGCAGGTTTGGACATTACATTCCTCAAACAATGAGACAAAGAAAAGGCTTAAACAAATTGTATACACATGGAAAGTAAAGGGAATTTGGGAAGGAGGGATCCTAGGTTGGTTAGCCTACAGGATCACCCCACGCAAGGTCCGGTAAACACTCCTCAATTAGGAGCTACACGTGACATTAGCACATAGTCATCATATCCATATCTACCCTTCCTACCCCTTAGTGGTTATTAAGCGAATGTTATTTAGCGATCTCTATGCGTGCTGTTACCCGTCCGTTCTTAATGATCCTGGAGGAAATTAGGACCTCTACCTATAGGCAGTTCTAGATAGATCCCTAAGGTTTAAAGGAGAAAATACTAAGGCGACAAGCAAGAACACATAAGACTTTAGCAAATAAAAGTAGGAAGGAGCAAATAAGAGGCTCAGGGTTACCTCCGCAGATAATGCATGTAAACAACACGACTCAAACACAAACAAGGACAGTATTATTAAACAGGATCCTAAGACATGATGTCTAGGTGAGTATGAGAACACAAGAGGCATGTAGATTTATTTTTTTAACATAGAAGAAGGGGCCTAATCAGTTTGCCTACTGATTTTAAGCCTGTTATCCATTAAGCAGTAAACACAAAGAGGTAGTTTCCAGTTTTATAAGAAATTTGATTACCTAAGGCTTGCCTAGGCGTGGGATAATGCACAATTATTACCAGAACTATTAAAACAGGGTAGGAGATATTTTACCTAAAGCATGATGTTCTAAGTTTTACAAGATACAGAATTATTACCAGTTTTACTTAAATAGGATAATTAGATGTGAGACTGTTTTATATCCTTTTTCATGCATCAGTAGTCTAACTAGGTGTGACTGAGCGAGTATGAATGGGATCCTAAACATGGTATCTAATATGCACATATAAGGTTCAGAATGGTTTATATGCAGAATTCCCAAAGCATGATTTCTAAATGCACAGCAGGTTACAATATGATTTCAAAATATGCATAAGTAACAGTTTATTTTAATGTTGCCGTTTATCCTAGAAACAGGATTTGTAAGTGATAATAAGGATGTCAAAATGAGATGCTGAAAATAGTATACATGAAACCTAGGAGCATGGTGTCTAATGCATGATATGCTTTGCATGTATTGGTCCTAAACATGCGTTCTAATGAACATACAAAAAAATATAAACCTAAAGCATGTTTTCTGCCCTATGATAACATGTATAGCTACCCTCCCCTTTTCCACTAGCCAGCCCCAATATTCGTTTACAATGAATATTAAAAACCAACATTGAATGAATTACATTAATAGATAAAGAAAAATAAGAAGTTACACTATAGGGAGCCTGCAAGTAGGCGTAGATTTCATAGCCTTTCTCAACATCCGGGTGCGTCAGAGTTCCCTAAGGACCTCAAGGGATCCAGGGCAGTGCTCACACACAGATTTCACAACCATATTTGAGTAAATACAGTGTGGAAGGGCCAGCTCTAATGCATCAAAGTTTAGAGAGATCTCATAGCGATCCCCAAGTAGTCACACATTAGAGAGGCAGAACTTAGGGATCTAAGAATAGAGTGAGAGTGCTTGACATAGTTTTTGAAAAAACGTTTAAGTAGGAAAACAATTTGGAAAGAGACTTGAAATAGTTTTGTAAAACAATAGAGGAGTTATTTAATAAGACCGTTTTGAAAAGAGTAGGGCAATCAACAAACAACTGACCAACCTCAGAACCAAAACAGGTTTAGCATCATACATAGAACAAAGAACCAAGACATGTTTAGTACCACAAGCCTTCACACAGGGGTAAATAGGAATTGGGGACAGGTAAAGCATATAATGGTAAACACATAGCAGGCAGAAGTCTTTGGAATTGGTACAGATATGCTCAGAAACACTGATTAGACATAGTCATAGAACCAGCAATGCTTAAGGGGTTCAGTATAGGATCAACAAAAATTAAAATCATTCCCAGAATCATACAAGTTTAGGAGTGCAGACTACTTTACAAGGAGATTTATACCAGAAACCAGACATAGCAAGATCACATGGAGACAGACTACATAGAGGGGGGGGGGGTAACATGTTCATACTAATCCTAAGGAAGGAGAGTACATAACATGCTAATAATGTAAACATATCAACTACAGGTTTCACAGCAAAACTATAAGTAAAAGCAGACTAGAAACAAGATGAATTGAAGTAATAAAGGGACCATATTATTTTTGGAACTTGAATTGAAATCAAAACATACCAGTAAAGAAGGTAGTAAATACAAAGCGAGGAGCAAGAACGTAGAGTAATCAGCCTTGGCTTGCAGCCGGGTGACTTAGAACAATAGCAAGTAACCAGAGAAAAGAGAGCAGAAGAGAGTTTTTTGTGTATGAGAGAGAGTTTTTGAACCAATGTGTTCGTGTCTTTGTGCTAGTGAAAGAGAAAGGTACTTATAGTTTGAAAACAGGTAGAAAATAAGGCAAGGATCATAGTTCAGCAGTAATTATGGAACTATGCTAATTAGAATCAACTCAGTATAAGTACTTCCTTTAATTAAAGAGTTAAATTTAAACGGTAACAGGCAAATTCTAAATAAGGAAGGAAATCACATAAGGCTGAATATAACAAATAAGGAAATATTTTCAGCATAGTATAAGTACACAACATGGAATAGAGACTAGGTTCAGTAGATTCTAATCAAAGAAAATACTTAAGAATCAGTTGACAGCATGCTCGACCATAGATTAAGGTGAGAAAATATCTTAAAGGTTAAAATCAGTAGAGAATATCACAAGAAATCAATGAAGGATTGGTCACAGAGATTCAAAAATAAAAATAGTACTGATTTAGGAGAAATTGACACAAATTTTTGAGAACAAGCGGAATAAATACATAATAGGCAAGAATCAGAAACCCTAATAAGCCAAATAAGGTAAAATCACACAAAATTAGGGATTCACATAGAGCATAGCATGAATTAATAGAATAAACATGACATAGGCGGAAGAAGTAAAAGTTAGAGACACTGATAAACAAAATAGGGTAAAACCATAGAGAATCATAAGGCTCATGAGAAACAAGCACATATATAGATTAAACGAACATATTATCACAAAACAGACTCAGAATCCAGGATTAAAACCAAGAAACTTAGGGTTTTTAACATAATAACTCAGATAAAAAGAGAAACCTCAAATAAACGCTTAAACATAGTGAAAATCATAGATTAATACTAAAATCAGAAGGAAAAGCCATTTTGAAATGGGGTTAAGAAACCCTGGTTTGAATATGAAGAGTCGTTTTAGAATAAATAGGAATATCTTTAAGGAAAACAGCAAAATAACTCGGAATATACCCAGATCTATTATAGATCTAAGAAATCAAGAGCTAATAGCTAGGATTTCAGAGAGATAACCCAAAGAGAAAGAGAATCGGCCTAGAAACCATAGGTTCTAGTCGGAGATGGCAGGATCTTACTCGGACAGGCCAAGATTGGCCTGAGAATGACATGAAAAACCATGGGGGTGAGTTGAACCGCCTCTGGTTCCTTTGAGGACCTCAATGCAGCAGTAACCCGACATAGGAAGGAGCCATGGAGGGTGGGATGGTGGTGAGACCACCATAATTACCGGCAAGTCGATGGCCGGTGAGAGCTTTAGGTTTTAGTAGAGAGAATTTGAGAGGTGAGGGGAGAGTGTAGCGGTGGAGTGAAAGAGAGAAATGATGAGGGGTAGTCTCTAGGATTAATTAAGGAAAGGGGACATATAGATCGTTGATTAAAATTGATCAACAGTCCAGATTAGACAAGGGATTGGGTCGGGTAGGATAAGGTATTGGGCCTGGGGTATTTAGTCCATTTTAATTGGGTTGGGATCTGATTTAATTAGGCTATAATTGAAATGAAAATGGCTATTTGTTAAATAGACAATGTAAATTAGTTAAAACAATTTACAAAAATAGTTGTTAATTATAAAGATGAATTTCATGCATAGAAAATAATTTAAAAAATATTTATTTAGTATTTAAAAAATACACATGATTATTTCTGGATGAAAATATTACAAAATCATATGATTGGGCTATAATTGCAAAGTTATTGCAATTATAGCCAAAACATGCCAATTTAGCTAATTATGAAATAATTTGATCTTAATAGGACCAAAAATAATACATTACATCAAGAAATGCTTTTGAAATCATTTGTAAGGTAATTTTGTAATTATTTCTTGGAAATAAAATGCTGGATAAATTAATAAAAATATAGGAAAATTGTGGGAAAATATCAATTGCTAATCAATGCATGATTTTGAAGATATATATGCAATTTGAAATATTTTTTTGGGAAAAATTGGGTATCAACACTTGAAACTCTGATTTTTTCTTTTTTTGAAGAATGAAGTTGAGATCTGATTTCCTTTTGAGATAGAGCTGTTGTTTTGCTATGTTCTGGATTTTAAAATATTTTATGTAAAAGACTGATGAGTGAAAACATAAGAAGTTGTGAGCAAATTATAATTAGCAAATTAAGGATCTGTTACTAACTAATTTCCCTTTTAAATCTTATATTATTTAAGGCTTGCCTATGTTTACACTAAAGCATAAGAGAAAAAGCGTGTGATCTAAGATATGTGTTGTATACATGAGAGATAATACAACAATAAAGACATAACAACTACAACTGACATTAATTTAAACTATCAGAAACAGTAAATTGTACTAACGAGATAGTAAATAATGATAAAAGAGCCGAGGGAAAGAGGTCTGGACTCTGTGATTGGGCCTTAAGTAAAACAGGACCAACGGTAAAGAAGATGCGAATACGTTTGACTTTGGACTCCCCAACAGTATGCGTTCCAGAAGCCCAAACAGATTTACATGTCAAAAAGTAAGGATGTCATTAGACATATATTCAATATATTCAGTATATTCTAACAACAGATCATACTCTGATGAACAGATAATTGAAACATTAATACTGTGGAAGAATCATATATTGATGTGGTGATTTTACTTATCAAATAATTCACATTGCAAATCTTTTATTATCATTAAACATTAAACCCTTAAAGAATTAAATATGTCAATGAATTAAGGGCTAAGGAGGGAACCTCACTCGAGGTCAATTCTCCCTATGGATCCCCTAACAATTCAAAGTTCCCTATGGACTCAAGGACCAAGGTAATGCTTGTGTCGAGGAGGGAAACCCAATCCACAGTCGAAATCCACTCGCAAATACTCTTAAACATTAACGACATGTTTTCCTTGCTGGCTTAAGTGTCAATGAGGCCCTTCCAATGTAAACTAACTACTAGGTATTACTTACCACAATATATATACACTTTCCCCTTAATAACACAAGAGAACACAGTTTGTCTTTAACTACTAAACAAAGAATACATATCAAACAAACCTAAAAGGGCTGACTTTAGAACACAGATAGAGGAAGAACATAAGTTTCATATCATACCCTTTGCAGGAGTAAGTAATTAAGGAACAACATATTTAATTAGAAAATGGGCATGCAGAACCCATGTAGACAACAACAGAAGAAATGCAGATACTTGTGCCTTAGCAGACTGGTTGTAAATTGCTCAGTTTGTTATTAACACATGCAAGGATTAATAATATTATTTAATATCTCAAGATCATCAAAAAAGATTCAGACAAATAGTCATGGTGAACCATTGTTATCAAGGGAATCATAAATAAAATTAAACTCTCAACATGACTATCAATTCATAGATTTAAACATGGCATCCCTAAGGTCTCAACAGGGTCATGCTTCTAGTAGGTCATCAGATTCACGTAAAATCAATAAAGGACTTTATAAGGCTTAGAGAGTCAGGTTCAGTTTTAAATTAAGAATAAAGAGAAGAACTGGGGATAATCTAAAACAAAACATGGTAATATAGAGTCAAACAAGACACTTGAGATATTCAATCAACAACATGTTGACAGGGTAAGTGAGATAGTGACCTCATAAAAGCATGGGAATTTTGCATATTACAAAACCAAATCAATATGTTGGTAAAGAAAGGAGATGGAAACATTTCATCAAAACAAGTTCAAACTCAAACATAAGTCTAGTTTAGTATGTAGGTATAAAGTTATCACGCTTCAGCTTCTAAAAGTGTCACTTGATTATAACATAGTGTCTAAATCTTATTTTCATGGAAGATAGGTTAATAACAGATCCATGCAGGCTTTACAGAATCAATAGTGACTCAAAGAGATTAAGGACAGGGATGTACTGCACAAGTTTTGAATTACACATATATATGAAGATCTCAACTGATCATGGTGCAAACAAACTTAATTATGCAGTAATCACCAGTTGACTTTATCAAAACAAGATCATGACTTACATTATAAAGAGGGAGATAACTTAATTTTAATAGAATATATATACAAAAGAAGTTCATGAAAAGAAGACAATTTAACTCAAACAAGATAGTTCCTTACAAATGTATACAATAGTTCAGTATGATTATGAGAAGGTTATGGTGATAGCCTAGAGATTATCCTCACAATTAGTAGATCAGATACAAAGAAGAAGAGCATCTAAACACTTAGATTCTCTCAACTTAGTTAAGTGATATGGACTTATTGAACTTTTAGGTGTATCTCAGTTAATATTACCAAATAATTTATTATTTGTATAGAATATAACCAATTAATTATGTATAATTTTAGTAAAATAAAGCTAATTGAAAGCGAATAACTTTAAAATTGCTAATAAAGTCTGGTGCACATAGACCTTTTAGATTTAGGAATTCTTATTTTATTATGATAGACATATTAAAATAGTACTCTTATAGTACTCTTTTATCATGAATATGTCAAAGGCTATTCACAATTTTTTTAGCAAATATACAACTAGGAGGTTTGCCTAGTGGCTAATATATAAATAAAATACCAAATTTGTGACAACCCGGCCGGTCGTCACATAAATTTATGCCCCGATCTCCTATAACTGCTTTTCCCGTATTTATTTCTGCTATTTCGATTTGCCGGGATGTTCGGTTGTAGGTTTCAGAGAGTTTTGGGATATTTAGTCCCTAAATGAGAGCTTAAGTGTTGGAAAGTTGATCGTAGTCGAAATAGTGTGAAGATGGCCCTGTAATGGAAATCTGATAGTTCCGTTAGCACCGTAGGGTGATTTCGGGTTAAGGGCAGTGTTCGGATTGTGTTTTGGAGGTCCGTAGCTAATTTAGGCTTGAAATGCCAAAAGGTCGAATTTTGAAGTTTTTGGTTCGACAGTGAGATTTTTATTTGAGGGTCTGGATGGAACTCTGAAAGTTAGAGTAGCTTCGTAGTATTGAATGTGAAGTGTGTGCAAAATTTCAGGTCATTCGGAAGAGGTTTGAAAGAATTTTTGATCGAAAGCGTATTTTTAGAGTTTTGGGATTTTTAGGCTTGAATCCATGGTTGATTCGTCGTTTTGATGTTGTTTTAGGTGTTTTAAGGATTGGTATAAATTTGGACAGTGGTATTAGACTTGTTGGTGCCTTTGGTTGAGGTCCCAAGGGCCTTGGGATGTTTTCCGATGGTTGACGGAATGATTTTTGGAGTTTTGAGTTGTAAATTCAGCTGGTTTTCTGTCATAACCTCACCTGCGAGTGTGGGACCGTAGGTGCAGCACTGTAGAAGCGGATTTGTGGTCGCAGAAGCGGAATTGGGAATTTCTAGCAGGAGCCGCAAGTGCGAGAGAGGTATCGCACCTGCGAGACCGCAGGTGCGGAGGTTATACAGTAGAAGCAGAAACTGGTCTTAAGTGAAAGATCGTAGGTGCGACCATTGGTGCGCAAAAGCGGGACCGCAGATGCAGTCCCTTGACCAACGATGCGGTAATAGCTGGGCAGAAATATGAAATTTTGAAGGTTTAGTTTCAAAAGTTGGAAATTCATTTTGGAGCTCGGGAGAGGGCGATTTTGAGAGGAAATTGAAGAGGAGATAAGTAGGTAACAATTCTTTAGCCCTTTCTAGTTATATTCCATCAATCTATAGTTAGTTTCATCATTTAATTTTGGATTGGAGGTGAAAATTGGGGAAACGTTGGAAGGAAGTTCCTAGACCTAGAATTCGACTTTTGATTGGGAATTTGACCTTAGATTTGGATAATTTTGGTATGCCTGAACATGCGAGAGTATGAGGATTCTGAAAATATAAATTTTACCCGATTCCGAGACGTGGGCCCGAGGGGCATTTTGGTCGTTTTACCTAATTTTGTGTATTAGCTTAAAATTTCTTTGTAGAATCAGTTGCTTGGAGTGTTATTTATATTATGCAAATGAATTGAATAGATTTGGGCCATTTGGAGTTGAGTACTCGTGGTAAGAGCGTTGTTTCGAGTTGATTATTGAGCCGATTTGAGGTAAGTGGCTTGCCTAACCTTGTGTGGGTGACCTTCCCCTTAGGATTTGGTATATTTGATATTTGAAATGCCTTGTACGTGAGGTGACGAGTGCGTACATGAGCTAATTGTTGAAAATCCGGTTTTGTTTAAGTAATTTCAATTGTGTTCCTTTTCCTGTTTCATTTTACTTGCAATTTAAACCTGCAGTTAGCTTAGAAAAAGCATGTCTAATTGCCTTAACTATTTATTTTCTTAAACTACCTTAATTGAATTATGTGAAGCATATTAGATTAGAATTACATGTTTACTTGGTACGAAATTGAGCTTAATTGAGTATTCTTGTGTTGCTGCTGCGTGTTTTACTTTGGGACTATGGGACGACATCCTGGGAGATCCCCTACACGTATTTATGATTTGACCTGATATGCGGGATACCAAGAGATTCCTGGCACGTATATTGAGATTACCAAGGGATCCTCGGGATACCAAGAGATCCCTAGTATATATATATATATATATATATATATATATATATATTAAGGATACCAAGAGATCCCTTGTATACATTGAGGATACCAAGAGATCATCGAGATACCAAGAGATCCCCGAAATAGATTGAGGATACTGAGAGATCCCTAGTTATCATCCTTGTTATAAGTGGTTTTTCCTTGTATTTTGTCTTTATCTGTGTTTCAGTTATTGTATTCCTTATTATCCTGTATTAAATTCTTACTGTAGATTCTCAATTGTACTATTTATCTTATTCTGTCATCTCTATATTTATCTAACTTCAGTAGGGCTCTAACTTTCCTCGTCACTACCTGATCGAGGTTAGGCTTGGCACTTACTGAATACCGGTATGGTGTACTCATTCCTTTTCTACGCATGTTTTTCATGTGCTGATCTAGGTACTTCGACTCAGACTTACCATCCTCGAGGCGAGGCGACCCTTCGGAGACTTCGAGGTATATCTGTCGCGTCTGCAGACCGAGGAGTCTCTCTCCATTCTCTCTTGTAGTTACAGCCCTTCTATGTTTACTTGTTTTAGGCTATTCTGGAGTTAGAGCATTATGTAATATCCTCAGCTTGTGATTCATGGGTTTCAGGGTTTTGGGAGAGATATATATTAGATTTGAGAGTTATATTTTGTATGCCAAGCAGCAGTTATAAACGCTATTTTATTACATTATTTCTGTTTTAAATTATTTTCTTCTGCAAATTGGTTTATCTTACATGTTTTTGGCTTACCTAGTTGTAGAAACTAGGTGCTGTCATGATGGTTCAAGAAGGGCGAATTGAGGTCGTGACATAGTTGGTATCAGAGCTCTAGGTTCATAGGAGTCATGGATCACAAGCTGGTTTATTAGAGTC
The DNA here is from genome assembly GCF_000393655.2 of Nicotiana sylvestris. NCBI lineage: Eukaryota > Viridiplantae > Streptophyta > Magnoliopsida > Solanales > Solanaceae > Nicotiana > Nicotiana sylvestris. The sequence continues at coordinate 102,778,085 of NC_091066.1, forward strand.
TCGATGATCGGTACGAAGACGTCTGTACTTATCTACGAGAGGCTTTGTAACTGTTAGGAAAATTCTAGTTCATTTGTTTTCCTTGTCGTGCGAGATTTTGACATCACAATTCTAAACTTCTGTCTTATATTCTCTCACAGATGGTGAGGACACATGCTACCCGAGATGATCAGGCACTCGCTCCCCCTACTGCAGCCGTCAGAGGCCGGAGTAGAGGCCAAAGATGTGCACGTAGTACAACCAGAGCACCTGCATGAGCTGCCGCTGAGGTACCACCAGTAGATCCAGCCAGAGCGCAGTCACCTGATATGCCTACTGCTACTACTACTCCAACGATTCAGGAGACTCTAGCAAAGTTCATGAGCATGCACACCACTTTGGCTCAGGCAGGGTTGCTTCCCCTTGCTGCAGCTACGTCTCAGATCAGGGGAGGAGCACAAACTCCCATTTCCCGCACTCTTAAGAAGCTAGTTCATGTTGAGCAAGTCCCGGAGATTATTCTTGTACTGCCTGCAATCTGAGATCAACCCGAGGACAGGGCAGCGCCTTCCGAGGATGAGTAGCTGAGGCTTGAGAGGTTCAAGAAGTACAAGCCTCATGTATTCAATGGTCTAGCATCAGATGATGCTCTAGGATTTCTAGATGAGTGTTACCGCATTCTCCATACCATGGGTATATCAGGGGTCGAGCGGGGTTTCCTTCACTACTTTCCAGCTTCGAGGAGCCGCCTATGCGTGGTGGCGCACCTATAAGTTAGACAAACCGGATGAGGCTGCTTCACTAACTTGGACTCGTTTTTAGATCTCTTCCTAAAAGAGTATGTTCCTCAGAACCTTAGGGACGCATGACGCATAGAGTTTGAGCATTTCCGCAAAGGTGCTATGACTGTCTCAGAGTATGATGTCTGTTGCACTAGTTTGGCTAGACATGCTCCAGCCTTGGTTTCTACTGTTCGAAAGAGGGTTCGCCGTTATTGAGGGGTTTATTCCTAGCATCAAGTCTAGCATGGATCGTGAGTTGGAGATGGACATTTATTATCAGCAGGTGGTGATCATTGATAGGAGGATTGAGGGTATGAATGCTAGGGAGAGAGAGGAGAGGGAGGCCATGAGGTCTCGAAAGTCAGGCCATTTCTCTAGTGCCTATGCCCCAGCAGCGGGTTGTTATGGTAGGGGTTATATGAGTCTCCCTATTCATTCAGATCTTCCAATAGCCAGTGGTATTCCAACTCCTCTTAGGCCTCATGAGCCTTATTATGTACCTCCGATTTTTAGCGCGCCTCCTGCGCGGGGTGCTTTCAAAGGTCAGTCCAGCAGACCTGGCACGAGCCAGTCACAGCCACCACGTCCACCCAGATCTTGTTTTGAGTGTGGTAACACATGCCATGTGGTGAGGGATTGCTCTAGGCTTGGGAGGAGTGTGCCTCCATAGACTTCTCAGCCACAGCATGCCCCGCAGAGTTCTCAGGCTATGGTTATAGCTCCAGTTGCTACCCCACCTACTCAGCCAGCTAGAGGTGGAGGTCGGGGAGGTAGAGGTTGCTATAGAGGGGGAGGCCAGGCCAGATACTATGCTCTTCCTACCCATACTGAGGTTTTTGCTTCAGATTTTGTCATCGCAGGTATTATACTAGTTTGTCACAGAGATGCATTGATTCTATTCAGTACAGGCTTCACTTACTCTTATGTGTCTTCTTATTTTGCTCCATATTTGGGTGTACCTCAGGAATATTTGAGTTCCCCTGTTTATGTTTCTACTCCTATGGGAGATTCTCTTATTGTAGACCGCATTTATCGATCGTGTTTGGTTGCTCTTAGTGGTTTTGAGACCAGAACCGATTTATTGTTGCTCAGCATGGTAGATTTTGATATTATCTTGGGCATGGACTGGGTGTTGCCATATTATTCTATTCTTGATTGTCACGCCAAAACCGTGACGTTGGCTTTGCCAGGTGTACCGCGTGTTGAGTGGAGGGGTACTTTAGATCACACTCCCAGTAGAATTATTTCTTTTGTTAAAGCTCAGCGTATGGTTGAGAAGGGGTGTGACGCGTATTTAGCCTATGTGAGAGATGTCAGTATTGATACCCCTTCAATTGATTAAGTTCCACTAGTACGGTATTTTCCCTATGTGTTTCTAGATGACCTTCCAGGCATGCCTCCTGATAGAGATATTGATTTTGGCATTGATCTGTTGTCGGGCACTCAGCTCATTTCCATTCCTCCGTATTGTATGGCTTCTCCTGAGTTGAAGGAGTTGAAGTATTACTTATAGGAATTGCTTGATAAGGGTTATATTCAGCCTAGTGTATCACCTTGGGGTGCTCTCGTCTTGTTTGTGAAGAAAAATAAAGGTTCTATGCGTATATGTATTGATTATCGCCAGTTGAATAAGGTTACAGTGAAGAACCGTTATCCTTTGCCTCGTATTGATGATTTGTTTGACTAGCTTCAGGACGCACGAGTGTTTTCTAAGATTGAGTTGCGCTCAGGTTACCATCAGTTGAAGATTCGGGAGCCAAATATCCCGAAGACTGCTTTTAGGACTCGGTATGGTCATTACGAGTTCCTTGTCATGTCATTTGGGCTGACCAATGCCCCAACAACTTTTATGCACTTGATGCACAATGTGTTTTGATCGTATCTTGACTCGTTCATTATTGTCTTTATTGATGATATTCTAGTATATTCTCGGAGTCGGGAAGATCATGAGCAACACTTGAGGACTGTGCTTCAGACTCTGAGAGAGAAGAATTTATATGCTAAGTTCTCGAAATGTGAGTTTTGGTTGGATTCAGTGGCATTCCTAGGCCACGTGTGTGGAGTGAGGGTATTCGGGTGGATCCAAAGAAAATAGAGGTCGTGCAGAGTTGGCCCTGACTATCTTCAGCTACACAGATCCATAGTTTCCTTGGCTTGGCGGGTTACTACCGCCATTTTGTTGAGGGGTTTTCATCAATTGCAGCCCCCATGAACAGACTGACCCAGAAGGGTGATCCGTCCCAATGGACAGAAGAGTGTGAGGCGAGCTTTCAGAAGCTCAAGACAGCTTTGACTACAGCCGCAATTTTGATACTACCTATAGGTTTGGGGGTCTTATACGGTCTATTGTGATGCCTCGAGGATTGGTTTGGAGCGGTGTTGATGTAGGATAGTAGGGTGATTTTCTGCGCATCTAGACAGTTGAAGGTACATGAGAAGAATTATCCAGTTCATGACCTTGAGTTAGCTGCCATTGTTCACGCCCTGAAGATTTGGCGCCATTATTTATACGGTGTGCCTTGTGAGATTTATACTGATCATCGGAGCTTGCAGCTCCTGTTCAAGCAAAAGTATCTAAATTTGCGCTAGAGGAGATGGTTAGAGTTGCTGAAGGACTATGATATCACTATTTTGTATCACCCGGGCAAGGCCAATGTGGTGGCCGATGCCTTGAGTCGTCGGGCAGAGAGTTTGGGGAGTTTGGCTTCTTTACCAGCATTGGAGATGCCTATGGAGATGGATGTTCAGGTCTTAGCCATCCAGTTTGTGATATTGGATCTTTCGGAGCCTAGTTGGGTTCTAGATTGCGTGGTTTCTCGGTCTTCCTTATTTGGTCGCATCTGGGAGCGTCAGTATGATGACCCTTATTTACTTGTCCTCAAGGACAAGGTTCAGCATGGTGATGCTAGAGATGTGACTATTAGTGATGACGAGGTATTGATGATGCAGGGTCGGATTTGTGTACCCAATGTTGATGGTCTTCGGGAGTTGATTTTGGAGGAGGCCCATAGTTCGCGGTATTCCATTCATCCGGGTGCTGTGAAGATGTATCAAGATTTGAGGCAACGCTATTGGTGGAGGCGGATGGAGAAAGATATTGTTGGATTTGTAAATTGGTGCCTCAACTGTCAGCATGTGAAGTATAAGCACCAGAGACCGGGTGGGTTGCTTCAGCAGATAGAGATTCCGGAGTGAAAGTGGGAGCGGATCACCATGGACTTTTTAATTTGGCTCCCACGGACTTTGAGAAAGTTCAGTGCTATTTGGGTGATTGCGGATCGACTAACCAAGTCCACTTACTTCATTCCCTTGTGTACTACCTATTCTTCGGAGCGTCTAGTAGAGATTTATATTCGGGAGATTGTTCGCCTACATGGTATTCCAGTTTCCACCATTTCAGATAGAGGTACTCTTCACATCACAGTTCTGGAGGGTCGTTCAGCATGAGTTTGCTACTCGGGTGCTGTCGAGTACAACATTTCATCCTCAGACGGACGGACAGTCTGAGCGCACTATTCAGATTCTTGAGGATATGCTTCGTGCGTGTGTGATTGAGTTTGGAGGGTCTTGGGATCAGTTCTTTCCATTGGCGGAGTTTTCCTACAACAATAGCTATCAGTCCAGCATTCAGATGGCACCGTATGAGGCTTTATATGGTAGGTGGTGTAGATCCCTGGTGGGTTGGTTTGAGTCGGGTGAGGGTAGATTATTGGGCACAGACTTGGTTTAGGATGCTTTGGATAAGGTTAAGGTGATTCAGGATAGACTCCGTACAGCCCAGTCCAAACAGAAGAGTTACGTGGACCAGAAGGTTTGTGATGTTTCCTATATGGTTGGAGAGTAGGTTCTGCTTCGGGTTTCACCTATGAAGGGCGTTATGAGATTTGGAAAGAAGGAGAAGTTGAGTCCCAGGTTTATTGGCCCTTTTGAGATATTGAGGCATGTTGTGGAGGTTGCTTATGAGCTAGCCTTACCTCCCAGTTTAGCAGGAGTTCATCTGGTATTTCATGTCTCGATGCTCCGGAGGTATCATGGTGATCCGTCGCACGTGTTGGATTTAAGTTCGGTCCAGTTGGACAAGAATCTATCTTATATTGAGGAGCCAGTGGAAATATTGGACAAACAAGTTAGAAAGCTGAGGTCAAAGAACATTGCATCGGTAAAGGTTCAGTGGCGGGGTCAGTCGGTCGAGGAGGCGACATGGGAGACCGAGCAGGATATGCGCAGCCGTTACCCCCATCTTTTCGCTAATTCAGGTATGCCTCTATGCTCATTCGAGGATGAACAATTGTTTAAGTGTAGGAGGATATGACGACCCAGCCGGTCGTCACATAAATTTAAGCTCTAATCCCCTATTAACTGCTTTTCCCGTGTTTATTTCAGCTATTTTGATTTGTCGGGATGTTCGGTTGTGATCGGAGAGTTTTAGGACACTTAGTCCCTAAATTAGAGCTTAAGTGTTGAAAAGTTGATCATAGTTGGAACAGTGTGAAGACGGCCTCGGAATGGAAATCTGATAGTTCCGTTAGCTCTGTTGGGTGATTTCGGGCTTAGGGCCGTGTTCGGATTGTGTTTTGGAGGTCCATAGCTAATTTAGGTTTGAAATGCCGGAAGGACGAATTTTGAAGTTTCCGGTTCGATAGTGAGATTTTGATTCGAGGGTCGGAATGGAATTCCGGTAGTTGGAGTAGCTCCGTAGTGTTCAATGTGATGTGTGTGGAAAATTTCAGATCATTCGGATGAGGTTTGATAAACTTTTTGATCGAAAGCGTATTTTTAGAGTTTTGGGATTTTTAGGCTTGAATCCGTGGTTGATCCATCGGTTCGATGTTGTTTTAGGTGTTTTAAGTATTGGTATAAGTTTGGACAGTGGTATTAGACTTGTTGGTGCCTTTGGTTGAGGTTCCGGCGGCCTCGGGATGTTTTCGGATGGTTGACGGAAGGATTTTTGGAGTTTTGAGTTGTAGCTTCAGCTGGTTTTCTGTCATAACCGCACCTGCGAGTGTGGGACCGCAGGTGCGGTACAGCAGAAGCGGCTTTGTGGTAGCAGAAGCGGAATTGGGGAGTTTCAACAGGAGCCGCAGGTGGGAGAGGGGTATCGCACCTGCGAGACCGTAGGTGCGGAGGTTTTACCGTAGAAGCAAAAACTGGTCTTAAGTGAAAGATCGAAGGTGCGACCATTGGTCCACAAAAGTGGGACCGCAGATGTGGTCCTTTGACCGCCGATGCAATAATAGCTGGGCAGAAATATGAAATTTCGAGGGTTTAGTTTCAAAAGTTGAAAATTTGATTTGGAGCTCGTGAGAGGGCGATTTTGAGACAAAATTGAAGAGGAGTTTAGTGGGTAACAATTCTTTAACCCTTTCTAGTTATATTCCATCAATGTATAGTTAGTTTCATCATTTAATGTCTGATTGGAGGTGAAAATTGGGGAAAAGTTGGAAGGAAGTTCTTAGACCTAGAATTCGACTTTTGATTGAGAATTTGACCTTAGATTTGGACAATTTTGGTATGCATGAACTCGTGAGAGTATGAGGATTCTAGAAATATAAATTTTACCCGATTTTGAGATGTTAGCCCGAGGGGCGTTTTGGTTATTTTACCTAATTTCACGTATTAGCTTAGAATTTCTTTGTAGAATCAGTTGTTTGAAGTGTTATTTACATTATGCAAATGTACTAAATAGATTTGGGTTATTTGGAGTCGAGTAATCGTAGCAAGATCGTGGTTTTCAGGTTGATTATTGAGCCGGTTCGAGGTAAATGGCTTGCCTAACCTTGTGTGGGGGGCCTTCGCCTTAGGATTTGGTATATTTGATATTTGAAATGCCTTGTGCGTGAGGTGACGAGTGCATACTTGATCTACTTGTTGAAAATCTAGTTTTCTTTAAGTAATTTCAATTGTGTTCCTTTTCCTATTTCATTTTACTTGAAATTTAAACCTATTGTTAGCTTAGAAAAAGGATGTCTAATTGACTTAACTATTTATTTGCTTAATCTCCTTAATTGAATTATGTGAAGCATGTTAGATTAGAATTATCTGTTTACATGGTAAGAAATTGAGCTTAATTGAGTATTCTTGTGTTGTTGTTGTGTGTTTTACTTTGGGACTATGGGACGGCATCCCGGGAGATCCCCTGCATGTATTTATGATTTGAACTGAGGTGCGGGATACGAAAAGATCTCTGACACATAAATTGAGGATACCAAAAGATCCCTAGTATATATATATATATATTGAGGATACCAAGAGATCCCTTGTATAAATTGAGGATACAAGAGATCCTCGGGATACCAAGAGGATACTGAGAGATCCTCGGTTATCGTCCTTGTTATGAGTGGTTTTTCCTTGTATTTTGTCTTTTTCTATGTTTCAGTTATTGTATTCTTTATTATCTTGTATTAAATTCTTACTGTAGAATCTCAATTGCACTGTTTAAGTTATTCTGTCATCTCTATATTTATCTAACCTCAGTAGGGCCCTAACTTTCCTCGTCACTACCCGACTGAGGTTAGGCTTGGCACTTACTGAGTACCGTTGTGGTGTACTCATGCCCTTTCTGCGCATATTTTTCATGTGCAGATCCAGGTACTTCGACTCAGACTTACCATCCTTGAGGCGAGGCGACTCTTCGGAGACTTTGAGGTATATCTGCCGCATCCGCAGACCGAGGAGTCTCTCTCCATTCTCTCTTGTAGTTACAGCCCTTCTGTATTTACGTGTTTTAGGCTATTCTGGGGTTAGAGCATTATGTAATATCCTTAGCTTGTGATTCATGGATTTCCGGATTTTGGGAGAGATATATATTAGATTTGAGAGTTATATTTTCTATGTCGAGCGGCACTTATAAACATTGTTTTATTACATCATTTCAGTTTTAAATTGTTTTCTTCCGCAAATTGGTTTATCTTCCGCATTTTAGGCTTACCTAGTCATAAAGACTAGGTTTCGTCACGATGGTTCACAGAGGGCGAACTGGGATCGTAACAAAAATGGGTCCAAAGCTTACAAGATGTCCAAACCAAAATATCTATTCACAATTTGTCTTACAACAAGTAACTTTAAAAAATATTTGAAGGCTAAAAGTTTTCCCTTTTCAACTTAAATTGTAGACATACATTTGAAATTTATTAATAAAAATTAAGTCGAAATTTTTAGTCTAGAAATATTAAAGTGTAGTATATATCGTAAACTAAACCTATTGTTTCAACTACCACTAATTTTACAATTTTTTTTTTACAAATACTGACAGATAATTATTCACCAAAATAATATCTATAAATAAGTTTACAAAAGACAGGACAATATTTTGATTTATAATTCAGCTATAGGGAAGAAAATAAGGTACTTCCATTATTTGTAGTGTTAAAGCAAAAATCAAATTAGATAAATGAAACAAAGATAAGATACTAAAATATATACATTCCAGTTACTAGTAATAAATTGTAGCTAAAAAAGAAATTTTAGGTGATTAGTTTTGGTTCTATTAGTTTTATTGACTTTTAGCACAAATAATGTTATTTCAGTTTGTACTTTAGATAAAAAAATATCAGTATATTCTGCTATTTTAGAAAAAACATCATTACAAGAAATATACGGGTTTGGTCATTCCAGGTTATAATGATCCGGCCAGTTGTTTTAAGTATTGTAGCCTGGATCCCCTAATTATTACCTGCTCTATGTTGTATTATGGTTATGTGTTTTCCCGCGGGTGTTTGGTTTTGGTTTCGGGTGAGTTTCAGAGCAGAATAGGACATATAGTCCCTAGGTTGTAGCTTTAAGTTGAAAGAGTTGACCATAAGGAAATTCCACAAGTGCGGAGCCTCAGATGCGGCTGTGGGCTCACAGATGCGACTTCACAGGGCAGAAATAGGAAATTTTGAGAATTTGATTTCATAATCCATTTTTGACCTAGAGAGCCCGGTTTGTGGCATTATTTTGGAGATTTTCAAGGATACTTTGGGGTAAGAAATACTAACTCTGTTTTGGTTAAATTACACGAATCTATTGTTAATTGTATCTTTTAATTAGTTATTTGAGTTGGAAAACGGAGGAAAATTTGTGAAAACTTCTTAGGCTAAACTTTGGAAATTTGAAAGGTGACTTGAGATCGGATTTGAGTAATTCTTGTATGGTTAGACTCATTATCGAATGAGTATTCGAATTGTATAATTTTGGCAGGGTTCCGAGATGCGGGCCCAAGTTGAATTTTTATTTCTTTGCAATAATCTTAATTTTATTATTTGAAATAGTTTCCTATAGTTATATTTATAGTATGAAGTTGTTTTGGCTAGATTCGAGCAGTTCGGGGTTGGATAATCGAGGGAAAGGGCTACTAGTGGATTGAGTTAGCATGATTTGAGGTAAGAATCTTGCCTATCTCTGTGTGGGGGAATTACCCCTTAGGATTGGTGTTTCTGTGATAACTGTGATGTATGAAAGCGGTGCACGCAAGGTAACGAGTGTGTGGACGGGATAAATATGGGAATTACAGGGTTTATATATGTAAATCCCTTTCATGCCTTAAGTGAGTTACCTTAACATGTTATAGTCATCATTTCTAGTCTATTTTCACTTGCTCTACTTGTCTTATCTCTTACTTGTTAATTACTCTACATGTTTAGTTGAGGTTCTTGTTTACCTTACTCCATATTCATTGTGTAAACGTTGAATTCTTTACTTAAAGTTATTATTCTTGGAATATCTTATTGTTGAAAGAGGCATTGAGTTATAAAGGTTGTGATTCACATTGAGGCAAAGTGTTAAGTTATAAAATACTATTCTTTTGAGTCATTCACTTTCACTTGTTATTATTGATACCCTTATGTACATTGTGGTTGATCCATGGGCTATTTATTGTGAAAATACTATTATTGTTGATTTCTTTGGCAAGTTGTGATATTGGACACTTGAGGTGCGATTTGTGATATATTGTGATATTGATACGCATACGGTGGTATACGGTTTTGGGGGTTGAAACGCATGCGGTGAGATAAGGTGGGCTTGATACGCGTGGCTAGTAGGAGCATTACTACAAGTCATGCGGTGTGGTAAGGTGGGCTAAAATGCGGGATGCTATTTCGGGAAAATGATTTTCACTACTAAATGCAAGACTTCTGCAGTGATATAAGGAAAGATTGTGAATTATTCTTGTGATTCGAGACTACAAGGCGGTACCTCGGTAGTGACTCTTGTTGGTATTTCTCTATTGCTGCACTTTTATTTGGTTGTTATGTTTACTTAGCATATCATTCCTTGTTTTTCTCCATGTTGCATTATTTGCTTTTGTTCCGTGTAGCTAACTTTGGTATGTCATCTTTTGTTTCAATTTCATTAATATAATTACTACACTGCCATACACTTGTACAATTTTTCTTATTATTTTTCAGTAGGGCATTGACCTGACCTCGTCACTACTCTATCGAGGTTAGGCTTAGCAATTACTTGGTGCCGTTATGATGTACTCATACTATGCTTGTGCACATCTTTTTGATTAGATCCAGGTACCTCCTACCATCCCAAGTATTAGCGAGAGCTCAGTTGCGGAGGCCTCGGAGTCCCCCTCTACCTAGACTATTCTATTTTCCTTATCCTTTTATATACATGGATATATAGGATTATTTAGTACTATTATTTAGAGCTTGTGACTTGTATTCGACGGATTTTGGGAGTTGTATATGCTGAGTTGCAGAGTTTATTTTATATAGTTTCTGTGTTTTGAGACTTTAATTATTATTTCCGTTATTTCTGAATGAATGTTAGGCTTAACTAGTTTTAAAGAGTAGGTTCCATCACGATATCCTACAGTAAATTAGGGTCGTGAAAAGTTGGTATTAGAGTATTAGGTTCACAGGTGTTATGAGTCACAAACATGTTTAGTAGAGTCTCACGGATCGATACGGAGATGTATGTACTTATCTTCAGGAGTCTATGGAACTATTAGGAAAACTTCACTTCTTTGATTCCATATCATGTGAATTTGTTGACTTCGAAAGTCTAAATATGTCTTTCTATTCTCTCACAGGTGGTGAGGACACGCGCAGCTGGATCAGATGATCAGATACCCGTGTCCCTGCTAGAGTCGCGAGAGGCCGAGGTTGGGTAGAGGTTGAGGACGGGAATGTGGTGCAGCTAGATCACTGGCCCAAGCTTCTACAAAGGAGTCACCAGTATCTCCAATTGGAGGGCATGCATCTGATGCGCTTGTTACTGCCCCTGCACTTACGGAGATCCTCGCCCAGTTTTTGAGCATGTTTGGCACTCTAGTTCAGGCAAGGTTGATTCCACTTGCTCCTACCACATCTCAGGTTAGGGGAGGAGTACAAAATCCCACCGCCTGTACCCCAGAGCAGCAGATCTAGGTTGACCAGGTCCTAGAGGTCATATCAGTGCAACCGGTCATCCTAGTTTAGCTTGAGGTTACGGCAGAAGCTTCTGAGGGGGAGTAGCCCAGGGATGAGTGGTACAAGAAGTACCACCCTCCTACTTTCAGCGATTTGTCTTTAGAGGATGCCCAGGGTTTTCTTGAGGAGTGCCATCGTATCCTCCATACTATGGTTATTGTAGAGTCGAGTGGGGTTATTTTCACTACGTTCTAGCTTAAGGGAGCGACTTATAAATAGTGGCGAGTGTATGAGTTGGGTAGTCCGGCCGAGGCAGCTTTACTCAACTAGGCTCAGTTCTCAGATATGTTCATGAGGGAGTTTGTTCCCAAGAGTCTTAGGGATACATGGCATGTAGAGTGTGATTAGTTGCGCAAAGGTGCTATGACCATATCGGAGTACACAGTCCGGTTCTAGCGGCTATGTGAGTTGTCCTATTCATCAAGCACTTCCAGCTTCTAGCGGTATTCTGGTTACTCCTAGGCCTCAGGTTGCCCATTATGAACCACCACTGTGTAGTGCGCCACCTGGACTAGGTGCTTTTAATGGTCAGTCCAGTCGACCGAGCCCGAGCCAGTTCCAATAGCCACATCCTATGAGAGCTTGTTTTGAATGTGGAGACACTTGTCATATGGTGAGGGACTGCCCCAGACTCAGGAGGGGTGCACCTCTACAAACTACTCAGGCCCCACGTATTCCACAGGGCCCTCAAGTTTCTCAAGCAGTGATTACCGCACTAGTTTCCAATTCACCTGCATAGCCAGCTAGAGGTGGAGGTCGGGCACGTGGAAGTCATCCTAGAGGGAGAGGCCAGGACAAATGTTATGCTCTTCCTACTAGAACGGAGGTAGTTGCATCCAACTCAGTTATCATATATATTGTTCCAGTTGTTATAGAGATGCATCAGCCTTATTTGATCCAGGCTCCACTTATTCCTATGTATCATGTTACTTTGCTCCATATTTGGGTATATCACATGGTTCTATAAGTTCTCATGTCTATGTGTCCACATCTATGGGAGATTCCATTATTTTTGACCGTGTGTATCGGTCGTGCTTAGTTATTCTTGGTATTTTTGATACCAAAGTCGATTTATCATTGCTTAGTATGGTAGACTTTGATATTATTTTGGGCATGGAATGGTTGTCACCCTATCATGCTATTTTTGACTTTCACGCCAAAATGGTGACGTTGGCTATGCCAGGTTTTCCGCGGTTAGAGTGGAGGGGTACCTTGGATTATTTTCCTAGTAGGGTGGTGTCTTTCCTTAAGTCATATCAGATGGTTGGGAAGGGTTGTGAGGCATATCTAGCCTTCATGAAAGATGTCAGTGTTGGTACTCCTACCGTTGAGTCAGTTCCGATTGTAAGTGATTTTCCAGATGTATTTCCAAAGGATCTTCCGTGCGGTCAAGGATATCAATTTTGGTATTGATTTGTTACCAGGAACTCAGCCCATTTCTATTCCACCATATCGTATGGCCCCAGTGGAGCTGAATGAGTTAAAGGAGCAGTTACAAGAGTTGCTTGATAAGGGCTTCATTCGGCCCAGTGCATCACCTTGGGGTGTTCCTATCTTGTTTATAAAGAAGAGGGATGGTTATTTGCGCATCTGTATTGATTATTGACAATTGAATAAGGTTATAGTGAAGAAAATGTATCCATTGCCACGAATTGATGACCTATTTGATCAGTTACACGGTGCCAGAGTGTTCTCAAAGATTGATTTGCATCCAGGCTATCATCAGTAGAAGTTTCAAGAGCCGGATATTCTGAATACTGCCTTCAGGACTCGGTATGGTTAATTATGAGTTCCTTATGATGTCATTTGGGTTGACCAACTCCCTAGTAGTATTCATGCACTTGATGAATAGTATATTCCACACCTATCTTGACTCATTTGTCATTGTGTTTATTGATGACATCTTTGTGTACTCCCGAAGCCGGGAGGATCATGACCAACACTTGACGATCGTGCTCTAGACCTTGATAGAAAAGAAATTGTATAGAAAATTTGTGAAGTGTGAATTCTGGCTTGATTTGGTGGCATTTTTGGGTTATGCAGTGTCGAGTGAGGGGATCAAGGTAGATCCGAAGAAGATTTAAGCAGTGCAAAGTTGGCATGGACCCTCTATAGCTACTGAGACCTAGAGTTTTCTTGGTTTGGCAGGGTATAACTGTTGATTCGTAGAGGGTTTTTAATCTATTAATGCAATTATGACTAGATTAACCTAGAAGGGTGCTCCATTCATGTGGACTGAAGAGTATGAGGAGAGCTTTCAAAAGCTCAAGGCTACTTTGACTATAGCTCAGTGTTGGTGTTGCCTATGGGTTTGGGGTCTAACACTGTATAGTGAGATGCATCGCGTGTTGGCCTCGGTGCGGTGCTGATACAAGATGGTAGGGTGATTTCCTACGCGTCTAGATAGCTGAAGGTGCATGAGAAGAACTATCTTGTCCATGACCTTAAGTTATCAGCTATTGTTCATGCACTATTTGTACGGTGTCCCTTGTGAGGTCTACACTGTCCACTAGAGTTTACAACATCTGTTCAAACAAAAGGATCTTAACTTGCATCAGCGGAGATGGTTAGAGTTTCTTAAGGATTATGATATCACCATTATGTATCATTCCAGGAAGGCCAATGTGGTGGCCGTTACCTTGAGTTGTAAGGGGAGAGCTTGGGCAGTTTAGCATATTTACTAGTAGCATAGAGTCCATTAACATTAGATGTTCAGCCTTCGCCAACCAATTTATTAGATTGAAATTTTCAGAGCCGAGTCGAGTTTTGGCGTGTGTGGTTTCTCAATATTCTCTATATGATCGTATCAGATAGCGTCAGTTTGACGACCCTCATCTATGTTTTTAAGGACATGGTTCAGCAAATCGATGCCAAAGAGGTCACTAATGGGGATGATTGTGTGTTACAGATGCAGGGCAGGTTATGTGAACCCAATGTGGGTGGTTTGCATGAGTTGATTCTTTAAGAGGCCCACAATTTGTAGTACTTAATTAATATGGGTGCCTCTAAGATGTATTAGGAGTATGTAGATCGATCATAAATTGTCAGCAGGTGAAGTATGAGCATCACCGGCCAAGTGGATTTCTTCAGAAGCTAGAGATTCTAGAGTGGAAATGGGAGTGGGTAACTACAGATTTTGTTGTTGGGCTCCCATAGAAAAAGAGGAAGTTCGATGCAGTATGGGTGATTATGGAGAGGTTGACCAAGTCAGCTCATTTCATTACAGTGGTGACTACTTATTCATTTAAGCAGCTAGCTCAGGTTTATATTCGCAAGATTGTTAGACTTCATGGCATGCCGATATCCATCATCTATGACCAGGGTACAAAGTTTTCATCCTGGTTCTGGAAGGTCGTACAACGTGTGTTAGGCACATAGGTTGAGTTAAGTACATCATTCTACCCTCAGACTGTCGGACAATCCGAGCACACTATTCAGATATTAGAGGATATGCTCTATGCCTATGTGATGGAGTTTGGGGGTTCTTGGGACAATTTCTTGTGCTAGCGTAGTTTGCCTACAACAACAGCTACCAGTCGAGCATTTAGATGGCTCCGTATGAGGCCTTGTATGGGAGGTAGTGTCAGTATCTGGTGGGTTGGTTCGAGTCGGGTGAAGCTAGACTATTGGGTACAGACTTGGTTTAGGATGCTTTGAAAAAAGGTTAAATTGGTTCATGATCGGCTTCACACGGCCCAATCTACAAAGAAGAGTTATGCGGATTGGAAGGTTTGTGACGTTGCATTCATGGTTGGGGAGCGGTTCTTGTTCCAAACTTCACCCATGAAAGGTGTTATGAGGTTCGAAAATAAGGGTAAATTGAGCCCTAGGTATATCAGACCTTTTGAGATTCTTGAGAGGATTGGAGAGGTGGCCTATAGGCTTGCACTATCACCTAATCTAGTTGCAGTTCATCCATTATTCATTATTTCTATGCTCTATAAGTATGATGTCGATCCGTCTAATGTGCTAGATTTCAGTTAGTCCAGTTAGATAAGGATTTGTCTTATATTGAATAGCTGATGTCCAATTTGGAGAGACAGGTCCGAAAGTTGAGGTTGAGAAACATTATTTCAGTAAGGGTTCAGTGGATGGGTCAACCAGTCGACGAGGCGACTTGGGAGACCGAGCATGATATACATAGTCGTTACCTTATCTGTTCATGATTTAAGGTATGTCTCTATACTCATTCGAGGACGAACATTTGTTTTAATAGGGGGATGATGTAACGACTCAGCCGGTTGTTTTGAGTATTTTAGCCCTGATCCCCTAATTATTGTCTCCTCTGTAATGTATTATGGTTATGTGTTTTACCGTTGGTGTTTAGTTTTGTTTTTGGGCGAGTTTCGGAGTGGAATGGGACATATAATCCCTAGGTTGGAGCTTTAAGTTAAAAGAGTTGACCATAGTTTGAATTTTGTATGAATGACTCCGGAATGGAGTTTTGGCAGTTCCAATAGCTCTGTATGGTGATTTTGGACTTAGAAGCATGTCCGGATGTCGATTTAGAGATCCATAGGTCGTTTCGGCTTGAATTGGCAAAAGTTAGGAAATTTAAGGTTTAGAAGATTGGAAAGTTTGACCGGAAGTTGAATTTATTGATATTAGGTTGAATTCTGATCCTGAAAGTTGGAATAGGTCCTTCATGTCATTTATGACTTGTGTGCAAAATTTGAGGTCAATCAGAGTTGTTTCGGTATAAATCGACATTTGTTTCGTAATTCGGAAGTTCACTATTTCATAGGCTTGAATTGGGGTTGCAATTCGTTGAATCGATGTTATTTTATATCATTTTTGGCCTCGAGTAGGTCTGTTATGTGTTTTGGAACTTTTTGGTACATTCAGATGGGGTCCCGGATTCAGATCGAATACGGAACAAAATTGGATTTAGTCTCATTGTTAAAGTTCCAGCGTTCTGGTGTTATCGCACCTGCGGAGGATTTGCCACAGGTGAGGACACCCAAATGCGAGGGATTGATCGCATAAGAAAATGGTGGCCTGCCCATCTGGGACCGCAGATGCGGTTAGTGTTCCGCAAAAGCAGACTCGCAGAAGCGAAAAGGCTAGCCAAGCTTGTGTAGTACAAGTGGAGCTCCTTCCGTAGGAGCGAGGGCGCAGATGCATGTTTTGGTCAGCAAAAGCGGAGGTTGCTGGGCTAAGTGAGGACCACACCTGCGATGGAAATTCCGCAGGTGCGGAGCCGAATATGCGGTTGTGGGCTCGCAGATACGACTTCACTAGCACAAAATAGGAAATTTTTAGGGTTTGATTTCATCATCAATTTTTAAACCTAGTGAGCTCAGTTTGTGGTGATCATTCGGGAGATTTTCAAGGAAAATTTTGAAGTAACAAATCCTAGCTCGATTTTGGTTAAATTACATGAATCTATTGTTAATTTCATCATTTAATTAGTGATTTGAGTTGAAAAATGGAGGGAAAATTGTGAAAACTTCTCAGGCAAGAAAATTGGGGATTTGATGTCGTATTTGAGTAATTCTTGTATAGTTGGATTCGTTATTGAATGAGTGTTCGGAATTTGTAATTTTGGTCGGGTTCCGAGATGCGGGCCCAGTTGACCTTTTAAGCTAACTTTTTATTTCTTCGCAAAGACTGCAACTTAATTGTTCGAAATAGTTTCCTATAGTTATATTTATAGTATGAAATTATTTTGGTTAGATTTGAGTTGTTCATGTTTATAGTTGGATAATCGAGGGAAAGGAGTACAAGTGGATTGAGTTAGTATGGTTTGAGATACATGTCTTACCTAACTTTATGGGGGAGGGGGTGGGAGAATTACCCTTTAGGATCGGTGTTGTTGTGATAACTGTGATGTATGAAAGCCGTATACGGAAGATGACGAGTGTGTTCAAGGGATAAATGTGAAAATTATCGGTTTTATCTATGTAGATTCCTTTCATGCCTTAATTGAGTTACCTTAACATGTTATAGTCATCATTTCTAGTCTTTTTTCACATGCTCTACTTGTATTATCTTTTACTTGCTAATTGCTCTACATGTTTAGTTGAAGTTCTTGTTTTCCTTATTCCATATTCATTATGTAACCATTGAATTCTTTACTTGAAGTAGTTATTCTTGGAATATCTTGTTGTTTAAAGAGGTATTGAGTTATAAAGGCCGTGATTCACATTAAAACAAAGTGTTAAGTTGTGAAATAATATTCTATTGAGTTATTCACTTTCGGTTGTTATTGTTGGACTCTTGTGTACATTGTGGTTGAGCTATAGGCTCTTTATTGTGAAAATACTGTTATTGTTGATTTCTTTGGCAAGTTGGGATATTGAGCACTTTAGGTACAATTTGTGATATGTTGCGATATTGATACACATGCGGGGTATAAGGTTTCGGGTTTGAAATGCATGCGGGGTATAAGGTTTCGGGTTTGAAACGCATGGCTAGTAGGAAAGCTACTAGAAGTCATGCGGTGTGATAAAGTGGGCTAAAATACTGGATGCTAATTCTGAAAAATAATTTTCAAAACTAAATGCAAGGCTTCTGCGGTAATATAAGAAAAGATTGTGATTTATTCTTGTGATTTGAGACGACGAGGCGGTACCTTGGTAGTGACTCTTGTTGATATTTCTCTATTGATGCAGTTGTCTTTTGTTGTTTTGTTTCCTTAGCATATCATTCCTTGTTTTTCTCCCTGTTGCATTATTTGCTTTAGTTTCGTGTAGCTAACCTTGATATTTTATGTTTTGTTTCAATTGCATTACTATCATTACTACACCGCCATACACTTGTACAAGTTTTCTTATTATTTTTCAGTAAGGCCTTAACCTGACCTCGTCAATACTCTACCGAGGATAGGCTAGGGACTTACTGGATAACGTTGTGGTGTACGTATGCTACGCTTCTGCACACCTTTTTGAGCAGATCCATATACCTCCTACCATCCAAGTTATAAGCGAGAGCTCACCTGCGCAGACTTCAAAGTATACATGCCAGTGTCTGCAAGCCTAGGAGTCCCCCTCTACCTAGACTATTCTATTTTTCCTTATCCTTTTATAGACATTGATGTACAGGATTATTCAGTACTATTATTTAGAGCTTGTGACTTGTATTAGCCGGGTCTTGGGAGTTGTATATGCTGAGTTGTAGAGTTTATTTTATGTAGTTGCTGAGTTTTTTGGCTTTAATTATTATTTCGGTTATTTCTGCATGAGTATTAGGCTTACTTAATCTTAGAGATTAGGTGTCATCACGACATTCTACGGAGGAAAATTTGGGTCACAACACAGGTCCAACAGCTGGATACGTTACCAGCCATCTCTTAACTTGATTTTTTTGTCGATATATTTATTATTTTCTTTCAAATACCCATACTTTTTTATTATATATCTATCGATCTTATTATATTATAATTATAAAAGCAAGAAAATTCAATACAATAGTATTTACTTTTTTTTAGTTTGACGGAAATAATTCATAAAGAGAAACTTGCATTTTGCTTGCAAAAAAAAAGGAAAAAACCGTCTTACGCCAATTACCTAACCACGTTTGTGTTTTCTAGAATGAGCATAAAATAACTTAAAAAATAATTTTCCAAAAAAAATTCAAAAAAACCTAAAAAGAGTTTACATCTTCCAAAAAAAAAAAAAAAATGCAGCGTACACAAAGTGAATAGAAATTAGATAGATGCCAAGAGTTCTAGCCATAACAGATTAATCAAAACGTCACAATTTAATATACACTAAAAACATCATCTAAAAGGAAGAATTAGTTGAGCTAGGATAAAATCACATGATTGTACCAAATAACGACGAAATTAATCTCATTCATTGTACCAACATAACTAGAGTAATTGTTAAATATCGTTACAAAACGATATCTAATTTTTGTGTTAAAATTTCATGTTACATGTTATATACATGTTTTAATATTACTTACATCGTTTAAAAAAATTATACTAATTGATATGGGTTATATGTGCCACACGCGTGCTGAGAAACTAGTATAATATAGTAAATAGTAAGAACAAGAATACAGCAATTCATTTATATGCTATATCGCATTTATTAACCTATATATAAATATAGAAAAGAAAACCTAAACTTGGGAACCAACATCTGAGCATAGAGAAATGGAAGTGAAGAACAAGGAAGAATACAGTAATTCATATATCTGCTGCTGCATGCATTCACCAAACTATACACTCAAAGCTGCATAGTTCTCAGGGTTTTGTTGTTTCTACTGTCGAAGAAAACTTCTAAAGGTGTCTGAGTGTCTCGATCACAGGCATTAATATGGAGTCTGTGGAAGCTAGTTTTTGAGAGAGTTTCTCACTGAGATCATCAACCTCACTGTGCAGCATTTTGATATAATTACACGTCTCTTCCAATGTCTTCGAGGCTGGTACCTGTATATCCAAGATCAATGTAAAGAGCGAGAAGAGCTCAGACTCCTCGTAGTAAAGTGATCTAAGCCATAACACATTTTTTTCCCTTGCTGAAAATAAAGTTTGCAGAATGTTATTAAATTGTTTATTTCAGAGCTTGGTGATTGGGAATGTCACTTTACAATTCGCAGTCTATAATAGCTTGTTCATTCAAGTAGAAAAGCAATGACGATACTTCTAGTGGCATTCCCTATGCCATTTTTGTCCATAAAGAGTTAGGATAAAGAAAAGGAGAAGTATATTGAATTGTACTCCCTCCGTTCACTTTTACATGTCCAGTGTTTTAAAAATATATTTTTGTTTTTACTTATCACTTTTAGCATATCAAGAGAACACAATTTCTTTTTTCCTATTGTACCCACAGTATTAATTACTTATTTCAAATCATTTTCTCAAATTCATTAAAAATATGCATCAATTAATATGGGTATCATGATAAATTATGTACTTTATTTATTACTCCCTCCGTTTCATATTAAATGAGGTACTTTCCTTTTTAGTATGTTCCAAAACAAATGAAACATTTCTAAATCTGGAAATAATTCAACTTTAAACTCTTTCATTTTACCCATTTACCCTTAATGATAAGATTTTATAGCCATACAAATGTCATGGTCTCACAAACTTTTTACCCCTTAAGCTTTTAAGACCACAAGTTTCAAAAGTCTTTTTCTTTTTCATTAAACTCCATGCCGAGTCAAACTAACTCATCTAATATGAAACAGAGAGAGTATTTCTTAAGGGGTGTGCAAAGTCAAAAGTGGACAAGTAAAGCTAAACTAAGGGAATACATGTCACCATCTCATCTAAAAGTTTAAGTTTTTAAGTTTTAACATAGCATTAGAGCATGTAAGAGTTCTTGAATATTGAAGTCTCTCGCACCCACGCCAATAATCCAAAATAATTCATGTACTTAGCCAATTAAAAAAAAAATCAGACTCCCACGTTAATAACACTTTTAAAAGTGCAATTAACCAAATGAAAGTGTACCTCGGAAGTGCACCTCGAAGAGGAATCTGGCAACAAAGCTTGTAGTTTCAAGACGAGATCACTAATCTCATCTGGAGTAAGTTTTAAAGCTGATCTTCTTCTCCTGCTAGACATGATTTTTAGCTCTGTTGATTTCCTCTCTATTCTCCTACTAGCCAAATGAAGGAGTTGATGCATATGCATGAGGTCTCTATGGGATGTTTTATAAGTAAATGTAGGGTAAGGTTTGGACACAATCTAAACGGAATAGACAAAACAAGAAAGAAGAGGTCCCCCCTCCCCCCCCCCCCCAAAGGCCATAAACTCCTTATACCAGACAGACCCCCACACCTTTTAGGAAAGGAAAAGGGTTATTAAAGGGAGTTGGAGGATATCTATACAAAACACAATTAAGCAGCTACCTAGAGCTAATTAAACTACTACTCCCTACTAGAGAGGTCCCATGTTCTGTTTCAATCTTGATCCAATTACCTGTCGGATGTAGGACAAATTAACCACTACAAGAATAGAATAATTCCAAATTTATCTTCATTTCCTTAACGCTTAAAGTGCCCTTAATTTTACACATGTCCTCAGTTGATTGTGTATAAACTGGACATAATAAAGTAGTTTACTTTTTTTTAGTCGGAAAGATAAGTTATATTATATAAACCTTAAAAAGATATAGCACACTTGTTGAGTAGATGCATTAAAGGCATCATTTGTACAAAAGTAGCATAACTAGTAGTAGAACTAGTAGTTAAAATAGAGAGACTAGTAGTAGAAGTAGTAGTTAAACTAGACAACATAGTAGTAGTAGATGGCACACTCCTATATATACTATTAGTATTACACAAAACATTTGAGGCAAAAGGTGATTTAACTGAAGCAGTAATGCTACTCCTAATTAGCCTTCTTTGTAACGTGCCCTGTTGATCCTATGTGTAGGAGGGCGTAGCAAAAAGTGGTGGTTTTCCAAAAAGTAAGCAGTGCTCCTTTGTATGCATTGCTCCATATGTAGCTAAGCTATCAACAACACCATTTTGCTCTCTGTAGATATGTTGCAGAGGTGGAGTATCCAGCTGTCGAAGTAACGACCTGCAGTCATTAATAATATTAGTTATTGGATTGTAGGTGATTGAAACATACCTATAAGTACTTGTGCATCTGTTTCAATGACGAGGGGCTTTAGCTTCATTTGTGCAGCAAGTTGGAGTCCCATGAGAAGTGCAAGAAGTTCTGTTTGTTCAGTTGTGCCTTCTGGTGCACTTCCTGCAAACCCTATAATCCAATGTCCTTGTACATTCCTAAAAACACCACCAATGGCATATTTGCCCTTGCTCGATGAGCAGGATCCATCAATATTTAATTTATAAGTGTTCCGATTTGGTGGATGCCATTTTATATACACAAGTGTTAGGGGGTGAGGTTTTTTTGGAGGATTTGTGAGAAAGTAATATTCAACAGCTGGTTTAACAATATGAGAAGTTGTAAGAGTGCATTTTTACTTTTGTAATAAACTGTCCAAAGTTGCCACATGGCAAATGGAATTAGTGTTGTGTATGGAATATTCTTAGGGGATGATGATGACACTGTGTAGACAAGTTGATGCAACCAGTTGAGAATGGTATATTGTGTCATAGGAGTAGTAAGGGTATTAATTGGAATGACTAGAGATGTCCAGAACTGTCTAGCCTGAGGACATTCCCAAAATATATGGAGGATTGTTTCCGGGCATGTGTTATATTGTTGGCATGTGTTTGAATCAATGATACCTAGTCGTGCAAGAAATGTTGTTATTGGGAGTCTGTCATGACAAATTAACCATAAGAAGAAACTTATTTTTAGTGGAATATGAAGTTTCCAAATCCACCTATAGGATTGAGATGTGTGTATGCTCGTTGAAAGAGTATTCTGTATTAAGGTATTGTAGATAGATTTTGTGGAAAAATTACTGTTGTCTGTTAGAGCCCAGTAAATTTGATCAGGCGATACATGTATGGTAAGAATGTAAATTTTGGCTATTAAAGATTTTAGACTTGCTGGTAAAGCCATAGGTAACTTCTCCAAATACCAGGTATTATTGTAGTAATAATGTGAGACCAATTTCCTCTCCTCATATTGTGGCAGTGGCCCTTCCATGTAGTTACGAAGAGTGGTATTTGGGAGGATCCATGGATCATTCCAAAACCTAACATGTTGTCCCGTGGTAAGATTCCACTTGTACCCTAGACGACAGTAGGACCAACCTTTCATAATGTTACGCCAAGTATTGGATCCTATGCATTTGGAGAGAGGAGATGGTCGCAAATTATTATGTAATATCACTTGTGCCCATAGTTGATGTGGATTATTAAACAGTGTCCATGCAAGACTTGCATGTAGTACTTTATTTTTGATAGTTAGGTTTTGTATATCTAATCCCCCTTGGTGGATAGGTTGTGTAACCTTGGACCATTTTACCAAATGACTTTTTTTTCTTTTGTGGTGTTGTACCCCAGAGGAAATTTCGTTGGTACCGATTAAGGTAGGTAATTATATAAGCAGGTATTTTTATATAATACATTAGATGATTAGGAAGTTGGTTTAAAGTAGATCGTATTAGAGTCTCCCTACCAGCCCTAGTAAAACAAATTGTTTTCCATCCTGCTAGTTTACTTTTGAAATTGTCTAGTAGGAACTGATAATCCCTTTTTGATTGATTTTTTATAAAGATGGGATACCCTAAATATTTGCCAAAACTTTTCCCATCGTCCATATGAAATTGTTGAGAAATGCTTTGTTTAATTTGGTTTGTACAATTTTTTGAGAAATAAATTTTTGATTTCTCAAAGTTTATAGTTTGACCTGACTGTTGTGTGAACTGACTGAGAGTATTGAGAATTGAGTGAGATGTTGTAACAGTTATTTGAGATGTAAGTATAATATCATCAGTAAATAACAAATGGGATATTTGAGGTCCTCTTTTTGCTAATGAAATGGGCGTCCACGCTCGATAATCTACTGCTATGTTTATTTTTCGTGATAACATTTCCAGACATAGAATGAAAAGATAGGGTGATAACGGGTCACCTTGTCTGATGCCTCTCATTGGTTGGAAATAATCAATGGGATTACCATTAATTAATATTGAGGTTGAAGTAGTAGTGATACAGGACATAATCAGTTTAATAATATCTGAGGGAAAATTTAAAGAAATTAGCGTGTGATGAATGAAGGACCATTCCAACTTATCGAAAGCTTTTTCTAGGTCCAGTTTGAGTAGCATTTTAAAATTATTACCCTTGGTTTTTCCAAAATTACAAATTATTTCTTGCACAATTATAGCATTGTCAGTCGCTCTTTTGTTTTTCTGGAAACTGGACTGACTAGGATGAATAATTTGTTCTAGTATTGGTTTTAATCTGTTCACACTAATTTTTTTAATAATCTTGTAGATAGTATTACAAATGTTGATGGGCTTGTATTGAGAAATTGTAGATGCATTGTCTTTTTTTGGAATTAGGCAAATATAAGTTGTATTGATTGAAGGGTCAATCTGATGATCTTGGAAAGCCTTATGATAGAAGTATTTGACAAGGGAACCTATAATGTCCCAATATTTCTAGTAAAATAGGGGATGAAGACCATCTGGACCAGGAGCCTTTAAAGGTTGAAACGAATTTATCGAATTTATGATTTCATCATCTTGTAAAGGGTGTATTAATCGAAGCTGGTCTTCTCTCATAAGGACATTGTGAGGGAGGATTATAGTTTTTGGGTAAGAAACTGTGTTTGTAGTAGTGAATAAATTTTTGTAGAAATGAATAATACTATCCTTTATTCGATGGGGGTTTGTAATCCAGTTCCCCCCTTGGTCTTGAATAGCTGTTATTCGATTATTTCTTCTACGATTCAATGTGGTTAGATGAAAAAACTTTGTATTTACATCACCATCATTTAACCAACTTATACGTGATTTTAACTTCAAAAAGTCTTCCTCTAATATTGTATATGATTATACTCCATTTTTAATTGTTGTTCCAAATTTTGAAGGAAGAAACTTGGTTGGATAATGTATGGAAGATTGAAGACCACCTAATCGAGCTAGGAGTTTCCTTTTTCTCTTAAAAATATTACCAGAAGTTGATGAATTCTAGTCCTGCACTATATTAGTAAATTCATCGATAGCTGGTAATAACAGTAAATTATTTGACCAGGCTTGCTTAACAACAGTAGGGAAAAAAGGATGTGTAGTCCAAATTGTTTCAAAGCGAAATATTTTTTACGAGGTAAAGGCCTATACTGTAGTTCAAGTTTGATAGGGCAATGGTCTGAGTGTGTACGAGACAGATGTGTTTCCATTGCCACGGGGAAGAGATTTAGCTAATTATAATTGGCCATAACACGATCAATGCGTTCAAGTATGTTAGCTCCATTATGTCTCCCATTAGTCCATATAAAACGTCTACCTTTAAAACCTAAATCTATTAAGTGACAATAGTTATAACATTGCATTAATTTATTTGCTCATGCATTACTAATGGGAAGACCCCCAAATTTATCTGCTTCTTGTGTTATTTCATTAAAATCACCCCCTATAATCCAAGGTCCTTTGTAGTTATCATAAACGCACATTATATTTTCCCATAGATATTGTCTAATTGCCATGTTAGTACTAGCATAAATTACACTAAAGAGAAATTTAAAAGGAAAAGGGTGAACCTGGATGTGGCAGTGTATCTCCTGTGCAGTAGTTGCCACAGGTGCCACGTTCAGAATATTTGAGAGCCATAAAATTGCTATTTCCCCTGCCTGCCCTATAGCTGCTACCTCAATAAGACCATTGAAGTTGAAATCCTCCTTCAAGGTTTGGTGACTTTGACAATGAGTTTCCAAAAGAACCACCAAAGAAGGCCTATTATAGTTAAGTAGCGACCTAAAATTCCTTCAAAAATCAGCTGATTGTGCCCCTCTACAATTCCAAATTATAAAGTTCATTGTGTTATTGTCTGAGTCAAACAAGTTACTTCTCCTTGGATCTCTCCAACTGCTTTTCTCTCCTGGGCGAACACGAAAAGTGAGAAGTAGTAGCATGGCATATTTGCCTACCTCTGGATTTGTTGTGGGACTTATCCGAAATGAGACCTTCATTAGCTTGTGAGCACACCTTACATATATTTTTCTTTCGTATTCCTCCTTCTGGACAAATACTTTTATCCCGTCGAGACATGTATGTAGTGGGCACATTTCTCTGTTGTAGACGATTGCTGCTTCTAGTTCGACCTGAAAGTTGTCGTCGTGTTATGGTGAATTGGGAGGGTTGGGATGGTGAGGTGATGACTAGGCTGGTGTTTGAGTTGATGGTAGTGTTATTGCTTCCAAGAGAGGGAGTTGTGGTTCTGGATAGGTGTATGGTTAAATCCAAGGGGTTTGTGGAGTTGGTGATGGGTAGAAAGGCAGGTGAACACGGTGTGGATAAAGGTGTGTGGGATCCCAATAGTACCTTCCAAACATGTGCATCCCTATTTGCATTCCCTCTGCCACTATCTATGCCAAATCCATTGGATTGTTGATGAGTATGGTCACCTCCCGTTGATTAACCTCCATTGTGAACGTTAGTGCATGGTTTTGGAGGCCTATCTCCAACCAAGATACCAGAGTTGGTGTTGATGGAGGAGTCTGGGCAGTGTAAATAAGTGTGTTTGGTTCCACGATCAAGTGCTCTAGGGGTAGGGAGTGTTGTGTGGGGTGTTGGTTTTGTTGTAGATGGTGGATAGTCCGCTTGCTTGAGTTGTTCGAAGGAATTCTTAAGTGGGTGAGAGTTTGTGGATACATCTTGTAAATTGGAAGAAGTGGGGGATGGATTGATTGAGTTAGGCGGTGTGAATGATAGAGATTTAGAATGGTTGTTTGACGGAGATGAAAAGGACATAATGGTAGTGTCATGATGCCCTATTTGCATGAGAGGTATGGTAGGGTTTGTGGATGTGGATAGTGTACTGTTTAAGGCGATTTGGGAAATTTTGTTTGTAGTGGTTGTTTTTTGTTGTTGCATTGGTGTAGCATCTGAGTAAGTAGTGTTAGTGGTAAGGGACATCCCTTGCATGTGGGGATTGACTACGTGGCTTTTTGCATGTGTTTTGATAGGTGGTGTGGTGTGGCAATCTTCCAATTGGGCCGAGGAGGTAGTTGTCTGTAGTTGTACTCAAGTGTTTGTTGAAAGAGGTTGAGTAGGGTTTGTCGGTTGGGTATTTAAAAAGAAATCATCATTAGTATTATTTTTTATTAGTTGAGCAAATTTATTTGATTTGAAAGGGTAAACTGTGCCAGTTTTTCATTTAAAGGGGGATTAGTAGAAGAGATATTATGACTAATACTATTATTAAGAGATGATTTAGTAAAAGGTAATGTATTAGAAATAGTTAGCAGTCTAGAATCCTTACCATGCATACCTGATTCATGCGTGTGATTTGCTAACAAAGCTGGATTGCAAGTGTTTGGATTGCCTTTGTAGGTAGTCGTTTTCCTAGTTTGCTTCATAGGAAATTCCACAGTCTTCCAGGCTTCTGTATTTAGTGAATTAGTGGTAGTAGAAACTGGATTAGGGGTGATAGGTTGATTCATCATAGAGATATCAGTGTTATTATTAGATAAGTACAAACTCTTTGATTGTGGCCCATGCGACCATATTTTATACATAGTAAATTTAATCCCTCATACAGAATAATTTGTTTGTGTTTTCCAATGTAAACATGAGTCCTTAATAGTTGTTACAAAGGTACCTCGACACATAATCGTGCATATCTTCCCCGTGTTGTTGAAGAGGTGCATGTATCAACCGTTAACAGTTTTCCAGCTTTGTTACCTACTCGTTGTAGTATCTGAAAGTCATAGAACTCAGTTGGTAGTTCAGGTAAACGTAACCAAATAGCGGAATAATTTATATTTTATTTAGATGCCATAAACCTTGGCTCCCATTGATGGACAGAAAGAAAATTGTTCAAGATAAACCAAGGTCCATCCTGTATAGAATGGAGCTTATTCTCCTCCTTTTGGAATTTAAGTAGGAAAAAATCATATCCTAAATCTATTAAAGGTAGATTCTCAGTTGGTTTCCATAAGGCATATATTTTCTGCCTAAGTATTTGATGTCCAATTTTCCTACCATATAATTTAACAATAACTGCATGTTGCCATGGCTTGTAAATCCTAGCCTTTTCTTCTATGGATAGAGGAATAAAGATGTTAGGGTCAGTTGGATCTTCCATCTCATCAGTGAATAGCATAGGTTTTTTTAGCGGAGCATTTTGTGGGGATATTGATGGTGTGATTTCATTGGAAAGCAAAGTAGAGAGATATGATTTGTTTGCAGGTGTTTTTTGACTTCCTAAATTTTTAGTGTTTTCAATGTTCATATCATTCTCTAAGTTAATGGGTGTAGAACATTGATGTATTGTAGATGAAGAAGGTTGGAATTCATATGGATGTCAGGTGGTTTGGGTGGGATAGGTGATGAAGATGTAGTTGATGGAGAGTTCATGGTAGAGAGAACTTGGACTAGTTTTACCTTTCTTTTAAGAAGATAGATCGGACGAGTTCCACCTTAATAATAAAGTAGTTTACCTGCTATTTGAAAAGGATTTTACTTATCCACATCAACAATTTGCTCATTGACGATGTAAACCTATATACTTTTGCACAACTATAAATGAGATAATTACAGGAAAATCTCTAAATAAGCATTAATTAATAACACCGTAAAAATGTATATATAACTTGCTATTCGTTTATCCGTAAAACGGTACAGTTAACTTTATACGTGATTTCTAGACAAGTGAATTAATTTGATCTTGAAATAATAAAATAATTAAAGAAATGTGCAGTATTTAGCCTTGAAATGAAGATGAAATCACATAAACAGTAATTCTGGTGGGCAGAACTTTCGGGCACAACAATTATGAAACTAAAGAACAAGAAAGTAAAATTGTATAAAGCTGTTAATCAATTATAGCGTACGTTTGCCAAAAAGGTCGTGTCCTTAACAATGATAACAGAGCTCACTATTTTTTCACGGCCCAAAACGTGGCATGTCGTGAAGGCGCCTAACATGGTACTAGGCAAGCCGACAACTCAATAAATTCTAAAACTTTTAGATAAAAGATGAACTAAAGCAGGTTTGAATAATTAAAGCTTTCATAAACTGGATAAAAAGGTCAAAACTCAACTCAAAAATTTCCAAAACCAGGGTGTCACTGAGTATGAGAGTGTCTATACAACACAAGTCTGAAAATACTGTCTATAACAAACTGTAACTAAATATATAAAGCTGAAAGATAGGGAGGGAGAGTCAAGGTCTGTGGACACTGGGCAACTAACTTGAAATCACCGAATGACTAAGCTGCTCAGATAATCAGCATCTACCGTGTCCGAAAATACCTGGATCTGCACACGAAGTGCAGGGTGTAGCGTGCGTACAACCAACTCAATAAGTAACAAGGCTAACTATTGGACTGAAAGTACTGACGAGCTTCACAAGTGTAGTTTAATTATAGAACTATGGTATAAGAAAGTAGGCATGCTCTCAAGTTTAACAGTTAAAGCCAAAACAGTTAAATCATGTCAAGTTCAATTGAAACAGGATATAGTACATCTCAATAACTACATGATATATATATATATATATGCCAGCTAAAGTACAACAGTAATGAAATCATGTGCATACTCTCAGAGTAACAGTCACTCAGTCCTCCCATTCACTCCAACCTCACAACCACTCATTCCTCCCAGTCGCCCAATCCTCCCAGTCGCTCGGCACTCAGCACTCACACTCAGTAGGTACCTGCGCTCACTATAATAAGCCAATCCTGGCATGAAATAAATAACATATTGCGGCGTGCAGCCCACTCCCATAAATATATTCTCACAATCAGACCCTCGACCTCACGCAATCATTATTCTCTCCAGTCTCTTGGGCTCTCAAGAATCATGATAATCAGCCCAAATAATAATGATATATAATGTATTAATAAATAACAATAGATATAATTTGCTGTAAAATCTATAATTGAGTACAAAATGGCAGTGTAGTAAATAAATCAACATATAACACGGCCTGTGCGGGTCCTACAGTACCAACATAAAGCTGAAGCATGATTTCTAATATGACTGGCAGCTCAATTTCTTTAACACCTGTTAAAATTACGAATAACGACAAGACAAATCGACTATGTAGTTCCACGAATTCACCAAGTCGCAATTCTTACAATATACGCCCACACGCTCGTTACCTAGCATGTCTGTCACCTCAACACCAATCACATAACACATAATTCTGGATTTTTTACCCTTACAACCAAGTTTATAAGTGTTACTTACCTCAAACCGTACA
The DNA here is from genome assembly GCF_000393655.2 of Nicotiana sylvestris. Classification (NCBI taxonomy): domain Eukaryota; kingdom Viridiplantae; phylum Streptophyta; class Magnoliopsida; order Solanales; family Solanaceae; genus Nicotiana; species Nicotiana sylvestris. The sequence goes on from NC_091066.1 coordinate 102,808,004, forward strand.
AATCATTACTCTAACACACCTTTGCCTCGCGAAACGACCTTTGAATGCCTCGAATCTAGCAACAAATAGTTCGATACAATCAACACGAGCTAAAGGAATCAATTCCATAATAAAATACTAAGTTCTTAATCAAAATTCAAAACGTCAACTAAAAAGTCGGCCCTCGGGGCCCACATCTCGAAATTCGATAAAAGTCACAAAATCTGAAAGGCCATCCAACCACGAGTCCAACCGTATCAAATTGAACACCAAATCGACACCCAAATCCCCAATTTAACTCTCCAAATCCCTAGCCTCAAACTCCCAAAATTACACCTCAAAACCACACAATCTAAGTGGAAAATTCAACGGGGAAACATAATTATTAAGTAAATTTATCCACAAGTGACTTAGCTAAAGAAACCCCTCGAAAATCCTCTCTAAAATCGCCTAAATCCGAGCTTGAAATGTCTAAACTGGTGAAAAATTACGAAACCCTCGATTTTAATACACTATCCAGGCTTTCCGCACCTGCAACAACTTAACCACATATGTGGTGTCGTAGAAGCAACAATACTTCCGCTTCTGCGGTGAACCACTGGAACAGACTTCACACATGCGGACTATGCTCCACTTCTGCACAAACACAGGTGCGACCCTCTTCCCCAATCCTGCGCTGATCCCTCACTTCTGCACTCAACCTCACCGTATCTGTGACCATACAGGTGCGGACAATCATTCGCACCTGTGGCTACAACCTTCTCACACCTGGCCGCATCTGCGCTTACCAGTTTGCACCTATGATCAAAGCTCTGCAGGTGTGATTGCACTAGAACTAGTGTGCTTCAATAGTCACCCAACTCCCAAACTTGATTCGATAATCATCCGAACAATACCTGAGGCCAACAGGACCTCAACCAAAAATACCAAAAAGTCCTAAAGTACGATAAGAACTTAGTCAAGCTTTCAAATCACATCAAACAACACTAAAACCATGAATTGCATATCAATTCAAGCCTAATAAATTTTTTAACTTCTAAATTCCACATTCGATGCCAAAACCTACCAAATCACGTCTGATTGACCTCAAATTTTTTATATAAGTCAAAAATGACAACACGGACACACTTCAACTGCCGGAACCCCAATCCGATCCCGGTAACCACAAAGTCCACTCTCGGTCAAACTTCTAAATGTCCAACTTTTGCTATTTCAATCCTATTTCAACTACAGACCTCCAAATCACAATCCGAACATGCTCATAAGTTCAAAATGACCCAAAGGAGCTAACAAAACCATCAAAACTCCATTCTGGAGCCATTTACACACAAGTCAACATCTGATCAACCTTTTCTACACAAGCTTCCAACCTTGAGACTAAGTATCTCAATTCATTCCAAAACTTCTCCAGACCCGTACCAACTACCCCGGCACAACACATAACAACATTTAAGCAGTCAATGAGCAATAAATGGGGGAACTAGTCTATAACATTCAAAACAATCGGGCGAGTTGTTAAATATTTACAACTACATCTAGGGAACAAAGTCCTAGGATCATGACCTTTTTTAATGTCAATTATAAGGGACATTGATGGAGGTGTAATGGTGAGCATAAATGATAAATTCTTTGTAACATATATTACACTAAATATTGTGGAATATTCTTCATTAAATGCTACCGATCGAAAGGCATTTGTTTCACCTTTACGGGTGTCATTATTTCCACTGACGAACGGGATAATTGACTTTGGTTCTATTTGTCCCCGGCTTTAAGTTCCATGTGTCACTATCTTAAGCGGCTACTTAGCATAGCGTATTTTACTGTATATAGATAGTGCCCCTGCTTTCCGATGACATAACTTTGTGTCATCGGAAAGTTGGTAGAAACACTCTTTTTGGCAAGAACTACTATGATTCCTTTTGAAAAGCTTCTGACGGCTAATTAGACGTATATCTCTCTGCATTTAATGCCCCAAACACGCGTCATTCCACGATTCAGTATAGCTTTCGCTGATTATTGAGGTAATCATGGTCGCGAATTTAGCCGTCTAAACCTTTACTTATACGCATCAATCTTGTTTACTCCTACTCCATAACTCTACAAACTTCCTAAAACCTTCTTTATTATTCTTCAACATTTCTTTAACTTCCTTCAAACGATTTTTTTTTCTTTCATCCGTAACATATAATGGCTTCTTCTTCTTCAAAGAACTCCAGCTCTTCAAAGAGCAAGAGAAAAGATGAGGATGATACTCCTCCAACAGTAGGTTTCATCATCCCTAAAAGACTTTTCACAACAAAAGACTTCAAAGAGAAATCCCTTTAGATAACTCTCGCACTCGGGCCGTTGGTAGATACCCTTCTTCCATCCGTCATTCAAGTATTTTTGCTGTGAAGGAAGATTGTCGCTGCCAAGATTTGGATCTAACAGAGCGAGTAACCCTACCCAAGGAGTGTTTTACATACTTTTACATGTATCATTTTACTTTGGGAGCATTTTCTTTGATTTGAGAGCTTGACTCTGTTATTGTAGAGTTCTGCCTCCGCTACCAGGTGTGTTTGGCACAAGTAAGTCCTTCTATGTAGAGGACGATCGCTTGTCTTTGACGCTTGTGCCAAGAGATGGGAGAGAAGCTATCTTTATATCATGTGATGAATCTCTATTCCCCCAAAATCTTCCACAGGGGAATGATAAACTTCAGCAAACGCGGCCACCATGTTTTATTATCTAACATGGATGATGATACCGAATGTGGGTGGATGGAACGGTTCGTTGTAGTTTCCACCAATGATATCATTCCGTAAACGGCTTTATCCTTTCTGGTATTATGGAACTGTACTTGTAAGTTCCTTGTTTAATATTTCTTTCATTAGATTTTTTTTCATATCCACATTGATCCTCCATCCTTCACTTGTTTCAGCAACTCGATGGGTTCCACCTAGGGTTGAAGACTTGGACTAGTAGGTCTAGAAAATCTTGGATGTCACTATGCCTGAAACTCGTATGTGGAAAGAACTGACCCTCAAATATGGGTGTAAGGCCAATAATCATTGTAACCTAGACTCATCTCGTTTCTGCTTTTACATGAGGAAATTGATTGATCCTTTTTTTTTGAAATCAGGTCTACCTGCAGGCTCGGTTATCATCCCCGAGGAGGACGTTTTGGCTGATCTTGCTAATATGGCGAGGCAATTTCAAGTGGTACTTACTCGAATTGGTGTCCCCGAGCTAGCTTTGGGTACGAGTGTTTCTTCACAAAGTCCTAGGATGGAGAACAAGCAACCAAAAAGAAGGTGTTCCTCCATAGCCGGGGGAAAGAATAAGAGGGCAAAGAATACTACACCTAAGTCGTCTCCGAAAGTAATGGTGACGAGCCATCCACCTGGGCCGGTCATAAACACCGTGATGATCGACGATGATGGAGAAGCTAGTGATGAGGGAGCTTCTCTACATAGAAGACGATGATCCTTATCATCTCAATAAGATGCTCAACCTATCGAGTTAGTTACACCAACCGAGGACGATGTCTCGGTGATTTGGGGGGATTTTGAAATGGTTAAAAATGCCAACTTGCGTTGCCCGATCCCAGTCGCTACAGCATGTACCATAAGGCTGAGTATCGGGACCTTACTGTCTTCAGTTGACGAGCAACAACCAACTAGCACTAAATCTTATGCAGCTGCTTCTCATCCTTCAACGCCATCATCTTCATCACCTTTTTCACCAACTCTTCTGTCAACGACTGCTACATCATCTCAACTAGCCTCGTTTGCCCGAGAAGAAGATGCTCCTCTTCCCCAGTTCATGGGAATTCGGGGCAAAGTTATCATGCCCCTCAGAAGATCCGCAAAGGAGGAGGAACATTACTCTCTCGGTCTTCATTGGATGCAATTTGTTGTCCCGATCGGTGGAACTTGCTAAAAATCTGAAGTCTTTGTATTCAGAGAAAGATTTGGAAAAGATACAGGCTCTCTCCCGAGAGTGCTTGTTAAACAATGCCATGTACAACACCGTAGCGATACATTCTTTTTTTCCTTTGCTATTTCTTCTATTTTTGCCTGAAAATATCCTGAATTCGCCCCTCTTACTTTGTAGGCCAACTTTCTTGCTTCCTAGGGTCTTCAAAGGTTGATTTGGGAAAAGGAGGAACTTACCTCCAAACGGGATCAACTTTTGGTTGAGCAGGATCAAGCCGCTACTCGCCTTTCGGAACTGGAAACCAAAGTTGCTGAGGTTGTTGTGTTAGAGGCTCATTTATAGTAAAGTGAGCAAGAAGTGGATACCCTTAGCCAAGAGATCGCCCTATTGAGGGTTCAATTTGAAGAGGCTAAGGCCAAATGGGTTGAAGTTCTTAATGCCGTTCTTGCGGCATCCGATCGTGAGGCTGCCTCCGCTGAAATATTAAACAATTTAGAGGCAACCTTGAATTCCAAGGCTGATCAGCTTGCTGCTGTAGGGATGAAATATGCCCAGCTGGAGGAGAAGTATAGGATAACTATTTAGCACAATAGGCTATTTAGCTCAACGGTCCATGACCTTGATGTTAGCCTCTGGTTTGTGATGTCCGCGCAGGAGAATCTTTCTGCTGAGGTCGACCAACTTAAAGAAGAGCTTCAGCACCGAGCGACTTCCCTAATTGTTGATAAAATGCATTATATGTATAGTATGAGGAAAAAAACCTTGGAAGAGGTCAAAGTGGGTGTCATTGATTTTGATACTAAAATTACTAAGGCCCTTGAGCTGGAGTTAGCTGCAAAAAGGCATCTTCCGGCCAGGCCTGATGCTGCCGATTCTTCTGGTTGTAGTTGTGAGTACTCGAGAACTGAAGAACAACCGGAAGGTGATGATACTAAGGGCCAAAATAATGAAGACCAAGATATCAAATCGGCGGCGGATCTATCCACGTCCCCCGGGGTGCGGACGCTTCCCTTTCTCCAGGCACTAGAGATGCAACAATTTAGATTTTCATTTCTTTTCTCAATGTTTGTATCTGTGCCATTTTGGCATTTTTATTGTAAATAAAAACATATTTTTCTCAAGTGTAGCATGAGTCTTTCTGTGTTCTTTTGTTTGAATATTTATGCAAGTTTTAACCTTCGCATTCTTTTTTTGCTTAAGTGTTTTGCGTAAATTTTACTGTTTGCATTTGATTATGTAAGGCCTTGTGTGGATTCCACACCCCAAATGAATTTGGATTTCGCACAAATTCGTCTATAATTAACCCTTTAACATAAGGGTTTTCATAAGTATTTGCGCAAGTTTTCTTCCGTGTCTTTTTGTGCAAGGCTTCCGGTGTATTTTTCTCCTAAGAAATTTTGAACTTCCAAAATCAACCCTTTAACGTGAGGGTTTTTATAATAGAGGGACCTCTAATGTTTACGGTTCTCTTGAAGAGGACGTCTCATGTTCATTACGACAGTAGCATTTGAAGTACTTTTTTAACTGTCAAATGACAAAGTCAATTCATCGTTCAGACAAGAAACAACATAGAAATAAAAGGACATCACTTTATTCCTTTCATTTTCAAAAAGTACATAAGCATTCGCAAGAAATTTCCATTACTTGTTGCTAACTTGTACAACTTATTTCTACGGGGCTGGCCGTGCAGTCCCCGATCGCGATGATACAACTATGTTTTTGGTTTTTGTTTCCCAGTCAACATGGAAGTTATTGTTGTCGTATCCTTATATCATTCCCCTCCCCTAATGTTCGAATGTGAAGAATGAAAATTGGAACACTGGAAGTTTTGCACCTTCGAGGACCCCACTAATGAATTACTAGACAATATTCAACTCGGTAACAAACTTCACTTCCCCTAAGGAATTTATGTTATCGAGCAAAAGTCTATCTAATAATCCTTTAGTGTTTTGCACTTGCGAACGGTCGGGTAACCTTTGTTCGATAGCAAGCGTAACTTCCCAGTAGGACTTTTGCTATCGAGCGAAATATTAACTAACCATCCGCGTGGTTCTTTTCTTGTATGCCTTTTTATTAGAAGGTTTGATTGTTGTTGTTGAAGCTTTCTTCGTCGTATGCTTTCCGTTGCTGACACGTTAACAACCTTACCAAAAATCCCCAAGTGATGTTCATCAGCAATAATATCTTTTGAGGTGTGCCACGTTCCAGTTGCTGGGCAACTTTTCTCCATCTTGATTCTCCAATTCGTACTAACCTTTCCCGGTGAAATAACGAAGGTTGGCTCTTCGATTATAATATTGTTCCATTCTTTGCTTTTGGGCTGCCATTATTATATGTGCCAGGTCCCTGCGCTCATCGAGTAGCTCCAAATTAACTAACATTGCTCCATTGTTTGACTCTTCATTTGCTTGGAAATATCAAAAGGTGGTCTCCCCTACTTCCACCGGGATTAAGGCTTATGCTCCATACATAAGGTCAAAAGGAGTTTCTTCTATGTTTGATTTCGTGGCATGCCTATAAAACTCCAGGTAGTTCTTTAGGCCATTTACATTTAGCCGCTTCCAACCTTTTATTGAGGTTTTGTATAATCATGTTGTTCATTGACTCCGCTTGACCATTTTCGTTGGATGGTAGGGTGAAGATGTGATCATCTTTATATTAAAATCTTCAAGGAACTTTATGATCTTTGCTCCGATAAATTGCGGCCCATTATTGCATGCTATCTTTTTTGATATTCTAAACCTGCATATTATGTTTTCCCACGAGAAATAAACCACTTCACATTCGCATATCTTCTAATAAGGACCTGCTTCCACCCACTTAGAAAAATAATCAGTTAAAATCAAAAGAGATCTTTCCTTACTGGGAGTCGGCGACAATGGTCCTACGATGTCCGTCCCTCATTTCATGAACGGACACGGAGATAAAATCGAATGTAGTGATTCTGCCAATTGATGTACCAGTGGTGCATAGCATTGGCATTTATCGCATTTTTGTACGAAAGCTTTGGCGTCTTGTTCCATGCGGGGCCAATAATATTCTGCCCTTACCAGTTTTAACACTAAAGAGTCTGCGCCTGAATGGTTTCTGCATATCCCTTAATGGACATCTCATATAAAGTAATCAGCTTCGGATGCTCCCAAACATAGGGACAACGTGCCTTGAAAAGATTTTTGTATAATTGGCCTCTTTTGAAGCTATACCATGCTTCTTTGACACACAGCCCCCGGGATGCCTTGGCATCTTTGGGTAATTTCCCGTGCTCGAGATAATCAATGATATCATTCCTCCAGTCCCAAACCAAATTAGTCGTATTTACCTTGTAGTAGTTTCACGACCCAAAATCCAACTAGTCGTGATGGAACCTAACCCAACCCGCTAGGTAAACAAACTAAAAACTAATTGATAAGGCAATTAAATAAAAGAAAATATCTGAATCTTACACATTCCTCAAGAACTAGTAATACAAATCATGAGCTTCTAAGATTAGAATACACAAAGCTGGTTTGAAATAAATATTTCATAAGTTCGAAATTTACATAATCAGATTTGTTTATAAATCTAAGGCTACCATGAACAAGAGGCAGCTACAACCGGAACGTAGGTACATCTTTAAATCCAGCTCTCATCGAACACAACAACATCAACAACCAACATTTGCACTCAAGGTGCAGAAGTGTAGTATGGGTATAACCGACCCCATGTACTCAATAAGTGATAAACTTAACCTTAGATTGAAAGTAGTGAAGAGTTGGGACAAGGGTCAGAGTCCAATACCAATAGACAACAACATGTCATAACAACATAATGAGAGTGATAAAAGAAGTAACTCAGAAATAAAATACTCAGCTCTTTTACAATTCCAAAAAAATAGATCCACTTTTCAAGTAAAGCAGTGAAAACCCAAATCCTTTACCAAACTTATTAAAAATATGAGTAAGTTTGAAAACTGTAATTTTTTCTCAAAAATCCTTTCAACAATAAATAAGATATTTCATTTTCTTTCCAGATAGCAAGTGTAAAATACATCTCTATGCCCATATGTCAATATGTGTGAGAAGCCATGAATGACGCGATACCATACATCATGAGGAAAAATGCATCTCTATGCTTGTAAGTCATGTGTGCATGTCAATGCAATGTATCTCCGAGATGAACTCATGTACTCACACTCTCAGAGTACTCAATCTCTCTTTCTCATACTTTCCACTCATCATGCTCAATCACTTAACATGCTCGGGTCACTCAGTACTGTATATGGCTAATCCAGCCCAAGGATGATCCATCTCGAATATATACATAGGAACTACCAGTCAGTCACTCATTACTGTATAAGGCAAATCCAGCCTCGGTAAGATCCATCCCTAAATATAAATGCTTCGGACAAGATCCATGTCCAGGGAAGATCCATCCCTCAATATAAATCAACCAAGCTCATTGGGGGTGTGTGCATACTTCGAAGGAGCTCCTTCAGCCCAAGCGCCATCATAAATTAGTAAAACCCGTTGTAGCGTGCAGCCCTATCGCATAAATGTAATCAATATAATACACTGCGGCATGCAATACGATCCCATAATATCACTCACACTCACTCCATCGGCCTCACTCAATCATCAATCACTCCTGTCTCTCGGGCTCACAATGCCATAAAACTAGATTAAAATGATGATATGATGTGTCAATAAATGATAACAGATACTGAGATATGATATGCATGTGAATGCGTATTACTAGGTATGTAAAGCAATGAAAGCAGATCACTCAACATTAGAAATGATCTCAGTGGGTCCCAACAGGTTAAGCATGTAGCCTAGATATGGTTTCTAACATGGATCACAACTCAATAGTTCAAGTACGTAGAAATTTCATGGTTACAGGTAAGATTAGGTAACTATGCAGTACCACACAAATAACGGATTCACAATTCATACGGTGCACGCCCACACGCCCGTCACCTAGCATGTGCGTCACCTCAGCACCAATTACATAGCATGTAAATTCGGGGTTTCATACCTTCAGCACCATGTTTAGAAGTGTTACTTACATTAAAAATGTCAAAGGCAATATCGAGCAAGCCAAATGATGCTCCACAAATGCCAACCCGTGCGTACCAACCCTGAACGTCTCGAAACAAGCAAAAATCAACCCAAATACATCAAAAATATCCCAAGGAAACAATTCCAAATGAAATAGGTCGAATCCTTACTCAAAAGCCCAAAATCGGCCAAAAAGTCAAAACTCGGGACCGCACCTCGGAACTCAACAAAACTCACAAAATCTAACAACCCATTCAATTACGAGTCCAACCATACTAGCTTCACTCGAATCCAACTCCATATCGATGTTCAAAACTCAAAAATTCACATTATGAAATTTTAGGCAAAACCCTCAATTTCTCTTTTGTAACCCTCAATCAAATGCCAAAAATGAAGATAGATTCATGATATAAAATGATAAATGAGTAGAGAACACTTACCCCAATCCACATGGTTAAAATTGGTTTAAGAATCGCCTCAATCCGGTCTCCATAACTCCCAAAATGTAAAAATGGGAGAAACTCCCGAAATCGAGTACTTTATAATCTGCCCAGGCATTCCTCTTACACGAACACGGGAAATCCATAGCGTTCACGATGAACAAAATATAATGCCACCAAAATGCTTTATGCGATCGCGTACCAAGCACTACGAACACGAAGAAGCAGCCACTACCCAACTGTCCAACATACTATGCGAATACGTGCAAACTGATACGAACGTGATGCTCACTACGCAGCAACCTACGCAAACGCGTCTGAGAACCTACGAATGCATAGAAAAAACTGACGCTAGCCATCAAAAAACATTACGTGATCGCGACCCATGCTCCGTGATCGCGATTAAGAAAACTAGATACTCAGAGTTCTGCAGAACCATCAATGCAAAATAAAGGAAAAATAGTCCGAAATCAATCCGAAACATGCCCGACCCCCTCGTGACCCCTTCTAACTGCACCAACAAATCCCATAACATAATAAGAACCTAATCGAGGCCTCAAATTAAACATAACAATATCGAAATGACGAATCGCACCTCAATTCGAACTTGATGAACTTTGAACTTTTCAACTTCCAATACTAGTGTCGAAACATAGCAAATCAATCCGAAATGAACCAAAATTTTTCACACAAGTCCTAAATTATATAAAGAAGCTATTCCAATTCCGGAAACCACAATCCGAATCCGATATCAAAAAGTCCCCTCACGTTCAAAGTTTTCAAAAATCCACCTTTTGCCATTTCAAGCCAAATTCAACTATGGACATCCAAATCACAATCCGAATATTCTCTTAAGTCTATAATCACCTAACGGAACCATCAAAACTCCAATCCGAGGTCAAATACTAAAAATTCAAACCTGGTAAACTCTTAAAATTTAAAGCTTCCTTGTTGAGAATCATTCTTCCAATTCAATTCTAAATAACCTAAAAATTAAAATCGATGATTCATACAAGTCATAATATATCATACAGAGCTACTCATGCCCATAAAATACCGAGCGAAGTTAAAATGCTTAAAACTACCAGTCGGGTCATTACAAGTAGCTATCTGATTCCAGGACCGAGTGCATCAGTTGTACTATCGTCCTGGATTCTGATCCCTTTATTTACATGGATGAACCGAGGTTAGCTAGTGCATCTGATTCTGCATTTTCTTCCCTCGGGATATGAGTAATCGACCACTCTTGGAATTGAGCCAGTAGAGCCTGAACCTTTACCATGTATTATTATTGCACTCTTTGGTTTCGAAGATCTTGTAGACCTTATTTACCACCAGTTGTGAGTCGCACTTGATTTCTATGACCTCAGAATCAAGTCCTTGGGCCAGTTCGAGTCCTGCAATCAAAGCCTTATACTCTGCTCCAATGTTAATTAAAGGGACCGTTCTGATGGCTTGCACTAGGGTTTCTCCCGAAGGCGTGGCTAATACTTTGCGAAGTCCAAACCTTTATATATTGGAGGCTCTAATTGTAAGTAAGGTAAAAACTCGCAATGTCGATTCTTACACCAACACTGCAATCTCGGACTGAAATCGACCACAAAGTCAACCAAGACATGTCACTTAATTACAGTATTTGGTTTATATTCTATGTCGAATTTACTCATTTCAATAGCTCATTTCGCCAACAGCTATCAGGCGACATTAGAAGTAGGGCCTCAACTTCCGAGCGGCGAGTACGAGAGCTAAGGCCAGCTGCTCTAGATGCGGGTAGCGAGTTTATATTCCCATTAAAATTTTACTAACGTAATAAATGCGAGATTGCGTACCTTATTTCTCACTGACTAAAACTGCACTTACCACTACTTCCGAGACTACGAGGTAGACCTATAGTGTTTGACCTACCTTTGGTTTCGAAAGTAACGGAGGGCTTGACAAGTATCTTTTCAAATCTCTCAAAGCATGCTGGCACTCCGGGGTCCATTCGAAGTTGTTTTTATTTTTGAGCAGTGTGAGGAAATGGTGGCATTTCTCTGATGACCGGGAAAAAAACTTGCTCAAAGTGGCCAATCTTCATATGAGCCTTTAGACTTCTTTCACGCTCAATGGCTGGCCCCGGATGTATTTGATGGCCTTGATCCTTTCAAGGTTTACCTCAATCCCCCTTTATGATACCAGAAATCCTAGAAACTTGCTAGAGCTAACCCCGAACACACATTTTTCGGGGTTAAGCTTCATGTTATGCTTCCTTAGGATGTCAAAAGTTTCTTGCAGATGCTTAAGGTGATCATTTGCATTCAAAGACTTAAGGAGCAAATCGTTTATATAAACTTCCATAGTTTTCCCTATTTGTTTTTCAAACATTTTGTTTACGAGCCGCTGATAAGTGACTCCGGCATTCTTCAACCCAAAGGGCATCACACTATAGCAATATATGCCAAAATTTTTTATGAACGAAGTCTTTTCCTAATTCTCCGAGTTCATCTTAATCTGGTTGTACCCAAAATAAGCATATATGAAGCTCATTAATTCGTGTCTGGCCATCGCATCAATCATTTGATCGGTGTTAGGTTGTGGGAACGAGTCTTTCGGGCACGCCTTATTCAAGTCCTTGTAATCTACACACATGCAAAATTTATTGTTCTTCTTAGGAAATACTACTACTACATTATCAAGCCATACTAGATACATTACCTTTTTGTATCGAACCGATATCAAGTAAGCGAGTTACCTCTTATTTAACGAATTTATTCCTGGCCTTCATAATAGGGCATTTATTTTGTCTTACCGAAGGTATGTTGGGATCCAAACTTAGCTTGTGGACGGCCACCTCCATTGGGATACCAATCATGTATGCATGCGACCACGCAAAACAATCGGCATTATATTTAAAAAATTCAATAAAGCGAGACCTGAGCTTGGGGTGCACTCCTGTCCCTAAGTGGAATTTACTTTCTAAGAACTCTTCGAATAATTGAGCTTGCTCAATATATTCCGCCGTGGATTTTATTGCATTTGTCTCTTCTAGTGCCTGGAAATACCTTGGCATCTCATAAGATTTCGATGCTTCTACCCCTAGGCTAACTTCATTCGATTCGGGAGTGGGCGCCGGTTCCTGTAGTTGCTATGCCGCTTTCTCCTTCCCTTTGCTGTTGAAGATAGAAATTGCATTCATCTCCCTTGCTGCCGGTTGGTCGCCCTTTATCTGTTTAATTCCTTCGAGCATTGGAAATTTCAGCAACTGATGATACGTTGATGGTACATCTCTCATCTCTTGCAACCATGGTCTTTCTAGAATAATATTATATCCCATATTACCATTTACCACTTTAAAAGAGTTGTTTTCATCACCCCTTCAACGTTCATGGGCAACAAAATCTCTTCTCGGGTTGTCACGCTCGCAAGGTTAAATCTCGCAAGGAGTTTTATGTCCGAAATAATACTTACAGTGAATTTAGCTTACTCTAATACTCTCCATTGTATGATATTGGTCGAACTTCCTGGTTCAACTAGAACATGTTTGATTTTAATGTCTAACACATTTAAAGAAATTACTAGTGCTTCGTTGTGCAGTAACAACAATCTGTCTGTGTCCTCTTCCGTGAAAGTAATGTTGTCTTCCGAAACTTCCCGTAGTCTCTTGCTATGGGTTACTGATACTTTCATCTTTTTTGCTGCCGAGAAGGAGACCCCGTTGATCTCATTCTCCCCAAAAATCATGTTGATCGTTTGGCACGGGGGATCTTCTCCTAGCTTCAAGGGTTCCTCATTATCCCAGTTGCACCTGTAGTTGTTCTTGGTCCAGTCACTTAAGAATTCTCTAAGATGACCATTCTTTAATAGTCGCAACTTCTCCCAAAGATATCGGCAGTTCCAATTCCGGTGGCCATTCATCCCGTGGTATTCATACCATAAGTTGGGATCCCTCTAACTAGGATCGAATCTCATCAGCCCCGAGAAACATGCTTCTTTGATATTTCGTATAGCTGATAACAACTCTACTACACTGATGTTGAAATTGTATTCTAATAGCCTGGGGTAGGAAGGATCATGGCTCCCTGACACTTCTTTGTCCAACAATGATCTATGTTTACGACCGCGATCAGTTCTTCTGTTGGCAGCGAACCTGTCTACAGACTAGAAACCTCTGCCGCGGCCTTCGGTCCATTCGTAGAGCAAAAATCGTCCCCTTGAAAACTTCCTATCTGTGTCGAAATCGTCTTTAGAATTTTCTTTATTTTTCTCCCATCCTTTTACTGACGACAGGAAGCCAACTTGATCATTTTCAATTCTTATCTTCGATTCGTACGGGTTGTGGACATCCGCCCGAGTCGTTCCTTGGAACTCAAGCAAGTTTTTCTTTAGTTTCTAGGAAGCATCTTAACTTCTTGGATTAACCTCTTAGTGAATGCTTCAGCCACCCATTCGTTCGGAATAGTCGGGAGCAACATCCTCTCCTTTTAGAATCAGGTGAAAATTCCCGTAGTAACTTAGATTCTCCTTGTGCAGTTCTGAATATGTCTGCCTTTCGGGCCTGTACGTTTTTATCCCCGGCATGAACCATAATAAAATAGTCTACGAGCATCACAAAAGAAACTATGGAATGCTCGGGTAACAGCGAATACCATGTCAAGGCTCCCCTTGTGAGAGTTTCTCAAATTTTTTTCAACAAAACGAATTTAATCTTGTGGGGACCTAAATCATTCCCCTTCACTGCCATTGCATAGGTGGTAATATGCTCCTGAAGGTCTGAAGTTCCATCACATTTTGGTATATCGGGATCTTTAAACCGTTTCGGGATTAACTCTAGTATTGCGCTTGGTTTATACGGCAACTGAGTATACTACTTTGAGTCCGGTCCTTTCTGCACTGATGGTACGCCCGGGATTTGATTCATGCAAGCATTCACTTCTCTCATAAATCATAAGAGTTCATTCTTGACGGGATTGTTTTTGTTATTCGGGTCGGATCCGCTCCCCTCAGCCCCATCGATACCAACCTTGCCCCTCGAGGTGTTGTTGTTTACCCTCAACATTGTTTGATTTGCAAGAGCACCGGGAGGAACTGGATCTCTCTATTTGCATTATTGGAAACCCCTATAACGCATGTTTCAACTCCGTCATAACCCTATCCTGCCGTGTGAGATGGCCTAGAATGATTTCTTGTCTCTCTTGTAGGACCCTTGCTGCATCAACAACATGCTCCTCTTCAGAATCATCGGGAGTTGCCTCCCGAACATGTCGCGGGTATTTCTTGCCGTGGACTGGCGTGATATCATTCCCCTCATTGTGGGTATCGATGATTGAATCCTCGAAATGAGGCTGGTCTTCTCGAAACTCAGGATTTTGTGTGTTGTTAACACCGTTATCAGCCATTTCTTATATTTTTTTCTAAGACAAATAATCAAACCACATTAGTAAAAGATGCAAAGATCAACTTAATTACACAACTGTCTAGGCCCCACGGTGGGTGCCAAACTATTTACCCATAAAACGGTACAGTTGAATTTTTACGTGGTTTCTAGACAAGTGAATTAACTCGATCCTGAAATAAAAAAATGATTAAAGAAATGTGCAGTACTTAGCCTTGAAATGAAGATGAAATCACAATGAACAGTAATTCCGGGGGAAGAGCTTCCAGGCACAACAGTGATGAAACTAAAGACCAAGAAAGTAAAATTGTATAAAACTTTAATCAATTATAGCCTATGTTTGCCAGAAAAATCGTGTCCTTTACAATGTTAACAAAGCTTATTATTTATAGCTACGTCTAGGGAATAAGATCCTAGGATCCTGCCCTTCTTTAATGTAAATTATGAGGGCCATTGATAGAGGTGTAACGGTGAGCATAAATGACAAATTCATTGTAACAGGCAGTGCACTAAATGTTGTGGAATATTCTTCATTAAATGCTATCGATCGGAGGACATTCTTTTCACCTTTACATGTGTCATTCTTTCCGGTGACAAACGGGATAATTGTCTTTGGTTCTATCTGTCCCCGCTTTAAGTTCCACGTGTCACTATCTTCGTATTTTACCGTATACACTATCACAGTATAAAACAAATGGTAAATAACTTAAATCCTTTTCGGATTACAAAATTCGAACTAATATAAAACCTATTTCTAGACATAAAACCATAAAGAATTGTGTTTGCCTTTTCTTAATAAGGAGCGTTCTCTCCTTCCTAAACCTAGTATGTAGTCTTATGATAGTACTGCCTACTGAGTTCAACCATAAGGAAGTTCAGAAGCTTGAAAGAAGTAGTCTTCGACATAATCTTCTAGATATATAAGTTTACCTTTCCGCATCACTTCTTTAAGGGTATATTTGCTCACCTTGAAATTTTTGAGGAGGGTAAGGGGTCCTTTGTTCCCCTCTCATATTTACTTTTTGGATTCTAATATACAGGGTAGGGGTTTAAGCCTAATCCTCCTTCCCCCCACCTCCCCCCCCCCACCCCAAAAAAAAAAAAAACCAAAGTAAAGGAGATGAAAGCCTTGGGTAACAGGTTTTTTTTAAAAAAAAAAAAATTTAGAAAAGGAGTGCTTTTCACAATTTTCTTTTTCGATTTAGTCATGTTGGTTGCTGAACATATTTATATTTCTTACGTAAAATTTTGTTTATTATACAATTTTAAAATTTCATTCTTCCCTCACATGGTATGATTTAACATTTCCTGCATAAATTATGTTGACGACTACGTGATCATAAAAAAGTATTAGACCTGTGTCGACCAAGAATCCAAGTAGGGTAATTAAGAAGCCAAAAAGAGGTGCTCATTTTCCTTGTGTTATATTTACAATTTATTACTGGAAAGAGCAAGTTGCAACACTATCTTAATTAAGAGGGGCCAAACCTAATGAAAAATCATTGTGTTACAGATTTTTAGGGTTGTTATTTTTTTCATTTATAATTGGCATCGTACGTGGTCCCTTGTCCTTCGATCATCAAAAATAGCGTAAGAGATCTGTAGTTAACGGATTAATTCTCTGAAGATTATTATGCATGAATAATAATTCATACTCCCTTCGTTTCATTTTATCTAGCAACATTTCCTTTTTAGTTTGTTCGAAGAAGAACATCAACTTTTTAATTTTGGAAATAATAAAATTTCAAACTTTTCATTTTACCTTCGATGAGATGATTTATTGGAACACAAATATCCATGACTTGTTTTAAATACAAGTTTAAAAAAGTATCATTTCTTTCTTAATACCTGTGCCTATTCAAACTTTGCCACATAAAGTAGAACATAGGGATTACTCTCTCCATTTTAGTTTATGTAATACCTTTTGCTTTTTGAGAGTAAATAATTGATTAATCTTTGAAGTTAAATTGAATTAGATTAGCTCAATATTTTTGTATACGGTGAAATTGGAGGGTCCAATTTTCCATCGTTATAACGTCTCGAAGGCACGAAATCAAGGTCGAGTTTCATTCCTCGAGGGCCATCGACGCTCAACCTCGGGACAGTATGAGACCGACGGTTACGGAAAGAAAGTGGAGAGTTCCCAAGGCATGAAGCTAGAGCCGACAAAATCTGTCAGGCTAGTCTGAGCCAGTCTCGTGGCATTAACTAGGCGTCCCATCTCCATATCTTTGTAATAAATGCACTTGTACTATAATGGGATTCCCCCATTCCTTCTTATATAAAGGGGATCCTTGTCATTTTGTAAACATCTGTTGCTCCATACTAAATATACTAGAACATTCTCTCTTCTCTCTAACGCATTCTCTTGGTCTCGGTATCTCATTTATTGCTAATATTTATTGTGTTCTATTTATTGTTCATCACTTATTGCTTATTATTTGCCATAAGGAGCCGCCTTTGATTTGTTTATAACTGTTAGTCTCCATCGACCACCTTCGATAGCTCCCAGCCAAGCTTCAAACTCGACCCCAAGGCCCTCGAATAGGCAAGCTCGAGGCCCCGATCGGCAGCGATTCGGTTTGATTAACATCTCGCTTTTAAGCTCTTATTTTGTTTCTAAGTCTTTCACGTAGCATCCACTGCCTAACAACTAGCATAAAAATAGATCATGTATTTTTAGAACCACTGAATCAAATTTAATTGTTATTACCATTTTTACGGTAAATAAATTTAAAGTTAAAATTTAGATATTCAACAATTATATAAAAAGCACTATAACTTGCAGTTCTTCTCATGTGAATATGATGAAAACTATATTTTTAAATATTGGTCAAAGTTTTTATAATTTGAATCCCGAAAAACAAAAACAAAATCACATCAATTAAAAAGGAGGAGGTAGATCGCATACAGTCAGTGACGGACACACGTGGTGGCAAGCCGGTTCAATTGAACCCGCTTCTTCAAAAACTAATATTGTGTGCATGCATAAATTATGATTAAAACTGTGTAAATATTGTTGATACCCAATTTTTCTTATAATATTTTCAAAACTATGTTTGGGCATCAATTAGTATTTTTCATACAATTTATGCATTTTTAAATATTTTAACTAATTTTTTCCAGCATTTATTTTATAAAACAATCACTAAATTGCATCAAAAAATAGATTTAATAATTTTTGTGGCTTAATTTTATCATTTGCATTTGTATTAAATTACAATTATTGCACAAATAGCCACATCTGTATTTTTAGGATGCAATTGCAATTACTTTGCAATTATAGCCTATGCATGCATTACTATATTATTTTTTACCAACAAATAGCCTTTTATATTTTGAAAATATTAAATAATTACTATAAAACATTTCCATGAACGAACTCATTTTTTATAATTTATTAATCTTTTTTTAAAATTGTTTTAGCAATTAATTACATATTTAACAAATAGCCCCTTTTTCATTTAAAACCTAGTCTATTAACTAGCCCAATTTTAACCCCTTAAACCAGCCCAGAAACCCCAAGCCCAATACCCATCTGCCCAACCCAATACCCGGCCAAATCATAGTCGTTAATCATTTTGATCAACGATCCAGATTCTCCCTTGCCTAAATTAAACCTACTGACCTCCCCCCCAAGCCTCTCATTCCTCACCTCTCATGTCGTCATCTGATCCCTCTTCTCTCAAATGCTCTCAAGTCCTAAGCCTAACCCTAATCGATATTACCGGCGAGAAACTCTCATCTATGGAGATTTTGAGTATTCTCCGACCACTACCGGCCTTCTATTCCCTCTGGTTGTTGATTACATGGATCCCTAAAAGAATCTCAAGGAGATTCAACCTGTTCCTTCGTCCGAAGTTTGTTTACAGGAGAGTACTGATTTCCTTCCCTTTTAGTTCGAATCTATGACTTTTTAATCAAGTTTCTTTCATCTCAGCTATTTTTGAAAACCCTAGTTTTACAACTACTCGAATGCATTCAGATCTTTGTAGATCTGAAAGGTTCGAGTATTGTCTGTCATTTTCCCTTGAAGATCTCCTATTTTGGTTAACTATTTCGTTTCCATTTGCTTTCTTCTGAAATTAGGGTTCACCCTAAGTATTTTTTAAAAGGGTTTTTCTAACTTTTCAGTGTTTAAACTAATTGTTTATTTGCCATCTTGACTGATTCTCGTGTATACACTTAAAACCTAGATGTGTCTGTTTGTTGCACTGATTTTATTCAATTTTTCTCTATTATTTGCTTATTTCTGTCAACCTAATGTACTGATTGATTTCTATTAAGGATTTGAACCAGTTTTCCTGCTAAAACTAGTATTCTTTGGGATTTTTGCTTAATTGATTTATATTAGGGATTTGAACCTATTTTTCTTGTTAAAGTCAGTATTTTTTTGAATTTTTACTTACTTTCCATATTTGTTGTTTGTAATTAGTATTATTTGCCTTATTCCTATTGATTGAATAATGTTTGGCCAATTTATGATTTGTTACCTTATTTAAGCCCCAATTTGGTCTGATAATGGATTCTCTTTCTATTAATGTGACCTTCCCGGATCTGTTTGTGCAGATTAATGGGGATTAGCCCCAATTAACTGATTGATATTTACCTACTTTATTTATGAACTCTAGATCATTTTTACCTTATTTGTTTAATCTCCCCAAGGGCTATATATACACTCTCATTCTAGTTCTTAAACACGAACAATAGTTCATCTACACTCTCACACTCTCAAAAGCTCTCTCTATTCTCTCTTTTGTTGCTTACAATCCTCACTAATTAAGTCGGTTATAAGCCAAGGCTGGCTATTTGCACCATCTCTGCTCTATACTCTGTATTCTCTCTTTAACTGGTATGTCCTGATTCAATTCTCATTCCAAAACTATGTGTTTTGCTTTGCTGTTGTAGTTCATTAGGTGTGATTTCCAGTTCTATTCACTGTTCTACTGTCATGTGCTTAATATGTAACCAACATGCTTATATTACATTGCCTAAATACTGTATCACTCAGCATGTTTATGTTTGATCTATTGAAAGTTGTAACTAGTATATTGTTTAGCATGGCCAATCCTACTTTAGATAATTGCATGAAACCTATTAGTTCATTAGCATGTCTAAGCTGCATTATTTGTTTACTGTCTCACCCAGCATGACTACATCCTGTTTGCTCTATATGTGACTAGTATTTCTAAACTTTGAATGCTTCATGAAGTGCCTACCTAGTTTGTTCCTTTAAGTCTTACCTATTCTAGTTTGACTAATGAGATCCTGTTAAGGTATTCATCCCTACTAAGTATTCTGATTATGTGCTTAAGACTTATGTGTTACCTACATGTCTTTATTATAATCTTTGTAACTAACTTGTCAATTTCACAACCTCATTTGCATATCTGTTTGCTTATACACTAGGATGTATTTTGTGTGTCCCCCAATCCCTCTCCCTCCATGTAAAGTCTGTTTGCCAAAAATGTTTTCTGAAACTGTGTGTTCTGTAACTTGCTCTCTGATCTCAAAATGTTCTTCATTTTTTCTCAAACTGTTTTCCACCCTAACTATATACTGGTTTTAGAAAATCTTTTCATTCCAAAGGCCTTCTTGCTACTGTTTACCAAACCTTTTCAAATCATTATGCACTCTCACTTACTCTTAGATTAGTAAGTCCTGCCTCTCTGGTATGTATACTGCTTAGAGACCCTTGAGGTCTCTCTGAACTCTGACATATCAGAGCTGGCACTTCCACATTGTACATAAATTAGTTCTTATTTGAGAAAGGTCTAGGTGTGAATACTGCCCGGGATCCTTGAGGTGCTTAGGGAACTCTGATACACCTATACATGAATTGGGCTATGGAACTTTGGGCATTTGAGACTAGTGAAGGCTTGGTACCCCAGGATTGTTTTGGGCCTGCCTCAGGCTCCATATAGCTTAACTTCTATTCTATTTATGTAATTTATATTCAATTCTTAGTATGTAATAATTATTGTAAACAAGCATTGTGGTGATTAGTGAAAAGCGGTGGGTAGTCACATACTTTGTGTAAAATTTGGTAGATAACATGCCTATAGGGTCTATTTCAAATGTGTTTGTTATATAACATGCCTATAGGGGCTCGTTTGATTCAAATGTGTTTGTTAGATAATATGCCTATAGGATATGCTTTGGTTTCAATGAATTCCACTTGTTTTATATAATTAGATATCATGCCTATTTGATCAAAATCATCTTTTAATAATTAGATACCATGCCTATAGGATTTAAAATCAGTTGTAATAGAAATCATGCCTATAGGGGTTTCGCTTTAATCAAATAAATTTTGCTTGCCTCACCTTATGTTCAATTAGAAATCATGCCTATAGGATCTAAAACCAGTTTAGTTAGACCTAAAATCAGTTTAACTTTAACTCATGTTAGTAGATTCTGAATTGGTTTAATTGACTAATGTATGCATCTCTTTAATGAGTTCGACAACACTGCGTTAAATAATATTGCTAGAAAGCATGCCTATAGAATCCCAAGTTGTCTGTTTAAAAATTGTCTACTGTTTTACTTCATTCATAATCAATGATAGATACTATGCTCATAAGACATCACTATTATATGCCTAGGCAAGCCTATAGGATGATTAAAAATCCTGCAACTATAAAACTATGCTCTGCTATCTATGAGTGCTCATATTCAATAGGTCCAAAATAAGTAGGCAAGCCAAGTAGGTTTGTGACACTTTGGTCAAAATTCAGTACTGTATACTCTCTGCTCACCTAGATATCATGTTCTAAGATTTTTTCTTTAATACTTGAAACTGTTGTTTGAGACGTGCACTTGTTCTATTTGTGAAGGTAAATGCGAGCCTTTAATTTTTCTCTTTAATGCAGTCCTAACTGTTTTGATTGAAGCCTAGATTTTTCTCCTTTAAGTAGCTTAGGATGGTCTAGAACTACCTAAATTAGAGTTCCTTAATACCTCCAGGGCCATAAGTAAGGAACAGGTAGTGCACGCGTAGGATATCTTTCAAGGTTGCTAGAACACTTTAGGCTATGACCAAGGGGAGGAAATTGGGTAGTGAGGATATGATGACTACGCGCTAATGTCACGTGTAGCCCCTCATTGAGGAGTGATTACCGGGCATTGTGTAGGTATGATCCTGTAGGCTAACCAACCTAGGACCTTTTTTTCCAAATTCCGTTGTTTAAATGAATTTACTTTCTTTACATATATGCAAATTGTTCAAATCCTTTTCCCTTACTTGAATCATACATGTACTTAAAATGTCAAAAATATGCCTTTATTTGCAAATATGTGTTACAACTGTTTATTTGTTAACCTGACTAATTCACATAGTTTAAGTTCGGCCGGAACCCACCGTTGTGGACCGCGAGGGATGCCTAACACCTTCCCTTCAAGGTTATTTCGAGCCCTTACCCTTATCTCTGGTAATGCAAACTAATTCATGAGTTAATTGCTCTAGGTTCCCTAACGCACCATAATCCGTTAGGTGGCGACACTTCAAAAACCCAATTCCCAAAAAGAAACGAGTTATTCCCCCATGAACGTTGAAACCCGGACTCCTACGAGGGAAAAAGGGGGCGAAACAGCATGGCGACTCTACTGGAGGAGATTTTTAGGCTCTTATCATAATAAACTTATCTTTTGTGAATTAGTCCAAGAATGCTCTAGCCCACGTACCTTTTCCCCTTATTTGAATTTAACTGTCCATTTTCAAGAATTTATGATTCTTTTATTCCTGAAACCGACTTGTCTTTTTGTTTTCTTTTCTGTAACTGTCTTTCAATTATTTAAATACTGCATTTAGTATTTTCTTATGTGCAAAATACTTGACAACATTCTATTTATTGTTGCATAAATCATGCTCAACATCATATTCCACTCGTATGTAATTAATCCTATAGAAATGCTTGATGAGTGTTTTCGGTCTTCCTATATATTACCCTTTAAATTTGGAAGGGTGTATTTGCGGTAAAACTAGTCGATCAGCGGTGCGATCGACGGTTCTGTGCCTTTCCCCCTCAAGTTGTCCGCTTGAGGGTCCCAGTCTAGACCTCTATAGCAGCCTTATTATGGTTAATTGTACATGAATCATGGTCAAACCTAGCCAAGTTAATGTGTTGTCCGCATAATAATCCTTTAAGATAAGCCTTGTCCAAAAGTTCATCACGTTTTCCACAATCTCAACGGATGCAACCACGATTATGTGCATTAATTTGGAGAAATAAGTGCCAATATGCTAATCATTACTGTATAAATAGACGAACATGGAGGGGGAAAGGTCCTAACTCTCTTTGTTTTGCAGAAAATGAGGCACGAGGTCCCTAGATTTGGTATGGTTAGCACACCCTCACTCTTGCTAGATTGGTGGAGGGATCCTTCCTTCATATGACCGAAACCATGCGAAACGAGTCTTAGGAAACTTGCCTTCTCTGATGGATCTTCAGCTCAATAAAATGTTGACGAGGCTGCAACTATGTTTTGGGACAAGGAAAGGGCTGTGTTCCATTTTGGGAACATAGAATTGACACCCCTTCTAGATGAGATAGGAGGATTTGCTGGGTTGCCTTGGGATAGCCCTAATTTGTTAGCACCTGAAAATCGCACTACTAGGGGATTTATTAAAATGATGGGGCTGAAGAAGAATGACAACTTGAAATGCCTAAAGGACTCCTGCATACCTTTTGAGTTCCTTTATGAAAGATACGGTCACAACAGCTCCTACCGTATTTTTGATGATGAGTTCTCAATCACTTCTTTAGGTTGGATTCATCGCAGGGTCTTCGTATTTATTATGTGTTTCTTGGGCATGTTGGTATTCCCAATCCAAGGGGATAAGATCCATACTAGGTTGGCCATGGTAACCAAAACTCTGGTAGACGGAATCGAGGGGAGACATACACTATCATCCCTATGATTGTTGCAGACATGTACCGAGCTTTGAAGCGATGTCAGAAGGGGTGCAGGTTCTTCGAGGGTTGCAACTTGCTGCTACGAGTCTGGTTATTGGAACATCTCAAAAGGGGACAATACCATCAAGAATTTCCGTGAACGCCGTGGAATGATCCTATAGCCTTCCATCATCCAAAAAGAATGAACTACATTCCAGACATGTTTGCTCAGCCAGAGGACGTTGTGGGATGGGTACAGCTTTTCGAAAATTTGACTGAGGATCAAGTTCAGTAGATGTTCGAGTGGTTCCCTACCGATGAATTCATCATCAGATCCAGGGATTTTCCGCACTTGGTGTTGATTGGGTTGAGGGGCATATACCCTTACGCTCCTCTCAGGGTTATGAGACAAGTAGGCAGGAGACAAATCATACCATGTGCTGCCAAAATGTGTCACTTCAGAGCCAATTTCTAAGGTGGCGCCATCACATATAAGAATGAAGCGCAACACATGTGGACCTTAAAGATTATTGTGGAGAAGGATACTATTGAGCCAGACCAATATTCACATGGGCCACTCATACCTTTACCCTTCATGATTGGAGGACAACATAACTAGGGTCGTTGGGCCAAGGGCTGGGCCAGGAAACAGGGTCATAGACAAAGTTGCTGAAGCAGTGGTGAAGTACAACAAGCTGCGGAAAAGAGTTCGAGAGTCTGAAGCCGAGCATATGGCACTGCATAAGGATGACATGGAGATGATTAACAAATGGAAAGAAAGAGCCGTTAAATCCAACAAGAGGGTGGAATGCCTAGAGTACAGTTTAATGTAGTTGGAAGGGAAGATGAGAAAAAGGGTAACTGACTGCCAAAACGCTGAAGGAAATAAAGGAGGGCATCTTGCAAGGGCATTCCTGCTGCTGAACTTGCACGAGCTGGGAGAGTTGATCGACAAAAGTATCCAGTCTGGAGAGGGGGTCCTTCTGGTACCAAGTAGATTAGATTTATTTACTTTCCTTTCAAATGTAAAAAGGTCAAGAGCCATTAGTGAGATTATCTTATTTAGTTCGTTAACTTTTACATTAATGAAATGAGACAATTATTGGCACTAAATTTCTCCAAATTTATTTGTCGCTAGGCCTACCTCGAGCACAACGAGACTCCCAAATTAGGACACAAATTTACATTCACACAATATATGTTTAAATATTGCAAATATTTCAGAATCCTTACTGACTTGTTTATCTTTTTGTTTTTCTTTATTCTTTATTTCCATCCCCTAAGGTTGGTTTACTCATACTGGCATCATCAGTATATCACACTAGATTTAGAGGCCCTCCACCTCTTCCTCCTCCAAGCAATACAAAAGGCAAAGGAAAAGCAAAAATGGACGATTTAAGTGGTATTCGAAAGGAGAATGGTGAGAACGCAGAAGCTTCAGACGGTTGGAGTACTCCGGCACCAAATGATCTAGTCTTGACACTGGAAAAAGAATATTGGAACTACAGGGAGAACTTGAGAAGGTCCGCAACTTAGCAAACTTGTCACTCATCTTGAATGTTTGCGACATCAACCAACAAAACACAAAGAACCCAGAACCTTCCCAAAACACACCAAACCCACATCCGCAAAAGCCTCATGCACCGCATCAATATGCAATCCCACCACAAAATCTCAATCCCCTGCCAATACCAACTCCGCCACAATACCACCATCAACCAATTCAGTACCCACTAACCGCTACTTATCATACTCCCCAAAATACACCACAACTCATTCCTGACCCTCAAAACTCTACCAATGACCACCATTACATCCAGGCACTTGGCACTCACCAAAACAACCCCATATACGTGGAAACCATACCTCACTCTATCCAACCAATCTCCTATACACCAGAATCCTTTGATAAGGACCTGCTCATTAAAAACATAGCTGAAGAACTCAAGAAGTTGACAAGTCAAGTTCAGGGTGTCGAAGGCGGCAAAAGAATAGAAGGTTTGAACTATGAAGACTTATGCATACAACCAGATGTAGAACTGCCAAAGGGATACAAACCTCCCAAGTTCGAGATGTTTGACGGTACAGGTGATCCCAGGGTTCATCTGAGGACCTATTATGACAAGCTTGTCGGGGTCGAGAAAGACGAAAAGATCCAGATAAAACTCTTTATGAGAAGTCTTATTGGAGATGCTTTGTCCTATTACATCAGCCAAGATCCCAAGAAATGGTCCAATTGGGTAATCATGGCGTCAGATTTCATAGACCAGTTCAGGTTCAATACAAAGAATGCACCAGATGTTTTCTACATCAAGAATCTTAAGAAGCCCACCGAAACCTTCCGCGAGTATGCTACTCGTTGGAGGTCGGAAGCGGCCAAGGTCAGGCTATCTTTGGACAAAGAACAGATGAACAAGTTCTTCGTCAGAGCACAGGATCCACAATATTATGAAAGGTTGATGGTTATTGGAAATCATAAATTCTCTGATATCATCAAGCTCGGAGAAGAATCAAAGAGGGAATTAAGAGCAGGATGGTGACAAATCTTGAGGCATTACATGCCACAAATAAGGTATTACAATCAGGTGGTATATCAAAGAAAAGAGACATTGGGGCAGCAATGGTAGCTCAAGGCCCAAAATCTCCACTTACATATCAAACAACTCCACCCACATATTAGACACCTCTACCCACATATCAAACACCTCCACCCACAAACCAAGCACTACCACCCACAAATCAACCCTCATATCCCAGATATTCCCAACCAGCCACTGCCTATCATACTTATAATTCACAACCATCTCATTTCCAATCACCTCCAACTCGCCAAAACTTTCCAAGACCACGACCAAACTTTGACTACAAGCCACCTAGACAGGACACCGCTATTGCTGAACCCATTGACCAACTATATGAAAGGTTGAAAGCCGCTGGTTATGTCACTCCTATTCCTGTTGTGGCATTGGAGAATCCATCCCAATAGGTTAACCCAAACAAAACCTGTGCATACTATTCCGGTATGAAAGGGTACACCATTGAAGAATGCCAAATGTTGAAAGATAAGATCCAAATGTTGATTGACAACAAGGTCATACAGGCGAAGAAGCCACACCCAATATCCGCAACAACCCTCTCCTTGATCATATAGGTAGTGGGGTATATGTGATAGAGATGAATGAAGAGTGGGATCCTAAGGGGTCAATTGGGCTTATTCGAGAGATGATAACTTTAAACTTATAGACACACTCAATCCCATTGTAGTATAGACTTAGTCACCAATAGAAGTTGAGATAACTACATCAGTTCCATTTGAGGTAGAGGTAGCTCCGCCTGCGACCACCCCTATTCCATTTGAATTGGAAGTGGCCACACCTTTCATGGTGATAGTATCAACCACACCTCCTTTCGACTCAAAAGCAATACCCTGGGATTATGTTGCCGAGGCTAGGCAAAAAGGGAAGGAAAAGATGGACGAATCTGATATTGCGCAAGGAATGACCAGGATCGGGAGAATCTATACACCTGAACACTTGGGAGGACCAAGTAAGGATGCTACTGCCAATAAATCTATCATTGAAACATGACTAGATGACCTTTGGATGAAAGTGCAAGCAAGGAAATATTCCGTCATTGATCATTTGAACAAAACCCCTGCTCAGATATCCATATTTTCACTGTTAAAAAATTCAGGGGCACATAAGAATGCTTTGATGAAGGTGTTGAGTGAAGCTTGCGTGCCCAACAATATCACCTGCGGAGAGATGGCCAATATGGTAGGGTAGGTTCTAGAAAGTCATAAGATAATCTTCCATGAAGATGAGTTGCCGCTTGAAGGGTTGAATCACAACATAGCATTGCATATCACAGTGCAATTTGAAGACAAGTTCATTGCCGGGGTCTTGATTGATGGAGGTTCAAGCCTCAATATTTGTCCATTGGATACTCTGAAAAGACTGGGCAAAGGTTTCCATGAAATACGGGCAGGAAGCCTAACTCTGAAAGCTTTCAATAGGTCCCAAAGGGCCACGATTGGGGAAATTAATCTTTGTCTACAAATGGGGCCAACTTGGTTCAACATTGAATTTCAGGTGCTCGACATATCAGCCTCATACAATCTTCTGTTAGGCCGACCATGGACACATGCTGTTAGGGCTGTGGCTTCCACACTACATCAAGCCATGAAATTTTAATGGAACCATCAGGAGGTAATCATTCACGGAGATGGGATTAACCCCCTTTACACCAGTCAAACCATCCCGGTAATTAGAAACAGAAAAAGGTTAGGAGGGGAAACCTATCATCATATCGAACGTGTCAATGCTATCGAAAAAGACAAATGGTGGAGCAGCAAAATAGAAAGCATACTGGCATGGTCTGGGTATAAAGCCGACAAGGGGCTTGGAATGAATCTCCAGGGTATTACTAAGCCGATACAACTGAAGCGTCATGGCACTACCTTTGGGATCGGATATCAGTACACATGGAAAGAGTATAATGATTGGTCACCTCCATGGTGCACACCGTATTACCCTCTCGAGCAACTAGTGCCATGTCAAGATCAAACTTTTCACCAAGCTGATACAATATGGGGAACTGCAGAAAAGGAAGCATTAGCTGGGCTGAGGAAATTGTTCTTAGAGGATGAAGACATGGACTGCAGTGAAATAATTGAAGAGAATGAGGAAGAAGGCCTCACTATTCATATTGCGGTAAAGGGAGCTGTTCTCAGGAACTGGACCGCCACACCATCCCAGGCCCGCCGAGTCCCTAGGTAACTTGGCAGATTTTATTCCTATAGCCATTTTAGGCATTCATGATTTTCAGTAATTCGTTTTTTAAAGATTCACTTGTTTCAAAATAAATGCTCGATTCATCGAGCCGTACTCATTTGGATGTTTTAAGTAATAATCAAATGCATTAATCTTTATTATTTATTATTATCTTTCATATTTTTCTTTCTACAGCATTATTGTTACTTTTCCTAATGAACCGGTGACTGTGACATGTAATGAGGCAACGCCATATGAGGATAGTGATTCGGATGAAGAAGACGAGATACCCGAGGAAGTTGTGAGGGAAGTTGAAAATTTTGCGATAAGCCTAAGTCCAACCTGGACGAGACCGAAGTAGTAAATTTGGGGGATGCCGAGACCGTCAAGGAGACTCGCATCCATTCAATTATCACCGATAGAGAAAGAGGAATACATCCATTTTCTAAAGGAATATGAGGACATTTTTCGCATGGTCATATGATGAAATGATTGGTTTGACCACGTCCATAGTGGCTCACAAGTTGCCTATTTATCCCACGTGTCCACCGATGAAGTAGAAACTCAGAAAATTCAAACCAGATATGAGCCTGAAAATCAAGGAGATGCTTACTAAGCAGATCAAATCCAAAGTTCTCAGGGTAGTTGAGTACCCAACATGGTTAGCCAACATTGTGCCAGTACCGAAGAAAGAAGGGAAAGTCAGAGTATGTGTTGACAATCAGGATTTATACAGAACAAGTCCCAAGGATGACTTCCCACTGCCAAACTTAACATACACATCCTAATCGATAACTGCGCCAAGAATGAACTCCAATCCTTTGTAGATTGCTTCGCGGGTTATCACCAAATATGGATGGATGAAGATGGCATAGAGAAAACAACCTTTATTACACCATGGGGGGTATACTGCTATAAGATGATGCCATTTAGTCTAAAGAATGTTGGGGCTACCTACATGAGAGCCATGACAACTATCTTCCATGATATGATACATAAGGAAATAGAGGTGTATATAGACGACATCATTATCAAAACCAAGAGGGTCGCAGATCACATAGAAAACCTGAGAAAGTTCTTTGACAGGTTAATGAGGTATAATCTGAACCTGAATCCCGCAAAGTGTGCATTCGGGGTTCCCGTAGGGAAGTTATTAGGATTCATCGTCAGCCATCGAGGGATCGAGCTGGATCCGTCTAACGTCAAGGCTATTCAAGAATTACCGCTACCTAGGAGCAAAAAGGACGTGATGAGTTTCCTAGGACGTCTCAACTATATCAGTCGCTTCAAAGCACAGTCCACAATCATATGCCAACCTATCCTCAAGATGCTGAGGAAAGATGCCGAGACAAGCCAGACCGAGGATTGTCAGATAGCCTTCGAAAAAATCAAGGAGTACCTATCCACACTACCAGGTTTGGTCCCGCCAAAGCCGGGGAGTCCTTTCTTACTCTATCTATCTGTGTTGGATGGAGCCTTTGGATGCGTTCTGGGACAACATGACGAGACAGGGAGAAAAAAGCAAGCCATATATTACTTGAGTAAGAAGTTCACACCTTATGAAGCACGATACTCTCTGCTACAACGCACTTGCTATGATTTGACCTGGTTGGCCCAGAAGTTGAGGCATTACTTCTGTGCCTATACTACATACCTCATATCCAGGATGGACCTTTTGAAGTACATATTTCAGAAACCCATGCCGACTGGAAAGTTAGCCAAATGGCAGATACTGTTGAATGAGTTCGATATCGTCTACGTAACTCAAAAGGCGGTCAAAGGTCAAGCATTGACAGATCATCTTGTTGAAAACCTGGTGGGAGGAGAATACGAGCCCTTGAAAACATATTTTCCTGATGAAGAGGTGTCATTTGTGTTGATACCTAAGTTTTCCCTATATATTTTAAATATGTATAAATACCTTCAAAATAGCATATATATGCGTATATAATCATGAACAAGGTTTTTATTATTTCCATAATTTTAAGGGTTTAAATTGATTTATTTTTCTCCCATTCTATTCATAAAATCCCCAATAATTATTTTTAAAACTATTGTTTTGATAATTCATTTATTTAATTACTATATTTATGCCAAAATATGTCTAATGTGATCTTTATGTATTTTTACAATCATATTTAGCATTTTTAAGCTAAATTGCATATAATTGCAATGTTAGCCCATTTTGAATGTATAATTATATATTATATGCATAAAATTGGTCCCCATGTTTTTAAAATGTCAATTATGTATTTTAAAATATTTTTGCACCTTAAATTATTTTCCAAAAATTACTTATTATTTATTAAAATTAAAATAGGGAAAAACTAGCTATTTAAATTATAGTCAATTTGGCTTTCAATTATAGACAAATCAGACCCCAATTCCCAACCCAATTTTACAACCAATAACCCGAACCATACCCTATTAACCCTTACTCAAACACGAAACCCACCTACCCATTTGAATCTTGACCATTGATCTTCCAGATCGACGGTCCAAATAATTCCCTTCCCTTTTTAATTCAAACCAAGCCCCTAACCCTAATCATTTCTCCAATATGCCGCCTTCAGATGCTCTCTCATCTCCACTCTTCTCTCAAACCTATCCCTAGACTCTTCCACTCACTTCCTTGTCCTGTTATCTCTGTCGACTATCTCTCAAACCCCAAGCCTCCAATGGTCACTCCACCGCCTTGCTCATCATCTCTAAGGCCCTCAAGGGTCCTGGGCCATGTCGATTTTGACCTTGGGTTTCTGATTCTGTTGTTTGAGGCTTTTCTGGTGTGATTTTGGGCAGAATCATACCATGTGTATTACGATCTGTGAAGTTACAACAGGTTCTTTCGATTTCTACTTAGGTTTCCTTTTGAAACCCTAACTCTCTTCTGGATCTCTAAGATCTATGTTATTTTCATGCTTTAAGCCTATTTCCTTCTATGATTTGCTTATTCACGAGCTTTCTTCTGAACCATTTTTACTTTCTTTGAAACTAGTGTTTCTCGGAGTTCTTTCTATACCTGCTTCGACCGATTTATTTATGATTAAACCTTTTCCCCTTGTTTATTTTGACCGATTATATGTTCCTACTGCTTTTTTAACTCAACTTTGTTAAAAGCCCTAATTTTTAAAGATTTTTCTTTACTTTTTTCTGTGTGTTAGTATGATTCTCTTTACTTATTTTTTTGTGTTAGCATGATTTTCTTTACTTGTTTCTGTGTATTAACATAATTTTCTTTACTCTGTTTCTATGTGTGTTAGCATGATTCTCTTCACTTCATTCCTGTGTTAGCCTGTTTACCTGGTTCTTGTTAATCTCTCGTGGTCACCATGCTTCGAATATGTTCTGTTGAATCCTTAGGCTACTTATTTCACCTCTATATGATTGTGTTTGCTCATCTCTTGTTTCTTTCTGCCTATATAATTGACCTTGATTGTTTTCTAATTCTGTTCATTCGTCTCTATTTATCTGTTGAAGTATGCAGAATCATGACTCCCCATGATTGATTCTGATTTTCCTTAATTGTTGGTAATTGAAAGATTTTCCTTCAAAGCCCTAGAATTCTACTCGTATGTTTGAATTAACTTATTTCATTACCTTATTTACTATAGTACTTTGTTTTACTTAGTCTTTCCTTAATTGGGTCTTTCTAAATTTGGTCCTAATTGACTACTTTATGCCTACTGAACTCTGGCTCCTTTCTTTATTTAATTATGCACTAATTCTCCTTCTTGCCTTATATGATACTGAATCTTTCCGTTTGTTCTTAATTCCCTTAACTCAAGGAAGTACTTCCTTTATTCTCTAATTGATTGATTCTGAGTTATTAAATCACTGTATCATTACCTTATTCTACTACCTACATTCAACTATAAATTCTCTAAGTCTTTCACAAATAAAACACGAACACTTGGTTTTCAAAACTACATCTTTTACCAGAAAATCTTTGCTCTCTCTCTCTCTCTCTTGTGCTATTTTGCTATTATTAGCCGGCTGCAAGCCAAGGCTAATCATCTGTGCTCTTTGGTTCTTTCATTCTGCTTACTTCTATCTTCACTGGTATGTCCTAGTTTAATTTAAAAGCCTCAACAACAACATGTTTCTTTTCTTGTTTCAGTTTCTTTTATTTCTAGCCTGCTTTTACGTGTGGTTCTGTTGTGAAGTCTGTAGTTAGATGTGCTAGTATGACTCCCCTCCCTTTAAATTTATGTGTTCCCTTGTGTAATTCAAGCATGCCTAGATAATTGTTTTAAATCTAATGTGTGCTTACCATTCTTATGAGTCCCAAATCCCTATCCCCTTATGTGTTTATATTCCCCCTGATTAGTTTGTGATTATTCTAGTTTCAATTATTGTTGAGCATGTCCAAACCAATCCAAATACCCCTGCCAGGGTTATATATTTGCAGTCGAATGCCTGTGTACCCCAAGCCCATTGACCACTATGTGACTATTGAGCCCATTTGGGTTTTGTGTGTGATCCTAACTTGAGTTCTTGATTTTTCTTACCACTCCAACCCTTTCAAACAATCTCTATTACCCTACTAATTTCTTTCAAAATAGACTTTTAAGTCCAGTTTTTAATAAACCTCTTTCAACTTGTGTCTTGCACTTTCACTTCACTCTTAGTTAATAAGTTATGCCACCTCTAGTACGTGTATTGCCTTGGGATCCTCTTGAGAACCCTCTGAACTCTGGCATATTGAGGCTGGCCTTTCCACTCTGTACTGGTTCAATGCTTGGCTACTAAGTCTAGGTGTATGCATTGCTTGGGGTCCTTGAGACCCTTAGAGAGCTTTGATGCACCTAGACTCTGATTTGTCTATGGAAATGAGGTTTGAAAGACCATTGGAGGCTTTGGGAAGCTTGGGCCTGATTGCAGGCTCTCTATAGCATAGCTTCTTGATTTTCTATTTTACTTATGTAATTCATTTATTGGCCTGTAACAATTTGTAAACACATATTTGGGATATTTAGTAAAAGGGTGGGTAGATGTATACTTTTTGGGATAACATGGGTAGAAATCCTGATTTTAAGATTTAATTTCAAATCTGCTTGTTTCACTCACTAGAAAACATGTCCATAGGATTGTTATTCTTGTTGAATCTGGTTGCTTTTTGCATAATAGAATCATGCCTATAGGGTTCCACTTCTAATTTCATTTGTATCATAATAGAGAATCATGCCTATAGGCTTCCACTTATAATTTCCTCTACATCAAATAGAAATCATGCCTATTGGACATAATTCTGATTTAGTAAGTCTTTCATATGTTACTGCAAAGTGCCTAAAACTTGTAATATGCCTAGATACCATGCCTTTAGGGATTCCTGTTTGCAATTACGTCTGATAATATAATTAGCCTAATAAGTCAATTTCATTTCGCCTAGTTTACTTCTAAAAACTACTCTTATTAAGTGTCAACATTTCCTGACACCAGTTTTTCAAAAATTGCTTTAATCTCATTAATTATCCTGCCTATAGGTATTAAAAGGGTATATTTCGAAAACTTGTTTGTTTCTGCATTAACATAGGCATAGTACTGCATATAGGCATGCCTTATGGAATTTTTCAAAACCTAGATTTCTCTGAAGCTGTTTCTATCATTCAACGTTTCCGATTTTAATAAGCTTTTAAAGAAGATGCCCTAGGCAACTACAAGGTTATAACTTCTGGATATGAAAGTGGTCTATTTCTGCATAATCACTTAGAAATCTTGCCTTAGGACTTTGATTAATAAAGACCTTACTTGTGGTTGAGTCGTGCTTCCTGTGTGCTTATTTGCGAAGGAAGCTATGAGGCTTTTACTTCCTCCCATTATGTGAAAGTCCTAAATGCTTTTTTGAATGTCGCCTTAGATTTTTACCTTTAAAACCTTAGGGGGTACGTCTAGAACCCCCTATAGGTAGAGGTCCTAACTCCTTTTGGGACTATTAAGAAGGGATGGGTAGCAGCACACAATAGGAATCAGTGACCAAACACTCGCTTTGCATGACCCATTAGGGGATGAGAGTGGTAGACATGGGATATGATGACTACGCGTTAATGTCATGTGTAGCCCTTCATTGAGGAGTATTTATCGGACATTGTGTGAGGTGATCCTATAGGATAAACAACCTAGGACCCCTCCTTACCCCAGATCCTCTCCTTATTTAAAACTTTGTTTTATATAATTTGTTCAAACCTTTATTTCACTACTTGACTTGTTCAATGAGCTTTACAACTTATTTGATTCAACTATTTGTATGGACTAATTTCTGAACATAAGTTCGGTTAGGACCCACAGTTGTGGACCAAGAGGGGTGCCTAACACCTTCCCCTCGAGGTTATTTCGAGCCCTTACCCTAATCTCTAGTAATGCAAACCAACCCAAGCGTTAATCGCTCTAGGTGCCCTAACGAACCATAATCCGTTAGGTGGCGACTCTTCAAATACCCAATTCCCAAAAGGAAATAAATCATTACACCCTGTGAATGTCGAAATTCGGACTTCCTATTTACTACCCTTAAATTTGAAGAGGCTTATTTGCGGTAAAACTAGTCGATCAGTGTTGCAGTCAGTGGTTCCGTGCCTTCCCCCTTAAGATATCCGCTTGAGTACCAGTCTAAAACCCCATAGAAACCTTACTCTATTAAAATTGTGCATGCATCATGGTCAAACCTAGCTGGATCCATTATGTTGTCCACATAATGATCCTTTAAGATAAGCCTTATCCAAAGTCCACCGGGTCTTCCATAATCCAAAATGACACAATCACGTTCTGTGCATTAATTTGGAGGACTAAATGTCGATATGCTGATGATAAATGTATAAATAGTCGAGTCCAGTGGAGGTAAGGCCTAACACTTTTGTTTTGCAGAAAATGAGGCACGAGGTCCCCAACTTCGATATGGTTAGCGAACCCTCACTCTTGCTAGGCTAGTAGAGGAATCTTCGGTCAAGTGACCAAATCGATGAATGGAAAGAGAGGGCCGTCAAAGCTAGCAAAAAGCTGGAATATATGGAATACAGTCTGCTAGAATTAGAAGGAAAAGTGAGGAAGTGAGTTACTGACTATCAGAACGCTGAGGGAAATGAAGGAGAACATTTGGCAAATGCATTTTTACTGGTGAACCTAACGAACTAGAGGATTTGATCAACGAGAGCATTTAACCCGAGGGAGGCCCTTATGAGACTAAGTAGATTATGTTTACTCACTTTTCAAATGTAATAGGGCCAAGTGCTAGTAGTGACTTGTTTTTCTTTTTTCAGTATGTTAGTGTCGTGTTGGACTCGTCTACTTTTATATTATGAAATGAAGCATTTATCGGCATTTGAAGTTCTCCAAATTTATTTGTCGCTAGAACTTCCTCGGGCACAATGAGGCTTCCAAATTAGGATACGAGTTCATATCTCGCACTATGTGTTTAAATACTGCAAACATTTCAGGATCCCCACTAACTTGTTACCTTTTTGTTTTGTTTATTTTTTATTATTTCCATCCCCATAGGTTGGTTCATCCATACTGGCCTTATCAACATATCATACCAGATCTAGAGGCCCTCCACCTCCTCCTCCTCCAAGCAACACAAAAAGTAGAGGGAAATAAAATATGGACGACTTAAGTGGAATTAGAAAGGAAAACATTGAGAACGCAGAGACCTCCGATGGTCGTAGTACAGCGGACCCGAATGACCTAGTATTGAGACTTGAACAGAAGATACTAGAACTGCATGGAGAACTTGAGTAGATCCGCAATTTGGCAAACTTGTTGCTCACCCACAATGTCCCTGATATCCACCAACAGAACACAAAGAACCCAACACCTCCTCAAAACACACAAAACCAATAGCCGCAAAATCCTACCATACCAAACAAATATGCAGCTCCACCACGAAATATCAATCCATTGCCAATACCAACTCCACCACAACAGCATCAACCAATCCCATTCCCACCAACCACCACTTACCACACTCCCCAAAATACACCACCACTCATTCCCGGTCCACAAAACTCCACCAATGACCATCACTATACCCAAGTCCCTGGCACCTATCAGAGCAATCCCATATACATGGAAACTATACCACATTCTCTCCAGCCAATTTCCTGTGCACCAGAATCCTTTGAAAAGGACCTGCTCATTAAGAACATGGCCGAAGAACTCAAAAAATTAACAAGCCGAGTTCAAGGTGTTGAAGGCGATAGAGGAATAGAAGGTTTGAACTATGAAGATCTATGCATACAGCCCAATGTGGAACTGCCAGAGGGGTACAAACCTCCCAAGTTCAAAATGTTCGATGGTACAAGTGATCCTAGGGTTTACCTAAGGACTTACTGTGATAAGCTGGTCGGGGTTGGAAAAGACGAAAAGATTTGAATGAAGCTCTTTATGAGGAGCCTTACTGGGGATGCGTTGTCTTGGTATATCAGCCAGAAGACCAGTTTAGGTTCAATACAGAAAATTCACCGGATGTCTTTTACATTCTGAACCGCAAAAAAGAAACCTACTGAGACTTTCTGCGAGTATGCTACTCGTTAGAGGTTAGAAGCCGCCAAGGTCAGGCCCTTTTTGGACGTAGAACAGATGAATAAATTCTTCGCCAGAGCACATGATCCACAATATTTTGAGAGACTGATGGTCATGAAAAATCACAAATTCTCAGATATCATCAGGCTCAGGGAAAGGATCGAGGAAGGAATCAAGTGTGGGATGGTAACAAATTTGAAAGCACTACAAGCCACGAATAAGACACTCCAATCAGGGGGCATATCGAAGAAAAGAGATATTGGGGTAGTAATGGTGGCCCAGGGCCCAAAAACTCTACTCACATATCAAATACCTCCACCCACCTATCAAACACCTCCACCCACATATCAAACGCCTTCACCCACATATCAAGCATCGCCACCTACATATCAGCCTTCATCTCCCAGATATTCCCAACCAGTCATTGTCTATCATACCTATAATTCCCAACCATCCCACTTCCAGTCACCACCAACTCACCAAGATTATCCAAGACCAAGACCCAACTTCGACCACAAGCCACCCAGATAATACACAGCCAGTGCTGAGCCCATCGATCAGTTGTATGAAAGGTTAAAGGTCGCAAATTACGTCACTCCTATTCCTGCTGTGGCACTAGAAAATCCATCCCAATGGGTCAATCCGAACAAAATATGCGCATACCACTCTGGTATAAAAGGGCATACCACTGTTGAGTACCGAACATTGAAGGATAAGATCAAGACACTGATTGACAACAAGGTCATACAAGTGAAGGAAGACGCACCTAATGTCCTCAACAATCCCCTCCCTGATCATAGAGGTGGCGGTGTACATGTTATAGAAACAAATGAGGAATGGGACCCTGAGGGGTCAATCAGGCTTATCCGAGAAGGCGATGACTTCAAGTTCGCGGTTACACTTACTCCTACTGTGGTTCAGACTCTGGCACCTATTGATATTGAGGTCTCTGCATCAGCTTCATTTGAGGTGGAAGTAACCCCGCCCGCAGCCACCTCCGCTCCATTTGAAGTAGAAGTGATCACCATTTTTGTTGTGACGGTGTCAACCACACCCCCATTTAACTCAAAGGTAATACCCTAAGATTATGTCGCCGAGACTCGGCCAAAAAGGAATGCTAAGATAGAGGAATTTGACGCCGCACAAGGGATGACTAGAATAGGAAGAGTCTATACACCTGAACACCTAGGAGGTTCAAGTAAGGATGTCACTGC
Organism: Nicotiana sylvestris; assembly: GCF_000393655.2. Taxonomy (NCBI): domain Eukaryota; kingdom Viridiplantae; phylum Streptophyta; class Magnoliopsida; order Solanales; family Solanaceae; genus Nicotiana; species Nicotiana sylvestris. The sequence goes on from NC_091066.1 coordinate 102,846,142, forward strand.
TAGGTAGCCTGTCATTGAGACCAGACTAGATGACTTGTGGAGGAAAATAGAGGCAAAAGAGTATTCTGTTATTGATCACCTGAACAAAGACCCTGCTAAGATATCTATCCTATCACTATTACAAAATTTAGAGGCGCACAAGAACACCTTGATGAAAGTACTAAGCGAGGCTTATGTACCTAATAATATCACTGGTGAAGAAATGGCCAACAAGGTTGGTCAGGTGTTGGAGAGCCATAAGATTATCTTCCATGAAGATGAGTTGCCACCCGAAGGTATGAATCACAATCGAGCATTGTATAACACAATATAGTTTGAAGATAAGTTAATTGCTAGGGTCCTGGTTGATGGAGGTTAGAGTCTAAATATTTGTCCATTGGACACCTTGAAAAGGATGGACAAAACTTTCCATGAAATACGGACAGGAAGAATGAATGTGAAGGCCATTGATGGGTCCAAAAGGGCCACGATCGGGGAAATTAACCTTTGCTTGCAGATGGGGCCAACTTGGTTCGACATTGAATTCCAAGTGCTTGACATACTAGCCTCATATAACCTTTTGTTGGGCCACCCATGGATCCATGCTCTCCATACTACATCAAGCCGTAAAATTTGAATGGAATCATTAGGAGTTAATCATTCATGGAGATGAGTGTAACCCCATCTACACCAGTCAAACCATCCAAGCCATTGGACAAAGAAGAAGGCTAGGAGGAGAAACTTATTATTACATTGAACGGGTCAACACCGTCGAGAAGGATAAGTGGTAGAGTGACAAAATATAAAGCATACTAGCATGGTCAGAATATGAACCCGACAAAGGGTTGCGAAAGAACCTCCAAGGTATCACCAAGCCGATACGATTGAAAAATTATGGTACCGCCTTTGGGCTCGGATACCAGTATACATGGTAGGAGTACAGGGAATGGTCGCCCTCATGGTGCGGATCATATTACCCTCTTGAGCAACCGATACCGCGTTTGGAACGGGCTTTCCATTAGGCAGACACAATATGGGGAACTGCTGAAGAAGAAGCACTAGATGGGCTGAAGGATCTAATCTTGGAAAATGAGGATATGGACTACAATGTCATAATTGAGGAGGAGGAGGAAGAAGGACTCTCCATTCAGACCATGGCAAAGAGAGCCGTTCTCAAAAACTGGACAGTCCTGAGCCCGCCAAGTCCCTGGGTAGCTTGGCAGAATTTATAGTCGTTCTAGGCATTTAAAATTTCCACCAGTTTTGTTTTAAGATTTCTTTGTTTCAAAATAAATGCTTGATTCACCGAGCCCAGCTTTGTTTGAACAATTTTCTCAGTTTTAATCAAATACATTTATCCTTTATCATTATTCATTAATATTTTTATACTTTTCCCTTCTACAGTGTTATATCACTTTTCCTGATGAACTAGTGACTGTGACATGTAATGAGGCAATGCAACATGAGAATAGTGACTTAGAAGATGAGATACCCGAGGAAATTGTCAGAGAAGTTGAAAATTTTGAGAACAAGCCTAAATCCATCTTGGACGAAACAGAAGTAGTAAAGTTGGGAGACAGCGAGACCTTCAAAGAAACCCGCATCACCATTCACTTGTCACCAACAGAGAAGAAAGAGTACGTCCGTTTTCTAAAAGAATATGAGGACATTTTTGCATGGTCGTATGATGATATGACCGGTTTGAGCACATCTATAGTAGCTCACAAGTTGCCTACCAATCCCATGTGCCCACCAGTCAAGCAGAAACTCAAAAAATTCAAGCCAGACATTAGTTTGAAAATTAAGGAGAAAGTTACCAAGCAGATCAAAGCCAAAGTTCTTAGGGTGGTTGAATACCCACCCTGGTTAGCTAATATTGTTCCAGATCCAAAGAAGGACGGGAAGGTCAGGGTGCATGTTGATTATCAGGATTTAAGTAGAGCAAGTCCAAAAAATGACTTCCCACTGCCAAATATACACATCCTGATCGATAATTGTGCCAAGCATGAACTCCAATCCTTTGTAGATTGTTTCACGGGTTATCACCAGGTTTGGATGCATGAAGAAGATGCTGAGAAGACATATTTTATTATGCCTTGGGGTGTGTACTATTACAAGATGATGCCATTCAGTCTAAAGAATGCTGGGGCTACTTCCATGAGGGCCATGCCGACAATCTTCCATGACATGATACACAAGGAAATAGAGGTATATGTGGACGACGTCATTATAAAATCCAAAAGGGCCATCGATCACATAGCAGACTTAAGGAAATTCTTCAACAGGCTCAGGAGGTACAATTTTAAGTTGAACCCCGCAAAGTGTGCATTCGGGGTTCCTGCAGGAAAGTAATTAGGATTAATTGTCAGTCGCCGAGGGATCGAACTGGATCCGACTAAAGTCAAAGCTATTCAGGAGTTACCACCACCCAAAAGCAAAAAGGACATGATAAGCTTGTTGGGACGGCTCAACTATATCAGTCGATTCATAGCGCAATCCACAGTAATATGTGAGCCCATCTTTAAGATGCTAAGGAAAGATTCCGAGACAAGTTGGACCGAGGATTGTCAGAAATCTTTTAACAAGATCAAGGAATACCTGTCCACACCGCCAGTTCTGGTCCCGCCAGAACCAGGACGACCTTTGCTACTTTATCTATCCATCTTAGATGGAGCCTTTGGATGTGTTTTGGGACAACATGATGAGACAGGAAGAAAGGAGCAAGCCATATACTATTTGAGCAAGAAATTCACACCTTATGAAGCACAATATTCTCTACTTGGATGCACTTGCTGTGCTTTGACCTGGATAGCCCAGAAGTTGATGCAATATTTCTTTGCCTACACTACATACCTCATATCCAGTATGGATCCTCTTAAGTACATATTTCAGAAGCCCATGCCTACTGAGAAGTTGGCTAAATAACAGATACTACTAAGTGTGTTCGACATTGTATATGTAACTCAAAAGGCAGTCAAGGGACAAGCATTGTCAGATCACCTCGTTGAGAATCTAATAAGAGGAGAATACGAACCCTTGAAAACGTATTTTCCTGATGAAGAAATATCATTCGTGGGAGTAGACATTACGGAAGCATATGACGGTTGGAGGATGCTCTTTGACCGAGCCATAATTTTCAAAGGAGTAGGCATTGGAGCAGTTTAGGCATCAAAAATGGGTCAGCATTATCCCGTATCTGCTAAACTCAGATTTTCTTATACCAACAACATAGCGGAATATGAAGCCTGCATACTAGGGCTCGACATGAACATTCAGGAGTTGCTGGTGATTGGCGATTCAGATTTGCTTGTGCACCAGCTACAAAGATAATGGGCCACCAAAAATTCCAAGATATTGCCATATCTGTACCATGTGTAGGAATTGAAAAGAAGGTTCACAAAGATAGAATTCCGACATGTACCCAGAATTCAGAATGAGTTTGCCGATGCATTAGCCACCTTGTCATCCATGATACAACTTCCAGATAAGAACTATATTGATCTCATCCCAGTGAGGATCCATAATTAGCCGACATATTGTGCTCATGTCAAGGAAGAAGCAGATGGAATGCCTTAGTTCTATGACATCAAGTAGTACTTATGAAAAGGATAATACGCGGAGCATGCAAATCGCATTCAGAAACGCACGCTCCAAAGATTGTCAAATCATTTCCTCCATAGTGGAGGGAACTTATACATAAGAACTCTGGATTTGAGTTTGATAAGGTGTGTCGATGCAAAGGAAGCTTCTAAGCTACTTGAGGATGTGCATGCTGGGACATGTGGCCCGCACATGAATGCTTTCGTTCTGGCCAAGAAGATACTTAAGGCAGGTTACTTTTGGATGACCATAGAGATGGATTGTATTCAGTATGTCAGCAAATGCTTTCAATGTCAAGTGCATGCCGACATGATAAAAGTGACATCAAACAAGCTCAGTACAACAAGCTCACCTTGGCCATTTGCCGCCTGGGGAATGGATGTTATTTGTCCGATCGAGCCCACAACTTCAAATGGACATCGATTTATTCTGGTAGCCATTGATTACTTCACGAAATGGGTAGAAGTTTCATCTTACAGAGCTGTAACCAAGAAGGTCGTCGCAGATTTTGTCAAGGATCGTATTGTTTGCCGATTCGGAGTTCTGAGTCCATTATCACTAACAACGCCGCCAACCTCAACAGTGATCTAATGAAATCTACATGTGAAGCCTTCAAAATCAAGCACAAGAATTCCACCGCCTATACACCTCAAATGAATAGAGCCGTAGAAGCCGCCAACAAAAACATTAAGAAGATACTAAGGAAAATGGTAGAGAATCACAAGCAGTGGCGTAAAAGTTATCCTTTGCTCTGTTTGGGTACTGCACAACAATTCACATGTCAATTGGTGCAACCCCCTACATGCTGGTTTACGGTACCGAGGTTGTCATCCTAGCCGAGGTAGAGATTCCTTCTTTAAGAGTCATACATGAAGTTGAACTCAGCGATGCAGAATGGGTAAGAAGTTGCTATGAATAGTTAGCCCTTATCGATGGAAAAAGAATGAACGTAGTGTGACACGGCCAACTTTATCAGAACAGAATGTCCAGAGCTTTCAACAAAAGAGTCAAACCAAGATAGTTCACACCAGGACAGTTGGTATTGAAGAAGATTTTCCTACACCAAGATGAAGCCAAAGGGAAATTCTCTCCCAAATGGCAAGGTCTATATATGGTTCATAGAGTACTAACAGGAGGAGCACTCATACTTGGAGAGATGGATGGAGAGAGCTGGCCAAAACCGATCAATTCAGATGCAGTTAAGAGATACTACGCCTAGAATTGTTTCACATTTCCTTTCTGATGTAATTGAACTACGCTTGACCTGATTCCCATTTAAAAGGGAATACGTAGGCAACCTTATGGGTTGGGTCATATCATAATAAAATTTTCATTTCCCCCCAACATTAAAAACTGGGGCAGAATTTTGAGGAGGGTCCTCAAAATTCCAGAACAAGTCCAGCCAATGTCGTCGTGTGCCAGGAAGTAAGTCATCAGTCAAGAACTGGGGCGGAATTTTGAGGAGGACCCTCAAAACTCCAATATAAGAAAGCCGCAATGCCTTTGGAATATGTCACAATCGCTAGTTCATCAAAAGTTACTTGATATATCAATACGCTTCCAAAATAATTATAATTTTTTGTGAATGAATGCATATTTTTCGATTTTTTTTATTTTTTTATAACAGTCCGATACTACCCAGGAGAACTCGAAGGGGGCTTCGGGAGCGGAACATAGCAAGGCCGGCAGACAAAGCAAGAACCAACCTCCACTCATGAAACTTATGATTTTTCCTTGAATGCAGGCACATTTTGACGATAGCTTTCGTACACGGAGCAAATTCACCATCCATCTGGCCGTTAGACGCTGAACCTATCATAGGTAAGATATACTCTACCCTTATCTGCTATTTTCTCTCTACATAAGTCTAATCTCTAACTCTGCATTTGCATGAGTCTAATCCCTGACTCCACATTTGCATGAGGCTGATCCTTGCCTCCATACCTGTATGAGTCTAAGCCTTGACTCCATATTTGCATGAGTCTAATCTCTGACTCCACATTTGCACGAGTCTAAGCCCTGACTCCATATTTGCATGAGTCTAATATTCGACTTCACATTTGTATGAGTCTAATTCTTGACTCCATATTTGCAAGAGTCTAAGCCCTGACTCCATATTTGCATGAGTCTTATCTCTTACTCCATATTTTCATAAGACTAAGCCCTGTCTCCAATGTTGCGTGAGTCAAAGCCCTGCCTCCATATCTACATAAGGCTAAGCACTGCCTTCCATTTGCATGGGACTAAGCCCTGTCCCGCATCTTGCATGGGCTAAGCTCTGCCTCCATTTTGCATAAGGCTAAGCGCTGCCTTCCTTTTGCATGGGACTAATCCCTATCCCGCATCTTGCATGAGTCTCATCCTTGACTCCATATTTGCATGAGGCTAAGCACTGCCTTCCATTTGCATGAGTCTAATCCCTGACTCTACATTTGCATGAGGCTGATCCTTGCCTCCATACCTGTATGAGTCTAAGCCTTGACTCCATATCTGCATGAGTCTTGTCCTTGACTCCATATTTGCATGGGACTAAGCCCTATGCCGCATTTTGCATGAGGCTAAGCCCTGCCTCCATATTTGCATAAGGATAATCTCTTCCTTCCATTTGCATGGGACTAAGCTATGTCCCACATCTTGCATGAGGTTAAGCTCTACCTCCATATTTGCCTTCTCTTTGCATGAGACTAAGCTCTGTCTCCAATCCTGCATGAGTCTAAGCCCTGAATCCATATTTGCATGAGTCTAATCCTGGACTCCATATTTGCATACGGTCAAGCGCCGCCTTATCCCTGCATGAGTTTAAGCCCTGATTCCATATTTGAATGAGGCTAACACTTGCCTCCCACTTGCATAAGGCTATTCCTTGCCTCTCCACTTGAACGAGACTAATCTATGTCCTTCTTTGCACATATATTGCTCTATTTCTACTACCATCTATTTGCTTTTCAATCGGGCTAAGCTCTGCCCTTCATTTCACAAGACTAAGCCTTGTCTTGTTACATCATATTATTGTATCTCATGGGCTGAAACATTGCCAATTTGTCCAAAGGCGTCATAGTCTAAAGGCGCCATCCTCATAGCCGTAAGACACCATGCCATGGCCTGAAGATCTCTCAAATTTTCATATCATTATTCAAAGGAATCATGGTTCGGAGGTACCATTTTCATGGCCCGAGAAGATCATTTCATGGCCTGTGAATCCCTCATTAAACAATTCATGACCCAGGATGTCATCTTTAACCGTCCGAAGACAAACTTCATGGTCCAAAGGGAATTTGCATCATGTTTAAATATTCACAAATACGTTTGTAGCATCTTTTATTTGTAGGTATCCAGCAAGCAACCGCTATCCTAGCAGGAGCGATCTCGCTCTAGTTCCCTCTGACCGGCCTGATCGTAATCAATTCCACATCTCGAGTCCGTTCTTACAATGATTTCATAGGCATACACTACAGGTGAATCCAGAACTACACATGGCATGATTCCTGTAAAACCAAGGATAGGTAGGCAACTAGGAAGCCAGAGCTCGGCCTTTTTCTTTCAAAACATCCCATCCGATCAAAATTGGCCATCATTTCTTTACCCGAAAACTCTTTCATCCTTCCCGGGTAAATAGGGGCAGTTGTTGATACCCAATTTTTCCTATATATTTTAAATATGCATAAATACCTTCAAAATAGCATATATATGTATATATAAGCATGCACAAAGTTTTTATTATTTTTCCCAGAATTTTAAGTGTTTAAATTGATTTATTTTCTCCACTTTTATTCATAAAATCCCTAATATTTATTTCCAAAATTATTGTTTTGATAATTCATTTGTTTGATTTCTATATTTATGCTAAAATATGGCTAATGTGATTTTTATGTATTTTTGCAATAGCATTTAGTATTTTTTTAAGCTAAATTGCAATGTTACCCCATTATAAGGTATAATTATATTTTACATGCATACAATTGGTCCCAATATTTTTAAAATTTCAATTATGTATTGTGGCACCTTAAATTATTTTCCAAAATTACTTATTATTTATTAAAATTAAACTAGGGAAAAATCGGCTATTTAAATAATAGCCAATTTTGGCTTTTAATTATAGCCAAATCGGACCCTAATTCCCAGCCCAATTTTACAACCAATAACCCGACCCATACCCTATTAACCCTTACCCAAACCCTTACCCACCTACCTATTTGAATCTTGACCGTTGATCTCCCAGATCAACGGTCCAAATAATTCCCTTCCTTTTTTAATTCTAACCAACCCCCCTAACCCTAATAATTTCTCCAATACGCCTCCCTCAGATTCTCTATCATCCCCACTCTTCTCTCAAACCTAACCCTAGATTCTTCAATTCACCTCCTTCTCCGGTCATCTCTATCGACTATCTCTCAAACCCCAAGCCTCCAATGGTCACTCCACCGCCTTTCTCATTATCTCTAAGGCCCTCAAGGGTCTTGGGCCATATTGATTTGGACCTAGGCTTTCTGATTCTGTTGTTCGAGGCTTCTCTGGTGTGATTTTGGTCAAAATCACACCATGTGTGTTACGATCTGTGAAGTTACAACAGGTTCTTTCGATTTCTACTTAGGTTTCCTTTTGAAACCCTAAAAATATTCTTGATCTCTTAGATCTAAGTTATTTTCATGCTTTAAGCCTATTTCCTTCTATGATTTGCTTATTCATGAGCTTTCTTCTAAAAGATCTTCTACTCTAAACCATTTTTACTTTCTTTGAAACTAGTGTTTCTCGGAGTTCTTTCTATACATGTTTCGACCATTTTATTTATGATTAAACCTTTTTTCCTTGTTTATTTTGACCGATTCTATGTTCTTTCTGCTTTTAACTCAACTCTGTTAAAAGCCCTAATTTTTAAAGATTTTTCTTTACTTATTTCTGTGTGTTAGCATGATTCTCTTTACTTGTTTCTCTGTGTTAGCATGATTCTCTTTACTTGTTTTTGTGTATTAGCATGATTTTCTTTACTCTGTTTCTATGTGTGTTAGCATGATTCTCTTCACTTCGTTCCTGTGTTAGCCTGTTTACCTGGCTCTTGTTAATTACTCATATTCACTATGCTTCAAATATGTTTTGCTGAATCCTTAGCCTACTTATATCACCTCTATATGATTGTGTTTGCTCATCTCTTGTTTCTTTCTGCCTATATAATTGACCTTGTTTGTTTGCTACTTCTGTTCATTCGTCTCTATTTATATGTTGAAGTATGCAGAATCATGACTCCCCATGATTGATTCTGATTTTCCTTAACTGTTGGTAATTGAAAGATTTTCCTTCAAAGCCCTAGAATTCTACTCGTCTGTTTGAATTAACTGATTTCATTACCTTATTTACTATGGTACTTTGTTTTACTTAGTCTTTCCTTAATTGGGCCTTTCTGAATTTGGTCCTAATTGACTACTTTATGCTACTAAACTCTGGCTCCTTTCTTTATTTAATCATGCACTTAATCTCCTTCTTGCCTTATATGGTACTAAATCTTTCTGTTTGATCTTAATTCCCTTAACTCAAGGAAGTACTTCCTTTATTATCTAATTAATTGATTCTAAGTTCTTAAATCAGTATATTTCTATGATTTTTACCTTATTCTACTACCTACTTTCAACTATAAATTCTCTAAGTCGTTCACAAACAAGACACGAACACTTGGTTTTCAAAACTACCTCTCTTACCAAAAAATCTCTACTCTCCCTCTCTCTTGTGCTATTTTGCTATTATTAGCTGGCTGCAAGCCATGGCTAATCATCTGTGCTCTTTAGTTCTTTCATTCTGCTTACTTCTATCTTTACTTGTATGTCCTAGTTTAATTTAAAAGCCTCAACAATAACATGTTTCTTTTCTTGTTTCAGTTTCTTTTATTTCTAGCTTGCTTTTACTTGTGGTTCTGTTGTGAAGTCTGTAGTTAGGTATGCTAGTATGACTCCCCTCCTTTAAATTCATGTGTTCCCTTGTGTGATTCAAGCATTCTTAGATAATTGCTTTTAATCTACTATGTGCTTACCAATCTTAGGAGTCCCAAATCCCTATCCCCCTATGTGTATATATTCTCCCTGATTAGTTTGTGATTATGCCAGTTTCAATTATTGTCGAGCATCTCCAAACCAATCCAGATACCCTTGCCAGGGTTATATGTTTGTAGTCAAATGCCTGTGTACCCCAAGCCCTTTGACCATTGTGTGACTATTGAGCTCATTTGGGTTCTGTGTGTGATCCTAACATGAGTTCTTGATTTTTCTTACCACTCCAACCCATTCAAACGATCTCTATTACCCTACTAATTGCTTTCAAAACAGACTTTTATGTCCAGTTTTTAATAAACCTCTTTCAACTTGTGTCCTACACTTTCACTTTACTCTTAGTTAATAAGTTCTGACCCCTCTAGTATGTGTACTGCCTTGGGATCCTCTTGAGGACCCTCTGAACTCTGGCATACTGAGGTTGGCCTTTCCACACTGCACTAGTTCAATGCTTGGCTACTAAGTCTAGGTGTAAGGAATTATTGTGATAAGCTGGTCAGGGTTGGAAAAGACGAAAAGATTCGAATGAATATCTTTATGAGGAGCCTTACTGGGGATGCGTTGTCTTGGTATATCAGCCAGAATCCCAAGAAATGGTCCAATTGGGTAAGCATGGAATCAGATTTCATGGACCGGTTCAGGTTCAACACAGAAAATGCACTGGATGTCTTCTACATTCGGAACTGCAAAAAGAAACCTACTAAGACTTTCCGCGAGTATGCTACTCGTTAGAGGTCGGAAACCACCAAGGTCAGGCCCTGTTTGGATGGAAAACAGATGAATAAATTCTTCGTCAAAGACCAGGATCCACAATATTATGAGAGACTGATGGTCATCGAAAATCACAAATTTTTTGATATCATCAAGCTCGGGGAAAGGATCAAGGAAGGAATAAAAAGTGGGATGGTAACAAATTTCGAAGCACTACAAGCCACGAATAAGGCACTCCAATTAGGGGTCATATCGAAGAAAAGAGATGTTGTGGCTGTAATGGTGGCCCAGGGCCCAAAAACTCCATTCACGTATCAAACACCTCCACCCACCTATCAAACAGCTCCACCCACATATCAAACTCCTTCACTCATATATCAAGCATCGCCACTTATATATCAGCCTTCATCTCCCAGATATTCCTAACCAATCATTGTCCATCATACCTATAATTCCCAACCATCCCACTTCCAGTCACCACCAACTCACCAAAGTTATCCAAAACCAAGACCCAACTTCGACCACAAGACACCCAGACAATACACCACCATTGCTGATCCCATCAACCTGTTGTATGAAAGGTTAAAGGCTGCAGGCTACGTCACTCCAATTCCCGCTGTGGCACTAGAAAATTTATCCCAATGGGTCAATCTGAACGAAACATGTGCATACCACTCTGGTATGAAAGGGCACACCACTACTGAGTGTCGAGCATTGAAGGATAAGATCCAGACACTGATTGATAACAAGGTCATACAAGCGAAGGAAGCCGCACCTAATGTGCACAACAATCCCCTCCCTGATCATAGAGGAGAAGGTGTACATGTTATAAAAACAAATGAGGAATGGGACCTTGAGGGTTCAATCAAGCTTATCCGAGAAGGCAATGACTTCAAGGTTGTGGTTACACTTACTCCTTTTGTCGTTTAGACTCAGGCACCTATTGATGGTGAGGTCACTGCATCAGCTCCATTCGAGGTGGAAGTAACCCCGCCCGCAGCCACCTCCGCTCCATTTGAAGTATAAGTGATCACACTTTTTACTATGACGGTGTCAACCACACCCCCATTCAACTCAAAGGCAATACCCTAGGATTATGTCGCCGAGGCTCGGCGAAAAATGAAGGCTAAGATAGAGGAATCTGATGCCGCACAAGGGATGACTAGAACGGGAAGAGTCTCACACCTGAACATCTGGGAGGTTCAAGTAAGGATGCCACTACTAAGAAGCCTGTCATTGAGACCAGATGACTTGTGGAGGAAACTACAGGCGAAAGAGTATTCTGTTATTGATCACCTAAACAAAGTCCCTGCTCAGATATCTATCTTATCACTATTATAGAATTCAAAGGCGCACAAGAATGCCTTGATGAAAGTACTAAGTGAGGCTTATGTACCTAATAATATCACAGGCACTGGAGAGCCATAAGATTATCTTCCATGAAGATGAGTTGCCTCCCGAAGGTCTGAATCACAATCGAGCATTGTATATCACAGTACAGTTTGAAGACAAGTTCATTGCCAGGGTCCTGTTGATAAAGGTTCGAGTCTAAATATTTGTCCATTGGACACCTTGAAAATGTTGGACAAATGTTTCCATGAAATATGTATAGGAAGCATGAATGTGAAGGCCTTTGATGGGTCCAAGAGGGCCACAATCGAGGAAATCAACCTTTGCTTGCAGATGGGGCCAACTTGGTTCAATGTTGAATTACAAGTGCTTGACATACCAGCCTCATATAACCTTTTGTAGGGCCGCCCATGGATCCATGCTGCTGGAGCCATGCCCTCCACACTACATCAAGTCATAAAATTTAAATGAAATCGTCAGGAGGTAATCATTCATGGAGATGGGAGTAACCCCATCTACACTAGTCAAACTATCCCGACCATTAGATATAGAAGAAGGCTAGGAGGAGAAACTTATCATTAAATTGAACGGGTCAACGTCTTCGAGAAGGATAAGTGGTGGAGTAAAAATAATAGAAAGCATACTAGCATGGTCCGGATATGAACCCGGCAAAGGGTTGGGAAAGAACCTACATGGTATCACCAAGTCGATACGACTGAAAAATAACGGTACCACCTTTGGGCTCGGATACCCGTATACATGGCAGGAGTACAGGGAATGGTCACCCCCATGGCGCGGAGTGTATTACCTTGTTGAGGAACCGATACCCCATTTGGAACAGGCTTTCCATCAGGAAAACACAATATGGGGAACTGCTGAAGAAGAAGCACTAGCTGGGCTGAAGGATCTATTCTTGGAAGATGAGGATATGGACTGTAGTGCCATAATGGAGGAGGAGGAGGAGGAAGAAGGCCTCTCCATTCAGACCGTGGCAAAGGGAGACGTTCTAAGAAACTGGACCTTCACACCATCTTGAGCCCGCCGAGTCCCTAGGTAGCTTGGCAGAATTTATAGCAGTTCTAGGCATTTAAAATTTCAAGTAATTTTTTTTAAGATTTCTTTGTTTCAAAATAAATGCTTGATTCACCGAGCCTAGCTTTGTTTGAACAATTTTCTCAGTTTTAATCAAATACATTTATCCTTTATCATTATTCATTACTATTTTTATACTTTTCCCTTCTACAGTATTATTATTACTTTTCCTGATGAACCAGTGACTGTGACATGCAATGGGGCAACACAACAAAATAATAGTGACTCAAAGATGAGATACCCGAGGAAATTATAAGAGAAGTTGAAAATTTTGAGAACAAGCCTAAATACAACTTGGACGAAACAGAAGCAGTAAATTTGGGAGACGACGAGACCGTCAAAGAGACCCACATCAGCATTCACTTGTCACCAACAGAGAAGGAAGAGTACGTCCGTTTTCTAAAGGAATATGAGGAAATTTTTGCATGGTTGTATGACGATATGACTAGTTTGAGCACATCTATTGTAGCTCACAAGTTGCCTACCAATCCCATGTGCCCGCCAGTCAAGCAGAAAATCAGAAAATTCAATCCAGACATGAGTTTGAAAATCAAGAATGAAGTTACAAGCAGATCAAAGCCAAAGTTCTCAGGATGGTTGAATGCCCAACCTGGTTAGCTATCATCGTGCCAGTTCCGAAGAAGGACGGGAAGGTTAGGGTATGTGTTTATTATCAGGATTTAAACAGATCAAGTCCCAAAGACAACTTCCCACTATCAAATATACATATCCTGATCGATAATTGCGCCAAGCGTTAACTCCAATCCTTTGTAGATTGTTTCGCGGGTTATTACCAGATTTGGATGGATGAAGAATATGCTGAGAAGACAGCTTTTATTATGCCTTGGGGTGTGTACTATTACAAAATGATGCCATTCGGTCAAAAAAATGCTGGGGCTAATTACATCAGGGCCATAACGACCATCTTCCATGATATGATACACAAGGAAATAGAGGTATAGGTGGACGACGTCATTATCAAATCCAAAAGTGTCGTCAATCATATAGCAGACTTGAGGAAAATCTTTGACAGGCTCAGAAGGCGCAATTTGAAATTGAACCCCACAAAGTGTGCATTCGAGGTTCCTGTAGGAAAGTTATTAGGATTCATTGTCTTGTCGGCGAGGGATCGAACCGGATCTGACTTAAGTCAAAGCTATTCAGGAGTTACCACCACCCAGAAGCAAAAAGGACGTGATGAGCTTCCTGGGACGGCTCAACTACATCAGCCGATTCATAGCGCAATACATAGTAATATGTGAACCCATCTTCAAGATGCTGAGGAAAGATGCCGAGACAATTTGGACCAAGGATTGTCAGAAAGCTTTTGACAAGATCAAGGAATACCTTTCCACACCTCCATTTCTGGTCCCGCCAGAACCAGGACGACCTTTGATACCTTATCTATCCGTGTTAGAGGGAGCCTTCGGATGTGTTTTGGGACATGATGAGATAGGAAGAAAGGAGCAAGCCATATACTATTTGAGCAAGATATTCACACCTTATGAAGCACGGTATTCTCTACTTGAACGCACTTGCTGTGATTTGACCTGGACAACCCAGAAGTTGAGGCATTATTTCTGTGCCTACACTACACACCTCATATCCAGGATGGATCCTCCGAAGCACATATTTCAGAAGCCCATGCCTACAGGGAAAGTTGGCTAAATGGCAGATACTACTGAGTGAGTTCGACAACATCTATGTAACTCAAAAGGTAGTCAAGGGACAAGCATTGGCAGATCACCTCACTGAGAATCCAGTGGGAGGAGAATAAGAACACTTGAAAACGTATTTTCCTGATGAAGAAATATCATTCGTGGGAGAAGATATTACGGAATTATATGACGGTTGGAGGATGTTCTTTGACGGAGCCACAAATTTCAAAGGAGTAGGCATTGGAGCAGTTTTGGTGTCAGAAACATGTCAGCATTATCCCGTATCTGCTAAACTCAGATTTCATGCACTAACAACATGGCGAAATATGAAGCCTGCATACTAGGGCTCAACATGGCAGTCGACATGAACATTCAGGAGTTGTTGGTGATTGGCGATTCAGATTTGCTTGTGCACTAGGTACAAGGAGAATGGGTCACCAAGAATTCCAAGATATTGCCATATCTGTACCATGTGAAGGAATTGAAAAGAAGGTTCACAAAGATAGAATTCCGATATGTGCCCAGAATTCAGAATGAGTTTGTCGACGCATTCGCCACCTTGTCATCATTATACAACATCCAGATAAGAACTATATTGATCCCATCCCAGTGAGGATCCATAATCAACCGGCATATTGTGCTCGTGTTGAGGAAGAAACATATGGAAAGCCTTAGTTCCATGACATCATGGAGTACTTATCAAAAGGATAATACCCGGAGCATGCCAATCGCATTTGGAAATGCACGCTCTGGAGATTGTCAAATCACTTCTTCCACAGTGGAGGGAACTTGTACAGAAGAACTCTGGATTTGGTTTTCTAAGGTATGTTGATGCAAAGGAAGCTTCTAAACTACTTGAGGATGTGCATGCTGGGACATGTGGCCTGTACATGAATGGTTTCATTCTGGCCAAGAAGATACTTAGGGCAGGTTACTTTTGGATGACCATGGAAACGGATTGTATTCAGTATGTCCGCAACTGCTTTCAATGTCAAGTGCATGCCAACATGATAAAAGTGCCACCAAACGAGCTCAATGCAACAAGCTCACCTTGGCCATTCGCCGCCTGGGGAATGGATGTTATAGGTCCGATCGAGCCCACAACTTCAAACGGACATCGGTTTATTCTGGTAGCCATTGATTAATTCACGAAATGGGTAGAAGATGCATCTTACAAAGCTGTAACCAAGAAGGTCATCGCAGATTTTGGGAAGGATCGTATTGTTTGCCGATTCGGAGTTCCTGAGTCCATTATCACTGATAATGCTGCCAACCTGAACAGTGGTCTGATGAAAGCTACATGTGAAGCCTTCAAAATCAAGCACAAGAATTCCACCTCCTGTATACCTCAGATGAATGGAGCCGTAGAAGCCACCAACAAAAACATTAAGAAGATACTAAGGAAAATGATAGAGAATCACAAGTAGTGGCATGAAAAGTTAACCTTTGTTCTATTTGGGTACCGCACCAACCCTCTACATGCTGGTTTACGGTACCAAGGTTGTCATCCCATCCGAGGTAGAGATTCCTTCTTTAAGAGCCATAGAGGAAGCTGAACTCAGCGATGCGGAATGGATAAGAAGCCGCTAGAAACAGTTAGCCCTTATAGATGGAAAAAGAATGAATGCAGTGTGTCACGACCAATATTATCAGAACAGAATATCTAGAGCTTTCAACAAAAGAGTCAAACCAAGACAGCTTGAACTAGGACAACTGGTATTGAAAAAGATTTTCGTATACCAAGATGAAGCCAAAGGGAAATTTTCTCCCAACGGGCAAGGTCTGTATATGGTTCACAGAGTACTAAAAGGAAGATCACTCATACTTGCAGAGATGGATGGAGAGATCTGGCCAAAACTGATCAATTCAAACGCAGTCAAGAGATACTATGCCTAGAATCATATCACATTTCCGTTATGATATAATTGAACTACGCTTGACCTAATTCCTGTTTAAAAGGGAATACGTAGGCAGCATTATGGGTTCGGTCATATCATAATAAAAATTTTATTTTCCCCTAGAATCATAAACTGGGCCAGAATTTTGAGGAGGGTCCTCAAAATTCAGGAACAAGTCCAACCAATAACGTCGCGTGCCAAGAAGTCAGTCATCAGTCAAGAACTGGGGCAAAATTTTGAGGAGGACCTCAAAATTCCAACATAAGAAAGCCGCAATGCCTTTGGAATGTGTCATAGTCGCTAGTTCATCAAAAGTTACTTGATATATCAATATGCTTCCAAAATAATTCTAAACTTTTGTTAACGAATGCATATTTTTCGAAATTTTTTATTTTTTCATAACAGTCAGATGCTACCCAGGGGAACTCGAAGGGGGCTTCAGGAGCGGAACAAAGCAAGGATGGCAGACGAAGCAAGGACCAACCTCCCCTTATGAAACTTATAATTTTTCTTTGAACGCAGACACATTTTGACAATAGCTTTCGTACACGGAGCAGATTCACCATCCATCTGGCCGTTAGACATTGATCCTATCCTAGCTAAGATATACTCTACCCTTATCTGCTATTTTCTCTGTACATGAGTCTAATATCTGACTCCACATTTGCATGAGTTTAATCTCTGAATCCACATTTGCATGAGTCTAATGCTTGACTCCATATTTGCATGAGTCTAAGCCTTAACTCCATATTTGCATGAGTCTAATCTCTAACTCCACATTTGCATGAGTCTAAGCCCTGACTCCATATTTGCATGACTCTAATCTTTGACTCCACATTTGCATGAGACTAATCCTTGACTATTTATTTGCATGAGTCTAAGCCCTGACTCCATATTTGCATGAGTCTAATCTCTTACTCCACATTTGCATGAGACTAAGCCTTATCTCTAATCTTGCATGAGTCTAAGCCATGACTCTATATCTGCATAAGGCTAAGCATTGCCTTCCATTTGCGTAGGACTAATCCTTGCCCCGCATCTTGCATGAGGCTAAGCCCTGCCTCCATTTTGCATAAGGCTAAGCACTGCCTTCCATTTGCATGGGACTAAGCCCTTTTCCCGCATCTTGCATGAGTCTAATCCTTGACTCCATATTTGCATGAGGTTAAGCACTGCCTTCTATTGGCATGAGCCTAATCACTGGCTCCATATTTGCATGAGGCTGATCCTTGCCTCCATACCTACATGAGTCTAAGCCTTGACGCCATATCTGCATGAGTCTGATCCTTGACTCCATATTTGCATGGGACTAAGCCTTGTCCCGCATTTTGCATGAGGCTATGCCCTGCCTCCATATTTGCATAAGGCTAAACTCTACCTTCCATTTGAATGGGACTAAGCCCTATCCCACATATTGCATGAGGTTAAGATCTACCTCCATATTTTCCTTCTCTTTGCATGAGACTAAGCTCTATCTCCAATCCTGCATGAGTCTAAGCCCTGACTCCATATTTGCATGAGTCTAATCCCGTACTCCATATTTGCATAAGGCCAAGCACCGCCTTCTCTCTACATGAGTCTAAGCCCTGACTTCTTATTTGCATGCGGCTAACACTTGCCTCCCACTTGCATAAGGCTAATCCTCACCTCTCCACTTGCACGGGACTAAGCATTGTCCTTCTTTCCACGTATATTGCTATATTTGTACTAACATCTATTTGATTTTCAATTGGGCTAAACTTTATCCTTCATTTCACAAGACTAAACCTTGTCTTGTTACATTATATTATTGCATCTCATGGGCTGAAACATTGCCAATTTGTCCAAATGTGTCATAGTCTAAAGGCACCATCCTCATAGCCGGAAGACACCATGCCATGACCTGAGGATCTCTCAAATTTTCATATAATTATTCAAAGGCATCAATGTTCGGAGGCACCATTTTCATGGCCTGAGAACATCATTTCATGGCCTGCGAATCCCTCATTAAACAATTCATGACCCAGGACGTCATCTTTAACTGTCCGAAGACAAACTTCATGGTACAAATGGAATTTGCATCATGTTTAAATTTTTGCAAATACGTTTGTAGCATCTTTTATCTGCAGGTAACCAACAAGCAACCGCTATCCTAGCAGGAGCGATCTCGCTCCAGTTCCCTTTGACCGTCCTGATCATAACTGATTCCACATCTCGAGTCCTTTCTTATAAAGATTTTATCGGCATACTCCGCAGGTGTATCCAGAACTACGCATGGCCTGATTCCTTTAAAATCAGGGATATGTAGGCAACTTGGAAGCCGGAGCTCAGCCTATATCTTTCAAAACATCCCATCTGGTCAAAATTGGCCATCATTTCTTTACCCGAAAACTCTTTCATCATTCCCGGATAAACAGGGCAGCTGTTGATACCCAATTTTTTCCTATATATTTTAAGTATGTCCATAAATACCCTCAAAATAACATATATATGCGTATATAAGCATGCACAAGGTTTTTATTATTTTTTCCATAATTTTAAGGATTTAAATTGATTTATTTTCTCCCCTTTTATTCATAAAATCCCCAATAATTATTTTCAAAATATTTTTTTGATAATTCATTTATTTTATTTCTATATTTACGCCAAAATATGGTTAATGTGATTTTTATGTATTTTTACAATCACATTTAGTATTTTTAAGCTAAATTGCATATAATTGCAATGTTACCCCATATATATTTTATATGCATACAATTGGTCCCTATATTTTTAAAATGTCAATTATGTATTTCAAAATAGTTTGGCACTTTAAATTATTTTCCATAAATTACTTATTATTTATTAAAACTAAAATAGGGAAAAACTAGCTAGGTAAATAATAGCCAATTTTGGCTTTCAATTATAGCCAAATCGGACCCCAATTCCCAGCCCAATTTTACAACCAATAACCCGACCCATACATGATTAACCCTTACCCAAACCCAGATCAACGGTCCAAATAATTCCCTTCCTTTTTTAATTCTAACCAACCCCCCTAACCCTAATCATTTCTCCAATTTGTTGCCTTCAGATGCTCTCTCATATCCACTCTTCTCTCAAACCTAACGCTAGATTCTTCAACTCACCTCCTTCTCCGGTCATCTCCGTCGACTATCTCTCAAACCCCAAGCCTCCAATGGTCACTCCACCGCCTTGCTAATCATATCTAAGGCCCTCAAGGGTCCTGGGCCATGTTGATTTGGACCTAGGGTTTCTAATTCTGTTGTTCGAGGCTTCTCTAGTGTGATTTTATGCAAAATCACACCATGTGTGTTACGATCTGTGAAGTTACAATAGGTTCTTTCAATTTCTACTAAGGTTTCATTTTGAAACCCTAGCTCTCTTCTGGATCTCTCAAATCTAAGTTATTTTCATGCTTTAAGCCTTTTTCCTTCTTTGATTTGCTTATTCATGATCTTTCTTCTGAAAGATCTTCTACTTTGAACCATTTTTACTTTCTTTGAAACTAGTGTTTCTCGGAGTTCTTTCTATACCGGTTTCGACCGATTTCTTTATGATTAAACCTTTTCCCTTGTTTATTTTGACCGATTCTATGTTCCTATTGCTTTTTAACTCAACTCTGTTAAAAGCCCTAATTTTTAAAGGTTTTTCTTTACTTGTTTATGTGTGTTAGCATGATTCTTTTTACTTGTTTCGGTATGTTATCATAATTCTCTTTACTTGTTTCTGTGTATTAGCATGATTTTCTTTACTTTGTTTCTATGTGTGTTAGCATGATTCTCTTCACTTCTTCCTGCATTAGCCTGTTTACCTAGTTCTTGTTAATCTCTCGTGGTCACCATGCTTCGAATATGTTCTGCTGAATCCTAAGCCTACTTATATCACCTCTATATGATTGTGTTTGCTCATCTCTTGTTTCTTTCTGCCTATATAATTGACCTTGTTTTTTTTCTACTTTTGTTCATTCATCTCTATTTATATGTTAAAGTATGCAGAATCATGACTCCTCGTGATTGATTCTGATTTCCTTAACTGTTGGTAATTGAGAGATTTTCCTTCAAAGCCCTAGAATTATACTCGTCTGTTTGAATTAACTGATTTCATTACCTTATTTACCATGGTACTACGTTTTACTTAGTCTTTCCTTAATTGGGTCTTACTTAATTTGGTCCTAATTGACTACTTTATGACTGCTGAACTCTGGCTTCTTTCTTTATTTAATTATGCACTGATTCTTCTTCTTGCCTTATATGGTACTGAATCTTTTCGTTTGATCTTAATTACCTTAACTCAAGGAAGTACTTCCTTATTTTCTGATTCATTGATTCTGTGTTCTTAAATCAGTGTATTACTATGATTTTTACCTTATTGTACTACCTACTTTCAACTATAAATTCTCTAAGTCTTTTACAAACAAGACACGAACACTTGGTTTTCAAAACTACCTCTCTTACCAAAAAATCTCTGCTCTCCCACTCTCTTGTGCTATTTTGCTATTATTAGCCTATTGCAAGCCAAGGCTAATCATCTGTTCTCTTTGGTTCTTTCATTCTACTTACTTCTATCTTCACTAGTATGTCCTAGTTTAATTTAAAAGCCTCAACAACAACATGTTTCTCTGCTTGTTTCAGTTTCTTTTATTTGTAGCTTGCTTTTACTTATGGTTCTGTTGTTAAATGTGTAGTTAGGTATGCTAGTATGACACCCCTCCCTTTAAATTCATGTGTTCCCTTGTGTGGTTTAAGAATGCCTAGATAATTGTTTTTAATATACTGTGTGCTTACCATTCTTATGAGTCCCAAATCCCTATCCCCATATGTGTTTATATTTTCCCTGATTAGTTTTTGATTATGCCAGTTTCAATTATTGCTGAGCATGTCCAAACCAATCCAATTACACTTGCTAGGGTTATATGTTTGCAGTCAAATGCCTGTGTACCCCAAGCTCTTTGACCCTTGTGTGACTATTGAGCACATTTGGATTCTGTGTGTGATCCTAACATGAGTTATTGATTTTGCTTACCACTCCAATAATTTCAAACAATCTCTATTACCCTACTAATTTCTTTCAAAACAGACTTTTAAGTCCAATTTTTAATAAACCTCTTTCAACTTGTGTCCTGCACTTTCACGTTACTCTTAGTTAATAAGTTCTGCCCCCTCTAGTATGTGTACTGCCTTGGGATCCTCTTGGGAACCCTCTTAACTCTTGCATACCGAGGCTGGCCTTTCCACACTACTCTGGTTCAATGCTTGGCTACTAAGTCTAGGTGTAAGCATTTCCCGGGGTCATTGAGACCCTTAGGGAACTTTGATGCACCTAGACTCTGATTTGTCTATGAAAATGAGGTTTGAAAGACCATTGGAGGCTTTGGGAAGCTTGGACCTGATTGCGGGATCTCTATAGCATAGCTTCTTGATTTTCTATTTCACTTATGTAATTCATTTATAGGCCTGTAATAATTTGTAAATAAATATTTGGGGTTTTTAGTAAAACGGTGGGTAGATGTACACTTTGTGGGGTAACATGGGTAGAAATCCTGCTCTTATGATTTAATTTCAAATCTGCCTGTTTCACTCACTAGAAAACATGTCCATAGGGTTTTTATACTTGTTGAATTTGGTTGCTTTTTGCATAATAGAATCATGCCTATAGGGTTCCACTTCTAATTTCATTTGCATCATAATAGAGAATCATGCCTATAGGCTTCCACTTCTATTTCCTCTGCATCAAATAGAAATCATGCCTATAGGACATAATTCTGATTTAGTAAGTCTTTCATATGTTACTACAAAGTGCCTAAAACTTGTAATACGCCTAAATACCATGCATATAGGGATCCCCTTTGCATTATGTCTGATAATATAATTAGCCTAATAAGTCAATTTCGTTTCACCTAGTTTACTTCTCAAAACTACTCTTATTAAGTGTCAACATTTCCTGAAACCAGTTCTTTCAAAAATTGCTTTAATCTCATTAGATATCCTGCCTATAGGTATTAAAAGAGTCTATTTCAAAAACTTGTTTGTTTCTGCCTTAACATAGACTCAGTACTGCATATAGGCAAGCCTTTTGGCATTTTTCAAAACCTGCATTTCTCTGAAACTGTTTCTATTATTCAACGTTTCGATTTTAATAAGCTTTTAAAGAAGAGGCCCTAGACAACTACTAGTTTATAACTTCTGGATCTGAAAGTGGTATATTTCTGCATAATCACTTAGAAATCTTGCGTTAGGACTTTGATTAATAAAGACCTTACTTGTGGTTGAGTCGTGCTGCCTGTATGCTTGTTTGCGGAGGAAACTATTAGCCTTTTACTTGCTCCTATTATATGAAAGTCCTAAATGCTTTTTTGACTGTCTCCTTAGATGTTCGCCTTTAAAACCTTAGGGGGTACATCTAGAACCACCTATAGGTAGAGGTCCTAACTCCCTTCGGGACTATTAAGAAGGGACGGGTAGCCTCTCATTAAGGATATGATGACTACGCGTTAATGTCACGTGTAGCCTCTCATTGAGGAGTGTTTACTGGACATTGTGTGATCCTATATGATAAACAACCTAGGACCCCTCCTTACCCTATATCCTCTCCTTATTTAAAACTTTGTTTTATATAAATTGTTCAAACCTTTATTTCACTACTTGACTTGTTCAATGAACTTTACAACTTATTTGATTCAACTATTTGTATGGACTAATTTGTGAACATAATTTCGGTCGGGACCCATAGTTGTAGAATAAGAGGGGTGCCTAACACCTTCCCCTCGAGATTATTTCAAGTCCTTACCATAATCTCTGGTAATACAAACCACCCAAGAGGTAATCGCTCTAGGTGCCCTAACACATCATAATCCGTTAGGTGGTGACTCTTCAAATACCCAATTCCCAAAAGGAAATGAGTCATTACACCCCGTGAATGTTGAAACCCGGACTTCCTCCCCGCGAAGGTAAATAAGGGGGCTCGACAATTCGTATGAGAGGACATTACCGAAGTATACGACAGTTGGAGAATGTTCTTTGACGGAGCTGCAAATTTCAAAGGAGTAGGCATTGGAGCAGTTTTGGTATTGGAAACAGGTCAACATTATCCGGTATCTGCTACACTCAGATTTCCCTACATCAACAACATGGCAAAATATGAAGCCTGCATACTAGGACTCAACATGGCAATCGACATGAATATTCAGGAGCTGCTGGTAATCAGTGATTCAGATATGCTTATGCACCATGTACAAGGAGAATGGGCCACCAAAATTCCAAGATATTGCCATATCTGCACCATGTGCAGAAATTGAGAAAGAGGTTCACAAAGATAGAGTTCCGACATGTGCCTAGAATTCAGAACGAGTTCGCTGATGCATTGGCCACCTTATCATTCATGATACATCATCCAGATAAGAATTACATTGATCCTATCCCGGTAAGGATTCATAATCAGCGGACATATTGTGCCCATGTTGTAGAAGAAACAGATGGAAAACCTTAGTTCCATGATATCAAGTAGTATTTGGTGAAAGGAGAATATCCGGATCATGCGAACCGCACTCAGAAGTGCATACTCCAGAGATTTTCCAATCACTTCTTCCATAGCGGAGGAAATTTGTAATGGAGAACTCCTGATTTGGGATAGCTAAGATGTGTCGACGCAAAAGAGGCTTCTAATCTACTTGAGGAGATACATGCTAGGACCTGCGGCCCACATATGAATGGTTTTTTCTTAGCCAAGAAGATACTCAGGGCCGGTTATTTTTGGATGACCATGGAGATAGACTGCATCCAATAAGTCCACAAATGTTACCAATGTCAAGTGGATGCTGATATTATAAAAGTGTCACCAAATGAGCTCAATGCAACAAGCTCACCTTGGCCACTTGTCGCCTGGGGAATGGATGTCATCAGTATGATCGAGCCTACTGCTTCAAACGAACACAGGTTTATTCTGATAGCCATTGATTACTTCACAAAATGGGTAGAGGTTGCATCTTACAAAGCTGTAACCAAGAAGGTCGTCGGAGACTTTGTCAAAGATCGTATCATTTACTGATTCAGAGTTCTCA
This sequence comes from Nicotiana sylvestris, assembly GCF_000393655.2. Classification (NCBI taxonomy): domain Eukaryota; kingdom Viridiplantae; phylum Streptophyta; class Magnoliopsida; order Solanales; family Solanaceae; genus Nicotiana; species Nicotiana sylvestris. The sequence continues at coordinate 102,870,503 of NC_091066.1, forward strand.
AGTCCATTGTTACTGATAATATGCTGCCAATCTCAACAGTGATCGGATGAAAGCCATGTGTGAAACTATCAAAATCAAACACAAGAATTCCACAACCTATAGACCTCTGATGAACGGAGTCATAGAAGCCTCCAACAAAAACATCAATAAGATACTAAGGAAGATGGTAGAAAACCACAAACAATGGCACGAGAAGCTTTCTTTTGCTCTGTTGGGATACCGCACCACGGTTCGCACATCAACCGGGGCAACCCCCTACATGCTAGTTTATGGTACCGAGGTTGTCATCCCAGCTGAGGTAGAGATTCCCTCTTTAAGAATCATACAGGAAGCTGAACTCGGCGATGTAGAATGGATAAGGAGCTGCTATGAACAAATGGCCCTCATAGATGGAAAAAGAATGAACGCAGTATGTCACAGTCAGCTTTACCAGAACAGAATGTCTAGAGCTTTCGACAAAAGGGTCAAACCAAGGCAATTTGCACCAGGACAGTTAGTGCTGAATAAGATCTTCCCACACCAAGATGAAGCCAAAGGGAAATTCTCTCCCAACTGGCAATGCCCTTACATGGTTCACATGGTGCTAACAGGAGGAGCACTCATACTCGCAGAGATGGATGGAGAAATCTAGCCAAAACCAATCAGTTCAGACACAGTCAAGAGATACTATGCTTAGACTATTTACATTTCTTCATCTGATGTAATTGAACTACGCTTGACTTGATTCCCGTTTAAGAGGGGATACGTAGACATCCTTATGAGTTAGGTCATATCATAATAAAATTTTCATTTCCCCCAAAATCAAAAACTGGGGCAGAATTTTGAGGAAGACCCTCAAAATTCCGGAGCAAGTCCATCCAATGCCAACATATACCAGATGGTTAGAAATTGGTTAATAAACTAGGGCCGAATTTTGAGAAGGATTCTCAAAATTCCGAGGAAGGTTCAACAAAGTTCGCAAACGACCGAAGGATCATCTACCAAACTGGGCAGGATTTTGAGGAGGACTCTCAAAATTCTAACATGAGGAAGCTACAATGTCTCTGAAATGTGTTACAGCTAGTAGTTCATCTAAAAATTACTTGATATTTCAATATGTTTATAAAACGACTCTATTTTATCAATAATTGCATATTTTTGAAAACTCTAATTTTCATAACAATCAGGCATTAACCAGGGAAACTCAAATAAGGCCTCCAGAACAGAGCCAAACAAGGCCAGTGCACAAAACACGAACCAACCTCCCCCTCACAAAACTTACAATTTTTCTTTCAACGCAGGCACATTTGAAGTAGCGATAGCATTCACAAACATGTATACACAAAGAAGATCACTATCAATCAGGCCATCAGACACCAAATATATCTCCAGCTAAAAAATATACTACTCTTTTTTGCTACTCGCTCTTCGCTTGGGCCTAAGCCTTGTCTCGCATACTTGCATGGGCCTAATCCATGCCTCCACATCTGCATGAGGCTAATCCTTGCCTTCTTATTTGCATGAGGTTAATCCTTGCCTCCACATTTGTATGAGGCTAATCCTTGCCTCCATACTTGCATAAGGCTAATCCCTGCCTCCATATCTGCATGAGGCTAATCCTTGCCTCCATACCTATATGAGGCTAATCCCTGCCTCCATATTCGCATGAGGCTAATCCCGGCCTCCATACCTGCATGGGGCTAATCCCTTCCTCCATATTCGCATGAGGCTAATCCCTACCTCCATACCTGCATGAGGCTAATCTCTGCCTCCATATTTGCATGAGGCTAATCCCTGCCTCCATATTTTCATGAGACTAATACTTGCCTCAATATTTGCATGAGGCTAATCCCTACCTCTACACATGCATGAGGCTAATCCCTGCCTTCATATTTGCATGGGACTAAGAATTGTCCCTCCTTGCATAAATATTACTCTAGTCTAGTACTGTCTATTTGCTTTTTAATCGGGCTAAGCCCTGCCCTACATTTCACAAGACTAAGCCTTGTCTTGGTAGCATCATATTATTGCATCTCATGGGCTAAAATATTGCCAACCTATCCAAAGGCATCATATTCTAAAGGCATCATCCTCATAGCCGGAAGACACCATGCCATGGCCTGAGGATCTCTCAAATTTGCATATCATTATTCAAAGGTATCATGGTTCGGAGGCACCATCTGCATGGCCCGAGAACACTATTTCATGGCCTACGAATCCCTTACTAAACAATTCATGGCCCAGGACATCATGGTCCGAGGACGTCATCCTTAACCGTCTGAAGACAACTTTCATGGTCCAAAGGGAATCTGTATCATGTTTAAATTTTCGTACAAATACATGTTCGTAGCATCTCTTTATCTGTAAGTGAACAGCAAGCAACCTCTATCCTAGTAGGAGCGACCTCGCTCCAATTCCTTCAACTATCTCAAACTTGGACCATTCACTATAACCATTCTTGCATCCACTCCGAAATCTCATATATGTTCGTGTAATGACTTTATCGGTATATTCTGCCAATGAATCCAGAATTACACGTGGCCAGATTCCTGTAAAACCAGGGATATGTACGCAGCTCAAAGACCAGAGTCCGGCCTCTGCCTTTCAAAACATCTCATATGGTCAAAATTGGCCATCATTTCTTTACCCAAAAACTCTTTTCATCCTTTCCGGGTAAACATGGGCAGTTGTCAATACCCAATCTTTCCCATAATATTTTCAAAACTATATTTGGGCATCAATTAGTATTTTTCATACAATTTCTGCATTTTTAAATATTTTAACTAATTTTTCCTAGCATTTATTTTATAAAACAATCACTAAATTGCATCACAAAATAGTTTTAATAATTTTTATGGCTTAATTTTATCATTTACATTCGTATTAAGTTTCAATTATTGCACAAATAGCCACATCTGTATTTTTAGGATGCAATTATAATTACTTTGCAATTATATCCTATGCATGCATTACTACATTATTTTTCACTGAAAAATAGCTTTTTATATTTTTAAAATATTAAATAATTACTTTAAAATATTTCCATGAACGAAAATCATTTTTTATAATTTATTAATCATTTTTTAAAAGAGTTTTAGCAATTAATTACGTATTTAACAAATAGCCCCTTTTCATTTAAAACCTAGCCTATTCACTAGCCCAATTTTAACCCCTTAAACTAGCCCAGAAATCCCAGGCCCAATACCCATCTGCCTAACCCAATACCCGGCCAAATCTTAGCCATTGATCATTTTGATCAACGATCCAGATTTTCCCTTGCCTAAATTAAACCTAATGACCTCCCCCCCCCTCAAGACTCTCATTTCCTCACCTTTCACGCTGTCATCTGATCCTTCTTCTCTCAAATGCTCTTAAGTCCTAAGTTTAACCTTAATCGCTATTACCGGCAAGAAACTCTCGTCTATGGAGATTCTGAGTATTCTCCGACCACTACCGACCTTCTATACCCTCTGGTTGTTGATTACATGGATCCCTAAAAGAATCACAAGGAGATTCAACCCTAACCTTCATCTGAAGTTTGTTTACAGGCCTATTTAGGGCCATCCTTGTTTGTGAGTGTTGATTTCCTTCGTTTTAGTTCGAATCTATGGCTTTTAATCAAGTTTCTTATATATCAGCTATTTTTGAAAACCCTAGTTTTACAACTACTCGAATCCATTCAGATCTTTGTAGATCTGAAATTATTCGAGTATTGTCTGTTATTTTCCCTTGAAGATCTCCTATTTTGGTTAACTATTTAGATTCTATTTGTTTTTTTCTAAAATTAGGGTTCGCCCTAAGTGCATTTCAAAAGGGGTTTTCTAACGTTTCAGTGTTTAAACTAATTGTTTCTTTGCTATCTGGACTGATTCTCGTGTATATACTTAAAACCTAGATGTGTATGTTTGTTGCACAGATTTTCTTCAAATTTTCTCCGTTATTTGTTTATTTCTGTCAACCCAATGTACTGATTGATTTCTATTAAGGATTTGAACCAGTTTTCTTGCTAAAACCAGTATTCTTTGGGGTTTTTGCTTAATAGATTTGTACTAGAGATTTAAACCAATGTTTCCTGTTAAAGTCAGTATTCTTTGGGATTTTTACTTACTTTCCATATTTGTGGCTTGTAATTAGTGTTATTTGCCTTATTCTGACTGATTGATTAATTTATGGTCAGTTTATGATTCGTTGCCTTATTTAATCCCAATCAGGGTTGATAATGGATTGGCTTTGTATTAATGTGACCTTCCCGGATCTGTTTGTGCAGATTAATTGGGATTAGCCCCAATTAACTATCAGGCCCCAAAATCCGAGGAGCGTGACCGGCGCTCAACCGAGTAAACCCGACTGAGCAAGCCTGTTAGGTTTCATTCTACCCAAACTAATTCATGATTAAATAGGGGATGGACTCCATTAATCATATTTAGTAAGTATTTCATTAAAACCTTCCATTTCATTCCCATTAGTAGCTTACATCATAATTATCGAAATATAACAAGTTTTATAAATCTTTGCTAAACATCAATATTTCTACTTTAATTCCAATACCCGACACTACCCACAACCTGTCTACGAAGCCTCTAAACACAACTGAAGAGTAATGTGATATAGAAATATCGATAACAAGGCTCTGGCTATACCTCAAATACAAATTACATGATAAACAGATGAAATAGGACCACGAAACGAAGTGGGGATCACCAAGTCAGCTGAAAGGATGATGCGGCACTAGCTGCGACCAACACTGCCTACTATAGAAACACCTACATCCATTAAAGACATAGCACCCCCGGCAAAAGGGACGTTAGTGCCATCGAATAACACTAGTATGTATAACTAAACACCATCTACTTAGAAAGAACTTTCATACAAGAATAAGAAATCACAAGTATAACTCAAAACATTAAATGATCACCACATTATCAGATAAAAGAATCATACAGCTTTCACATCATTTTCCCATAGTTTTTAGTTTGGGGCATTTCACACTATTCATCATATGTTCACAATACCACCGCTATCTTGAGCGAAGTCCGATCTCGACCCGATCGGCTAGGTTGCCTCATTTGAGACATATGCTTCAATCACAATCTCATTTTCCTTCTTTTCCGGAATTCATTCACAATACCACCGCTATCTTGAGCGGAATCCGATCTCGTCCCAATCGGCTAGGCCGCCTTTCCAAGGCATTGTTCCTTTCGCATTAGTCACTTCGTTTCACATATATCAATTCATAGGCAATTGGGGCCACAACTTATCCCATTATCCTTGGCATTAGGCCACATTTTTACATCGTTCCCATATTCAACATTAGCTTTGCCACTTAGGACTGTAGGCGCACACAAGAGCAGTTTAAATCATAAGCATAGATAAGACTTCACGTAGATGGCACAACAATGCAACTTCAATCTAAATTTAAGGTCTAAGCATTTCAATACATGATACATATTCCATAATTCAAGTTTTCACATTGTTCCCATTTTCAACATTTTCTTTTCCACTTAAGATCATAGGCGCATACAAAGGCAAATTAAATCATAAGCATAGAGAGGAATTCGTCAAGTTTGACATATTAGTCCCAAAGTAACCTTGCCATGACATTTAGGCCTTTAGCCCATAGATCATGTTCTCCACACATCCTCTATTTACAAAGAATAACACATTAAACACAAGAATAAGTACCTACCACATATATTTTCACAATAATAATCCACTTAAACAAGTACTGCATCAATCATGTTTCGAACTTTCAACATTTACACGGGCACCATGGAAGGTCAATTTCTAAAAGACAGGGTTTTATCCTTACATACCTTGTTTAAGCTTTCCTTAAGTTACTACAATATTCTGGAAATTCTAACAATCCCCATCTACTTTGAGACAAAACAAAATTGAACACAAATTAGGAAGGTATTCATGGTTTCAGCTCATTTGAGCATTTCATCAAATACTAGTTGAGCATCTTGATTTCAAATCTCTTTCACAAGGTTTCCTTCATTCCCCAACCTAATATTTACTTATTTATATTCAACAATCTTTTCACAAACCTAATTTGTACATGCATGTATACATAGTTGTATTACACCCAAGAATCATGCCTCAATACCTCACCTTATACCCCAAACTCGAAATTAAAGTCTAGGGTATAGAACCTTACCTCTTAGATGAAGAACTTGTGATTGGGTTCTCTGATTCTTGAAGATTGATGCAAGATTGGATCATTGAGTGTTGGGTTCCTTCTTCTCTCTCTAAAATGCTCTCATCTCTCTTTAAAATCAGTAAGAAATGACCCCAAAATGAACCCCAAAGGCTATACATTAAAATGGGGTCGGGTTATAAAAATAAGAAGATTAACTCTACGAAGTCGGGTTTGCGATCGCAGAATGGACCGCAAAACATGAATGCGAGTTGCAAAATGCATCGAAAAATTGGTGCACAAAATTGGGCTACACTTGTCTAGTTTGAGATCAGCTTTGCGATCGCAGATCAAGTATGCGGACTGCATAATGGTTTTTGCGATCGCAGATTTGACGCAGGATCGCATATTTCCAGCCTTTGGTAATTTGATCATAACTTTGTGTAGGAATGTCCAAATGATGAACGGTTTGAAGATTTAGAAACTAGACTCAATTAACTTTCATTTGATAGGTTTTTCATCTCAAAAAACCTTACAGATATTTAGATATTCTTGTTCAAAGTGTGGTCTTGTGCAAACTCAGTTGGAATCTTAGCCTATTATGAAATTTTCCAATGTGACTTAGGCTTAGGCATTTCCTTGGGCCCCAAATTACTTACCATATTACTTTTACACTTACTTACTAAATCCAATTGATGTCCACCATGTTAATAGCACATAAAATGTTATAATTAGCCTACGTGGCACCCCGAAATCCTAAATTACTTAGCGAAATTTTCTGGGGCCTTACATTCTCTCCCCCCCCCCTTAGGATCATTCATAATCGAATGAGGAGTAGAGCCTGACCCAATTACCTAACATAACATATGTATTTTCTACCCTACCTCAAATACCTAAATTTTGACTAACTCCCAAGTTTTTCAGAAATTTCGGTAGCATTTCCTTTATAACTAGGCCTATCCACTTGTCAGAGAATCACCCAAAACCATCCTAAAACTCATCCATAACTCGACAAAGCACCACAATGTCTATATTAATAACATGAACCTCAACATTACAAGTACTACATTATCATGATGATACCTGGACATGGACTGCACATTTTTAAATCATAACACCCAGAAGGTACTTTTCAAATCAAAACCAACTGTTATACAATCAAGAGAAAATACCTTATTTCCATAATACTCTTGGACTTCAATGTGGCCTCTTATACTTATAGGCTCTTCCATAATACATTCACGAAAACAACCCCAACTTCCAAACTTATCTAACAAGGATGACAACTAAATACCTCGCATAAGCTAACTATCTATTAACGTTCACCTTCAATAATTTTCACTAGGATGATACACAACTGATCTCTACCTACCTTCTTAGACATAGACATATGAAAACACAAATTTATGAGGAACAACTATGGGGAAACATCATACTCCTAGTGCGACCTAATGGGAAATGCGCTTATGTACCCTTCATCATCGACTCACATAACCTATACAGGGGAGAATTTTGAGAATAACTGGTTCACCCTCCTAAATTCCAAATCTCTATGCGAACACCTAAACTAAACTCGTGGTGACCTTCACGATTACTCTAACATGTGCTATAATAAATTGACCATAAAATTACATACTGAATATATGTGATCACAGGATGACTTTGACACGTTTGAAACTTCAATACCAAATAGATCTAATACAACAAAGAGCAACAGAGTTCAAGATTGGGAAGGAATTATTCAGGAATCCATTTATGCGCTGAGTAGAGTATTTCATGAGGTTACATACCAAGAGACACGAGGATTTATATTAATGAGGCTGACATGGTTTAATCCAGGTGATTACATCAATTATCAGATAGGTGAAGCATAATGGTAACTAATATTCTTAGATAAGGTGGATACCATGTATGTGAACTTGAGATTTTTAAAGAGGTGATCAAGTAGGATGCACCAGTTGTGTCCCTGAGTGTAAGGTAAGTAGTTGAGCTCAAATGGTAAGACTCTTGCAACATGGGTGTTATTGAGGCCGCAAATGAAATACGTGGAATTTGATTTCACTCCTAACAATAAGCGACGTAAGGACTTTATGCCACAAGCGCATGAGGATGGAAAAGAAGTCATCTACTTATGAGATCATCATAATTCAAACAATCTAACCCTTCCTAAGGCAGTGGAATGCCATAGGTAGCAAAATTCCCATACATGACAATGACGTTGTCATTACTCCTAGAAGCCGAGTGAGTAGAGAGCCACATAACCTCATCAAATCCGACCCATACATGACTTTTCTGAAAAGGGGACACACTTTGGTTTGAAATCACGGCAATTTAAGTTTGCACTTTAAGGCAAATCATTACTTTTGAAACCCATGAGACAAGCCCTCGTAGTCCTAGAGAATTGTCAACAATGGCAAGAAAGTACTTAAAATTATTACGAGCTGGTATAGAATAAGGCCTCGAAGCGACCGTATGAATAAGCATGAAAGGGTGAGAAGTCTTGATGAACTTATCAGAGAAGAGTAACCTAAGTTATCTAGTCACATGGACAAGTAGAACAGGTAGATGATTGTTTAGGAGAAAATCTCATAATGAGTGCGAGCAATATCTTTTTATCTTGACAAAAAGGAGCATACCCCGACCCTTGATGCCATAAGGCATAAAATTAGATTCACGAGGAGAGTTACTAGATGGAAATAGATAGTAAGGCGGCACAATTAAGAGCACCGCTTGGAATCGACAAGCTTAACCATAGTTGAAAACACTAGAAGTCTGTAGAAAAGGGGAAATTGGCCTACTCTCAAGGCGCTTGTAGAGTACGTAAAAGTGAGGTTAGTTAAATCAGATCATATAGTTGGATAACTAGTCAAGACACTAGGATAATATCACATTGAAGATTACGGGTAAACAACACATGATACAAGACAAATGAAAAGAAAGTAAGAGAGCCTTATGGAAGTAACCTTTACATTGTAACCACTAGGAATGGTGGTAATATAAAGCGATTACGGGAAGTTAAATTTTTGAAAGAAGATCTATGTATGTAGTCACTGATCTATAACTCCAAAATTCTACAATCCAATTAAGTTTAGCAACACTACTTCATAATGAAGTACTACAACACACTTCTACACAACCAGCTATTACAAGCCACATTAGGGGATGCTATAAGACTTGACTGTGAGAAAAGCTTTGACATATGAATGTGTTACTAGGTGTATTTCTCCTTGGTCAACCCAAAAGGCGAGAGTTAGACTTATAAGTAGGTCGTTGGACTAGCACATATGTAGATAAATCCATTATCGAAAGGAGATTATTCAATCTCAGCAATTGCGGCATGCTATCAACCCTAGATGAACTTGAAGTGAGGTGGGAATCCAACGAGATAGTGTAAAATGATCATGGAAGATTTGCAGATGTTCATAATGAGTTCCCCATGGGTTTGGACTTGAGGAATACCTAGATACTAATGAAAGTCAGAAAGACAAGAGAAATAGACGTTGTGTTACGATAAGATAACCTCCAAAGGTGCTCTTGGTCTTGATGGAGAGCGTAGTAAGGGTCCTTACGAGAAATGAAGTGTTAAAATGACTCATAGAAGGATATGTTCTCTCATGGTTATCGAACAAGTGTTGGGGAAACTAGCACAATGAATTCACTAACTAAAAACACAATTAACACATGTTGTGGAGATGTAAAGAGAAAATAAGCATTTGTTATAAGTTGGACATGCTTCTGCTATATTAACCCCCAACTGCAATATATGACCACGCCACGAGCAACCACAATACTAGGACAAAGTGAACAACTTACTGCGGGATGTCCCAAGTGGACACGAAAGTTATACTAAGATGGCGACACAAGATCTTCCTATGACGGGGAGGTGAGGATCTCAATTTTTAGAGAGACTTTATGCACACGGTGACCATTTCGATTGACATGAACTCATGTGATAGGTGTTAAGTTATGCTCTTATGTTACTAGACAGTGAAAAGGTTTTATGATGATACTCGCAAGAGAGTAGATTGACTGTTCAAACCATATAAGCCGTACACAAAACTGAGTAAAAGAGTAACTCGAGAAGGATCGCAACACTGGGATGCTTTACATGGAACTTGACACCACATAGGTAAACTTTAAAATGGTTCATGCATAGTCACAAATGAGCAGATGTTGTCCATAAAAAGATTTTGTAAGAAATTCATCGGATAGAGTCCCTTGTTGAGAATTTAGGAAAGCAAGTCGGAAGTGCTAATCCTAGAGTCATGACTCCATTCAAGGACACAATTATAGGACTTAATTCCATGAGAATGTAAATAAGAGGATTTGTAATAGAGTGGATTCACGAATTATGTGTCTCGTCAAAGAGTCCATACATGCAATGTTTTGTTAATCCACACCTTTTAAGACCATGTTTATAAGAATTCTTCAATAAGGATGTACACATGCAATGAGTAAAATTTTTTGTGTTGTTCATAATGATGTACTAGAGAGTGACTTACTTGGTGACTTTAGGTTGATAGGGCAATAACTTAATTGATGCCCCTCGACTCACATCCCTAACACACGTCAGTAACATACCAATATACTACATTATCTGGTGGTGCAGTGAGATTAATAGGAATAAGGACACTCCCCTCTTAGCGATAGGTTCTACCAATCCCTCCACAGCTCAATACATTCTCCTAACAAGTCCTTGGGCAATCCACTCGAACTCAATGGTGGGATCACTACCCTCTCATGACTTCAAATTTGCGGATTATGGTATCATGATTACTCATTTTGAGAGTAAGGCTTGGGGAGAAAACTAACTCCCTAACTTGAGCTCTATCACACGATTGGAGTATCAAGGAAGGGTGAAATTCCTAAATGGCCGAATAGCCTCCAACATATAGATATGGTCGACTACACAACGATAAGAAAGACTCTACTATACACGGCTCTGAGACATCCTAGGACAATTTAAAACCTTAGGCTCTGATACAAAGTTTGTCACGCCCCAAAATTCGAGGAGCGCGACCGACGCTCAACCGAGTAAACCCGACTGACCAAGCCTGTTAGGTTTCATTCTATCCAAACTAATTCATGATTAAATAGGAGATGGACTCCATTAATCATATTTAGTAAGTATTTCATTAACAACTTCCATTTCACTTCCATTAGCAGCTTACATCATAATTATCGAAATATTACAAGTTTTATAAATCTTTGCCAAACATCAATATTTCTACTTTAATTCCAATACCCGACACTACCCACAACCTATATACGGAGCCTCTAAACACAACTGAAGAGTAATGTGATATGGAAATGTCAGTAATAAGGCTCCGACTATACCTCAAATACAAAGTAAATGATGAACGGATGAAATAGGACAACGAAACAAAGTGGGGCTCACCAAGTCAGCTGAAAGATGTAGTGCCCCCGGCAAAAGGGACGTTAGTGCCATCAAATATCACAAGTATGTATAACTAAACACCATCTACATAGAAAGAACCTTCATACAAGAATAAGAAATCATAAGTATAACACAAAACTTTAAATGATCACCACATTATCAAATAAAAGAATCATACAGCTTTCACATCATTTTCCCATAGCTTTTAGTTTGGGGCATTTCACACTTTTCATCATTAGTTCACAACACCACCGCTATCTTGAGCGGAGTCCGATATTGACCCGATCGACTAGGTGCCTCATTTGAGACATATGCTTCAATCACAATCTCATTTTCCTTCTTTTTCCGAATTCATTCACAATACCACCGCTATCTTAAGCGGACTCCGATCTCGGTCCGATCAGCTAGGCCGCCTTTCCAAGGCATTGTTCCCTTCGCATTAGTCACTTCATTTCATATATATCAATTCATAGGAACTTGGGGCCACAACTTATCATATTATCCTTGGCACTAGGCCACATTTTTACATCGTTCCCATATTCAACATTAGCTTTGCCACTTAGGACAGTAGGTGCACACAAGAGCAGTTTAAATCATAAGCATAGATAAGACTTCACATAGATGGCACAACAATGCAACTTCAATCTAAATTTAAGGTCTAAGCATTTCAATGCATGATTCATATTCCATAATTCACGTTTAACATTGTTCCCATTTTCAACATTTACTTTGCCACTTAAGATCATAGGCGCATACAAAGGCAAATTAAATCATAAGCATAGAGAGGAATTCGTCAAGTTTGGCATATTAGTCCCAAAGTAACCTTGGCATGACATTTAGGAATTTATCACATAGATCATGTTCTCCACACATCCCCTATTTACAAAGAATAACACATTAAACATATGAAGAAGTACCTACCACATACATTTTCATAATAATAATCCACTTAACATAACAAGTACTGCATCAATCATGTTTCGAACTTACAACATTTACAAGGGCACCATGGAAGCTCAATTTCTAAGAGACGGGGTTTTAGCCATACATACCTTGATTAAGCTTTCTTTCAGTTACTACAACATTTCGGAAATTCTAGCAATCCCCATCTACTTTGAGACACACCAAAATTGAACACAAATTAGGAAGGTATTCATGTTTTCAGCTCATTTGAGCATTTCATTAAATACTAGTTGAGCATCTTGATTTCAAATCTCTTTTACAAGGTTTCCTTCATTCCCCAACCCAATCTTTACTTATTTATATTCAACAATCTTTTCACAAACCTAATTTGTATATGCTTGCATACATAGTAGTATTACACCCAAGAATAATGCCTCAATACCCCACCTTATACCCCAAACTCGAAATTAAAGTCTAGGGTATAGAACCTTACCTCTTAGATGAAGAACTTGTGATTGGGTTCTCTGATTCTTGAAGATTGATGCAAGATTGGATCATTGAGTGTTGGGTTCCTTCTTCTCTCTCTAAAATGCTCTCATCTCTCTCTAAAATCAGTAAGAAATGACCCCAAAATGAACCCCAAAGGCTATACATTAAAATGGGGTCGGGTTATAAAAATAAGAAGATTAACTCTACGAAGTCGGGTTTGCGATCGCAGAATGGACCGCAAAACATGAATGCGAGTTGCAAAATGCATCGAAAAATTGGTGCACAAAATTGGGCTACACTTGTCTAGTTTGAGATCAGCTTTGCGATCGCAGATCAAGTATGCGGACTGCATAATGGTTTTTGCGATCGCAGATTTGACGCAGGATCGCATATTTCCAGCCTTTGGTAATTTGATCATAACTTTGTGTAGGAATGTCCAAATGATGAACGGTTTGAATATTTAGAAACTAGACTCAAATAACTTTCATTTTATAGATTTTTCATCATAAAAAACCTTACATATATTTAGATATGCTTATTCAAAGTGTGGTCTTGTGCAAACTCAGTTGGAATCTTAGCCTATTAAGAAATTTTCCAATGTGACTTAGGCTTAGGCATTTCCTTGTGCCCCGAATTGCTTACCATAATACTTATACACTTATTTACCAAATCCAATTGATGTCCACCAAGTTAATAGCACATAAAATATTATAATTAGCCTACGTGGCACCCCGAAATCCTAAATTACTTAGCGAAATTTTCTGGGGCCTTACATTAACTGATTGATTATATTTACCTACTTTATTTATGCACTCTAGATCATTTTTTATATTATTGGTTTCATGTCCCTAAGGGCTATATATACACTCTCATTCTGGTTCTTAAACACGAACAATAGTTCATCTACACTCTCACACTCTCAAAAATTCTCTCTATTCTCTCTTCTGTTGCTTGCAATCCTCACTAATCGAGTCAGATGTAAGCCAAGGCTGGCTATTTGCAACATCTCTGCTCTATACTCTGTATTCTCTCTTTAACTGGTATGCCCTGATTCAATTCTCATTCCAAAACTATGTGTTTTTCTTTGCTGCTGGAGTTCATTAGTTGTGATTTCCAGTTCTATTAACCGTTCCACTATCATGTGCTTAATATGTAACCAGCATGCTTAGATTACACTTCTTAATTATTATATCACTCAGCATGTTTAAGTTTGCTCTGTTTAAAGCTGTAACTAGTATACTATTTAGCATGGCCAATCTTGCTTTAGATAATTGCATGAAACCTATTGGTTCATTAGCATGTCTAAGCTACATTGTTTGCTTACTGTCTCACCCAGCATGACTACATCATGTTTGCTCTATATGTTATTAGTATTTATAAAATTTGAATGCTTCATGAAGTGCCTGCCTAGTTTGTTCCTTTAAGTCTTACCTATTCTAGTTTGACTAATGAGATCCTGTTAAGGTATTCAGCCCTACAAAGTATTCTGATTATGTGCCTAAGACTTATGTGTTACCAACATGTCTTTATTATAATCTTTGTAACTAACTTGTCAATTCCACAACCTCATTTGCATATCTGTTTGCTTATACATTAGGCTGTATTCCATGTGTCCCCCAATCCCTCTCTCCCTCTATGTAAAGTCTGTTTGCCAAAAATATTTTCTGAAACTGTGTGTTCTGTGACTTGCTCTCTGATCTCAAAATGTTCTTCATATTTTCTCAAATTGTTTTCCACCCTAACTATATACTAGTTTCAGAAAATCTTTTCATTCCAAAGGCCTTCTTGCTACTGTTTACCAAACCTTTTCAAATCATTATGCACTCTCACTTACTCTTAGATTACAAAGTCCTGCCCCTCTGGTATGTGTACTTCTTAGAGACCCTTGAGGTCTATCTGAACTCTGACATATAAGGGCTCACACTTCCACACTGCACATAAATCAGTTCTTTTTTTAGAAAGGTCTAGGTATGAGCACTGTCTGGGATCCTTGAGGTCCTTAGGGAACTCTAACACACCTAGACATGAATTGGTCTATGGAACTTTGGTCATTTGAGACTAGTGAAGGCTTGGTACACCAGGATTGTTTTGGGCCTGCTTCAGGCTCCGTATAGCTTAACTTCTATTTTATTTATGTAATTTAAATTCAATTCTTGGTCTGTAATAATTATTATAAACAAGCATTGGGGTGATTACTGAAAAGGAGTGGGTAGTCACATACTGTGGGTAAAATTGGGTAGATAACATGCCTATAGGGTCTATTTCAAATGTGTTTATTAGATAACATGCCTATATGGGCTCATTTCGTTCAAATGTGTTTGTTAGGTAATATGCCTACATGATCTGCTTTGGTTTCAATGAATTGCGCTTGTTTTATATAATTAGACATCATGCCTATAAGATCAAAATCCGCTTTTAATAATTAGATACCATGCCTATAAGATTTAAAATTAGTTGTAATAGAAATCATGCCTATAGGGGTTTTGCTTTGGTCAAATAAATTCTTCTTGCCTCACCTTATGTTCAATTAGAAATTATGCCTATAGGATCTAAACCAGTTTAGTTAGAACTAAAATCAGTTTAACTTTAACTCATGTTAGTAAATTTTGAATCGGTTTAATTAACTAATCTTTTCGTATCTTTAATGAGTTTCTTAACATTCCGTTAAATAATATTTCTAGAAAGCATGCCTATAAGATCCCAAGTTGTCCGTTTAAAAATTGTCTACTATTTTACTGCATTCCTAATCAATGATAGATACCATGCTCATAGGACATCACTATTATATACCTAGGCAAGCCTATAGGACAATTAAAAATCTCGCAATGTAAAACTATGCTCTGTTATTTGTGACTGCTCATATTCAACAGGTATAAAATCAGTAGGCAAGCCAAGTAGGTCTTTAACACTTTGGTCAAAATTTAGTATTGTATACTCTCTGTTCACCTAGATATCATGTTCTAAGGTTTATTCTTAATTATCTAAAACTGTTGTTTGAGACGTGCACTTACTTGTTTGATTTGTGGAGCTAAATGTAAGCCTTTAATTGTTCTCTTTAATGCAGTCCTAACTGTTTTGATTGACGCCTAGATTTTTCAATTAGAGGTCCTAAATACCTCCAGGGCCACAGGGAAGGAACGGGTAGTGCAAGCATATGATATCTTTCAAGGTTGGTAGAACACTTTAGGCTATGACCAAGGGGAGGGAATTGGGTAGTAATGATATGATGACTATGCGCTAATGTCACACGTATCCCCTCATTGAGGAGTGATTATCGGGCATTGTATGGGTATGATCCTGTAGGCTAACCAACCTAGGACCTTTTTTCCCAACTCCAGTTGTTTAAATGAATTTACTTTCTTTACATATATGCAAATTGTTCAAACCCTTTTCCCTTACTTGAATCATACATATACTTAGAATATGAAAAATATGCCTTTATTTGCAAATATGTGTTAAAACTGTTTATTTATTAACATGACTAATTCACATAGTTTAAGTTCGGCCGGGGCCCACCGTTGGGGACTGCGAGGGATGCCTAACACCTTCCCCTCAAGGTTATTTCGAGCCCTTACCTTAATCTCTGGTAATGCAAACTAGTTCATGAGTTAATTTCTCTAGGTGCCCTAACACACCATAATCCGTTAGGTGGCGACTCTTCAAAATCCCAATTCCCAAAGGGAAACGAGTTATTCCCCCATTAACGTTAAAACCCAGACTCCCGCGAGGGAAAAAGGCGGCGTGACAAATATTTTATTTAAACCCACTTGACAACTACTATTTTACGACTAAAGTTATGTACTTTTAAGATTGAACCCTCTTGGATAGAATTCTGGGTCCGCCACTGCATATAGCTGTAATAATCCAGATATTTTATATAGGACTTTTTATATTTGTTAAATCAAGAATATTCATCTTTACCAATTATAGTATGCATGTAAAAGTTTTTGTACAAAGAAAAACTTTAAATTACAACTATAAGAAATCTCATGATATAACAAAATCATAATTTTATTTTAAATAAAAGGTATTAACTCCCTTATAGGAGTATATAGTAAAACAATGACTTTTTTTCGAGGAAATCTTTTGTCATTTTGATGGTCGTAACTTGTATCCAAGTATTAGTAACAAACATTTTTATTCTACATTCTCTATGACATAAAATAAATTAATAATACACAGATTTTCACGCATGTTTTTCGACTATTATTTATGTGGCAAGTAGAAATGGCAACCACGTGTGATATTAGTAATGTTGGCCCAAGTAAAGGTGAAGTTTTGAAAACTGACAAAGGAACTCAGACATGGACCAGATCCATCTTGTGAAGTACAGTTATGATCAACCCAAACATGTGAGATGCATGTAAAGGAGATAAACCTAACTTATCAGAAGTGATATCTCCTGATCATGATCGAAAATGTTGCATATTGGATAAGAAGAAAGACTCCTTACACAAAGAGAACACGATTTAGGAAAAGGATAGAGTTAGAGTATTAGATCAACTAGAACTCTTCCATGGACTCCTTACACAAAGAGAACACGGTTTAGGAGAAGGATAGAGTTAGAGTATGAGATCAACTAAAACTCTTCCATCATGGAAGAGTAGCATCTGTATCCTAGTCAATCTCTAATTGCTAACTCCTTAAATATCAGTGCTGTTCTCTTTTACAGGTAATGCACATAAGTAGAAGCAAAGCATGAATTGAGAGCAAAATAGCAAGGCAATTTTGCAAGCAATTTATGTGTGATTCAAGCGTGCAAACCTGAAGCTACTTGAACTAGATAGAAGAAACAGTTCCATGTGTCTATCTTTTATTCTAGTTCAATTATAGCAGGTGATTTTACATTGTACCTTTCAGCTTATATAGAAGCAATTGTATTAGGTACTTAGAGTTTTGAAGTTAGGGTTAACTTGAAGTTGTCGTAACAGTTGAGGTTGTGTGCTACAACGGGATTAGTGTTAATCCTAGGTTTACAAAAGAGTTTTTGTAAATGCAGTTTTTGGCTCAGTAATTTTAGTGGAGAGTTTGGAAAAATCCTACTAGAAGGTAGGTCGTGGATTTTTCACCTTTTGAGTAAGGTGTTTTCCACATAAAATCTCTTTATTCTTTATTTTCTATATTTATTATTCTGCAACAGTAGCTATCGGAACACATACAAGAACCAGGTCTTTCTATAATCAAGTTAAGCGAAATTGGGTACCACACAAATTACCCCCCCCCCCCTCTTATGAGGTATTGAAGTATAAAATATCAATTGGTATCAGATCGGGTTATCCTTCAAGAGGGTAACACCTTAGGAACAGATCAAGATAAGTGCACCACCTGGAAACTAGGAAAGACAATCCACTGCTACGCCTCCACTCTTTAATGGCCAGTACTATTCCTGGTGGAAGAACATGATGATAGACCACATCATAGGAAAAGTCTATGAACATTGGGACATTTTTACTGATGGTCCCCTAGCTATTATAAAGAAGAATGCTGAAGGAGTGGACGTGCCAAAGACGAGAACTGACTGTACTGCTGAAGATTTGAAGAAATGGGAAAAAAATATCAAGGCCAAGAAATGGCTTGTGTGTGGACTAGGTCCAGATGAGTACATCAGAATTCAAAATTGTACTAGTGCTAAGGAGATCTGGGACACTCTACAAGTGGCCCATGACGGAACTCCTCAAGAGATCAAGAGGAACATTGTTGTATTCTCAATATGAGAATTTCACCATGAAAGAAGGTGAAACCATCCAAGAGATGTACACAAGGTTCAAAAAACTAACAAATGAACTGAAGTCTCTTGGAAGAATTATCCTTAAAGAAGACAAGGTTGAGGAAATCTTGACAAGGGTTTTGCTAGTAACCTGGGAAAGCAAAATCTCTGCTATTCAGGAATATAAGAACATTGCTACTCTCAAGTTGATGAGCTGATTGGAAACCTCAATTCCTATGAACTGAGAAGGAAAACCATGAAGATGGATGCACCCAAGAAGAAAAGAAGTCTGGCTCTAAGAATAGCTGAAGGTGCAGACTTATATGATGAAGAAATGGATATGATCACTAGGGATTTCAAGAAGTACCTAATGAGAGGAAAGCGTTCTTAAAGAGGTGCAACCTTCACAAACCAAGAGCCCTTGAAAAATAGACCAACGAGGACTGCTACAAATGTGGCAAGACTGACCACATGATCAAGAACTGTCCTTTGTGGGAAATTGAATGAAAGAAACAAAGGGCTGAACGAAGAAACAGGAAGAAAGAACATGTTCAACCCAAGAAGAACAAAGGATCAACAAAGGCTATGGTTGCTGCTTAGGGAGAAACCTTAGATGAGGATTCAGAAGATGAAGCTGGAGATGAACAAGCACTTATGGCCATTGGAGAATCAGACGATGAACAAGAGGTAAGTGTGATTCATCTCAAAGACAAGATTAATTTTTTGTCTAGGGAAAAGCTATCTTAATTATTGCTAGACTTCGTTGATGAGTATGAGATCATAAATAATGAGAAGGAATAGCTATCCAGGGAATGTGTGATCGTAAAAGCCAAGTGCAAAAATCTGGAACTCAGGGCTAGTGAAAGTGATAGTAAAAATGCTGAGTTGAAAAACCAGGTTCAAGAACTTGAGACCACTGTCTTAGAACATAGATCTGAAAATATAAAAATGAAATTAGGAACAGGGAAAAAGAAAGCTGATCACACACATCTCACCATAGAAGAAAAATTTAGGAAAAATGAAGGATGAGTTGTACAAGAGAGACGAGCAGATAAGAGTCCTAAAAGAAGATCTAGGCAAGGTGAAGCATGAACTAGAAAGAACTTGCAAATGGAATAAGTCCTCTGATGCACTATCCTGGCTACAAGAACACCACAGTAGCAATAAGAGAGGACTTGGCTATGGGACCCCAGCACCTAAGTGGGATCCCAAAAGCAAGTACATCACACTTCCTAAGAAAAAAACCTACACACACTTTGGCAAGACTGGTCATTACAAAAGTGAATGTAATGCAAAATAAAAGGCCAGCCAAAAGAATAAAATCTTTGTTCAAGAGAAAAATAGACTGCTTGGATGGGCTAAAAGGAATTTAATTAGCCCATTTGTCTATAGAAAGGGACCCAATAGACTAACCCCTGATTTCGTTTTGCAGGTCCAAGTAAAGAGAAGTAGTCAAATATGGTACATGGATAGTGGTTGCTCAAAGAATATGACTGGAAGAAAGAACCAGTTCCTTTCACTTGAGGACCTAAAACCTTTGGAAATGGAAAAAAAGTGAGATCATTGGGGTTGGAAAGGTAGGTAAGACAGACTCACGTTCCATTAGGAATGTCTACTTGATATATGGCTTGAAATATAGCCTAATCAGTGTATCACAACTATGTGACAGAGGTAACCTGATAGCATTCACCTCGACCAAATGTTTTGTGATTAATCTTCCACTGACAAGATTGTTTTGAATGGAAAAGAGTTAACAATATTTACATTGTAGATTTTTCCACTATTTCATAAAACGAACTCACTTGCTTAAGCGTGTTGGACAATGATCCCCTCCGATGGCACAAAAGACTTGGTCATGCAAGTCTAAATCAACTCAACAAATTAGTCTGCAAGGATTTGGTGATAGGGTTACCTAACATAAAGTTCAAGGAATAAAAGATTGTGAGGCTTGTGCAAGGGGGAAGCAGTAAGATACTCTTTTAAAAGCAAGAAAGTGGTAAGCACGACGAGGTCGACAGATCTGGTTCATATGGATCTCTGTGGTCCAATGAGAACATTGAGTAGAGGTTGTAAGAAATATGTGATGGTATTTGTTGATGATTACTCTAGGTTTACTTGGGTATTGTTTTTAACATCTAAGGATGAAACATTCGACATGTTTACTGCCTTTTTAGAAAAACTCAGAAACAACTAGGTAATCAACTTGCATCAATTAGGTCTGATCATGGAACTGAATTTGAAAATTCTAAGTTTGTTGAATTTTGTGATGATCATGGTATAGATCATAATTTCTCTGCACCTAGGGCTCCTCAACAAAATGGAGTAGTTGAAAGAAAAAATAGGACTCTTGAAGATATGGCTAGGACTATTCTTCTTTCAAGTAAACTGCCCCATAGCTTCTGGGCAGAGGCTGTAAATACTGCATGTTACATCATTACTAGGTTCATGACTAGACCTCTTGTATAAAAGACTCCCTATGAGTTACTTAAAGGGAGAAAACCAAATATATCTCATCTTAAGGCATTTGGATGCAAGTGTTTTGTGCACAATAATGGAAAGGACTCCCTAGGTAAGTTTCATCCCAGAAGTGATGAGGGAGTATTCTTGAGATATTATTCACATAGCAAAGCTTATAAAGTATACAATAAAAGAACTTTGTGTGTGGAAGAAAGTGTACATGCAGGTTTTGATGAAACTAACATTCTTTCTAAGAGACAGGAACATGAACATGAAGCTATTGGGATGGTAAAAGAATTGAGTGAAATCACAGCTCAAGCTTAAGCTGCACAAAAAAAAGGAACATGTGATGGAACTTGTTATTCCATCCAGGGTATCCTGACAGGGGGAACTAAAGTGAATCTAACTCCCAAATGGAACCTATCCATGAGCCTGCTCCTCAGTAACAGAATATGGGAGAAACTCCAAACAAAAATTAGGTTGTGAAACCTTACAAATATCAAAGTTCTTATCCCATTGAGAACATCCTTATTGACCCAACTTCTGGAGTTAAAACCAGATCTCAATTAAAGAATCTGTGTACCTTTGATGCATTCTTATCTCTTATTGAACCTAAAAATGCTGCTAAAGCCTTGCAGGATGCAGACTGGGTGAATGCAATACAAGATGAACTCAATCAGTTTGAAAGAAGTCAAGTGTGGCATCTGGTCACAAGATCCAAGAACAGATCAGTCATTGGCACTAAATGGGTCTTTAGAAACAAACTTGATGAAGATGGAATGGTTACAAGGAACAAGGCAAGATTGGTGGTCCAAGTTTATAGCCAAGAGGAAGGCATAGATTATGATGAGACCTTTGCTCCAGTTGCAAGACTGGAGGCATTAAGACTCCTCACAACCTTTGCACAACACATGGAATTTACCCTTCACCAAATGGATGTGAAGAGTGCCTTCCTAAATGGCTACTTAAAGGAAGAAGTCTTTGTCAAACAACCTCCGGGGTTTTAAAACAATGAGTGTCCAGATCATGTATACAAATTGGACAAGGCCTTATATGGACTGAAGTAGGCTCCTAGAGCATGGTATGAATGCCTATAAAAATTCCTGCTTGAACATGGATACAAAATAGGTAAGATTGACAACACTCCATTATTGAGGGAAAAAGGTAAGGATCTACTACTAGTTCAAATATATGTCGATGACATAAATTTTGGGGAAACCACTGAAAAACAGAGTAAGGAATTTGCTAAATTAATGGGGATTGAGTTTGAAATGAGTATGATGGGTGAGCTTAACTTCTTCTTCGGTTTATAGATCAAACAAAACCCAAATGGAACCATGATACATCAGCAAAAATATGCAAAAAAAAGTTGATTAAGAAGTTTAAAATGGATGAATCAAAAGAAATAGACACAACCATCGCAACAGCTACTAAATTAGGCATAGATGAACCAGGTTCATCTGTTGATCAAAAGTTATATAGGGGTATGATTTGTTCACTTTTGTATCTTACTGCTAACATAACTGACATAATTTTTAGTGTAGGGCATTGTGCTCGTTTTTAGGCAAATCCTAAGGAATCCTATTTGACTGCTGTCAAGAGGATACTGAGATATTTGAAAGGCACTACTGATCATTGCCTTTGGTACCCTAAAGATAGTAACTTTAATCTAGTAAGATATGTTGATGCTGATTATGCAGATTTCTTTGTGGATAGGAAAAGCACCTCAGGTATGGCTCATTTTATTGGTTCATGTATGGTATCATGGGCCACTAAAAAGAAGAACTCAGTGGCCTTATCCATTGCTGAGGCTGAATATGTTGTTGTTGCCTCTTGTTGTGCTCGACTGTTGTGAATCAAACAACAGGTGATGGATTTTGGCATTGAAGTTGGTTGCATCCCTATCTTTTGTGATAACGCTAGTGCTATAAGTATGATCAAGAACCCAGTTCATCATAAGAGGACTAGGCACATAGATGTTAGACATCACTTCTTAAAAGACAACTATGAGAAAGGATTGATAACTATAGAATTTTGTGCTACTGGTAAACAAATTACTGACATCTTTACTAAAGCAATGGGTAGAGAAAGCTTTGAAAGGAACATGTTAGATTTAGGGATGATTAAGATCACCTAATGGGACAATTTCAGAATGCACAATGAAAAAACATGAATTTTGTTTTGCTAGGAAATCTTGAACTTGTGTAAATATCTAGATTAATGTTTACTCAGTCACATACTGTAAATAGTATACTCCTGTGACGTATTAATATAACTCACTAATCTCTAACAAAATATTCTCTATTTTGGTAAATTGAGGCATGATCAAGAGAATTCTAAATAAAGCACATGGTTCATCAGTATTGGTTCATCTGAATAACGAGTTATGTTTTCTATGCTTTGCACAATTATAAATATAAATATTTAAATCATGAGAAGAGTCCTACCTATGTTCAAAAATATCAGAAAATCCTATCCGTTTATTTTGAACCAGTTCCGTCCCACTAGAATTCTCACCACGTAAAATGCCTAAAATCTAGGGAAGTTTAACCGTTCATTCAACCTGAAATTTCAAGTTGATTAGACCTCTAATTGACTGCTAAAAGCTACCATTAGTCATTAAATAGGTTTCTTTATTTAAATACTCATCATCACCCTCTGCCACCCTCATTATTCCAAACCGTCAAAAATCTATTTCACTCTCAATTGTTCTCTCTTCCAAAATCCTAACTCACAAATTTTCTCAAGCCATCGGTTACAATGTTGAACCCTCAAGATAATCCAGGCACTCCTCTACCACCATCTCCTTCTGGTTCCTCCATACCTCCTCTACCTAGTACAAACCCTTAGCCTAAGAAAAGATCTGTCAAAATGCTCGCTAGAAAACCTGTAGCCACAAATGCACTATCAAAGAGATTAAACTCGAAATTGAAGGCTACCCAAGCCCAAGAATCTGAACACTTGGATGATTCTTTCAAATTTGCAAGTGAAGGGGAAGGGCATGTGTCTTCTAACTCTGAGAAGATTCAGAGTTCCGTTGTTATGGTATGTTTTATATTGGTTGAAAGTGTAGAAAATAGGTTTGTTCTTGTTGGGACTGTTAGAGATGTGGAATTGCCTAAATTGAGAAGGAAAGGAGGTAAAAATAAAAATGAAAAAGAAAAAGAGAGAGAGGGTGAAAGAAGTGATGTAAGGGGAACTTGGGTAGAAGTGGTTGATTTGTCACCCACCTATGAGATGATTAGACCAGCAATTTGTGTGGCTGCGAAAGAAATTGTGGGAGAATATGGCAAGAACACAGGGTGAAGTGGATCAGGGGAGGCTGCTGAGGGTTTGGTATATTTGAGTTCTCATGTGGATTAACCCAGTTCATCTGTTGAAGAAACCCTATCACATTTTTTGAGGAATGTAGATGCTAGCTACAATCCCAAGAAAAGAAGAACTCCAACGCCCAAGATTCCAAGCACTACAAAGAACATCAAGAAAAAAAAGGTCAATTGCCCAATAACTGCTGAAATTCCCTTGCCAAAAGGGAGAGCCACAAGAAGTATGGTGAAACAAAGTGAGAGTGAGTTAAAAAAGGCTTTAGCTGAAAGCAAGAAGAAGAGGATAGATAAAGAAAAAGCAAAGGTTGTAGAGACTTCTAAGGTTGTTGTTGTTGAGGAGATGGAACATGTCCATCAGGAGGAACACACAATTGTGGAGGTTCATACCCTAAGCCTAAAAAGACCAAGACCCCTTCCAAGAAGTCTTCATCGGTGTCTAAGGCTGGTGAATCTTCATTGGCCAAGAGGACAAGGTCTGCAATGAAAAACAAACCTGTTAGAATTGCTGAAGACGAACAATGGAGTGGTGAAGAAGAGAGTGAGTCTGATGGTGAACAAGACAAGCTAGCCAAGTTTGGCAAAAGAAAAATTTTGAAGGGAAGATTGCTGAAAGACTTGGTGGAACCAGGAATGGTTCATTTGGTTGATGCACTAGCTGTTCAGGGCTGGAAGGACATGGTCCTTCAGATGGATGGAAGACTATCTAGAAATGAAATCATTGAATTCATGGCCAATGCAGAGGTTAAGGATGGCAGAGTCACCATCCAAGTGAAAGGAGTTTCATGTGACCTTCGATGTAGAGAAGCTGGGAGAGATTCAGGACATCCTTGTAGAGGGATATGATGACTATACTAGGCAAAGATGGCCAAGTCTGGATTCCTTTCCTCCTGCCCTTGAAATCACTAGGAGATTCTGTGATGTTGAAGAAGTGATGAGGCCATGTTTGTGCACAAGAGTGAAATGAAGCCACAACACAAAGTCCTCTTTGAGTTTGTCAACAAGTGCCTACTGTCCAGGCAGGAAAGAAGGCATATTGCTAACTATATGGATTTAATTCTAATGGAGTACCTTAAAAGTGGAAGGCAAATCAACTGGCCCACATTCATCATCAAGCTACTGGATAGGGTTATCAAAGGCTCCAAGGCACATGCCATCCCTTATGGATTTATTCGGACTACTGTTCTGCATCGGTGCAAGGTGCCTCTAAAGAAGTGGAAAATGGCCACAAGCAAGGACCATTTTGGCATTAATACTCTGATTGCTTGTGACTATCTAGTCAATTCTATTCCCAATGAACCTGGTTCATCCAAGAAGACACCTATCAACAGTAAAGTCAAGGCTCTAGTTCAAGAAAGTGGGGCCAAGGATGCTGAGATAGCTAGGCTAAAGGCTCGCATAGCAGAGGTTGAATCTGAGAGGGATGCTCTCAGAACTGTGCTTACCAAGGAAAAGGAGAAGACGATTGGATTCTTCACAATATGCTGAATCTTCTCCAAGCCCAATACTAACTCTCTAGCTCACCAAAGCCTTGGGAATTCAAGATTTCATCTCCTGAACCTGTCTAGTACCACCAGTGACCCGGATTAGTCATTTCTCTTTCTTTTTGCTCATGTTTTGAATGTTTTTTCTTTCTGCTTGTGGATTGTGGTAGCAACATATCTTCTATCAATGATATCTACTATTTTTGCTCTTGTGGACTATTAATATTTTCTTGATAGTTTAAATATGTTTGCTTGATTACTGATGATTGATCCATGATTGCACTTACAGTTGCCCCAGTGGCCATGAGTAATTGTTAAAATTATGGGACTCACACTTTGTTTATGCAACTTTTTGATGATGCCAAACGGGAAAGAGATATTGTGCTTTATATATTCAGTATATGTGATATTTATAACCTAATGAACCTGGTCCTTGATGATAAGTAAATTTTTCTAACTTTGTATTGATGAATAAGTTGAGTTCTGACAGGGCCTAGGTGAGTGAAAAGCACAGAGTTTGTCATCATCAAAAAAGGGGAATTTATTGACCCAAGTAAAGTTGAAGTTTTGAAGACTGACAAAGGAACTCAGACATGGATTAGGTCCATCTTATGAAGCACAGTTATGATCAACCCAAACATGTGAGACGCACGTGAAAGAGATAAACCTAACTTGTCAAAAGTGATATCTCCTGATCAGGATCAAAAAGGTTGCATATTGGATAAGGAGAAAGACTCCTTACACAAAGAGAACACGGTTGAAGAAAAGGATAGAGTTAGAATATGAGATCAACTAGAACTCTTCCACCATAGAAGAGTAGCATCTGTATCCTAGTCAATCTCTAATTGCTAACTCCTTAAATATTAGTGTTGTTCTCTTTTACAGGTAACGCACATAAGCAGAAGCAAAATGTGAATTCAGAGCAAAATAGCAAGGCAATTTTGCAAGCAATTTATGTGTGATTCAAGCGTGCAAACCTGAAGCTACTTGAACCAGATAGAAGAATCAGTTCCAAGTGTCTATCTTTTATTCTAGTTCAATTGTAGTAGGTGATTTTACATTGTACCTTTCAGCTTATATAAACGCAATTGTATTAGGTACTTAGAGTTTTCAAGTTAGAGTTAACTTGAAGTTATTGCAACAGTTGAGGCTGTGTGCCACAATAGGATTAGAGTTAATCCCAGGTTTACAAAAAAGTTTTGTAAATGAAGTTTTTGGCTCAGTGATTTTAGTGGAGAGTTTGAAAAAATCCTACTGGAAGGTAGGTCGTGGTTTTTTCATCTTTTGAGTCAGGTGTTTTCCAAATAAAATATATGTTCTTTATTTTCTGTATTTATTATTCTGCAACAGTAGTAGTTGGAACATATAGAAGAACCAGGTTCTACTATAATCAAGTTAAGCGAAAATTAGATACCACACAAATCACCCCCTCCTCCTCCCCCCCCCTCTTGTGTGGTATTGAAGTATAAAACATCTAGTAACATATGTTTTATGATGGGAACCCAATATTGCACTAGTTACATACTAATTTATGATGGTCATTTATTTATCTATTAGTTTCTCGATTGCACGTGTATATCGAATCATCTAGTTTAGTCTCGTGAAATAAATATTAATATTGTTAAAACAAAACTTTTGGTCTACATGTCATCCTTTTACCGTCATATAAGCTATTTGAAGAGTCCAAATTTCTTAACAGCAAGATATGTGAATTTTCTTTCAGAATTAACATGTTCAAGGAAACACAAATATATCCAATTTCTTGTTGATGTGAGATGGCTTGATCAACAATCAAACCCATAAGTGCCGGATTGTAATTGTGTCATGTCATTCGAAGATAAACCCAAGTATACCTTTAAATATAATATTTAGTTTAGATAGAGTTGTAATGTGCAGACATTTGATCAATATTATCGTATATCTTGTCCAAAGGACCTTGAACAAACTTATGCATAGAAAATTCAACTCTCTTCTGCATCAGAATATGATATATCCTTACCTGATCATAAAGTAAAATCTTATCGGTAAGTAGATTTTCTAACACCGTTTCTCCTCTTTTAATTTCCTTCTCCCACCCCCATATACGCACCCATTTTTATCATGTTTTGATAATTGCTTTACTATACCTGAATTTAGGGGATGATTGTTTTGTTCAAATTTTGTGGGCTGTAGCTAAAATTAAACTTGATGAACAACCACATTTAGGACTGTTCGAAATCTTGTACATATCTTGTTCTCCATGATCCACTTGATTAACATTATTGGAGAAAGATCGCAAAAAGTGTTTGGATTGGCTTATACGTACGATTTGGTGAATGTTAAAAGATTTGATCTCTTCCTTACCACAAGAATAGCGGCTATTTCATATATTCCTTTAGATTTGCATATTTCTTTATTATCTCGTCCCCTGGTCATTATTCCTCCCTACTATATATATACTAAAAAATTCAGTTACTAGCAACATTTTTCCAGCCCAGTACGACCAACTACAGTACCATATATTTTGTTTGAGAATTGCCGACATGAACAAGAATAACAATAATTAAACCAAATGTATATGTACATCGATAACAGCAGACACTTGCTTTTCTACAACTTAACAACATATATAAAGACTGGTTACCGAATCAATGATACAGTATTTGTATGTCTGTTTAACCAGAAAATAGGAATTTCAGTCAAAGATTAATTTTAGAAGAACTCGGGTTACTGATAATCAAATAAGGAAATAATTAAGCAATAAGAAAAGAAAATTGAATTGAGAAGTAGTTGAGTGACCAATGTAAAGCAATGTAAATAAATATATTTCAATAATCCGTCCCCATACAATGTTATTTCTCTCCTTTTATATCTATTTCTAAGTTTTACGTTTTTTTCCTCTCATAATAGAGCTGTTATGAGTAATTAATGGCATTAATGCAACGTTATAATTGACAATCGTAACTATTTCGTGAAATTCTATAACGTTCCCCATCATTGATGCTCATTAATTACAGATAATACGTATCTGTATTTTTTTGCTAACTAGGTTCATTCCTCCGATGTCTCTTTAAATCATCAAGAGATCCGAGTAACTGTTCCTTTTTGTTTTCTTGAATCTTTGCCCGTACCTATTAAGGATCGCGACTTATTGAATACTCTTTACCAGCTAGCATTCTTCCATTGATCCACGTGTCTTTACATGTCAGTACATAATTAATTCCAAATGTTAACTCGATTTTCCACAATACAGATAGTCCCCCCACTTGCCATTTATTCAGCAATTGAATATTTGGGAAGTGGATCTCATTAATGCGGGTATTTTTGCTGTCATTCCACATATCATTATATCTTCCCCAGAACTGACGCTTTGTATGTCACTTCCATTTAATGCATGTGACACTCGATGATTTTTAATTGGTTCTGCAACCCTTCAACGTCTTTTAGGGCTTTTTTACGGATACATCAATCACGAAGTGACAGTTTTCATTATAACGTTCTCATCATTGCCTTTTTTGTTTGACGGTTGCTTCTGAGTATAAATATATCCTTTGTATGTTCTTTCATAGAAATGTTTTTCATCTTTAACTATTCAATCTTTTCTTCTTCTTCGTACAACTATGGCTTCTTCAAACCCTAATCCTCAAAAAGTTCTTATCGTCGATGAACTTTCCCTTGCTTTTATTAGGAGCAGGAGAGGGGGTAGGCTACATAGTTTAGGGGTCAGTTTCCATTCGAGGTTCTTCTTTCTTCTCTACCTAGTTCCCCTTCTCCTTCATCTTCTAGAACTAGGGCTTCTCTAACACATAGGTCTTCTGCCAGAAGTAGGGATTCTAATGAGCCAATCCGTGAACCTATAGTAGATGAAATTATCCCTTCTGAACTTTCTTTTTATACTGATAGAGAATCAATTAGAAACTAGGTTTCTTCTATGTCCTCTCATGATTTTGTCAATGTTTACCCTTCGCAGATTACTGAAGTTTTAATCTCTGTTGTCCGTAGAGATTTTCATTGGAAGTTTGATTTCCCAATTATGATCCCTAATCCAAATCAAAAGATTACGTCTTTCAATGCTGGCTTTTCTTTCGTGTATACATACCCTTTTATATTGGACTTTAAACCCCATGTCGATCTAGTTATCATTGAATTATGCCGCTTCTTCAATGTGTGTTTAGGATAAATTGGCCCCATTGAATGGAGGGTTGTTGCATGTTTAAGGTATTTAGCTAATTTGGCTGAATTGCCTTTCACCTTCTTTCATCTAATCCACCTCTACTCCCCTAAGTTATTTTATCATGGGATTTTTACTTTCGTGGCGAGGAGTAAGAGGGTATTAGTTAGCCCTAAGGATGATAAAGATCGTGGTTGGTATGCCCGATTCATGGCTACTCCTACGTTAGGGTTAGTAGGTGAAGAAAATATGTCATTCCCTAAAAGTGGTATTTTGCACGTAAGTTTTCTTTACAACTTTCCCTCTTCTATTTTCTTTTTTAAATAGGGTTTTTACTTCCCGTGACTCTTTCGCATTTCTCTTTTCAATAGCCATGGGAATTGATTAAGAAATTCCCATTTTTCGTGGTTGGATAGAGAAATTATTGACCATTGCTCCGATGGAAGTTAGATATTGGAAGTACCTCTCAAATAGGTTTGGTTGGAAGGTTAAAACTCACGGTAAAATTGTTATTCTTTTCCTTACAATTTTATTCATTGTTTCTTTAAAATGTGTTTAACCCTTCGTTTTATCAGGGTTTCCTATTCGTGGTGTAAGTGTTGAGTCGGTCGCAGCTTCTAGAATTTCTTTGGCAAGAGCTTAGGAGATAATCTTGAGTTTTTCATCGAAAAGGAAAGCGGACAGACCCCAGGATTCAGAAGACGAGGAGGAACGAGATAGAAGTTCTTTTGTTATAAAGCAACAAGCTAGAAGACACATCATTTCGGATGACGAAGTTACTCCCCCTCATTCTGTTCCGGTGACCGTGCCTGTTGAAGCCACTTTAGTGAGTTCTGATGAAAAGACTCCCATGGCAGTTCGTGACTCTAATGGACACCCTTTTTCACGTGAGTTTGATAATGAAGGCTTTGATTTGGTGTCTGAGGAAGTACCTCTTGCTTCTATCCCCGTATCTGTCCCAATGGAATGATCTTTTCCTATTCTTACTGCTGCTATTTCTGCTCCGCCTCAAGCCATTATGACTTCCTCTACAGTCCCTACTACTAATATTTCTCGAACTGAAGTTGGTTCTTCAAGTAGAAGTAGAGTGATGAAGCAAATTACCATTGATGTTCCCGCCGATGGTAATCTTCTGAAGAAGTCAGGCCAAGCTGATGTATGGTTGAAACCCCTGATTGGTCTAGTTGAAAAGTCCAAGCTAGAAAGTCATGGTTCTTTGACTTGGATGAATGACATCGTGTAATCATCATTGAAGGTATAGACTTCTTTTCATGTTCTATTCCTTTTTCCTTTTGCTAAGATTCTTATCCCTTTTTTTATGTAGATCAATCTCATCGATACGGAGATGATGAAAAAGGTTTCCCATACAGAGCAATTGATGCATGATTACCAGATTGAGGTAGATAATTGGAAAGAGCAGTATGAAAGTCTTTAGCTTGAGATGGAAGTTTTAGAAGAAAACAATTGTACTTTAGAGCAGTAGCTAAGAGCCATGGCCTCGGAGCTAGCAGTTGAGAAAGCTTCTTCCAACCATGCAGGCAAGGATAAAAGCCTCCTCGAGTCGTCTTTTGTTGAATAACTCTCCAAAGCTACTGAAGAGATCAGAGGTCTGAAGGCCTTGTTGAATGAGAAAGAGGTTTACGATGGTGAGCTTGTTCAAACACTCACCCAGACCCAAGAGGATCTCCAAGTGTCGTTTGATAAGGTCAAGTTCTTGGAGAGTTCACTTGCCCCATTACAGTCTTCTTACGATGCTACTTTAGCCGAGAGGGAGGAGCTCAGAAGTGAAGTTGATCATTGGGAAAGCGACTATGAGGCTCTTGAGGATAAGGCTGCTGTTGAAGTAAGTTGGGCTATTTTGAACACGCGCCATGACACTCTTATGGAGGTAAGCCAAGAAGGTTTTAACTTGTATGTTGAGTTAGCAAAAATTAAAGAGACCATCGAAAAAACTCAGAAAAGCCAAAGTTTCTCTTCACCCATGGCTGATACTCCCGAGAATGTTGAAGCTACTTCTGTTGCGGTGGATGTCCCAGCTCCTTCTTACCAAGTCGAGCCTTCTGCTGTTGATGATGCCGTCTTGAATCCTTCTTCAGAACTTGCTCCACAATGAAAGTTTATTTGTGAAGTTTGACTCTTTTTTTTTGGTTGAACGTTCGGTGGTTTTACCCCTATTCCCATTTGTAGACATGTGATTTTTGACCCTCCCCAAGATTTTAAATATTTTAGCGTGTAAATATTTAGTTTAGGCCTAAAATATCTATTTCAACTCTTTTTGACTCTTTTACTTTATTTTGTTACAAGAAAAATGAAATCACAAAAAATATTTTAGTTTATGTATTTTTCATAAAAAAAATTTAAAAAAATATAAAAATTGTACCTTAATTTTATCTTTATATAATTTTGAAAACACAAAAATAGTTTCATGTTTAGTTTAATTAATTAGGATTAGCTTTGGATTGTGTAGTATTTTTATCTTATTTTAAAAAGGAGTCAATTAAGGTGTTGGATCACAATTTTAAGAGTTTTAGAGCCCAATTCTTAGCCCAATTCGAATTAGTCCATTAAGCCTAGGGACCCTTCTAGACTCTTCTTTGGAACGAAAAATAAATAAAGAAGACCCTAAGGACGTAACACAAAAGACCTAAGGACCAATGGGCAAAATACACAAGAATACACTTAAATCGAGACTCTACCTAAAAAGGAATGCTTAAAAAATCTAAAGTGGGATTCTCAAGCTTCACTTCACCTTCCACTCTAAGCCAGACTCAAAACCCTTTGCCACAACCAAGAATTCGCAGAGGCATATCAAAAAGCACCATTACATCGACCGATGCCCAAAAGAGAAAAGAATGCAAATCTGTAAGGAAAAGTTGTAAAAATTATATGGACCAGCAATTGGTAACATCAAGAAGCACCTAATCAGTCACAAGTTTCATGCTCAAAAGAAGCTAAAACAGAAGTACACATGAGCTCTCTCATCTTCTTCCATGGTTTTTCCTTCATTTTCTCCATGTAAAAGCTCCATAAATCCTAGTCCAAATTCCACCATGGAACACCCCATTAACGCTTCTAAAACCAGCAGCAAAACATCTCAAAAATCAGTCCTGAAATAGCTCCAAAAGCTGCCAGCTTGATCGCAAAAAGCTTCTCTTCTTAAGTCAAATAAGAGGTCGCCGGTGAGCCTGATTTCCTCGCCTGAAGTCGTCGTTCTAGTCACTTGAGGTGCAAAGACTTCCGGGTAGTTTGAGGTCCGCTCATGTTCCCGTTGACTACTTGTTCGTTGTTCTTTTAGTCGAGTTTGTGAGGTTGTCGACGAGTCCTTTGTTAACAATTACGTCAACTTAGCTTCAGTCCTTTAGTTAATGTTTCGTGCTTTAGTCGTCCTCTCTAATTAGCTGTTTGCTTGGGATTAATTGGTTTTAATCTTGAATAGTGAAGTAAAATCTTGGTAAACCAGCACATAAGAGAAAGGGAAACGGCATACATCAAATGCTGCATATTTGTCTAAAGAGCATAAAGAAATATGACAAACTTACATTGTTGTCCTTGCTCCCTGTTACTATAAGTGCTCTTCCGGAACTTGATACACATGAATTATTTTGCTAGACCCACATCCATAATACAGTTTTATCTAACCCATATCTTCCCCATAACCAATTTGGCCCAATCATTCTCAAATGTTAGGAAAATAAATAATCATGAATATTCGTAGTTTGCTTTAGTTGAGTATGATCTTTTGCAATATTTTGAGGCATGCCGTGCCAAACAAAATCTCAAAATGCATGACCCTCGCTTAATTAATATTTTAATCCTTAGAAATCGAGGCGTGTCATTTAGTTGAATTTCCATGGCCCTCGCAAACTTGCTAGTGCATAGTTGCTTAGGCGCGTATTTAATAATTACTTTCCTAAATTCGGGTGCGCATTTATGTGACCCAAATCCAAATCTCAGATAAAATATGTTGCGGACCATGAGTGCATTTATGTGACGTGGTTCAAGACGTATTTTTGATAACGTTGAATTTTTCTTAAAAATTAATTAAACAAAAGCGGTTATAAAAATTAAAATTGCAGCATAGGCTAAAACATGTATTAAAATAAAGTAAATAGGCCAAATTATAACAGTTGAGCGACCGTGCTAGAACCACGAAACTCGGGAATGCCTAACACCTTCTCCCGGATTAACAAAATTCCTTACTCGGATTTCTGGTTCGCGGACTGTATTATAGAGTCAACCATTCCTCGATTCGGGATTTTAAACCGGTGACTTAGGACACCATAAATCTCCCAAGTGGCGACTCTGAATTTTAAATAAAAAAATCTCATTTCGATTGCCACTTAAATTGAAAAAACTCCCTTATATATTATACCCTTCCTGCCGGGGGTGTAGGTAAAAAGGAGGCGTGATACCATTTAGGGGTAATGTTTTTGGTAACAACATATCCCCAGGTCTTTTCTGGGTTTTATAATGACAATTAGTTTAAAACTGGGTTCATATTTAGTTTCAACTTAATATCATAAAGTTTTTTCTTCAACTTAATGCTTTTGACTTTGAGTTTCTGTTATACCTTTTTAATGATTTGCCCTTACCTTGTTTCTTTATAAGTTCAGGGTCTTGTTTCTATTTAATTTCAATATGCGGGTTTTTGTTTTACCCTTTTAACTTTTTTGCATTTTAGAAATGCTTAGTTAATTTTATGGATTTTTGAATCAAACATGAATTATAAAAAAGGGCCCTTTTATATACGACATTTAATGAAGAAGACGTCTCAACTTCATAATGGTGTAAACATATGAAAGGAGAAATAGGAACACACAGCTCTGGCGACTCTGGTGGGGACCGAACCCAGAATCTCTTGTTCAGGGTTCAGAATTCGAGCTTAGATGAATTATTATATTTGGATTTATTTATTATCTGATTTTATTACATGTTTGGGCCTAATGTGCTAAATGTTGCTTTTACCGCTGTGATATTATTTGAACTGTATATATAAACTGCTACGAAACCCCTCTCTTCTCTCTCCTAAGGATGCACGCTGGTCGTGACTTCTTTCTGTTAGTGTCATATCCCAAATAGAACGAGGTTCGGACTAGTTGCAAAGCCGGATGATCTTTTGGTTACCGGTATGAAGCCCCTCCTCAGCTCGAGTTGTCCGCTTGGGTAAGTCAGTTCTTGAACAATACACTCAGGTTTTAAACCTAGAATAACTTAGCCTCATGCCGGATCCCTAGTAGGAACGCTTATTTGCATCATGTGCATTTGACTTTGGAGACTCAACACAGGGGTTGGGTTCGCCTAGAACTGGTGTACCCAAAAAATAAATGTGATACATGTTGCATTTTTGCAAGGGTAAAAGGGTCATTTGGCGGACCAATGATAGTTGAGGGAAAAAAAAAGAAGAAACAGAGAGGGTGAAGTGTGAAGATAAATCAAGCAGGGTCCAGTTATGCTTTTTGTTACATTATTATTAAGAAAGGACAACAAAAAGAGCATGAAAAATTCAAAAAGATTTTGATTTTTTTCATCATTTTCAAAAATCAAAAAAAAAAGGAAAAAGAAAATCCAAAAATATTTTGCATGTTTCATCATTTTTCAAAAAAAAAAGACAAAAAAAATGCTTTCTCTAAAATTAGTTGTTTTTTTTAATTCTTGCCCGTATCCAATTTGCCCGAACTACGCATACCTGATTCTCATCTTTCGAGGCGTGATACGTAGGCAACCCACATAGGGTCCGGTCTTCCTAGTAAATCTTAGGTTATTGGCGTTGCGGGGTCATAGCCAAATTTTGCACCTCTAGCCATCTTTTGGCCAAATAAGCCAGTTTGCAAAAATAGCCTCAATCATGTCTTGCATGTGTCTTAGGGAATGTTATTGTCTCACATAGTGCTAGTTTAAGTTTTTTCATACAGGTGTGGATCTATTTACTGTAGTTTGAACATGACAGATACCCCAGAATCACTGCATTCAGGAGCTGCTCGAGGAGCTATTTTATGTTTTTGAGTCAATTGTTTTTGTTTTATTTTCTAGTCCTATATAGTAATATTTAGTCTTTTAGGTAATGTTAGAGTTTGTAATAGTCATGATATGTTTGCCGAATCTTTTGTTATTGTATTTCTTATTTTGCATGTGGAAATGTGTTACAAGTCGAAAATCCAGAAAAAAAAAAGAAATTTTGCGTTTTTGTTATAAGAAATAAAAATAAATCTCCTTTGAGATTGTTTTTCCTTTAGGCAATAAATATCCAGGACTTAAAATGAATTGTTTTTATATTTCCTCTACTATATTAGGACCAAAATCAAAAAAAAATTAATTTTCTTTTAGTACTTCTTTAAAATCCTTCTTTAAGGTATTAATTCTAAAATCCAAAAAGATTTTCTTTTGAGGTGTTTCTTTAGTAAATTAATGAAAAATGAATAAAAAAATGTATTCTTTTAAATTTTACTAGAACTTTAGTACATTGTACATAGAAAAAAAAATACTTTATCTTTTGTTTATCTTTAAAGTCTTTTTCTTAGGTAATCAAAAACTAAAATCCAAAAATATTTTTTTTATATTGTTCATTTCTCGTTTCGAAATATTTCTTTAGGGATATCAAATGAAAATTCAAAATATTTTTCTTTGGTTCATTCATCCTTTAGATTTTCTTTCTAAAATGAAAAAAAAGAATCAAAAATATTTCTCTTTTAGGGGTTTTTCCTCAATAATTTCTTATAGAGTAACTGTTTTAAAAATAAAGGAAAAAAAAAGAGAAAAGAAAATATATGCTTGAGTTTAGAATAGCTTATAGAGCATTCAGTCTAGAAAATTCAAAAAAAAAAGATTTGCTTCTTTTATTTCTCTTTTCTCATCGGAGTGGTCACTAAGGTAAAAAGGGAAAAGAAGAAGAAGAAGAAAATGAAAAAGAAAACGTTAGTTTGTTTGCTTTACTCTCGATCTTCCCGAACTACATAAAGATCTGATTCATGCGGCGTCATGATACGTAGGCAACCTATATAAGGTTCGATCGAATTATTTTTTTTATTATTAAAAGAAAAAGAAAAAAGGAAAAGAAAAGAAAGAAGAAAAATGGGGGGGGGGGGGGGGGTGAAGTCATGGGATGTGAGAAATGAGAAGGAAGAAAAAGAGCGATAATCAAAAAGAAAAGGGAAAAAAAATGAGCGAGCTAAGAAGTGCGAGGAAAGAAAGGAAAAGAGAAGATTCAAATGGACAGATTGGGATGATGCCAAGTGACCTTATGACCCTTTAAGTCATTCTAGAACCACTAATTATTGCTAGGTGCATTGCACGCAATGTGATATTTCTGGTGATTAAATGCCCTAACGCTAACAGGATGATCCCATTTTATTCCTTTTGATATCTTCATAAAGAAAGGTGGTTAGTTTGTGGTCCTCGATAACTCCTCTCCACAACATAAAGTCAAAAGGCAATGGCAGACAACAACAAAACTGAGTTGGTTGATACAGGTGCCCAAAAGCAATCAGTTGAACAGGACAATGGGTTGGTTGAAGAGGTAAAGATGCTAAGACAACACATGGCGGACATGTATCAGGCTTGGATGACTGGGAAGGCATCACCCCCGCCACCACCTAGCTTCCTAAGTGCTGCCCTTACCCAAGCTCCAGACACAATGCCAGATGATCATCCATACTCTCCAGATCCACCCGCTTATCATGGCTTTCCCAACCACCCTAGTAGCTCTGTCACTCATCTTCCAATTACCTTTCCCAAAAATTTCCCTCCTGTCTTATCCGCCATCCCCGACAATGAACACCCACTCAAAGCTCACGATGCCCGATATTACCCCTCAGAGGTTGCCCACAAGGTTCCCAACTCATACAAGCAGGGTCTGTGGGATGAGCCTCTTGTTGAAAATGAACATTTCACAGGAAGAAAGGGACGAGATGGGATACCCAGGAGGCTGAAAGGCATAGAATAGTCCTTAAAGAACAAGCAAGGAATGAGAGACCAGGGTATCATGGCTTACAAAGAATTGTCTGTGTCCCCTAACATTCGTCTGCCTGCGGCGTTTAAAGTGCCAAAGCTTAACTTGTATGATGGGTGTGGAGATCCCGTAGCCCATCTGAGGGATTACTGCAGAGAAATGAGAAGTGTTGGAGAGAAAGATTATTTTTTGATGGCGTATTTCAATGAGAGTTTAACTGGGGCAGCTTTGGAATGGCATAATCGTCAAGATTTCGGCAAGTGGAATACATTGGGCGATATGGCCCAAGATTTTGTGCGACACTTCCAGTATAATATAGATATTATCCCAGACTGCTCCTCCCTATCTCAAATGGAAAGGAAACCCAAGAAAAGTTTTAGGGATTTTTGGCTCAGATGGAACGAACAAATTGCTCGGGATAGTCCTCCCATTGATAGAAAAGATGTTGGTGAGCCCCGCCGACGATAGGGTCCAGTGGTCGTTCTTTCTAAACGCTTTCAGCCTCAATGTCGACCTCGTGGATATACTTGTAATCCTCCCCAATGCTACTTTTCCCTATAGAACTCCCAAAGTCATACATCTTTTTCCTAGTTCCCTGTCCACAATGCACCACCATATGCTCCACACCCGCAAGGCCCGCGATGGCCCACACCACTTCCCCAAATGTCTTACCTGCCCCCCGAGCCTGCCGAAAACCCCTTAGATCAGGTTTTCGGCCCAATCAAGCATTTAAGAATGAGAGGTTGCTGAAAAAAGAAAAGGCTTTCACCCCTATTGGAGAATCATATGCCAGTTTGTTCCAAAAGTTGAAGCAATTGGACATGTTGAAGCCGATTCATATAAAAATGCCAAACCCTCTGTCAAAGAAGTTTGATTTTTCTCAAAGGTGCGCATATTGCTCAGATGCCCCGAGGCATGACATATAGAAGTGTTGGAATCTGAAGAAAGCAATTCAGAAGCTTATTGATGCAGGCAACATTGTCAGGCAAAGTCCAGATGCAACAGACACTAGCCAAAGTCCATCGCCTGTGCATAATGAGACGCATATGGTGGGTATGGTTTATTTTGAAAAGGAATGTGAGAATTCTTCTGGGAGCCTCAGAGATCCACGTGCTACTAAGCTTTCAACGCTATCAGGGGTTGATCTTAAGAACGAGTCGGTAAAAGGAACCCAAAAGCAATTTGTTAAGAACAATGTGATGAAGACTTGTGGAGGCCCTGGTATTGTTGATGCAGAATTCAGTGGCTAAGATACCGCGCTTGGTAATTGGAAAGACGCACCATTTCCTTGTCGGCCGGAGAGGAGTTTTGGTGGTTTATTTTGTTGTCATTTCTGCTATCTGGGTTATTTCAGGGTTGTAATCCGGATATTGTCTTGTGACTCAATCCTTTCTATCCTTTTATTTTGCTTAGCTCGTCTAGTCATAATAGCCCGTTTAGTGTTGTCTAGGTTTGTTCTAGGTTTATAACCCCAGTTTAGCTTGTTTGTTTTGTTGTCTAGACCCTTTCACCATCTGTCTAATGCCGTTTTCTATTTTCTGTGATTTCTAGTCATTTTCGTTTAGTTCTATTTTCTTTTCATAGTTCTTTTCCTGTCAACTCTAGTAACATGACATGCACGCGTAATTCTCAACCTGGTTTTAAAGGCCAGTTTAATCACGAAGCAATGTAACAATGTTGAAGACGTACGGACATTTGAGGGAAATAAGTGAAGGCATTTTGAGATCACTTCAAGACCGAATTGTGTGAAACTGGGGCAGATAGAACATAAAAATACACTATTGAAATGCATCATGCTGCATCGGGTGAAGATAACGGCCAGTTTGCCCCAAATTTGCAGGGGCCCGTTCGTGGTAGTGAGAGTGATAGTGTTGTCCAATGGTGATTTGTATGTAACAAATATAGAAGGCGAATGTGCGGGTATGGTCATCAAGTCTGGCGCAATCAAAAGATGTTACGAATGTTTTCCTTGGTTTGTTTAATTGTATTGTTTGTACTTGGCATGTTTTGAAGATTGGAATGACGAAGGTATTTTGTTCTGCTATCTAAACACTTTATCCTTCGTTACCCCTTTGAGCCTCATTTATTTTCTTTCATACCCCTCTTTTGGAATCAGTAGCAAGGATCAGAAACACAAACGTGAAAGATAAGTAAAGGAAAAGGAGAAAAGAAAAGAACGAAAAGGGAGAGAAGAAAAATGAAAATCAAAAAAAAGAAAAAAAGGGAAAAAAGAGAAAGAAAAGAATGAAAAGAAAAAAAAGAGAAGAAAACAACAACAAAAATAAAAGAAGGAAAGAAGAGAAAAGAAAAAGAAAAGAAAAATCACAACAAACAAAGTAATTCCTATAACATGAACTGCGTTCGACCTGATTCCTTTTAAGGATACGTAGACAGCTCACGATTCGGTCCTATTAAAACAAAAATCCAAAAACCTCCAAGCAAAGAAACTAGGGCAGAAGTTGGGGTTGTTGCAAGAAATCTGATTCCAAAGATTATAATTTTGAAGCCACTTGAATTATTTTGAGCCTTTTATACCCTTTCTTTCTAATTCTATCCAAAAGCCCACATTACGGTCCAAAAAAAGACCTTCTGATCAGTCTTCGAGAAATGCCGAGTCAAGCAGGTAGAGGGAAATCATATCAAGGGCAACACTCTGGTCCAAGCAGAAAATAATGAAAATGAGAGAGTCTTATTGGTGAAAACCCTTACGGGCACCGTAAGGCGACAGGAGCTGAGAGAAGTAAAAAATGAGAGAGTTTTATTGGTGAAAACCCTCATGGGCACCGTAAGGCGAAGGTAAGTTGAGAGAAAGAAAAAAATGAGAGAGGCTTGATGGTGAAGACCTTTCGGGCACTACAAGTTGAATAAGGATTGTGAATCAGATTTGATAATCGGAACATTGAAGCCCAGTTTCACGGTTTAGAGGTATAATAGGAGTTGAACATCAGACTTGCTCAACAAAATAGGCTACAGGTGCATGTCATGGTCATTAGAGTTGGTATCCACATTTGATAGGTTTTTACTTTGTAGTTTTCTTGTTAGGAATCATCTCTTTCCTGTGTCCTTTACTCTATTCCTTTTGTCTTGTTTACTTCCTCTTCCTAAGTCTGTTTGGTCAAAATAAGTGAGAAATGACTTCAAAATTTTCCACCAGCTTTCCAATTGCACAAAACGGGATCTGGCCAGCATATCAAAGTGGCAAAAGTTAGGAAAGAACAACAAGCGCACTGAGTTGGTAGCAATCAACTGCTTTGTGGTGCATAAGAAATACAAAGGTTTGGTATATTTCAATTCGTGAATAGTGCAATAGATGGAGAGTGTAGGGTGAACGGATCGAAGGTATTTTCTGTGATAAGATTGACAAAGAAAGTGGTTAACCAGTGACAAGCAAGGTCTTTCAAGCAGAAATCAAAGTTAACATGGCAAGTGAAGGAGCAATAGACCTCAAGGACAAGGCTAGTGGTTTAAGCAAGAAAGAACAACATACGTACTGAGTGGATGGCAATTGACGTGCTTTGGGATTCATGTGAAACACAAAAGTTGATAAATGTCAGTTCATGAGCAATGCAACAGAAAAAAGAAATTGGGTCTGAACGGAGAAGAGGTATTTTCTGTGATAAGGATGACAGAGAAAGTGATTAGTCCATAAGCAAGCAAGGTCCTCGAGCGAAAATCAATTATCATGGGAAGTGAAGGAGCAATTGCCCTCAAAGTCAAGGCCACAAACTAACCACCACATTTTAAACAGATAAAAATTTTCTTTGATTAAAACAGGGGCAAGAAATTTCAGTTGTTTCGGAGAAACCCTCCGCGGAGAAAGGCAGTCAACAAACAGGTTTGATTTTTGATTATCAGGACCCTCCTGGAAAATGGGACCTAGTTCAGAAATAGCGTAATCTAGCATAAATGTATCCCAAAGGAACATAAGCTAGTTTAGAAGTTTGCATGTTCAAGATAAGATTCAATTAGGAGTTTTCAGGACCCTCCTGAATAATAGGACTTAGCTTTAAGATTTCGATTAGATAACAACATTTAGCATAAATTCTGCTATATGGTAGTATAATTCAGCCATAAAAATTGTCGCTCTTAAGATAAACTTGACTTGTGATATTCAGGACCCTCCTGGATAATGGGACATAGCTTTAAGACCCTCTTAGATAACAAGATTTAGCGGAAGTCACACCTTTAGAAGACATAACTTAGATTTATAATGGTCGTTTAATTGAGAGTTGTCAGGACCCACTTGGATAACGAGATTTAGCTTTCAAATTCTTACGAATATTTTGTAACATTGTTCAGTTCAACACTCACATATGAGCCTAGCCACCAAACTGGGGCAGAAAGTTTTCTTTGTTTTGTCTATTTTGT
Organism: Nicotiana sylvestris; assembly: GCF_000393655.2. Taxonomy (NCBI): domain Eukaryota; kingdom Viridiplantae; phylum Streptophyta; class Magnoliopsida; order Solanales; family Solanaceae; genus Nicotiana; species Nicotiana sylvestris. The sequence continues at coordinate 102,912,842 of NC_091066.1, forward strand.
TGAAATCAGGTACCCACTTGGAGAACAGGGTGAAGAAATTCAAGTCAGCAATCAGGAGCCCACTTGGAGAGCAGGGAATACGTTTCAAGTCAGCAGTCAGGAGCCCACCTGGAGAGCAGGGAATACATTTCAAATCAACAGTTAGGAGCCCGCCTTGAGAGTAGGGAATACATTCAAGTTCAGCAATCAGGAGCCCGCCTGGAGAGCAGGGAATACATTTCAAGTCAGCAGTCAGGAGCCCGCCTGGAGAGCATGGAATACATTTCAAGTCAGTAGTCAGGAGCCCGCTTGGAGGGCAGGGAATACATTTCAAGTCAGCAGTCAGGAGCCCGCCTGGAGAGCAGGGAATACATTTCAATTCAGTAGTCAGGAGCCTGCCTGGAGAGCAGGGAATACATTTCAAGTCAGCAGCCAGGAGCCCGCCTAGAGAGCAGGGAATACATTCAAGTTTAGCAATCAGGAGCCCGCTTGGAAAGCATGGGAATATGATTCAAGTTCAGCAGTCAGGCGCCCACTTGGAGAGCAAGGGAATACAGTTCGAATTCAACAACCAGGCGTCCACCTGAAGTAAAGAAAAAACATCTCAGATTGCAATTCAAGTCAGCAACCAAAGAATCTCACGGCAAGAATGCGAGTCAACAGTCCGAGGTGATCAACAAAAGTTAGTCACAATAAAGAAAAAAAGAGAGAAAGACAAGAAGTGAATCCAAATGCAGAAGTTGATGGAAGATGTGAACTGCTTAAGACATGGTGGAAGTCACAAGCACTACATGTTCGGTCTTGATCCAAAAAGCTGTAGAAGAACGAGCTAGCACCTACAACTAGCAAGCGTCAAGGTTCAAATCTAAGGTCCGCATGAAGAACCATTCAAGACTCAAGATCAAGCTTCAGAAGACTTATAGATAGGAATATTGTAACTCGTAGTTGACAGACTTAGCTAGTCTTTTTCATGTTTTGATTTTTGATATAATAACAGGACTGCGAACCGGAACCTCGGCAGAACGGCACCTTGACCGGCTCTTCACCTCGGCATACTTCATCACCTTTTTCACCTCTGAACTACACGTGGCCTGATTCCTTTATAGCCAAGGATTTGTAGGCAGCTAAGATACCAGGGCTCGGTCACATTCTCCTTTCTCTTAGTTTTAATCTCTCCAGATAAGGGTCTGGTCAAAAACTTGTCTAGTCAGTCTTTGTCTGAAAACTCTTCGTGTTTCTAGTCAAAGAGGGGCAGCTGTAGACATGTGATTTTTGACCCTCCCCAAGATTTTATTAAATTAACGTGTAAATATTTAGTTTAGGCCTAATATAGCTATTTCAACTCATTTTGACTCTTTTACTTTATTTTGTTACAAAAAAAATAAAAATCACAAAAAATATTTTAGTTTATGTATTTTTCATAAGAAAATTTTTAAAAAATTATACAAATGGTACCTTATTTTTATATTTATATAATTTCGAAAACACAAAAATAGTTTCATGTTTAGTTTAATTAATTAGGATTAGCTTTGGATTGTGTAGTATTTTTATCTTATTTTAAAAAGGAGTCAATTAAGGTGTTGAATCACAATTTTAAGCGTTTTAGAGCCCAATTCTTGGCCCAATTCGGATTAGTCCATTAAGCCTAGGGACCCTTTGTCGCACCTCCTTTTCACCGCGCCCGCGGGGCGCGTGGGGAGTTTTCTCCAATTGAAGGACAGTCGAAACGGGATTTATTTAATTAATTAAGAGTCGCCACCTGGGAATTTTAAGGCGTCCCAAGTCACCAATTTCAATCCCTGGATCGAGGAGAATATGACTCTGTTTATTATTCTGCGAACCAGAAATCCTGAGTAAGGAATTCTGTTAATCCGGAAGAAGGTGTTAGGCATTTCCGAATTCCGTGGTTCTAGCACGGTCGCTTAACTGTTTTTATTATTGGCTTAATTATCTTGATTTTATTAAATATATTGATGTTACATGATTTTACTACAGCTTATACTTACTGTGATTGAGGACCCTTCTTTGAATCGAATTACGCGTACGTATATTCGTGTTATAAATTTTAAAAATGCGGAATTGTGTCACGCGTACGTGTACACGATAACTTTTGATAATATATTTATTAAGCAATCATTTTTTCGAAATTGTGTTGAATCAAGAATATTTGTTTTTCTTAAATATTGAACAACACATCGCGGGTTTTTATGAAATTAATTTAACGCCTTTGAAAAAATCCTTTTATTAAATATTCGCTCGAAATTGCGCGTACGCATAATCCGAATTTTTGCTTTTTTAAAAAAAATATATAATCAGGGTACGCGAACGTATCCCTAATTGCGCAAAATATTTGCAATGATGTTAGAGATTTTTCCACAGATTGTTTGTTGTATCTATACATTTTATATGAAAATACTGAGAAATTCATATTCAAGGGGGGTCTTTAAATTATTTTAAAAGAAATTCACAAATTTTGAATATTTCCTGTTGACTATAATTTCCGAGTATTAATTATGTTCATCCCAAGACTATTCAAACTCTCACTGAAAGGACAAAAATATGATTAATGCTATTTTTGACAATTATAAAACATATATATGCTAAAGAATGAATTGTATATAAAACTGAAAATAAATTATAAAGGAAAGAATATTTTCAAGAACTTTTATTATTATTAATTAGTGCAAGTTCTATTCTAATTACCATTGATATAAAGTTTTGCAATTTGTATCTTACTCTTATATACTTGTTTTGATCCAATAGGCGAAATTAACTTAATTAATTATGCCTATGATTGAGTTATATATGTAATCAAACCCATTTGATTCTAGATCTATATGAATTATTACAACCATTAACTTTCGCATCGTATAAGTTCATAAACCCTTTTATTATTAAGAAAGAGAACAAGTCTAACTGACTAAATAAAAATGAATATTGCATACAATATTACTTACCATATTTGACATCATAAACATAATGGATTATACTAACTCGTCTTTCAACTATAGATTATGAACACAACCAATGTTATGCCAAAAGATAGCTAATTGCAACCAATCATCATCTAGCTTTAAACAACAATTAATTAACTAACAAAATAAACTGATAGCATATTTTCCTTGATATTTCCATATTATGCTATACCTATCTAACAATACCGCAAAAAAAAATGTAAATAAAGCCAACTTTCTGCATGCTTCCTATTTACACAACTCATAGATAACTAAACTAATGAAATTTGACATGAATAACATTATTACAAAGTTTTATATGAATTTCAAAAATAATACAGTTAACTTGTAGCCATCGAGTCGAACTCACTACTGGTTAACCAACATGAAACCAAAGCTGAAATTTTCAACTAAAGAACTCAAATGAGTAGAAGACAGTATTACAATTCAAACTCTATTTATTTGTCATGTTGAATCTCTTTCCAACATAAAATTTAAAAGACATGTACCTGAAAATGAAGGTAGGAGGAGTAAATTTCAGCAGTAGCAGCAGTAACAAATTCAGCAGAATATACCAGTGTTCAACAGATTTGGTCAACAAAACAAGGCCCGAGGAACTCAGAAACACAGCACAAGACTTCTTTAAAAGTTTCAGATTTTAAAACTGAACAATCTGTTCTGATTCTAAAACTTTAGAAAAGGAAAACTGAAAAGCTCTTAACTTCAAAAATCAGCCTTAATACTAGTGTCTGATGTAGAATTCTTTTTACTATTTCTGATTTTCTTTCTTTCCTTCTATCCTATATCTGATTCTGTTCTTCTCAATTTTCAGATTTCTATTTCTGATTTTTCTCAATGTATCTCTCTCAGTTTTTCTCTGAAAAGCTCCTAAAATCTCGCCCCTAAAGTCTGTCCAGCTCCCTGTATTTATACAGGGCTGGTCCTATACAAATTAGTGTTGGATGGACCCTCTTCTCCTTTAAAAATCAGAAAGTTTTTTCCATTGAAACTACTTTTGAATATTTTAAAACTAAGTGCTATTTATCCTGTTTTTCAGCAGCCCCATTATCCCTTGTTCCCCAATATTACTTATTAACTAATAGCCATTATCACTCCACTAGCAGCTCACTTTTATATCACATTACCCTCACTATTCTGTCCAAAAATGTCCTAGATTTTCTACTGTAATTAGTGTTATTTAAATTCAGAATTTCACAATACAGATTTTAAAATCTGTTTAAGCAGCTATAACCAATCCTGAAGTTTGGACTGAATTCTGATTAAAAATGTAACTCCTAACACAATTACATCCAATCAAACATTGGTAGAATCATACTGAATTCAGAACCAATCATCATAGCAACATATTATACTGAGTTCAGTAACTGAGCTTTAATTTTGAACAATAAATCAAACAAACACAGGAGCATTGTCAATATACTGACAATGCCCTGTTTAGAAAACAATGTATACACATCATACATTTGAAATTACTGATTTGCAAACAAACATGATTTAATTGACAAGTATTAATCAGTAGACTATTTACAACATTTGTCCATAATTGGTCTAAAACAATAGAAGCAGACTGTTTTTATTAGCATTATCATAAGTGAGAATTCATAATATAACTAATCGACGAACTTAATCGAGTCGATTACTTACATTATGAACAATCACAACCAACTGAAACAGTTTCATATTTGACCATATAGACGGGCATGAGACAAAGGTGACAGAATTAATCAAATAAAATCATGAAAAATTAACAAGCTATTAAGACAAACAACAATACATGTAGAATACACAAAATAATAGAAAAAATACCTTTGAATCTTCAATTTTAATCCGACTCGAACTCAACTTGGATTTGGATTTTGTTTGAAATCAAACAGACTTTATTCGAAGTATTCTCAGTTGAGAATACCTCGATTAAAGTCTCTTAGACCTCAACCCTTTACTTGAATCGGAAAAATTCCAAGATTGGAAAAATTTTAGGGTTTCAGGTTCTTGGATCTTAAATCCGAACATTTCCGGGCAGATTCGAAGGAAACCAAACATGATACAAGGGTGAGGGTAGCCTAGGGGTTATTTAGTGTTAGTTTGAAACGGATCTGAGTTGTTCTTGTTTGGTCCGAATCTTCAAAAGAAGATTCGAGAAGTTCAGAACTGATTCGAGCCAAACTAACTTCAGATCCATAACAAGGCATGCTAGGGGGTACTATGGTGTTAACTAGGGGTTGTTTGGTTTAGATCTAAGCTCGGCTCGAATCTTCAAATGAAGATTCGAGAACCTTCAGGAAGATTCGAGCCAAGTGGCTAGCATATTTGGATAGAGGAGGTTCAGGGGGTTCTATGGTGTTATTTTGGTGACCGGCGGCGTTGATGCCGCCGGGTTTCAGGCGGTGGGATCCTAGGGCGGCTAGGGTTAGGAGTGGGGGTTTGGGGGACGATGATGAAGAGTGAGAGGAAGGGGGGGTGTTCAGTTAGGGGCCGGGGTAGGGCTTGGGACTTATATAGGGGTGGGGTGGATTGGTATTGTCCGTCCGATCAAGTAAGATGAATGGCCAGGATCAATCCACTAATCCAAACGACGTCGTTTGTTTTAACATTGGGGTCGGACTGAGTCGGGTCACTGGGTCGGGTAAGGATCACGGGTTAGGATGATGAGATCTTAGCCGTTGGATGGATTGAATCCAACGGCCCTTGATGAAGGATGATGAAACGTCATCGTTTCGGTTTGTTTGAATTGGACCGGACATGGGGTTGTTGGGATTGGGCTGTGAAGGGGATTAATTTGGTTGGGCCTGATATTGTTTAGAAATTTTGGCCCAGATCCATTTTTGCCCATTTAATTCCACTCTTTTTAATTTCCAATTTAATTCTTCAATTATTAAAATCCTAATTAAAATTATAAAAAACAAAAATTACTCCTTCAAAATATTAATCAACCTTTAACAATTTAACACATAGACAAAAATATTAATCACATAGTGAAACATTAAAATTAGAACAAACGCATATTTTTGTAATTTTATTTTTTAATTAATTATTAAATGCATAATTAAATCCTAGATATGCATGAAACATGTATTTTTATTTTAATTTTGTTTAACTATAACAAAGCAAACATTTTACGGACAAAACACAAACAATTAAAAAACGCAACACAAATTCTAAAATTGCACACTAAAAGAAATTAGTTTTATTTTTGATTTATTTGGGAGTAGTTTTCGTGAGGCAAAAATCACGTGCTCACAGCTGCCCCTCTTTGTGCGGAAACTCGAAGAGTTTTCGTGCAAAGATAAAGTGAGCGGATACGAGCGATTTTTGCCCGTTCAAATACTCCGTGGGAAGCAATTTTTAGAAAGATTTGACCGAACCTCTGCTTCAAAGGTTTCCTACATATCCTTGGCTATAAAGGAATCAGGTCAATGTAGTTCGGGAATTTTGGGTAGCTGGGACTACCGTGGGACTGTGATGTTACTGCTGCTTCGTGCTGTTTTTACTGCTTGCTGACCTCCTTATTACACCTTACTTTAAAGGAAATACAAAAAGCTAAACTAGACTATGGTACATGAATTATAAAAATCTTATCTAGATCATGCCCTTGCGTTTCTTGTTGTCTTGATATCTTGGTGACTCTTGGGCATTTGGCTTATTCCGTATTCCTTTTGGAACTCTTGTTGTTTCTTGCTGGGGATTCTGTTGGACTCCTCTGCTTTATTGATTCTAAGTGTGCTCCTTTTTCATATGAGCAGGCTTTTGATTTCAATACTTCAATTTCATTCCCTCGTTCTTCAGGTGGGTGCCTTGACTGCTTCTTTTCTTTCTTCATCCTCATTCTCCAGGTGGACGCCTGACTTTCTTTTAACTTCTTTATCCTCGTTCTCCAGGTGGATGCCTGACTTTTTTCTTTTCTCATCCTCATTCTCCAGGTGGACGCCTGACTTCTTCTTTTCTCATCCTCATTCTCCAGGTGGACGCCTGACTTCTTCTTTTCTCATCCTCATTCTCCAGGTGGACGCCTGACTTCTTCTTTTCTCATCCTCATTCTCCAGGTGGACGCCTGACTTCTTCTTTTCTTATCCTCATTCTCCAGGTGGACGCCTGACTTCTTCTTTTCTCATCCTCATTCTCCAGGTGGACGCCTGACTTCTTTAATTTTCATCCTCATTCTCCAGGTGGACGCCTGACTTCTTTAATTCTCATCCTCATTCTCCAGGTGGACGCCTGACTTCTTTTTCTCATCCTCATTCTCCAGGTGGACGCCTGACTTCTTTTTATCATCCTCATTCTCCAGGTGGACGCCTGACTTCTTTAATTTTCATCCTCATTCTCCAGGTGGACGCCTGACTTCTTTAATTCTCATCCTCATTCTCCAGGTGGACGCCTGACTTCTTCAATTCTCATCCTCATTCTCCAGGTGGACGCCTGACTTCTTCTTTTCTCATCCTCATTCTCCAGGTGGACGCCTGACTTCTTTTTTCTCATCCTCATTCTCCAGGTGGATGCCTGACTTCTTCAATTCTCATCCTCATTCTCCAGGTGGACGCCTGACTTCTTCTTTTCTCATCCTCATTCTCCAGGTGGACGCCTGACTTATTCTTTTCTCATCCTCATTCTCCAGGTGGATGCCTGACTTCTTCTTTTCTCATCCTCATTCTCCAGGTGGACGCCTGACTTCTTCTTTTCTCATCCTCATTCTCCAGGTGGACGCCTGACTTCTTTTAATTCTCATCCTCATTCTCCAGGTGGACGTCTGACTTCTTCAATTCTCATCCTCATTCTCCAGGTGGACGCCTGACTTCTTTAATTCTTCATCCTCATTTTCCAGGTGGACGCCTGACTTCTTTAATTCTTTATCGGGTATTTCCTGACACAAATATTATACTTGCCCCTGTTTTAAATCAAAGAAAACTTCGTTAGTTTAAAGCAGGGGGGTTGGCTGTGGTATTCTTGCAGATGGTGATGCTTCTCTTCGTCTCTCTTTATTGCCTTGGAATGGTTGAAAAGACTGTTTTGTCTTTGTAATTGATCCTTGACTATAGGATTCCCCTCTGTATGTTTTCCTTCAAAACCTTTTAACTGTAATCATATGCCCCTTCTGACTTTGCTGATCCACTTTTGATTTCACCTTTCTTACACCCATATTTTATCTCCCACCTTTCGTGGCTGTATTTTGTAACCTTGAATTTTGGTAGTATACCTTGACATTCTTTCTTATTTGTTTGGAATAGAACTTATCTCAAAGCTTGAAGAAAGTAAAATTATTAGTAGCGAAATACGCTGATTTCGACAATTATAGAATGAAAAGAAAAATCCAATTTTTGGATGACTGTTGGAAAAAGAATAAAGGACTTATCTAATTGGAATTACTGGCACCAATGATCAGGGCATGCATTTCAGATTAATCAACCCAGTCTTTTAATCAATCTCCTTTCAATTGTCTTATTTTCGTTTTCCCCAAAATTTCCATAATCCAACTTCATTTTTCATTTCACAGACCTGTTGGACTTGCAATATCTCAAAGAGTTTTCACCGATAAACCTTCCTCATTTGTTCATTTCTCACTTCCTTTTCGCCTTATGGTGCCTACGAAGGTTTTCACCAATAAGACTCTCTCATTTTACTTTTCTCTCAACTTCCGTCGCCTTATGGTGCCCGTGTGGGTTTTCACCTATAAGACTCTCTCATTTTTACTTTCTTTTCTTGTTTGTACCAGAGTGTTATGAACCATCTTCATTTGCTTGTCTCAGCATTTTTCTAAGATTGATCGAAAGGTCTTTTTGGTATGGGGTTAGAAATGGAAAAGGTATTAAAAGCTAAATAGCTTTGGTATGGGTTTAAAATTACAACTCTTGGAATCTTTTCTTATTTCCAATACAATTCCTGCCCCAGTTTCTTGATTGGGGTCTCTTAATGTTTCTTTTTCGTGCACATTGTGTATGTTGTGCACCCTATGACGGAGCCGTGAGGCGCCTACGTATCCTTCTTTGAGGAATCAGGTCAAACGTAGTTCACTACATAATAGTGATGATTTTTTTTATTAATTCCAAGAGAGGGTAGGAAAGAAACAATTATGGATCAAAGGGGAAGCAAATGGTATAGTGTTTGGATAGCAGAATAAATTGCCTTTGTCATTTCAATCTTCGAAATAGTGCTAAATACAAACATTCAAAAAGTTATGCATAATATCTCTTTACCGCGTCAGAATTGATCGCCATATCTATGCATTTGCCTTCAATATCTGTTAAACATAGTGCACCATTCGATAATACTCTGGTCACAATGAATGGTCCTTGCCAATTCGGGGCAAATTTGCCTTTTGCTTCAACCTGATGTGGAAGAATACGTTTCAACACATGCTGACCTACTTCAAACTTCTGGGGACGCACCTTTTTGTTGTATGCTCTTTCTATTCTTCTTTGATATAATTGACCATGGCATACTGCGGTCAATCATTTTTCGTCAATCAAGTTTAACTGTTCTAGACGGGTTTTGACCCATTCCTCATCATCAATCTTTGCTTCGGCGATGATCCGAAGGGAAGGAATCTCAACTTCTGCAGGAATTACTGCTTCAGTGCCATATACCAACAAATAAGGAGTTGCTCCTACTGAAGTGCGAACAGTAGTGCGGTATCCCAATAATGCAAATGGTAATTTTTCATGCCATTGTTTTGAACCTTCTACCATTTTCCGAAGTATCTTCTTTATGTTTTTGTTGGCTGCTTCTACTGCTCCATTCGCCTTGGGCCGATATGGGGTAGAGTTGCGATGTGTAATCTTAAACTGTTGACATACTTCCTTCATTAAGTTGCTGTTAAGATTAGCACCGTTATCTGTGATGATCACCTTCGGGATTCCGAATCGACATATGATATTTGAGTGGACAAAATCGACCACAGCTTTCTTGGTCACTGATTTGAATGTCTTGGCCTCAACCCATTTGGTAAAATAATCAATAGCTACCAGAATGAACCTGTGCCCATTGGATGCTGCCGGCTCAATTGGTCCAATCACATCCATGCCCCAGGCAACGAAGGGCCATGGTGCCGACATTGTGTGCAACTCGGATGGTGGAGAATGAATCAAATCTCCGTGTATTTGGCATTGATGACACTTGCGCACAAAACTGATACAATCTCGCTCCATGGTAAGCCAATAGTAACCAGCTCGGAGGATTTTCTTTGCCAACACATATCCACTCATGTGGGGTCCGCAAACTCCTGAATGTACTTCAGACATGACAGTTGTAGCTTGTCTGGCATCTATGCATCTTAATAATCCAAGATCTGGTGTTCTTTTATACAAAACTCCTCCGCTTAAGAAGAATCCATTTGCCAATCGCCTAATGGTCCTCTTTTGATCTCCTGTGGCTTGTGCGGGATATATCCCCATCCTGATATACTCCTTGATGTCGTGGAACCATGGTTCACCATCAAATTCTTCTTCAACCATATTGCAATAAGCGTGCTGATTGTGGACTTGAATATGTATTGGATCTACATAAGCTTTGTCCGGATGGTGCAACATTGATGCTAGGGTAGCCAATGCATCGGCAACCTCATTATGGATTCTTGGAATATGTTGGAATTCCACTGATTGAAACCGCTGACAAAGATCATGTAGACATTGCCGGTATGGGATGAGCTTCAAGTCTCGGGTTTCCCATTCTCCTTGAATTTGATGTACCAAAAGATCCGAATCTCCCATGACTAAGATTTCTCGGATACCCATATCGGCGGCTAGCCTTAACCCCAAAATGCAAGCTTCATATTCAGCCATATTATTGGTGCAATAAAATCGTAATTGAGCCGTAACAGGATAGTGATGCCCTGTTTCAGAAATGATTACAGCTCCTATTCCGACTCCTTTCATGTTGGCAGCTCCATCAAAGAAAAGTTTCCATCTAGGCTTTTCAATTTGCTTCATCTCGTCGATATGCATTGTTTCTTCATCAGGAAAATAAGTTTTTAACGGCTTATATTCTTCATCGACCGGGTTTTCGGCTAAATGATCGGCCAGTGCTTGAGCCTTCATTGCAGTTCGAGTCACATAGATGATGTCGAATTCTGTGAGTAGTATCTGCCACTTTGCAAGTCTCCCTGTTGGCATAGGCTTTTGAAAAATGTATTCCAATGGATCCAACCGAGAAATGAGGTAAGTAGTATAGGATGACAAATAGTGTTTCAATTTTTGAGCTACCCATGTTAGGGCGCAACATGTCTTTTCCAGATGAGTATACTTAACCTCATAAGCTGTGAACTTCTTGCTAAGGTAGTAGATGGCCTGTTCTTTTCTGCCCGTGAGGTCATGTTGCCCCAATACACAACCAAATGAATTCTCCAAGACCGTTAAGTAAAGAATCAAAGGTCTTCCTAGCTCTGGCGGGACCAACACGGGTGGTTTCGATAAGTACCCTTTTATCTTATCGAACGCTTCTTGACACTCATCGGTCCATTTGACCGCAGCATCCTTTTTCAACAATTTGAAAATTGGCTCACAGGTTGTTGTGAGCTGAGCAATAAACCTGCTGATGTAATTTAACCTTCCCAGCAAACTCATTACTTCAGTTTTGTTCCTTGGAGGTGGCAATTCTTGGATGGCTTTGATTTTTGATGGGTCTAGCTCGATGCCTCGTCGACTGACTATGAATCCCAATAACTTTCCAGATGGAACTCCAAATGCACATTTGGCGGGGTTAAGCTTGAGGTTGTACCTACGAAGTCTTAAGAAGAACTTCCTTAAATCCCTAACGTGGTCGGCTTGATGCTTTGATTTTATGATCACATCGTCCACGTATACCTCAATCTCCTTGTGTATCATATCATGAAACACTGTGGTCATTGCTCTCATATAGGTTGCTCCGGCATTCTTTAAACCGAATGGCATTACCCGGTAGCAATAAGTTCCCCATGGTGTGATGAATGCCGTCTTTTCTGCATCTTCTTCATCCATTAGAATTTGATGATACCCGGCATAACAATCCACGAAAGACCCTATATCATGCTTGGCACAATTGTCGATCAAAATATGGATATTGGGTAATGGGAAATTATCCTTTGGACTTGCTTTGTTGAGATTGCGATAGTCGACGCATACTCTAATTTTGCCGTCTTTCTTTGGTACAGGAACGATATTAGCCAACCAAACAGGATATCGAGTGACTCGAATGACCTTTGCTTCCAATTGTTTGGTGATTTCTTCCTTAATTCTCACACTCATGTCAGGCTTGAATTTTCTCAGCCTCTGCTTGACAGGAGGCACCGTTGGATCGGTGGGCAATTTGTGAACCACTAAATCAGTGCTCAGGCCCGGCATGTCGTCATACGACCATGCAAAAACATCTTTGAATTCTATGAGTGCTTTAATTAACTCCTCTCGGATCTTTGGTTCGAGATGGACACTTATCTTAGTTTCTCGGATATTACTCGTGTCCCCTATATTAATGTCCTCGGTATCACTCAAGTTAGGTTTGATTTTTTTCTCAAAGTGAATTAACTCTTTACTAATCTCTTCAAAAACCTCATCTTCATCATATTCTGATTCATAATCACAATATATTCCTTGAATTATTACTTCGGAACCAGATTGATTTTTAAGACTGGGCTGAGGATTCCTCATGCATGCCATATCACTAGAGCCAGCGTAATAGGAACTGTATAGGAAAGAAGAAAAAGAAAAGAAAACTATCAGGAATGATAATAAAAGGGAAACTGCTTTTTATTGGATGATGAAAGATAACAAGGTTTTGCACACTTCAAACCAACTGTAAGATAAACTTTGGGATTACAACCTTGAAATAACCCAAACAAACTGAAAGAAAAATCAAAATAAACTACCAAGACTCCTTTCGAATTGGGAGAGGAGTGGCTTTCCAATTATTGAGCTTTGTTTCTGGTCCGACGAATTGAACTTCTGCGTTGCTACACCCTTCTCCGCCTTCCAGCATATTCACATCACTAAACAATTTCTCGAACCTTTCAATTAATTCCTCCTCAGGATTGACCCGGGATTTAGGAATTGTTGTTATCGGGCGATTTTTAGCACCGGTCTTGACAAAAGACTTTGACAGATGTGGTACTGGTTTTGGAAGAACCCATGCTTGGTGTTTCAACTTCCTGGCCCTTATCACGTCATTGGTGGTGGGTATGAACCCTAAACCGAATGTTCCCCAGTTCTCGGGGAGAGATACTGGTTGTACAATTCCTTGCAGAAATAAGCCCAGACCTTTGCCGGGTATAAAGCCATTCTTTAACATTTCATAAGCTACCATGACTGATGCAGAGGATATCTTTGGATTCGGAAGGTATTTCCCTTCTGGAATTTTCTCTACTGACACCGTGTCGGACACTTGGTATACCCATGGTCCTTGGTCAATTTCTGTTCCCTCGACCGGTACAATGGTACTGTTGTGAGCATTTAAACTTTCTTCTCCATGCACGACTATTTCTTGATGGTCCCATTCAAACTTGACAGCCTGATGTAGTGTTGACGGGACTGCTTTAGCAGCATGGATCCATGGTCGACCCAACAACAAGTTGTAAGAAACAGTCATGTCCAACACTTGAAATTCCACTGTGAATTCAACTGGCCCTATAGTTAGTTCCAATACTATGTCGCCAAATGAATCTCTGCTTCCACCGTCAAATCCTCGTACGCAGATACTATTCTTTTGGATCCTCTCCTCTTTAATTTTTAATTTGTTTAAAGTGGAGAGAGGGCATATGTTTGCACTGGACCCATTGTCAACCAATACCCGGGTTACTACGGAGTTTTCACATTTCACGGTGAGGTAAAGAGCTCTGTTGTGCTCGGTACCTTCCACAGGTAATTCATCATCAGCAAATGTAATTCTGTTTGTCTCAAAGATTCTGTTGGCTATTTTTCCCAAATGATTTACAGAGATCTTTTCAGGAACATGAGCTTCATTCAGGATTTTCATCAACGCCAGACGGTGTTCCTCTGAATGGATCAGTAATGACAACAATGAAATTTGAGCGGGGGTCTTCTTTAATTGATCCACAACAGAATAATCATGGAGTTTCATTTTTCTTAAAAACTCCTCCGCCTCTTCTTCCGTCACAGCTCTCTTTGTTGGCATTGGATTGTTTTTAGTTTTTCTCAGCTCTTCGGGAGTAAAACATCTTCCCGAACGAGTCAAGCCTTGCACCTCACACACTTCTTCCTTGATTTCTTTGCCCTTGTACATTACAGTCACCCGTTCATAGTTCCATGGGATGGCTTTGTTGTTGATGATCGGCAGCTGGATTACAGGTGCAATAATAACCCGATCTGTACGTGCTCCTTCCACGAATACAACGGGTTTGTTAGCAACCCCTGGTACTATCACCTTTGTCCTCTCTTGTTTTGCGGCAACTTTGTTCGATGATCCCTCATCGACTATCATAGACGGTTCACCACCATTCTTGTTATGCTTAGACACCGGCTTCTCCTCCATTAACTGCTTATCTGGCTTGGTTTCATGAGACTTGATCATCATGACAGTTTGTGACGGCTTCTTTGTCTCCCCATCAGCTTGTATGATTTCTATCATATTAGCCTCTTGATGGGCTGGCATTGGATTTCTATTGATATTTGGAGCTTCGGGGGTTTGAACCTCGATTTTATTAGTATCAATCAGCTCTTGTATTGCATTTTTCAAATGCCAACATTTCTCCGTATCATGGCCTGGTGCACCGGAGCAATATTCACAGCTAATGGTGTAATCCAGATTCTTTGGAGGAGGATTGGGTAGTTTGGATTGTATTGGTCTCAGCATGTCTAGCTGTCTCAGCCTGTGGAACAGACTAGTGTAAGACTCTCCCAATGGAGTGTAAGTTTTCTTTTTCTGTTCCCTTTCTCCCCTGAATGCTGGCCTAGGCCTGAAACCTGGTCCGGGATAGGCTCGTGGGTAAGTATTTGGTGTGACAGGAGCACGCCAATTGGTGTGAACAGGTGGCTGATTGTATGCTTGAGCATGGTTAATGGCAAAATGAGGCTCTGAAGGGTGATAGTAGTGTTGGGATGAATCATGGTGGTAAGCTGATTGGCGAGGTCGTTGTTGATTATAGTAAAGCAGTGAACCTCTGGGTCCCGGCCAAATTCCTGAATCAACTACGGCTGCTTCCTCCCTCTTCTTTCTTCCGATTCCTCCTACCCCGCCTTGAATAGCTTGAGTAGTTGCCTTAATTGCTGAATAGCTCATGATTTTATTTGTCTTGAGGCCTTCTTCCACCATACCTCCCATCTTCACTACTTCGTTGAATGATTTCCCAACCGCTGAAACCAAGTGGGCATAGTAAGTTGGTTCCAAGGCTTGGAGGAAGTAGTCTACCATTTCGCTCTCCTTCATAGGAGGATCCACTCTTGCTGCCTGTTCTCTCCACCGAAAACCATACTCTCTGAAACTTTCATTGTGTTTCTTCTCAAATTTGGTCAAAGATAATCGATCTGGGATGATTTCCAGATTGTATTGGAAATGGTATGCGAATGCCTGTGCCAGGTCATCCCAGGTGTACCATCTTCCATGGTCCTGGCGTGTATACCACTCCAAAGCTGATCCGCTTAGACTTTGACTGAAGTAAGCCATCAATAATTCATCCTTTCCCCCAGCTCCTCGCATCTTGCTACAGAAACCCCTTAAGTGGGCTACTGGGTCGCCGTGCCCGCTGTATAGGTCAAATTTGGGCATCTTGAAGCCAACTGGCAATTGTACATTAGGGAATAAGCATAAATCTTTGTATGCTACACTGACTTGCCCACCTAATCCTCGCATGTCTCGGAACGACTGTTCTAGACTTTTGACCTTCCTGAACATCTCTTCTTGTTCAGCATTTTTGGCTGGCTTGTCAATTTCGGTTGGGAGATCAAACCGAGGAGCAGTTGAATTGATTTCGGAGGCTTTGAAGGTGGGCTCCGGGGGGTAATATTGGTTGTCTTGGGCCTGAAATGTAGGCTCACTAGGAGATTTGTGAAATGTAGCAGGGGGAGGTGCTACGAAAACAGGAGTCATAGGTGGAGGAAGGTACGGAACTGGTTTTGGAGGTGGAGACTGTGGTGTCTGAGAGGTGGTGCCTCGGTAGTGCTGATAAATGGGGAAACTTGGGGATAATTCAGTGGTGATATTATCCTGAGTTTGGGTCATTGATGGAGCAGGGTTATTTGGGTAAGATGGGGGTAACTGTCCTGTAGACCAAGCTTGGTACATTTCAGCCATTTGCTGCTTGAGCTTAAACATCTCTTCTTTCATTTTCCCGACATCCATCTCTTCTATCTCCATACCTGTGTCAACATCTGGGATAAGACATACTTTCGGGTATTGGTCCTTTTGATCTTGTGTGATAGTGATAATATGCCAGTATACTCTTTAGAGAAACTAACTGCTTGAATTCTGAAAATGAACAAACTTGTTAGTTTTGAGAGTTTAACACATATATAATCACACGTTGAGATGCAATGCTCCTAGACAAATAATCCCTTTCTATTATGCATTCGCTCGGTTGCTTGTATCGTCCCAGCTTTATTGAAATTGAAAAATTGTCATTCGCTTTTATTTACTATAGATATCTTTATCGTGGTGGTCGACTCTTAGAGATTGCCTATGTATCATGCCTCACATGAATCAGACCTTGCGTAGTTCGGACTGAAGGCAATCACTTTATTAATTTTACAAAGATGGAATTACATTAGAAAACTTTAAGAAAATAGCTTGAAACACACACACTTAAATCAAAATAAAAGATACAATTCATAACATCTCACAACATGCCCCACTTTCCACTTTTGTTGTCTAATATTGTATTATCTGCTCAATGTGGGGCTTGACCTGGATGGCCTCCCAGCGTACGATACATCCTTTCCAACTCCATTGCTAGATGACGAGCAAAAGTGGGCGCATGCTCTGTAAACCTTTCATAATCCATTCCTTGGCAGTTTACATAACTTTGAGATGTGAAGACTGCCAGGTCATGGATTCGTGCCCTGAAACCTTGGAGATGTTGGTCTTGGTCTTGCAATTGCTGCTGACGAGTGGTGGCTTTATCTCTGACACGGTTTTCACGATCTAGAGCTGATTCTAATAGAGCTCGGAGTCTGGCCTGCTCTAATCTTGCTTGCGATCTTTCCCTGTCGAGGTCTGCTTGTTGATATTCTTGCCTCTTCTAGTTGTGCACGAAGCTGGTCTTCTGATCGCATCCAATAGTCTTTTTACTTTTTGAATTGGGCCTTGTCTTTTTCGGATTGCCTATCTTGGCGTTCCCTGTTAGATCTGGCTTCTTCGTTTAATTGTTGGATCCTTTCTTTTGCTTTGCTCAATGCCCTTTCGTTTTCCGCAAGAATGGAATCATAATCTTGCATTTTTTCAAAGAGATTGGCGATGGTTTTTTGATCCTTCCAGCTCCTCTTTGGCGTTTCAGAAACTCTTTTCATTTTTTGGAATCGAGCATGAAGATTTTCATTCTCACAAGCTAGACTCTTTTTCTCGCCTTCGGCTTCTTGTTCTTGCAAATCTTTCTCTAAACTGAGGCTTCTTAGATTTTCTTTTAGGGCATGGATAGTTGCTTTGTACCCTTTTTCTTTTTCTCCCCAGATCAACCGCTCTTGGATTTTATCATTGAAGTTTTGAACATGGGGTCTTTTTGTTGGCCTTTTTAGCTCAGGTTCTGGTACATCATCCACGCGAGACCGTTTTTCGAACCACCTTGCATATCCAGGATTTATCTCACCCTTGGTAGCGTCTAGGACTTGAGTATCACTTTTCAAGTATCGGCACCCATTCCACATCTGCTGAAGTAGAGCTTCAGGAATAGTGGCTTCTGGGTGTAATTCGATTACTTGCATACTCAAATCTTCCTCATCAGGAACTATTTGATATCTCCCTAGTTGCCTTAGGACTCTTAGTGGTGCATACGGCTGAATGCTTCTCAATCCCAATAGTAGTAGATAACTATTTGAGGTTGACATATGTATTACTTCTCTCATCGGGAGCCATCCCAGAGTCCATTCAATTTGATTTGCCGTTAAAGCCTTTAGATGAGATACCCATGCTTCTATCCCTTCTGGAGCTTGATAATTTTTTGTTCTTTCCTCATAGCTCTCGATGCAATTAGCTTTGTTTGACCCATACTGTATGATCTTGGGCTGTTGTTGGAGATGTTCAATCACCCACATTTGCAACAAAATTTTGCATCCTTCGAAGACTTTTGCTCCTGATTTGCATAAAGTCAAAGCCCGATAAATATCTGATAGAATGATGGGGACAAGGGTGTGATTTTCTTTAGTGGTGAGGATTTGCACAACTTTTGCGGTGCGAATATCAATTGTTCGCTCTTTATTTGGGAAGACCATGACTCCTAGAAAAGCCACCATGAAAGCAAATCGACGGTGCATCTGCCAAGTGTCTTTGTTTTGCTTATTAGTAAGGCCTTTCTCATGAATTTCGAACCCATCTGACTTTCCAAACCTGGAATACAAAAAATTGAAGGAACAACATCCATTGATGACATTGCTTTTCCTGATTTGACTGCTGATGTTCAGAAGACCGAAGAATCGATGTATTGAAGGAGCCTTTGTGAATATCAAGCTTTGATTTCTTAAACTTCCGTCAAAACCAACATAGCCAGCTATCTCCTCTAATGTAGGAGTAAGCTCGAAGTCAGAGAAACGAAAAACATTGTGAACAGGATCCCAGAAAGTTACTAACGCCGCTAATCAGATCATCCCGAGGTTCAACTTTCATAATGTCCGTGAGATTTCCCAAATGCTTGACGACCCATTTTTGACCGTCTTCGCCTAAATCATACCACCACATTTGAAGCTGACATAGAAATTCCTCCGAACTTGTGGATGAGGGGCTTTGTGTGGTGCTCATTTTGTATCTGAAATTTAATTTTAATAAAGTCAAAATTCATTTTGGAAAATTTATACTAAAAATCATTTCGAAATTTTTTTCTTTTATTTATTAAATATCTTTATTTCAAAATTTAAAACTATATATTTTTTTTGAAATTTTTAAAACAACCCATTTTATTCCCTTCATGCTTACCATGATTTTATTTAAGCTGGTCAACAAGCATGTTCGAGGCAAATGAATGCACAAGTAACAAGTAGGATGCATCATGATGGTCTTTTAATTTTTGGGTTCACCTGTCCTAGACAGACCCAACCCCTGTGTTGAGTCTCCAAGGCCAAATGTGTATGATTCAAATAGACGTTCCTACTAGGGATCCGGTACATGGCTGAGTTATTCTAAGTGTAAAACCTTAAGTTGATTGTTCTAAACCTGGCTTACCCAAACGGACAGTTTGAGCCAAAGCGGGGGCAACGTACCGGGAGCACGAAAGTCTGCCCGGCCTAGTTACTTGTCCCAACTCCGTCTTATTTGGTATGACTTTAATAGAAAGGTGGGTCACGCGCACGTGTACACCATAAATTCAGAAGACTCAGAAAGAAGGGGGTTTCATAGCAATTGTATATATTCACAATTCAAATAATATTAAAGCGGTAAAAAAAAACATTTAGCATATTAGCATATAAACAGTTGAAAATCATATAGTAAATAAAGCCAATTAACACAGATATTTTAAGCTCGAATTCTTTAAACCCTGAACCAATGGTTATGGGTTACAATAACACTGTTGTTTGTCCCCAGCAGAGTCGCCAGAGCGGTCGCACCTCCTTTTCACCGCGCCCGCGGGGCGCGTGGGGAGTTTTCTCCAATTGAAGGACAGTCGAAACGAGATTTATTTAATTAATTAAGAGTCGCCACCTGGGAATTTTAAGGCGTCCCAAGTCACCAATTTCAATCCCTGGATCGAGGAGAATATGACTCTGTTTATTATTCTGCGAACCAGAAATCCTGAGTAAGGAATTCTGTTAATCCGGAAGAAGGTGTTAGGCATTTCCGAATTCCGTGGTTCTAGCACGGTCGCTTAACTGTTTTTATTATTGGCTTAATTATCTTGATTTTATTAAATATATTGATGTTACATGATTTTACTACCGCTTATACTTATTGTGATTGAGGACCCTTATTTGAATCGAATTACGCGTACGTATATTCGTGTTATAAATTTTAAAAATGCGGAATTGTGTCACGCGTACGTGTACACGATAACTTTTGATAATATATTTATTAAGCAATCATTTTTTCGAAATTGTGTTGAATCAAGAATATTTGTTTTTCTTAAATATTGAACCGCACATCGCGGGTTTTTATGAAATTAATTTAACGCCTTTGAAAAAATCCTTTTATTAAATATTCGCTCGAAATTGCGCGTACGCATAATCCGAATTTTTGCTTTTTAAAAAAAAATATAATCAGGGTACGCGAACGTATCCCTAATTGCGCAAATTATTTGCAATGATGTTAGGGATTTTTCCACAGATTGTTTGTTGTATCTATACATTTTATATGAAAATACTGAGAAATTCATATTCAAGGGGGGTCTTTAAATTATTTTAAAAGAAATTCACAAATTTTGAATATTGCCTGTTGACTATAATTTCCGAGTATTAATTATGTTCATCCCAAGACTATTCAAACTCTCACTGAAAGGATAAAAATATGATTAATGCTATTTTTGACAATTATAAAACATATATATGCTAAAGAATGAATTGTATATAAAACTGAAAATAAATTATAAAGGAAAGAATATTTTCAAGAACTTTTATTATTATTAATTAGTGCAAGTTCTATTCTAATTACCATTGATATAAAGTTTTGCAATTTGTATCTTACTCTTATATACTTGTTTTGATCCAATAGGCGAAATTAACTTAATTAATTATGCCTATGATTGAGTTATATATGTAATCAAACCCATTTGATTCTAGATCTATATGAATTATTACAACCATTAACTTTCGCATCGTATAAGTTCATAAACCCTTTTATTATTAAGAAAGAGAACAAGTCTAACTGACTAAATAAAAATGAATATTGCATACAATATTACTTACCATATTTGACATCATAAACATAATGGATTATACTAACTCGTCTTTCAACTATATATTATGAACACAACCAATGTTATGCCAAAATATAGCTAATTGCAACCAATCATCATCTAGCTTTAAACAACAATTAATTAACTAACAAAATAAACTGATAGCATATTTTCCTTGATATTTCCATATTATGCTATACCTATCTAACAATACCGCAAAAAAAATGTAAATAAAGCCAACTTTCTGCATGCTTCCTATTTACACAACTCATAGATAACTAAACTAATGAAATTTGACATGAATAACATTATTACAAAGTTTTATATGAATTTCAAAAATAATACAGTTAACTTGTAGCCATCGAGTCGAACTCACTACTGGTTAACCAACATGAAACCAAAGCTGAAATTTTCAACTAAAGAACTCAAATGAGTAGAAGACAGTATTACAATTCAAACTCTATTTATTTGTCATGTTGAATCTCTTTCCAACATAAAATTTAAAAGACATGTACCTGAAAATGAAGGTAGGAGGAGTAAATTTCAGCAGTAGCAGCAGTAACAAATTCAACAGAATATACCAGTGTTCAACAGATTTGGTCAACAAAACAAGGCCCGAGGAACTCAGAAACACAGCACAAGACTTCTTTAAAAGTTTCAGATTTTAAAACTGAACAATCTGTCTGATTCTAAAACTTTAGAAAAGGAAAACTGAAAAGCTCTTAACTTCAAAAATCAGCCTTAATACTAGTGTCTGATGTAGAATTCTTTTTACTATTTCTGATTTTCTTTCTTTCCTTCTATCCTATATCTGATTCTGTTCTTCTCAATTTTCAGATTTCTATTTCTGATTTTTCTCAATGTATCTCTCTCAGTTTTTCTCTGAAAAGCTCCTAAAATCTCCCCCCTAAAGTCTGTCCAGCTCCCTGTATTTATACAGGGCTGGTCCTATACAAATTAGTGTTGGATGGACCCTCTTCTCCTTTAAAAATTAGAAAGTTTTTTCCATTGAAACTACTTTTGAATATTTTAAAACTAAGTGCTATTTATCCTGTTTTTCAGCAGCCCCATTATCCCTTGTTCCCCAATATTACTTATTAACTAATAGCCATTATCACTCCACTAGCAGCTCACTTTTATATCACATTACCCTCACTATTCTGTCCAAAAATGTCCCAGATTTTCTACTGTAATTAGTGTTATTTAAATTCAGAATTTCACAATACAGATTTTAAAATCTGTTTAAGCAGCTATAACCAATCCTGAAGTTTGGACTGAATTCTGATTAAAAATGTAACTCCTAACACAATTACATCCAATCAAACATTGGTAGAATCATACTGAATTCAGAACCAATCATCATAGCAACATATTATACTGAGTTCAGTAACTGAGCTTTAATTTTGAACAATAAATCAAACAAACACAGGAGCATTGTCAATATACTGACAATGCCCTGTTCAGAAAACAATGTATACACATCATACATTTGAAATTACTGATTTGCAAACAAACATGATTTAATTGACAAGTATTAATCAGTAGACTATTTACAACATTTGTCCATAATTGGTCTAAAACAATAGAAGCAGACTGTTTTTATTAGCATTATCATAAGTGAGAATTCATAATATAACTAATCGACGAACTTAATCGAGTCGATTACTTACATTATGAACAATCACAACCAACTGAAACAGTTTCATATTTGACCATATAGACGGGCATGAGACAAAGGTGACAGAATTAATCAAATAAAATCATGAAAAATTAACAAGCTATTAAGACAAACAACAATACATGTAGAATACACAAAATAATAGAAAAAATACCTTTGAATCTTCAATTTTAATCCGACTCGAACTCAACTTGGATTTGGATTTTTGTTTGAAATCAAACAGACCTTAGTCGAAGTATTTTCCACTGAAAATACTTCGACTAAGGTCGATTGAACCTCAATCTTTACTTAATCTGAACAGAATCCGAAAGTTTGGTATTTTTAGGGTTCTTAAAAATTCGATTTGGGATTTAACCATTTCTGGTCAGATTCGAGAAGAACCAAACATGACACAAGGGTGAGGGTAGCCTAGGGGTCATTTGGTGTCAGCTTAAAACAAATCTGAGCTTGTTCTTGTTTGGTCCGAATCTTCAAAAGAAGATTCGAGAAGCTCGGAACTGATTCGAGCCAAACAAACAACAGATCCATACTCAGGATGACTAGGGGAAGCTATGGTGTTAACTAGGGGTTGTTTGGTTTAGATCTAAGCTCGGCTCGAATCTTCAAATGAAGATTCGAGAACCTTCAGGAAGATTCGAGCCCAACGGCTAACATATTTGGATAGAGGAGGTTCAGGGGGTTCTATGGTGTTATTTTGGTGACCGGCGGCGTTGATGCCGTCGGGTTTCAGGCGGTGGGATCCTAGGGCAGCTAGGGTTAGGAGTGGGGTTTGGGGGACGATGATGAATAGTGAGAGGAAGGGGGGGGTGTTCAGTTAGGGGCCGGGGTAGGGCTTGGGACTTATATAGGGGTGGGGTGGATTGGTATTGTCCGTCCGATCAAGTAAAATGAATGGCCAGGATCAATCCACTAATCCAAACGACGTCGTTTGGTTTAACATTGGGGTCGGACTGAGTCGGGTCACTGGGTCGGGTAAGGATCACGGGTTAGGGTGATGAGATCTCAGCCGTTGGATGGATTGAATCCAACGGCCCTTGATGAAGGATGATGAAACGTCGTCGTTTCGGTTTGTTTGAATTGGACCGGACATGGGGTTGTTGGGATTGGGCTGTGAAGGGGATTAATTTGGTTGGGCCTGATTTTGTTTAGAAATTTTGGCCCAGATCCATTTTTGCCCATTTAATTCCACTCTTTTTAATTTCCAATTTAATTCTTCAATTATTAAAATCCTAATTAAAATTATAAAAAACAAAAATTACTCCTTCAAAATATTAATCAACCTTTAACAATTTAACACATAGACAAAAATATTAATCACATAGTGAAACATTAAAATTAGAACAAACACATATTTTTGTAATTTTATTTTTTAATTAATTATTAAATGCATAATTAAATCCTAGATATGCATGAAACATGTATTTTTATTTTAATTTTGTTTAATTATAACAAAGCAAACATTTTACGGACAAAACACAAACAATTAATAAACGCAACACAAATTCTAAAATTGCACACTAAAAGAAATTAGTTTTATTTTTGATTTATTTGGGAGTAGTTTTCGTGAGGCAAAAATCACGTGCTCACACCCTTCTAGACTCTTATTTGGAACAAAAAATAAATAAATAAGACCCTAAGGACTTAACACAAAATACCTAGGAACCAATGAGCAAAATATACAAAAATACACCTAAACCTAGACTCTACCTATAAAGGAATGCTTAAGAAATCTAAGGGGGAGGGGGAGGGGAGAAGAAAATCTGGGCGTAGCTTTTAAAAGAAAACGACATCCCTCACCTTCATCAGCGGCATCCACACAAAATTCTCAAGCTTCACTTCACCTTCCACTCTAAGGCAGACTCAAAATCCTTTGCTTCAACCAAGAATTCGCAGAGGCATATCAAAAAGCACCATTACATCGACCGATGCCCAAAAGAGAAAATAATGAAAATTTGTAAGGAAAAGTTGTAAAAATTATATGGACCAGCAATTGGTAACATCAAGAAGCACCTAATCAGTCACAAGTTTCATACTCAAAAGAAGCTAAAACAGAAGTACACATGAGCTCTCTCATCTTTTTCCACGGTTTTCCTTCATTTTCTCCATGTAAAAGCTCCATAAATCCCAGTCCAAATTCCACCCTGGAACACCCCATTAATGCTTCAAAAACCAGTAGCAAAACATCTCAAAAATCAGTCCTGAAATAGCTCCAAAAGGCTGCCAGCTTGACCGCGAAAAGCTTCTCTTCTTATGTCAAAATAGAGGTCGCCGGTGAGCCTGATTTCCTCGCCTAAAGTAGTCGTTCTAGTCACTTGAGGTGCTAAGCCTTCCGGGTAGTTTGAGGTCCGCTCATGTTCCCGTTGACTATTTGTTCGTTGTTCTTTTAGTCGAGTTTATGAGGTTGTCGACGAGTCCTTTGTTCCCGATAAGTTCTTGTTGAACTTCCGCATTTGTCTTAAAGAAGTTTTCATACATAAAGGTCCGTTCCTTTCTCTGCTACTATATAATTTTGGTGATATTTGAAGTCATTTTTGTCATGTTCTATGTTTGTTTTCTTTCTTTTGTTTAACAATTATGTAAACTTAGCTTCAGTCCTTTAGTTAATGTTTTGTGCTTTAGTCGTCCTCTCTAACTAGCTGTTTGCTTTGGATTAATTGGTTTTAATCTTGAATAGTGAAGTAAAATCTTGGTAAACCAGCACATAAGAGAAAGGGAAATGGCATACATCAAATGCTGCATATTTGTCTAAAGAGCATAAAGAAATATGACAAACTTACATTGTTGTCCTCGCTCCCTGTTACTATAAGTGCTCTTCCGGAACTTGATACACATGAATTATTTTGTTAGACCCACATCCATAATAAAGTTTTATCTAACCTATAGCTTCTCCATAACCAATTTGGCCCAATCATTCTCAAATGTTAGGAAAATAAATAATCATGAACATTCATAGTTTGCTTTAGTTGAGTATGATCTTTTGGAATATTTTGAGGCGTGCCGTATCAAACAAAATCTCAAAATGCATGTCCCTTGCTTAATTAATATTTTAATCCTTAGAAATCGTGGCGTGTCATTTAGTTGAATTTCTATGGTCCTCGCAAACTTGCTAGTGCGTAGTTGCTTTAGGCGCGTATTTAATAATTACTTTCCTAAATTTGGGTGCGCATTTATGTGACCCAAATCCAAATCTCAACAATGTTAGATAAAATATGTTGCAGACTATGGGTGCATTTATGTGACGTGGTTCAAGACGTATTTTTGATAACGTTGAATTTTTCTTAAAAATTAATTGAACAAAAGCGGTTATAAAAGTTAAAATTGCACCATAGGCTAAAACATGTATTAAAATAAAGTAAATAGGCCAATTATAATAGTTGAGCGACCGTGCTAGAACCACGGAACTCGGGAATGCCTAACACCTTCTCTCGGGTTAACAGAATTCCTTACTCGGATTTTTGGTTCGCGGACTATATTATAGAGTCAACCTTTCCTCGATTCGGGATTTTAAACCGGTGACTTGGGATACCATAAATCTCTCAAGTGTCGACTCTAAATTTTAAATAAAATAATCCCGTTTCGATTGTCACTTAAATTGGAAAAAACTCCCTTATATATTATACCCCTCCGACTGGGGGTGTAGGTAAAAAGGAGGTGTGACACCATTTAGGGGTAATGTTTTTTGTAACACGATAACCCCAGGTCTTTTCTGGGATTTATAATGACAATTAGTTTAAAACTGGGTTCATACTTAGTTTCAACTTAATATCATAAAGTTTTTTCTTCAACTTAATGCTTTTGACTTTGTGTTTCTGTTATATTTTCTTAATGGTTTGCCCTTGCCTTGTTTCTTTATAAGTTCAGGGTCTTGTTTCTATTTAATTTCAATATGCGGGTTTTGTTTTACCCTTTTAACTTTTTTGCATTTAAGAAATGCTTAGTTAATTTTATGGATTTTTGAATAAAACATGAATTATAAAAAAGGGCCCTTTTATATACGACACTTAATGAAGAAGACGTCTCAACTTCATAATGGTGTAAACATACGAAAGGAGAAGTAGGAACACACATGTTTCTTGGAATAACTTTGATAAAGTTTTCATTCGAACTTTTTCTAGCTTAAATAACATCTTACATGTATTTAAATATCTTCTATGATTCTTCCGTAACTGTTTTCTGTACAACAGATTTGTAAAAAAAAATCCAAGGGTTTTTTTATGACCCCTGGCTAAATACTGCCTTTAACCTAAACATTCGTAGGAGTTTGAATTTGTATCTATGAGTATATTCATCATAGGTTTTCGGATCAGGCTTGCGTTTTTTGGCTTGTGACTCTGCTCTAAACTTGATATTTGTTGAGTAGACTTTAAGCTTGACTTGAAATTTAATTTTTTCTGCCTTCTTTGCCTTCCTTATACATATATCATATGTATACTATATAGTCCCCCAAGTGTTTGAGCTTTGAAGTATGAAATCTCGAGCACTTGACTATTCCTTCCATGTCGTCCTTTTCCTGAAAAGGAAAAACATACGGGACTTGGAGATACAATTTTATATGAAGACTGCTTAACCCATTACATTTCCATTAGAATAGTTGTAACCCTAGACTAGGAATTATGTTCCTTCCACGTGTCTTTCAGGTCGAAATTCATCATTTAGTGTGGGCTAGCTTTTTGCCTATCATCTAAAATCATTAGTAAAATTTTAACAATTCAAAAATAAAAATCGTGAGTGGGGATACCTGACCATTGGAATTTCCTTCCCTTATAAATAGTACATCTTTAGATGAACATCATTCCAATTTGAATGTAGAATCTTGCCATCCAATGTTTCAAGCTCGTATGCATCTTTTCCTGTGATACCATGAATATTGTAAGGCCCTTCCCAATTGGGAATTAACTTTCCTGCATTAGCTGCCCTCGTGGATTGGACAACTTTCTTGAGCACGTAGTCCCTAATCTTGAAGTATCTGAGATGAGCTTTCCGATTATAATACCGCTCAATAACTTATTTTTGTGTTGCCATCCTTATTAATGCAGTTTCCCTCCTTTCTTCAAGTAAATCCAGGTTTACCTGCATCTCTTCTTCATTCGACTCTTCAGTAGCTTGAGTGTATCTCGTACTTGGCTCCCCTATTTCGACTAGAATTAAGGCTTCAGCTTCGTAGACCAGTGAAAATGGTATTTCTCCTGTACTTGTTTTTGTTGTTGTTCGGTAAGCCCACAATACTCCAGGTAGTACCTCCGGCCAATTGGCCCTTTGATTCTTCTACTCTTTTCTTCAAGTTATTGATAATAACTTTATATTGTGATTCAGCTTGTCCATTGCCCACCGGATGATAAAATGTCGAGGTAATCTTTTTAATTTGCCAACTTTGGGAGAATTCTGTAATTTGTGCACCTATGAATTGTGGGCCGTTGTCACACACGATCTCATTTGCCTCCCCAAATCGGCATATGACATTTCGCCAGATGAAGTCTTTGGCCTATTTTTCTCGGACCTGTTTGAAGGCTCCTACTTCAACCTACTCAATAAAATAATTAGTGAGTACTAACAGAAATCTTACCTTACCTTTGGCTCGTGGTAGTGGACCTACGATATCCATCCCCCACTTCATAAAAGGCCGTGGTGCCATAACTAGATGTAATAATTCAGCTGGTCGATGCATGTTGTGGCCATATCTTTGGAATTTTTCACATTTAGCCACAAAATTGTTCTCCTCTTCTTCCATTTTTGGCCAGTAATAGTCAGCTCTAATTATGATTTTTCCAATGATCTTCCTCCAGCGTGATTTCCACAATGTCCCTCATGTATTTCTTTCATCACATATTCCATTTGTGAAGGCTCGAGACATCTTGCTAGAGGGCCACTGAACATTTTTTGATATAAATTGCCAAGATTTAAATAGTAACGAGCAGCTTATTGGCGAAGTGCTTGAGCCTTTTTCTTATCTTCAGGTAGTATCCCATACTGCAAAAAATTGACAATCTCATTTCTCCAATCCCAAGTTAGATTATTGTAATTTACCTCATTTTTGTCTTGATCAAGCACTGAATGAAATAAATGTATCACGGAAGCGTTTTCTTCATTTGTTACTTCTGCAGCGGATGCAAGATTAGCTAGTGCATCTGGCTCGACATTATCTTCCCTTAGTATCTGCGTGATTTTCCAAGTTTGGAATTGTCTAACTAAATCTCGTGCCTTTCCTAGGTATTGTTGCATCCTTGCCTCTCTAGCTGTATAAGTCCCCTACATTTGGTTAAATACGAGTTGTGAATCACTTTTGCTTATGACCTGCAATATTCCAAGCTCTCGTGCTAATTCTAAACCTGCAATCACAACTTCATATTCTGCCTCATTATTAGTGATTGGATGACATTTAATGGCTTGTCGTATGATTTCACCCGCGGGTGGTACTAGGACAATGCGTAAACCAGCTCCTTTTACATTTGATGAACCGTGAGTAAATAAGCTCCAAGTACCTTGATTAGTCCCGTTAAATACCTGTAGTTCTTTTTCTGCTTCCAATTGTATCCCTTGGCTAAAATCTGTCACGAAATCTGCTAAAACTTGTGACTTTATTGCAGTTCTAGGTTAATATGTAATGTCATATTTGCTTAGTTCTATAGCCCACTTGGCTAATATACCCGATAACTCTTGTTTATGCAATATATTACATAAGGGGTAGGCGGTCACCTTAGAGATAGGATGACATTGGAAATAAGGCCTTAATTTCCTAGAAGCCATAATTAATGCTAGTGTATGTTTTTATAAATGTGAATAATGAGTCTTAGCATCTAATAAATATTTACTAACATAATTAATCGGCGATTGTTTACCTTGGTCCTCTCGTACTAATACGACACTTACCGCAACCTCTGAAACAACAAGGTAGACAATAATTTTTCTCCATCTTTTGGTTTAGATAGCAATGGTGGATTAGACGGGTATGCTTTTAAATGTTTAAGTGCTTGTTGACATTCTTCAGACCATTCAAATTGATTTAGCTTTTTAAGGCTGAAAAGAATTTGAAGCACTTTTTCGATGACTTGGAAATAAACCTTCCCAAGGCTGTTGTTCTTCCTGTCAACCTTTGTACCTCTTTTTTGCTCGTGAGTATTTTAAGAATTTCCTCAATAACTTTAATATGTCGGGATTTACTTCAATGCCATGGTTAGAAACAAGAAAACCCAAGAACTTACCTGATGACACGCCGAATGCATATTTCTCAGGATTTAACTTCATGTTAAATTTGCGAAGAAATTTAATTCTCAAAAATGAAGCAAGGCTCCTTCAAGAATTAGGTGATTCAAGCATTAGCCAACTAATTTGGATAATTTACCTCGCAGATAGACCCGATTTTTAAAAGCTTCTACACCTCCCCTTGAATCACCTGATTCTTTAAGGAACCTTGCTTCCTTTTCTTTTGTTTTACAGGTGGGTATGATGGATCTTCATTTAATTTGTGGGTCATTACTTCCGGTGGTATACCTATCATATCTTAATGGGACCAAGAAAAACAATCTGCGTTAGCTTTTAAAAATTCAATCAACTTACATTTCATCTCTAGGCTGAGGTTGGTTCCAATGTAGACTTTTCTATCTGGACAATGTATACCACAACTTCTAGTTCTGGATCGTTGTTTTGATGTTTTCATTTTCTTCTGGTTCTTGAATAATATCGGGCCTCGAATCTACATCTGTTTTCCCGTCTTCAGTTGAGGCTCGCGTTGCTGCATCCTCAACTGTATTCTGTGATTGCTATTTTTCGTCACTTTTTGTGCTTGAATCTGCCACTGAGTTAATGATTCGAGAAGCTTGTTGGTCACCACGGATTTGTCGTATTCCGCATTGTGATGAAAACTTGATAACTTGATGTAAAGTAGACAGAACAACGTCCATTTCATGAATCCATGGTCTGCCAAGAATCATATTGTAAGCCATATCCATTTCTACTACCTGATATTTGGTGTCTTTGACTACTCCTTCTGCGAATGTGGTGAGTATTATATCGCCTTTTGTTACGACGCTCGAGTTGTCAAAACCAGACAAGGTGTGTGCCTTGGGTATCAACTTATCATCGGCTTGTATCTCGTTTACCACTCTTAACATAATGATACTCACGG
This sequence comes from Nicotiana sylvestris, assembly GCF_000393655.2. Lineage (NCBI taxonomy): Eukaryota > Viridiplantae > Streptophyta > Magnoliopsida > Solanales > Solanaceae > Nicotiana > Nicotiana sylvestris. Next base: position 102,943,534 of record NC_091066.1, read on the forward strand.
AATTGCCTGGGTCAATCAAAACCCGTTTTACATTAGTGTCATGTACAAGTAAAGATATTACCAGTGCATCGTTATGTGGGAGTAGCACACCATCTGCATCTGCATCATCGAATGTATTACTATCTTCTTCCAAAACCTATCGAACTCACTTCCCGTGGGTAACTGTGACTTTTGACACTTTTTTTGTTGCAGTGTATGTCACGCTATTGATCTCTTCCCCTCCACTTATGACATTAACCGTCCTTTTTGGTGAAAGAGGTTTTGGCGGTTCCTTCCTATTCTTCATATATGCTTGCTTTCCCTTTTCATTAAATAATTCAGTTAAATACCCTTGTTTTAATAAATGTTGTACTTCACCTTGTAACAATCTGCAATTAGTCGTTTTGTGACCGTGATCGTTATCAAACTCGCACCAAAAATCAGGATTCCACCTGTTTGGGTTTGATCTCATTTCCCTTGTCCACCGTACCTTGTCTCCCATGCTTCCCAAAATAGCCACCAAATCGAATGTGCTAACATTAAAACTGTAGCCGCCTATCTTTGCTTTCGAGCTTCTGTCATCATCTCGTATATCTCGCATGTTTCATTATTTTCTGAACCTTGATGATGATCTTGACTCTCTATCTTTTGATCTAGGATCATACCTGGGATTTTCCTATTTTGAACGGGAATCCCTTCCTGCTGGTCCCATATAAGGCTCGTACTTGTTTTTACCGGACCTTTTTTCAGTGTCATCTCGTCTTGAACTCAACCTTTCATCTTTCTGAGACTGAATGATAGTATCTTCTTATCCCCAGCTTCATGTTGTATCTATTATATAAATCATTCCAAGTTGTCACTAAAAATTATCGTAAACTTTCTTTTAGTCTTCTCGTGGCTTCCGAGCTTGTTTCATTTAGATTACGGGCAAAACCCATAGCCGCCTTATGATCGGCTATAATTGTGTATTTTAGTCTCTTATTACACTCTAATTTACTACACTTTAATTGAGTTTGAGCTTTAATCGCTAGTGTTTGCACTAAATATGCGTTTTATGCCTTGTAGGAGTGATTCCGAGCTATGTAGATGTTATGGAATGAATTCAAGTGATTTAGAGCTTTGAAGTCTAAGTAAAAGCCCAACCAATTAAGCCGAGATCATGTTCGGGGATCAACGGATGATAGTTAAGAATGAAACGGAGAATCGAGCAGGCATACGACACATTGTCTAGTAAAATGCACATAAATTTTCCCTCAGAACTCTATTGGGGCTCCACAATATATCCTTGGAAAGCTATTTGAAAGGCTACAACTTTCATGTTTTGCATTTTCACAAATTCTCACTACCACGTCGCATGGAGCGGCACAGTAGTGTAAAAGCTGGCCTGACAAGAAAATGCAAGGCTGCTGATAATCTCCACTAGCGCGCCGCATGGAATGGTGCAGGGTGCGGCACGCCTGTACAAATTTTACAGATCCAGAGTCCTATTTCACACAAGAAAGAGTGTTCCGTCTAGGCCCGACCCTACTTGGTATATATACATGTAAAAACGTTATTTTTGCGACTTTTGACAGAGATTAGACCTAGGGAGACCTAAGATTAGATCAAGGGAGAGCACAAAGCCGCCGTGGAGGCAGGAATTCATCAGATTCCATATTTCTTCCATCAAACTTAGTAATCTTTACTTTTTCTTGATGATTTGTTGTTTTTCTACCATGTCTATGTGGAGCTAAACTTCACTTTCTAGGGTTGTGGTTGACATGATTATTAACGTTTATAATTACATCTTCGTTAATTCGGATTTATCATCTTGTGGTTGTTTCTCTAATTCTGTGCATAATTGATTAATTATCTGGCCAGCAGTTGAGTTCTATTTACCGTCTATGCTATGCTTGGGAAAACCATGTTTAGATTAGAGTAGAATTAGAGAGATCTTGTTTCTAAACCCGTGGCTCGGGGGAAGATTTCGCAGTTAGGATAGGAATATACTTAACAGTCTTGCTTAATTAAATACTGTATTATATTCGTTCATGATAGACTCAATACCATAAGAATATAGGGTTGATATCCTATGGGCAGGCGAGTAGTATTGTGGGAACATGCTATTCATATAAACGATCCGGTTAATTAGCAACTATAGATAATCTGGATTAACAAGTGTGATTATTGAACTTAATAGGATTGATAAACCAACCACAACCCTGGAATCTTCATCTCCATTGAATTAAAGTCTCATAATACCCATTTGCATTCTTGTTGATTTAGTTGATATTTGTTTAATTTCCGCAATAGTAGACTAATAGAAGAACATCACTCTTGATTATCTTGGACAATTAATTGATTTTATTTTTATTAGTTAATGATCAATCTATGTCTCTGTGGGTTCGACATCCGACTTTCTAGTCATTTTATTACTTGACGACCACGTATACTTACATGTGTGTTTGGTCCCAACACCGCCCAGTTATCAGGTACACGTGGTAACAACATCCTCTCACGCTGGAATCTGTCTACAAATTCCCTGAGCAGCTCTGTATCTCCTTGTTTTATTTTAAAAATGTCCTCTATTCATTTTTTGACTTTTTGAGCCCCCGAGTGTGCTTTAATAAATGAATCTGCAAGCTCAATAAAAGAATCAATAGAATTTTCAGGTAAAAGAGAGTACCATGTTAATGCTCCCTTCGTGAGTATTTCTCCGAATCTTTTGACAAATACATATTCAATTTCTTGCTTGGTCAAATCATTGCTTTTTATACCGATTGTAAATGCAGTTACGTGATCTTGTGGATCGATTGTTCCATCGTATTTTGGAATATCGGGCATCTTAAATTTCTTTGGAATTGGTAAAGCAGCGACACTTGGCTTTCAAGGTTGTTGAGAATATTTGTCCATGTCTATTCCCTTTATTATAGGCGGCACTCCAGGTATCTGCTCTATGCGATCGCTCTACTCATTGAGCTATTTTTGAAAAGTTAGTACTAAACTTTGTAAATCAGAATTAACCTGGTTACCTGACCCTCCATCACGAGATTCGCTGGGAGTTCCACTACTGCCTGAGTTAACGAGTCCTAAGCGAGGATTTTCCACAATGTTGTTGTTTGGAGTTGGCGTCGGTGGTACAACATGCAACTGGTTAGCAAAAGCCTGAAGAGCATTTCTGACCTGTTGAGCAATTAATTTTTTCAATGCTTCATCAATCGCTTGATCATTCTCAAACTGCTCTTTCACATTTGATTCAGATCCGTCAGGAGTCCTTTCTCGAGATTGTCGAATAGAGTTTCACTGTGAAGGGACTGGAGTTCCATCACCTTGTTGATTCTCCTAATGTTGCTAATTTTCTTGGTGCTATAAATTTTGTTGGTTATTGTCGTTGACATTCGACATGATTGTTTTGACAATAGAGTTGATTTAGAAAGTAAAAGATTACCAGATTCCCAGTAACGAAATCAATTTTTTTAACCAGAAAAGAGGAACTTCGGTAAAAGCATAATTTTAGAAGAACTCGGGTTACTGATAATCAAATAAGGAAATAATTAAGAAATAAGAAAGGAAAATTGGATTGAGAAGTAGCTGAGTGAGAAATGTAAAGCAATGTAAATAAGTATATTTCAATAATCCGTCCCCAGACAAATGTTATTTTTCTCCTTTTATAGCTATTTCTAAGTACTACATTTCTTTCCTCTCATAATAGAGCCATTATGAGTAATTAATGACATTAATGTAATGTTTTCGGAGGCCCAAACTTCATCCTTTATCTAGCACAATTAGGCCCTTATCCCACTATTAGGGCAGCATTTCATCTATTCTAAACGTTACTAGTCTTAGACTCCTTTGAGTTCATTAAGGCTATACCGGGCCTTCTATAACTTAGAGAAACTATCAACTCTCTTTTGAAAATTTTCCCAAGGATTTATCCATTCTTGTTACCTTTTCAATCATCTTTTCTTATCCTTTCTCCTGTCTTCCTAAAACCTTGTCGCTTTATCATACTCTAGCTTTGCGACCTACACATATCTATTTATGCTTATTCGCAACCTTTCTTCAACTTACTTGCATCATAAATTTCTTTATGTCATTCCGGAACATCAAGCAAGACACCACATACCACTTTGATCAAAGGTGCTTAGAAGAGAAGAAAATTTCATTACAAGTTTCTTGTAATAACCTACCAAACGGAGAAGCTACGAACCCTCGTCGATGTTGTGGGTCTAGTCGAAGTCTTCAATGCCTCACTTTTTTTTGTGTATCCACCCGGATGCCTTCACCCGAAATGATATGCCTAAGGAGAGCTATAGAGCTCAACCAGAATTCATATTTAGAGAATTTTGCATGCAATTTCCCTTTTGTAGAACTCTGAGCACAGTACGCAAATGATCTACATGCTCAACCTCTGATCAAGAATATACCAATATATATCGCCCAAAAATACGATTACGAACAGATCTTTAAAAGGGCCTAAAAACATGGTTCATCAAATCCATGAATACTGATAGGACATTGGTCAAACTTACGACATAACATGAAACTAAAGGTGCCCGTATCCGGTCCTGAATGTTGTCTTTGAAATATCTTCCTCTTTAACCCTTACCTGATGGTACCCAGTCCTGAAGTCTATCTTTCAAAAACACTTGGCATCCTATAACTGATCAAATAAATCCTCAATCCTCAGGAACAGGTACTTATTCTTGATCCCCAGCTTATTCAACTGCTTATAATTAATACACATTCGTAAGGAATCATCCTCCTTTCTCACAAACAACACAGGTGCTCCCCACGGTGACGTACTAGATCTAATAAAACCTTTTTCCAAGCAAGCCCCTTAGTTGTTCCTTTAACTCGTTCAGCTCTGCAGGGGCCATTTTATAGGGGGAATAGATATTGGATGAATATCTACTAGTAGTAGGTCAATGGCAAAATCAATTTCTCGCTCTGACAGAAGACCTGGAAGCTCATCGGGAAACTCATTATCTACAGGAAAGGACTGAATGGTTGGTAATTCTAATTCCACATCCCAAACCCGAACTAAATGATAAATATAGTCCTTTATGATTATTGTGAGCACGTGATTTTTTCCCTATATGAATTACTCCCAGAAATTCAAAACAAAATAATTTCTTTCAGCATTTGCAATTGTTTGGATTTTTGTTACATTTTCTGTTAATTGTTTCCATTTTGTCTGTGCATTTTAATTAATGAAAAAATACAAAAATATATGTGCATTTGTTTTTAGGATTTAATTGAGTAATTAGGTTATTTTATAAAAAGGGAAAAAAGGAAAATCACAAAATAGTCATCTTGCGCCTTTTAATTCTAATTTTTGATTTCAGAGTTAGTTTTTCTTTAATTTGTTAATTGTGGTAATTAGTTAGGTTTAATTAGTATTTTGTTAAATTAATTTGGTTTGGTATTTTAATTTATGATGCTAGTTTTAATTTTTTTTTTAGAAAAAAGAGAAAAAAAGAAAAGAAAAAGAAAGCATGAAAAAATTGGAAAAACAAAAGAGTGCATTCAAATTTGGGCCAGTCTTCAAAATTCCTATGGCCCAAACCTAATTCCCCCTGAAACCCATCCAAACCACCCCTTACCCGGCCCAACCCGCGTCCAATACCCGGTCCACCTCCGCACCCCTCCAAACGACCTCGTTTGGTTATCATTAATCTTGGCCCCCCTTCTATTTTATCCAACGGTCAGAATACTTTATCCCATATCACATAAAAGTGTCTGAAAGTCTCAGATTAACCTAAGACCAAACGACTCATCTCCCTCTCATCTTCATCTCAGACACCTCCCCCAACTCGATTCAGCCATGGCAGCCGGCGAAAGGTTCCAACCACCACTAGAATCCACCTATGCAACCATCACCCTTCCCTCAACCCTAATCCATCACCATTTTTCCCCAAAATCTCACCAAATCAGTCTATTTTCGAATCTGAGAGCAAAGAAGAAACGAATCCGTCAATCCCTCAAGTTTCTTTGAGCGATAAGGATCGAAACAGGTATTGACCGTTTGTTTTCATTGAGAACACATAGTTAACACCTGTTTTGAATCAAATCAGAGTTTGTTGAGGTTTATCAGTGTCGGTCGTGTGCTTTTAGAGGTATTTTCTCCGTCCTTCCTCTTTCGTCTTCTTCGTCTGTTTCGTTATCAAATTCACCTTCTCCTGTTCCTCCTCCATCTCATTTTTTCTTCTTCTTTTTGTTTTTCTTCTATTTTCCGTTGCTCAGTAGCTTAATTTCGCATATCAGTAGCTTTGAGTTAATTCGTTTTGGTTTTGTTGAAAAGATAAAGATTATTTCGCTTTGCTTTCATAGTTAGTACTAAAAATTGTTAAAGTAGTTTGTTAAGGTTTTTGAACTTTGGGCTTGAACCTGTCGTGGCTTGAACTTTGGGCTCACCCATTGTGACCTGGGGTCATTTGAACCAATTTGGGTTTCAAGGATTAGAGGCACAAGAGCTAATGAACTTGCTAATGCAGTAGCCCAAAGTTTTGGGGTCAAGCCTAACCCGTTTGATGGTTGAAATAATTAAGAGACATTTGGGGGTAATTTGGGGATTTTGGGGTAGGGAATCTTTTGATAACTGTTTAAGAAGCTTCTCTGAAACGACAAAATAGACTAGCTTGGCTTGCAAGTTAGAAAATACCGCACCTCTAAGCGAAAAGCAAAATTGAAAAAGGGGCAAATGGCAAAATTGAAGTGTTTAGGTCTGCCTTATTTGCTTGAATATAAAGGCATCTTTTCTTGCTTTTCAAGCTGGGAGGAAGAGCTGAGATGAAAAAAAAACTTGGAAAAAAAAAACAAAACGGCTAAAAGATTTCTTTTGGAAAAGACTGTTCCATTGAATTGCGTTTTAGGATCTTATAGTTTCATTCTCTGAATTAGTTTTTGCTTTTCTTTGAGGTTTGAAATGAATTGAGATTGAGTATTTTAAATCCGGCTAAAAGTTTTGCTGGAGTGTCAGTTGTTTGAACTTGTTATTCTGGGGTACTACACATCATTTCTCGGTTTGAAGTTTGTTTTTCTAGCTATTTTGCTGCTGGTCCCTGCTATTCTTACTGCTAATTCTTCACCCCTGTTTTCTCTTATTTCCAGGTATACCTCAGCTTGAATAGCATGTGAGATGTAAAGGGAGCGTCGTATGTGATTCGGATAATGAATAAAATAGTCCCCGTTGTTAAGGGATTGATCATGTGTTTTACTTGTTTAAATTAGTGCAATTACTGGAATATTATTGTACCCGGGCATGGTTTATGTAATCTATTTTAGGACTATGTTAGAGTTTTTGTTTGTTATTTCAATTTTGACTTAGCTACTTCATGCTCAAGTAATGGCGCTGGAACTGTCATGATAGGAACCTGATGAACAATGTTATTAATCAATTCAATAGCCACTATCTCTTTCTTCATGTTCACTTTTAGGTAATTTAGCTGTAACTCACTTTGTAATACTAGGTGAACCTTGGACTTTAGCATTTATAAGTGAATCTGAAGTGACGTTGAAGGTTGTTTAAAGTTATATGTGCAGGAGTTTTCATGTTAGCATGGCTTGTATTTTGATCTGTGTTCCGCCTTGGTCCGGGATCTGTGAGGTGTTGTCCGGTAAGTTTGTGTTCAAGTTGGTCTTGGTTCCAGTAGAATAGGCTTTATCAGCACATTATTGCAAGTTAATTGAAGGTTTGAAAGTTGAGGTTACTTGCTGTTGGTTTGCTAAAATTGGATTTTTCAAAACTTTGCTTTCAAAATCTGTTCTTTGTCAAAAGTCTGTGTGATTACGTATAAGAGCAATACCAATATTGAACTCGTTTGTGTGCTCTGTTACGCCATTGTAGGGACTCGATTCTGAGTCCCTACTTTTCAGTTGCACCTTGATTTTGAATTGGGTCCTTTTTAGGACTTATTCATAGCCACCTGAAAATTGGGGATCAGTATATCTGTGATTGCATAAGTTGTTGGGATCATTAGGACCAGGCTTCAAGTTGTCGGAATTAAATGTTGAGCAAAATAATCCCTTAATTCAAGGTCTGCTAAGTAGTTAATGGATTTGGAATTTTCTTTAAATAGAAGTTCTACGACTTTCCTTAGTTAATGAATTGATGTTCTCTTTCACTAGGGGTGCATTATTTTAAGTAACATAAATAGTTTACGGCCCTCCGAACTTTAGTTGAATCCCCTATTAAAATAATTTGAGGTGCGCCATGCCAAACAAAAGTGACATTTGCATGGCCCTTACTTTACTTAATCTGGAATTGATCCTTAGAGTCCAAGGTGTGCCATTTAGTAAATTCCTAAGAGTCCTTAGAGTCTCGGGTTAACAGAATTCCTTACTCGGATTTCTAGTTCGCGGACTATTAAACAGAGTCAATCTTTTTTCTCGATTCGGGACTTGAACCGGTGACTTGGGACACCATAAAATTATCCCGAGTGGCGACTCTGAATTTTTAAATAAATGAATTTTGTTTCGATTGTCACTTTAATTGGAAAAACTCCCTTATACACTCTTTTCGGGGGTGTAGGTAAAAAGGAGGTGTGACAGCTCTGGCGACTCTGCTGGGGATCGAACCCAGAATCTCTGATTCAGGGTTCAGAATTCGAGCTTAGATAAATTGTTATAATTGTCTTGTTTTATCTGATTTTTTACATGGTGGGTCTAAATGTGCAAAATGTTGCTTTTACGCTTTGATATTATCCGGAACTGTATATAAACTGCTACGAAACCCTTCTCTTCTCATCTTCAGGGATGTGCTCGCTGGTCGAGACTCCTTATTCTGTTAATGTCATACCTTGAAATAAGAAAGAGGCTCGGACAAGTTACTAAGCCGGATGGCCTTTTGGTTCCCGGTACGTAGCCCCCTCATCGGCTCGAGTTGTCCACTCGGGTACACAGTCTAGCACACATACCCAGGTTTTTAAACCTAGAATAACTTAGCCTCATACCGGATCCCTAGTAGGCACATTTGTTTGCATCATGTGCATTTGACTTTGGAGACTCAACACGGGGGTTGGGTCTGTCTAAGACAGGTGTACCCGAAATGTAAAGGCCATTATGATGCATCTTACTTGCTACTTGTGCATTCATTTGCTTCGGATTTGCATGTTGACCGGCTTATGAGGAAAAATTGGAAAGGTTAATGAGATGGTTGAGAGGGATAAGTGCTCGTTTTGAAAAACCAATGTCCCAAAACAAACCGAATCTCTGCTGAATTTTTGAAAAAAAAAAAAGAGAAAAAAGGAATTTTGGGGTTTTAAAGAAAAAAGAGAAGAAAAGGAAAATCTTTGTGTTTTTGGAAAAGAAAAAAAGAAGTTGGTTCGTTTTTTTTTTATTAAAAAAAATTGCCCGAACTACGCTAGTTTGATTCTCACAGGGTGTGGGATACGTAGGCAACCCTCATCGGGTCTAACTTCTTTTTTCAAAAATAGCCCAAAAGAACAAAATTTTACTTTTATTTGAAAATAATTCGGGTGATGCCATTCTTGTCAAAAATAGCTGAATGTCCCTAAAAGGGGGCCGGAAGGCTTCTTTTGCAAGAACAGCCGCATATGGTCATTTTTCAAGGTTTTCACTGGTTAGCCAACACAACCTTAAAATCCTCGTCTCTGAGGTGCTGAAAGGCCGTATTTGCAAAATCGAATTTTATTTAATTTGAAAAAAAAGTGTGTCGATTTGTTTTTGAGTCAATTGAATCGTGATTTTTGCTTAATCACCCTAATAAATGTGTAGAATGAGCACGAGTCAGAATTTGCCAATAACAGTCTTAAACAAGACCCCTTTGGAGTTGCATATGTGGTGGGATGATCTGGGTAAATCGGGACAAGACACAGTCAATCTATACTTGGGAGGCCTCACTGGGTTGCTGAAGATTAATCCTAGGGGAGACATCATAAAGGCGTTGGTTACATTCTGGGACCCGGCCCACAACGTATTTCACTTCTTAGATTTTGATCTTACCCCATCATTGGAGGAAATAGCCGGATATATTGGGGGTCCCAAAGTTCCTCTAAGACACCAGTACCTAATTGCTCCAAGGGCCGTAACCGTACACAGGTTCCTAGACTCTTTGAAAATAAGCAGGGGAGTCCACAACACAGACTTGGCAGCTAGTTTTTGTACTTTGCAGCTCATATACAACAGATATGGTCATATAGGGGGGTTCAACAAGCCGGAAAATAAAATCTGCAGCAAAGCTAACCGCCTTAAATGGGAAGAAAACATGTGTTTTGCATTTATGGTGGTCTTTTTGGGACTTCTGGTGTTTCCTAGAAAAGATGGAAATATTGACATACGACTAGCCGGGGTTGTCAGCACTTTGCTCACTTAGGCTAACAACACCGTCGCACCCATGATAGTAGCTGAAATCTTCCACGCTCTCACAGCCTGCAAAGTCGGAGGGGACTTTTTCGAGGGGTGCAACGTGTTGTTGCAGATGTGGATGATCGAACACATATGCCATCATCCTCAATTTATGAGTTATGGGTCGACAGAGAAAACATGCTTAGAAGAATTTTACACGAGGGTTAACGGGATCAGCTTGCCAGAGGGGGTCACGGAATGGGTAGCGCGCCTCTGTTCCACCACTGCAAACGAAATAGAGTGGACATTTGGATGGCTGCCTGTAGATGTGGTCATATACATGCCAGCTACCGGGCCTCATTTCCTCTTAATGGGACTCAGGAGTATCCAGCCTTATGCCCCATATTGGGTTTTGAGGTAGCTGGGGAGATGCCAGATAGTTCCGAGAGATGAAGATCTTAGTGCCCAAGTAGCCGAGATCGGACTTAATGGTCAATTTCATGAAGCAGCGTCCGCCAAATTTGGAGCGAATGTCAATACTTAGCAGCCAACACCTGTGTACGTGATCAATCCAAAGGTGAGGTTTCACCAGGGTACCTTGCTTGGTATAGAAGAGAAATTGAGTTTGGGAGGCCGGCCAAAAGACCCCATATTCAGGAATTTAGCGAGGCGTCACAAGAACAATGGGCTTGGTTGGCTAAGGAGAATGAGTGCAGGGCCACAATAGGAAGGTTGGAAAAACTAGTCAAAGAACTTTAATTCGACAATAGCTTGCAAGCAGCGGCAGACGAAGGTGAAAATAAAAAGCTAACTAAAGAAAATGAGGCCATTCGAGCCCAAATTCAGAAAATGAAAATAGAGGCGGAAAACCCCGCCCGAAGTGCCAAAGATGGAAAACTCATAAATAACCTGAGGCAGAAAGTGAGTGACTATAGTTTTGATTTGAACAAAATAGAAAGTGAACTAGCCTGAGTTCGAAAGCAATTGGCTAAAAATGCAGATGAACGAGCACGCCTGGTTAAGCAGTTGAAAGAAAAGTACGACAATGAGGTCGAGGGATTAAAGAAAAGGGTCATCGCCACGGAAAACAAAATAATCAAACAAGCAAGAGATTTCAAGGTTGAAAGAGAACATTGTTATACAGCATTGGCACAATTAGAAATGGACTTACAACAACTTCAAGAACAGGATCATACGGCCGAGCAAACTTTGGAAGCCAGGGCCAAGAAAATCGAGTGTTTGTTACAAGAAAAAGGGGTCATAAGAGAAAGAATTAGAACCATAGCCAATTACATTGTTGTGAAGTGCCAAGCCTGTGAGGATATGACTCGCACCACTTTCTTCGCGGCAGTGAAGATATTTGTTAAACAGATAATGAGTGACTTGGATCAACTTCAAAGGGATCTTGTATATAGGCCCACGTCTAGACCGAATGATGTCCCGCGGGCACCAGGAGCATTGATGTATTCATGATTTTTCATTTGAGTCTGTATTTCCTTTTCCGTTAGAGACTGCCATTTGTTTTGAGTCTGTATTTTCTTTCTGCTGGAGTCTGTCAATTGTTTTCGAGTCTGTATTTTTCTTTATTTTTGGAGTCTGCATTTCGTCTTTTCATCAGCGTCTGTTAGTTTCTCTTGGAGTCTGTTAGTTTTGAGTATTTGTAATCAAATCATTTTCCCTTTATGAAAAATTGAAAATCCCAAAAATGTATTATTATTTACTTTCACACTTATCTCAAAGAACTACTCTCGGTCTGATTCATGCGGGGTCATGATACGTAGGCAATCTCCATAGGATTCGACCACAACCAAAAGAAAAAAAGAAGAAGAATAAAACGAAAAGAGAAAGGAAAACAAGAGAGAAAAAGAAAAGAAAAGAGAGAAGAATAAGAAAATCAAGAGAAATAAGCAAAATAAGAGGGAAATGAGAGGATAATAACAAAGAGAAGGCAAGGGCAAGAGTGAAAACACGAAAAGAAAAAAGGAGAAAAAGAAAAGCCGGGATGATGCAAGTATCCGATCAAATGCATTAACTGCTTAGGTGCATTCATTCCCCAAATGTGCAGTTACTAATCTGTTAAAGCCCTAATCACTAACAAGGTTGTTGTTGATATATTGAGTCCAGGCAGGTGGTTAGTTGATTGGCATTCTGGCAACTCACTCATACAACATCCGATCAAAAGACAGGCTGAATATGGCCAACCAAGAATTGGAGGCAAGTATTGTTGACCCGTCAAAAGAGGTGGAAGAATTGGATGTTAGTGCGATAAAGGAAGAGATGTATAAGTTAAAACAGTAAATGGCTGAAATGTACTAGGCCTGGGCAAATGGTCATCCACCACCGGTTTATCCTGCCAACCCTGCTTATATTCCACCATTAGCCGAACCTCAGGAACATCCCACTGTGAACTCATCTCCAGCCTTTCCCCTCTACCAATAATGCCACGACACCACTTCCCGTACATCACAAGCTCCTCCACCCAGACAAGTCCCGCACCCTCCTCCACCAATCACTCCTATTTTCGTGGTACCTCCACTTGCTATATTACACTGATCTTCCAGTGAACCTCTGTTCCAGACTCATTATAACCAATATTATCCCCTGAACCCACCTTCAATGTTCCGGAACCATATTCTTACACCCCTCATCTTGATCTCCCGACAGAGAATAAGAAGCCACCCAAAAATCCCGAGCATGAGGAGATGATCAGAAAGGTTAAAAGCTTAGAACAATCATTCAGAGATATGAGGGGGTTGGGGGTCAAGTAAGTGTGGCCTATAAAGATTTATGTTTGTTCCCAGATGTTCAGTTACCAGCAGGGTTCAAAATGCCCATATTTGATCTGTACGACGGGCATGGTGACTCAGTAGCACACTTAAGAGGATTTTTAGCAAGATGAGGGGAGCAGGTGGAAAAGATGAATTACTGATGGCATATTTCAGCTAAAGTCTGAGTGGATCGACATTGGAATGGTATACCAGACAAGACCACAACAGGTGGTACACGTGGGACGATTTAGCCCAAGCCTTCGCCTGCAATTTTCAGTACAATCTTGAAATTATTCCAGACCGACTGTCATTGACGAAAATCAAGAAGAAGCCCGGTGAGAGTTTCAGAGGGTATAGATTCCGTTGGAGGGAACAAGCCACGAGGGTCGACCCCCCAATGAAAGAGAGTGAAATGGTTGATTATTTCTTGCAAGCTTTGGAGCCCACTTATTTTGGTCATTTGGTGTCAGCAGTGGGCAAGTCCTTTAATGAGGTTGTAAAAATGGGAGGCATGGTTTAGGAGGGACTCAAGTTCAACAAGATCATGAGTTATTCAGAAATCATAGCGACCACCCAAGCCTTTAAAAACGGTACTGGAGGTGTACTCGGGAAGAAAAAGAAAGAGGATGTTGTGACAATTGAATCGGGAGCTTGGGTTGGATCCAGGGGCCCTTCACGTTACTACAACCAGCCTCGACCCTATCCCCAAACTTACCCCCATACTCCATATAGCCCACTATAACACTACTGCCCACCGCCAGATCCCTATTTTTCCGTCCATCAAGTATAAACCTATACCCAACCTCCCACTCATGCACAATGGTGTGCGCCAGCTCCACAAAATCCATACCCAGCTCCACAAAATACCTATCCACCCCCAAGAGCATATAGAAATCCCCTTGGAACAGGTTTTTGGCCAAATCAAGCCTTTAAGAATTAGAGGTTGCAGAAGCAGAAGACTTTCACTCCATTGGGATAATCATATACTAGTCTATTCCATAGATTGAGATAGTTGGGTATGTTGAATTCGATCGAGACTAAACTACCAAATGCCCCTCCTAGAAATCTTGACCGCTCGGTGAGTTGTGAGTATTGTTCAGGGGCCCGGGGTCATGAAACAGAGAAATGCTAGAAATTTAAAACAACTATTCAAGAGCTCATTAATACTAATCGGATTGAGGTCCAAGCCCCGGAGGCACCCATTACCAACCAGAACCCGTTGCCGGCCCATCATGAGAAAAATATGATTGAGATAGTGCATAAGGGAAGGGAGCCTAAGAAGCCTTCGCAAGCTGTCATGATGATTCGGGCTAGTGAAACCAAGCCGTTTGAAAAGTCAACAAGTGAGAAGTTTGTGATCGAGTTGAACGGGGCAAATAATGAACCATCTGTGGAGGTCAAGAAGGGGTCCTCAAGTGACGTTGCAGGAAAACATGAAAGAGAAAAAGTGGTTGTGCCAGGAGTGACGAACAAGCCTGTTGTAATTGTGAAGGGTGCCCGCATAGATCCCATCATTATCAAACCGGTAACTCAATTACCGATAGTCAACAGCAAGGCAGTCCCATGGAATTATGAACGAGTGACAGTGACTTACAAGGGGAAAGAGATTAAAGAAGAAGTGTGTGAGACACATGGATTGACTCGATCGAGGAGATGCTTTGCCCCCGAAAAGTTGAGAAAAGCTAAGACCTACAGAGATAACCCAGTGTTGGTGAAGAAAGCTGTGACCGAGGAAGAAGCAGAGGAATTCCTGAGAAAGATGAAAGTGCAAGACTATTCCATTGTGGATCAGTTAAGGAAGACACCGGCTCAGATCTAGCTATTGTCATTATTGATCTATTCAGACGAGCACCGTCGGGCTTTGATGAAGATCTTGAATGAGGCCCACGTTCCTGACCAAATCTCAGTTAACCACTTGGAAAATATAGCTAACAAGATATTTGAGGTAAACAGAGTCACTTTTTCTGATGATGAGTTGCTTGTGGAGGGTACTGAGCACAATAGAGCCCTCTAGCTAACGGTGAGATGCGAAGATTCTGTGGTTACTCAGGTACTGGTAGATAATGGTTCCAGCACGAATATTTTCCCCCTCTCTACTCTGAACAAGCTGAAGGTGGATGATGAAAGAATTCACAAGAACAATATCTGCGTTTGAGGATTCGATGGTGGAGGGAAAGATTCAGTCATGGACATAGTGCTTGAGCTCACAATAGGGCCATTTGAATTTAATATGGAATTCCAGGTGCTCGATGTGGCTGTTTCCTACAATTTTCTATTAGGACAACCCTGAATTTATGCTGCCAAAGAGGTCCCATCTACTCTGCATCAAATGGTCAAGTTTGAATGCGATCGACGGGAAATTGTGTGTTACCAATGATGCCATTGTTTCATTCATAGAGGTTGAAGACGACGAGGGACCATGAGTTTATCAGGTTTTGACATGGTATCGGTAGATAAAAATCTAGAAGGGAAGTGCGTGCCAACTCCAAGGGTAGCTGCCACATCATTCATGGTAGCCGTTGAAATGTTGAAAAATGGTGTTGTACCGGGCAAGGGTTTGAGTGCATCTCTGCAAGGTATCGTACAACCGGCTTTCTCTTTCTAAAAACTTGGATACATTTAGTCTGGGGTTCATGCCCACAGTCGCAGACCTGAGAAGAGGTGGAAAAATGAAACAGAGAGCATGGGCCCTTCCAAAGCTAGTCCCGCGTCTTTCAAGATCATTTGTCAGGCCTGGTACCAGAAAGCGCCCAGTGACGACGGTTCCCAGTTCGGTGGTTGATATGGATTGATATTTGATGGAAAGGTTCGAGAGGATATTTGACGAAGTGAACATGTTGGAGGTTGGAGAGGGTTCAAGTGAGGTAGATGTGCAATTTGATGGGCCTAGTGAAAAGATTAACAACTAGGAAGCTAGTCCTCTCCCCACCTTGAAGGAGTTTTGGTAGTTTGCTTTGATTTTCTTTCAGTTTATCTGGATGATTCCAAGGTTGTAATTCAAATTCTATGTTCCGTCCGTTTGGATTTATAAACCTTGTTATCTTTAATTTCGATAAAATGCAATTTCCCCTTTTCTCCCTTCCTGATAGTTTTATTTTGTTTTTTTTCCTGCCTTGTACAGTTCTTTTTATGTTGGCTTCAATGATATGCCATGCATGCGGAATCTCCGGCCCAGTCTTAAAAGCCAATCTAATTCTGAAATAGTAATTCGAGAAATAGAGTGTGATGTTGAATCGGAATACGACGAGGATGAAGCCTTTGAAGAGATTAGTAAAGAATTAACCATTTTGAAGGAAAACCCAAGCCTAACCTGAGTGATACAGAAGAAATCAATTTAAGGGATCAAGATAATGTCCGGGAAACTAAAATAAGTGTCCATCTTGAACCATAACTCATAGAGGAGATAATTAAAGCATTGTTCGAGTATAAAGATATTTTTGCATGGTCCTATGACGACATGCTAGGTCTAAGCACTGGCTTGGTGGTTCACAAATTGACCACTGATCCGGCATTCCCCCCTGTCAAGCAGAAGCTGCGGAAATTTAAAACTGATATGAGTGTGAAGATTAAGAAAGAGGTCACCAAGTAGTTCGAGGCCAAAGTTATCCGGGTCACCCGGTATCCCACCTGGTTAGCCAATGTTGTACCTGTGCCGAAGAAGGATGGTAAGACCAGGGTGTGCGTTGATTATCGAGATCTCAACAAGGCAAGTCCCAAGGATAACTTCCCATTGCCAAACATCCATATATTGATCGATAATTGTGCCAAACATGAGATTGGTTCTTTTGTGGATTGTTATGCGGGCTACCACCAGATCTTAATGTATAAGGAAGACGCAGAAAAGACAACATTCATCACGTCATGGGGAACGTACTACTATCGGGTTATGCCATTTGGTTTGAAAAACACTGGGGCAACCTACATGAGGGCAATACGACCATATTCCATAACATGATACACATGGAGATCGAGGTTTATGTGGATGATGTGATTGTAAAGTCTAGAAAGTAGTCTGACCATGTCAGAGATCTGAGAAAGTTCTTCCAAAGGCTTCGCAGGTACAATCTCAAGCTTAATCCTGCAATATGCGCGTTCGGTTTTCCGTTTGGAAAGTTGTTGGGATTCATAGTCATTCGCCTTTGATCAAAGCTATCCAGGAATTGCCACCACCACAGAACAAGACTGAGGTGATGAGTCTGTTGGGGAGATTGAATTACATCAGCCGGTTTATTGCTCAGCTCACGACAACTTGTGAGACTATCTTCAAACTATTAAAGAAAGATGTTGCGGTCAAGTGGACAGATGAATGTCAGGAAGCATTTGATAAGATAAAGGGGTACTTGTCAAACCCACCTGTGTTGGTCCTGCCAGAACCAGGGAGACCTTTGATTCTGTATTTGATAGTCTTGGACAATTCATTTGGATGTGTGTTGGGACAGCATGACATCACTAGCAGGAAGGAGCAGGCTATATATTATCTTAGCAAGAAGTTCACATCTTACGAGGTTAAGTACACTCATCTTGAAAGGACGTGTTGCGCCCTAACGTGGGTAGCCCAGAAGCTGAAACATTATTTGTCATCTTATACTACTTACCTCATCTCTCTCTTGGATCTGTTGAAGTATATCTTCTAGAAGCCTATGCCCATGGGAAGGCTCGCAAAGGGGCAGATCTTACTCACAGAATTTGACATTATCTACGTGACCCGGACTACGATGAAAGCACAAGCATTGGCTGACCATTCGGCTGAGAATCCTGCGGATGAAGAATACGAACCTTTGAAGACGTATTTAACGGATGAAGAGGTAATGCACATTGATGAGTTGGAACAGATTGAAAAGCCAGGATGGAAACTTTTCTTTGACGGGGCTGTTAACATGAAAGGCATTAGGATAGGAGCGGTACTTGTTTCTGAAACAGGGCATCATTACCCTGTTACAACTCAGCTTCGGTTCTACTGTACTAACAACATGGCTGAGTACGAGGCATGCATTTTTGGGTTCGAGGATGGCTGTGGATATGGGAGTCCAGGAAGTCTTGGTCTTGGGTGACTTGGACCTTCTAGTGTACGAGATTCAGGGAGAGTGGGAAACACTGGATTTAAAACTCATACCGTACTGGCAATGTTTGCATGATCTTTGTCAACGGTTCCAATCAATAGAGGTCAGGCATATTCTGAGGATCCACAATAAGGTTGTCGATGCTTTCGCTACTCTGGCATTGATGTTACATCATCCGAATAAGGCTTATGTTGACCCGTTGCATATTCAGATCCATGACCAGCATGCTTATTGCAACGTGGTGGAGGACGAATTCGATGGCGAACCGTGGCTCCACGATATCAAGGAATACATCAGAATGGGGGTGTATCCAGTACAAGCCACAGGTGATCAAAAGAGAACAATTCGATGAAATAGGTATGTCAGCATTTCAAGATTACACATATCAATTCTACCCCGTGCCGCCCTAAGGAAACGGAGCAGTTGACACGGCCAACTAGAATATAAAGAAGATACTTCGAAAGATGGTGGAAGGTTCTAGGCAGTGGCATGAAAAGCTGCCGTTTACGTTGCTGGGTTATCGCACTACTGTCCGTACTTCAGTACGGGCAACTCCATATTTGTTGGTGTATGGTACCGAAGTAGTGATACCCGTAGAAGTGGAAATTCCATCCCTTCGAGTTATCGCGGAAGCTGAGATCGATGATGATGAGTGGGTCAAAACTCGCTTGGAACAATTGAGTTTGATCGACGAGAAAAGATTGGCAGCAGTATGTCATGGCCAATTGTATCAACGAAGAATGGAAAGAGCATATAATAAGAAGGTGCGTCCACGGAAGTTTGAAGTAGGTCAGCAAGTGTTAAGACGTATCCTTCCACATCAGGTTGAGGCCAAAGGCAAGTTTGCTCCAAACTGGCAGGAGTCGTTCGTCGTAATAAGAGTATTGTCCAATGGTGCTTTATACTTAACATATATAACCTGAGGCAGAAAGTGAGTGACTATAGTTTTGATTTGAACAAAATAGAAAGTGAACTAGCCTGAGTTCGAAAGCAATTGGCTAAAAATGCAGATGAACGAGCACGCCTGGTTAAGCAGTTGAAAGAAAAGTACGACAATGAGGTCGAGGGATTAAAGAAAAAGGTCATCGCCACGGAAAACAAAATAATCAAACAAGCAAGAGATTTCAAGGTTGAAAGAGAACATTGTTATACAGCATTGGCACAATTAGAAATGGACTTACAACAACTTCAAGAACAGGATCATACGGCCGAGCAAACTTTGGAAGCCAGGGCCAAGAAAATCGAGTGTTTGTTACAAGAAAAAGGGGTCATAAGAGAAAGAATTAGAACCATAGCCAATTACATTGTTGTGAAGTGCCAAGCCTTTAAGGATATGACTCGCACCACCTTCTTCGCGGCAGTGAAGATATTTGTTAAACAGATAATGAGTGACTTGGATCAACTTCAAAGGGATCTTGTATATAGGCCCACGTCTAGACCGAATGATGTCCCGCGGGCACCAGGAGCATTGATGTATTCATGATTTTTCATTTGAGTCTGTATTTCCTTTTCCGTTAGAGACTGCCATTTGTTTTTAGTCTGTATTTTCTTTCTGCTGGAGTCTGTCAATTGTTTTCGAGTCTGTATTTTTCTTTATTTTTGGAGTCTGCATTTCGTCTTTTCATCAGCGTCTGTTAGTTTCTCTTAGAGTCTGTTAGTTTTGAGTATTTGTAATCAAATCATTTTCCCTTTATGAAAAATTGAAAATCCCAAAAATGTATTATTATTTACTTTCACACTTATCTCAAAGAACTACTCTCGGTCTGATTCATGCGGGGTCATGATACGTAGGCAATCTCCATAGGATTCGACCACAACCAAAAGAAAAAAAGAAGAAGAATAAAACGAAAAGAGAAAGGAAAACAAGAGAGAAAAAGAAAAGAAAAGAGAGAAGAATAAGAAAATCAAGAGAAATAAGCAAAATAAGAGGGAAATGAGAGGATAATAACAAAGAGAAGGCAAGGGCAAGAGTGAAAACACGAAAAGAAAAAAGGAGAAAAAGAAAAGCCGGGATGATGCAAGTATCCGATCAAATGCATTAACTGCTTAGGTGCATTCATTCCCCAAATGTGCAGTTACTAATCTGTTAAAGCCCTAATCACTAACAAGGTTGTTGTTGATATATTGAGTCCAGGCAGGTGGTTAGTTGATTGGCATTCTGGCAACTCACTCATACAACATCCGATCAAAAGACAGGCTGAATATGGCCAACCAAGAATTGGAGGCAAGTATTGTTGACCCGTCAAAAGAGGTGGAAGAATTGGATGTTAGTGCGATAAAGGAAGAGATGTATAAGTTAAAACAGTAAATGGCTGAAATGTACTAGGCCTGGGCAAATGGTCATCCACCACCGGTTTATCCTGCCAACCCTGCTTATATTCCACCATTAGCCGAACCTCAGGAACATCCCACTGTGAACTCATCTCCAGCCTTTCCCCTCTACCAATAATGCCACGACACCACTTCCCGTACATCACAAGCTCCTCCACCCAGACAAGTCCCGCACCCTCCTCCACCAATCACTCCTATTTTCGTGGTACCTCCACTTGCTATATTACACTGATCTTCCAGTGAACCTCTGTTCCAGACTCACGATAACCAATATTATCCCCTGAACCCACCTTCAATGTTCCGGAACCATATTCTTACACCCCTCATCTTGATCTCCCGACAGAGAATAAGAAGCCACCCAAAAATCCCGAGCATGAGGAGATGATCAGAAAGGTTAAAAGCTTAGAACAATCATTCAGAGATATGAGGGGGTTGGGGGTCAAGTAAGTGTGGCCTATAAAGATTTATGTCTGTTCCCAGATGTTCAGTTACCAGCAGGGTTCAAAATGCCCATATTTGATCTGTACGACGGGCATGGTGACTCAGTAGCACACTTAAGAGGATTTTTAGCAAGATGAGGGGAGCAGGTGGAAAAGATGAATTACTGATGGCATATTTCAGCTAAAGTCTGAGTGGATCGACATTGGAATGGTATACCAGACAAGACCACAACAGGTGGTACACGTGGGACGATTTAGCCCAAGCCTTCGCCTGCAATTTTCAGTACAATCTTGAAATTATTCCAGACCGACTGTCATTGACGAAAATCAAGAAGAAGCCCGGTGAGAGTTTCAGAGGGTATAGATTCCGTTGGAGGGAACAAGCCACGAGGGTCGACCCCCCAATGAAAGAGAGTGAAATGGTTGATTATTTCTTGCAAGCTTTGGAGCCCACTTATTTTGGTCATTTGGTGTCAGCAGTGGGCAAGTCCTTTAATGAGGTTGTAAAAATGGGAGGCATGGTTTAGGAGGGACTCAAGTTCAACAAGATCATGAGTTATTCAGAAATCATAGCGACCACCCAAGCCTTTAAAAACGGTACTGGAGGTGTACTCGGGAAGAAAAAGAAAGAGGATGTTGTGACAATTGAATCGGGAGCTTGGGTTGGATCCAGGGGCCCTTCACGTTACTACAACCAGCCTCGACCCTATCCCCAAACTTACCCCCATACTCCATATAGCCCACTATAACACTACTGCCCACCGCCAGATCCCTATTTTTCCGTCCATCAAGTATAAACCTATACCCAACCTCCCACTCATGCACAATGGTGTGCGCCAGCTCCACAAAATCCATACCCAGCTCCACAAAATACCTATCCACCCCCAAGAGCATATAGAAATCCCCTTGGAACAGGTTTTTGGCCAAATCAAGCCTTTAAGAATTAGAGGTTGCAGAAGCAGAAGACTTTCACTCCATTGGGATAATCATATACTAGTCTATTCCATAGATTGAGATAGTTGGGTATGTTGAATTCGATCGAGACTAAACTACCAAATGCCCCTCCTAGAAATCTTGACCGCTCGGTGAGTTGTGAGTATTGTTCAGGGGCCCGGGGTCATGAAACAGAGAAATGCTAGAAATTGAAAACAACTATTCAAGAGCTCATTAATACTAATCGGATTGAGGTCCAAGCCCCGGAGGCACCCATTACCAACCAGAACCCGTTGCCGGCCCATCATGAGAAAAATATGATTGAGATAGTGCATAAGGGAAGGGAGCCTAAGAAGCCTTCGCAAGCTGTCATGATGATTCGGGCTAGTGAAACCAAGCCGTTTGAAAAGTCAACAAGTGAGAAGTTTGTGATCGAGTTGAACGGGGCAAATAATGAACCATCTGTGGAGGTCAAGAAGGGGTCCTCAAGTGACGTTGCAGGAAAACATGAAAGAGAAAAAGTGGTTGTGCCAGGAGTGACGAACAAGCCTGTTGTAATTGTGAAGGGTTCCCGCATAGATCCCATCATTATCAAACCGGTAACTCAATTACCGATAGTCAACAGCAAGGCAGTCCCATGGAATTATGAACGAGTGACAGTGACTTACAAGGGGAAAGAGATTAAAGAAGAAGTGTTTGAGACACATGGATTGACTCGATCGAGGAGATGCTTTGCCCCCGAAAAGTTGAGAAAAGCTAAGACCTACAGAGATAACCCAGTGTTGGTGAAGAAAGCTGTGACCGAGGAAGAAGCAGAGGAATTCCTGAGAAAGATGAAAGTGCAGGACTATTCCATTGTGGATCAGTTAAGGAAGACACCGGCTCAGATCTAGCTATTGTCATTATTGATCTATTCAGACGAGCACCGTCGGGCTTTGATGAAGATCTTGAATGAGGCCCACGTTCCTGACCAAATCTCAGTTAACCACTTGGAAAATATAGCTAACAAGATATTTGAGGTAAACAGAGTCACTTTTTCTGATGATGAGTTGCTTGTGGAGGGTACTGAGCACAATAGAGCCCTCTAGCTAACGGTGAGATGCGAAGATTCTGTGGTTACTCAGGTACTGGTAGATAATGGTTTCAGCACGAATATTTTCCCCCTCTCTACTCTGAACAAGCTGAAGGTGGATGATGAAAGAATTCACAAGAACAATAGCTGCGTTTGAGGATTCGATGGTGGAGGGAAAGATTCAGTCATGGACATAGTGCTTGAGCTCACAATAGGGCCATTTGAATTTAATATGGAATTCCAGGTGCTCGATGTGGCTGTTTCCTACAATTTTCTATTAGGACAACCCTGAATTTATGCTGCCAAAGAGGTCCCATCTACTCTGCATCAAATGGTCAAGTTTGAATGCGATCGACGGGAAATTGTGTGTTACCAATGATGCCATTGTTTCATTCATAGAGGTTGAAGACGACGAGGGACCATGAGTTTATCAGGTTTTGACATGGTATCGGTAGATAAAAATCTAGAAGGGAAGTGCGTGCCAACTCCAAGGGTAGCTGCCACATCATTCATGGTAGCCGT
Source organism: Nicotiana sylvestris (assembly GCF_000393655.2). Lineage (NCBI taxonomy): Eukaryota > Viridiplantae > Streptophyta > Magnoliopsida > Solanales > Solanaceae > Nicotiana > Nicotiana sylvestris. The sequence goes on from NC_091066.1 coordinate 102,966,926, forward strand.
TGAAATGTTGAAAAATGGTGTTGTACCGGGCAAGGGTTTGAGTGCATCTCTGCAAGGTATCGTACAACCGGCTTTCTCTTTCTAAAAACTTGGATACATTTAGTCTGGGGTTCATGCCCACAGTCGCAGACCTGAGAAGAGGTGGAAAAATGAAACAGAGAGCATGGGCCCTTCCAAAGCTAGTCCCGCGTCTTTCCAGATCATTTGTCAGGCCTGGTACCAGAAAGCGCCCAGTGACGACGGTTCCCAGTTCGGTGGTTGATATGGATTGATATTTGATGGAAAGGTTCGAGAGGATATTTGACGAAGTGAACATGTTGGAGGTTGGAGAGGGTTCAAGTGAGGTAGATGTGCAATTTGATGGGCCTAGTGAAAAGATTAACAACTGGGAAGCTAGTCCTCTCCCCACCTTGAAGGAGTTTTGGTAGTTTGCTTTGATTTTCTTTCAGTTTATCTGGATGATTCCAAGGTTGTAATTCAAATTCTATGTTCCGTCCGTTTGGATTTATAAACCTTGTTATCTTTAATTTCGATAAAATGCAATTTCCCCTTTTCTCCCTTCCTGATAGTTTTATTTTGTTTTTTTTCCTGCCTTGTACAGTTCTTTTTATGTTGGCTTCAATGATATGCCATGCATGCGGAATCTCCGGCCCAGTCTTAAAAGCCAATCTAATTCTGAAATAGTAATTCGAGAAATAGAGTGTGATGTTGAATCGGAATACGACGAGGATGAAGCCTTTGAAGAGATTAGTAAAGAATTAACCATTTTTAAGGAAAACCCAAGCCTAACCTGAGTGATACAGAAGAAATCAATTTAAGGGATCAAGATAATGTCCGGGAAACTAAAATAAGTGTCCATCTTGAACCATAACTCATAGAGGAGATAATTAAAGCATTGTTCGAGTATAAAGATATTTTTGCATAGTCCTATGACGACATGCTAGGTCTAAGCACTGGCTTGGTGGTTCACAAATTGACCACTGATCCGGCATTCCCCCCTGTCAAGCAGAAGCTGCGGAAATTTAAAACTGATATGAGTGTGAAGATTAATAAAGAGGTCACCAAGTAGTTCGGGGCCAAAGTTATCCGGGTCACCCGGTATCCCACCTGGTTAGCCAATGTTGTACCTGTGCCGAAGAAGGATGGTAAGACCAGGGTGTGCGTTGATTATCGAGATCTCAACAAGGCAAGTCCCAAGGATAACTTCCCATTGCCAAACATCCATATATTGATCGATAATTGTGCCAAACATGAGATTGGTTCTTTTGTGGATTGTTATGCGGGCTACCACCAGATCTTAATGTATAAGGAAGACGCAGAAAAGACAACATTCATCACGTCATGGGGAACGTACTACTATCGGGTTATGCCATTTGGTTTGAAAAACACTGGGGCAACCTACATGAGGGCAATACGACCATATTCCATAACATGATACACATGGAGATCGAGGTTTATGTGGATGATGTGATTGTAAAGTCTAGAAAGTAGTCTGACCATGTCAGAGATCTGAGAAAGTTCTTCCAAAGGCTTCGCAGGTACAATCTCAAGCTTAATCCTGCAATATGCGCGTTCGGTTTTCCGTTTGGAAAGTTGTTGGGATTCATAGTCATTCGCCTTTGATCAAAGCTATCCAGGAATTGCCACCACCACAGAACAAGACTGAGGTGATGAGTCTGTTGGGGAGATTGAATTACATCAGCCGGTTTATTGCTCAGCTCACGACAACTTGTGAGCCTATCTTCAAACTATTAAAGAAAGATGTTGCGGTCAAGTGGACAGATGAATGTCAGGAAGCATTTGATAAGATAAAGGGGTACTTGTCAAACCCACCTGTGTTGGTCCTGCCAGAACCAGGGAGACCTTTGATTCTGTATTTGATAGTCTTGGACAATTCATTTGGATGTGTGTTGGGACAGCATGACATCACTAGCAGGAAGGAGCAGGCTATATATTATCTTAGCAAGAAGTTCACATCTTACGAGGTTAAGTACACTCATCTTGAAAGGACGTGTTGCGCCCTAACGTGGGTAGCCCAGAAGCTGAAACATTATTTGTCATCTTATACTACTTACCTCATCTCTCTCTTGGATCTGTTGAAGTATATCTTCTAGAAGCCTATTCCCATGGTAAGGCTCGCAAAGGGGCAGATCTTACTCACAGAATTTGACATTATCTACGTGACCCGGACTACGATGAAAGCACAAGCATTGGCTGACCATTCGGCTGAGAATCCTGCGGATGAAGAATACGAACCTTTGAAGACGTATTTAACGGATGAAGAGGTAATGCACATTGATGAGTTGGAACAGATTGAAAAGCCAGGATGGAAACTTTTCTTTGACGGGGCTGTTAACATGAAAGGCATTAGGATAGGAGCGGTACTTGTTTCTGAAACAGGGCATCATTACCCTGTTACAACTCAGCTTCGGTTCTACTGTACTAACAACATGGCTGAGTACGAGGCATGCATTTTTGGGTTCGAGGATGGCTGTGGATATGGGAGTCCAGGAAGTCTTGGTCTTGGGTGACTTGGACCTTCTAGTGTACGAGATTCAGGGAGAGTGAGAAACACTGGATTTAAAACTCATACCGTACTGGCAATGTTTGCATGATCTTTGTCAACGGTTCCAATCAATAGAGGTCAGGCATATTCTGAGGATCCACAATAAGGTTGTCGATGCTTTCGCTACTCTGGCATTGATGTTACATCATCTGAATAAGGCTTATGTTGACCCGTTGCATATTCAGATCCATCACCAGCATGCTTATTGCAACGTGGTGGAGGACGAATTCGATGGCGAACCGTGGCTCCACGATATCAAGGAATACATCAGAATGGGGGTGTATCCAGTACAAGCCACAGGTGATCAAAAGAGAACAATTCGATGAAATAGGTATGTCAGCATTTCAAGATTACACATATCAATTCTACCCCGTACCGCCCTAAGGCAAACGGAGCAGTTGACACGGCCAACTAGAATATAAAGAAGATACTTCGAAAGATGGTGGAAGGTTCTAGGCAGTGGCATGAAAAGCTGCCGTTTACGTTGCTGGGTTATCGCACTATTGTCCGTACTTCAGTACGGGCAACTCCATATTTGTTGGTGTATGGTACCGAAGTAGTGATACCCGTAGAAGTGGAAATTCCATCCCTTCGAGTTATCGCGGAAGCTGAGATCGATGATGATGAGTGGGTCAAAACTCGCTTGGAACAATTGAGTTTGATCGACGAGAAAAGATTGGCAGCAGTATGTCATGGCCAATTGTATCAACGAAGAATGGAAAGAGCATATAATAAGAAGGTGCGTCCACGGAAGTTTGAAGTAGGTCAGCAAGTGTTAAGACGTATCCTTCCACATCAGGTTGAGGCCAAAGGCAAGTTTGCTCCAAACTGGCAGGAGTCGTTCGTCGTAATAAGAGTATTGTCCAATGGTGCTTTATACTTAACATATATAGAAGTCAAATGTGTAGAAATGGCCATCAACTCCGATGCGGTCAAGAGATACTATGTATAATTTCTTTGTTTAAATTATATTTGTTTGTACTTGGCATGTTTTGAAGATTGGAATGACGAAGGCGTTTTGATTCTGCTATCTAAAAACTTTATCCTTTGTTATCCCCTTTAGCCTATTTATTTTCTTTCATACCCCCATTTTGGAATCGGTAGCGAATATCGGAAAAATAAGCGTGAAAGATAAGTAAAGGAAGAAGAGAAAAGAGAAAGAAAAAGAAAAGAGAAAGAAAAGAATGAAAAAAAAAGAGGAAAGAAAAGAAAAGAAGAAGAAGAACAACAACAACAACAACAAAAAGAGAAAAGAAGGCAAAAGAGAAAGAAAAGGAAGAGAAAAGAGAAAATCACAACAACAAAGTAATTTCTATGACATGAACTACGTTTGACCTGATTCCTTTTAAGGATACGTAGGCAGCCTCACGGTTCGGTCCCATCAAAATAAAAATTCAAAAGTCCCCAAACAAGAAACTGGGGACCTTCCGAAAGTTGTAATTTTGAACCCATTCGAATTGTTTCAAGCCATTGATATCCTTTCCTTCTAACCCTATCCAAAATCCCACGTTATGGTCCAAAGAAAGACCTTCTGATCAGTCTTCGAGAGATGCCGAGTCAAGCAAGTGGAGGTGATTCATATCAAGGGTGACATTCTGGTCCAAGCAAAAAATATTGAAAATGAGAGAGTCTTAATGGTGAAAACCCTCACGGGCACCATAAGGCAACGGGAGCTGAGAGAAATCAAAAATGAGAGAGTCTTATTGGTGAAAACCCTCACGGGCACCGTAAGGTGACGGGAGCCGAGAGAAATCAAAAATGAGAGAGTATTATTGGTGAAATCCCTCACGGGCACCTTAAGGCGAAAGTTAGTTGATAGATGAACGAATGAGAGAGGTCTGCTGGTGAAAACCTTTCAAGGCACCGCAGGATGAACAAGGTTAGGATTTGGATAAAGAAATCAGGTTATGAAAATTCTGGGACGACAAAGTATGGCAATAGAAGGTTGGTTGGTTGGACAGACTGGGCCGATTAATCCAAAATGCATGTCATGATCATTGGTACCAGCCGCTCCACTCAGATAAGTCCCTTTTCTTTTTCTTTTACTTTTAACAATCATTCATTTTTGGATTCTTCTTATCCTTAACTCTCAGAGTCATTGCATTTCATTTTCTTCCGGGTCTTATTTCTATAAGGTATTTCAATGATAATTTTGTTGGAGCATGCAAGAATGGATTTCAAAGCTCACTACCAGATTCAAAAATTGCAAAGCACAATGCGGCCAGATTATACCGAAGATAGCACGATGTAACGTGGGATAAAGTGCCAGCAAAAGTTCCATCAGTAGAGTGATTCAGTAATTTCATGAGAGATGCAGAGGTTCAGTTAAAGGGGTCAGAGGTGTGAAACAACGGTTCAGGTATAGAACACCTGGGTCATCTAGGGTCATAGGGTTTTGGAAGACAGTCGGAAAGTCAAGCGGTTCAGGGAAAGTTCGGGGAAGCCAGTCAAAACAAAACAATGCAGCGGAGAGACTTTTAGCAAAGAATGTCATCAAGTAACTACCACATTTTAAATTGACGAATTTTTCTTTGATTAAACAGGGGCAGGAAATTTTGGCTGTTTTGGAGAAACCCTCAGTGGAGAAAGGAAGTCACCAAACAGGTTTGATTTTTGATTTTCAGGACCCTCCAGGAAAATAAGACCTAGTGTAAAGTTCAGAAATAGTGTAATCTAGCATAAATGTATCCCAAAGAAATATAAGCTGGTTTAGAAGGTTGTATGTTCGAGATAGGATTCAATTAGGACTTTCCAGGACCCTCCTGAATAATGGGACTTAGCTTTAAGATTTCGATTAAATAACAACATTTAGAAATTATGTTGTAGGGTAGTATAATTCAGCCATAAAAGTTGTCACTCGTAAGATAAAATTTGACTTCTAATTTTCAGGACCCTCATAGATAATGGAGAGTAGTTTAAAGACCCTCTTAGAAAACAAGATTTAGCAGAAGTCACACCTTTAGAAGATATAACGCAGATTTAAAATTGTCATTTAATTAAGAGTTGTCAAGACCCCCTGGATAATGGGACCTAGCTTTCAAATTCTTAGTAATACTTGGTAATATGACTTAGTTTTACACTCACATCAGTGCCTAGCCACCAAACTGGGCACAAAATTTTTCTTTATTTTTGTCTATTTTGTAGAAGTCAGGAGCCCGCCTGGAGAGCAGGGAATACACTTCAAGACAGCAGTCAGGAGCCCGCCTGTAGAGCAGGGAATACATTTCAAGTAAGCAGTCAGGAGCCCACCTGGAGAGCAGAAAATACATTTCGAGTCAGCAGTCTGGAGCCCGCCTGAAGAGCAGGGAATACATTTCAAGTCAGTAATCAGGAGCCCGCTTGGAGAACAAGGGAGTAAAATTCAAGTTTTAGCTTTCAAGTCATTATTGATATTTGGTAATGTGATTCGTTTTACACTTACATATGTGCCCAGATACCCAAACTTGGGCAGAAAACGTTTCTTTGTTTTTGTCTATTTTGTTGAAGTCAGGAGCCCGCTTGGAGAGCAGGGAATACATTCAAGTTTAGCAGTCAAAACCCCGCCTGGAGAGCAGGGAATACATTTCGGGTCAACAGTTAGGAGCCCGCTTGAAGAGCAGGAAAAACATTTCAAGTCAACAATCAGGAGCCCTCCTGGAGAACAAGGGAGTACAATTCAAGTTTTAGCTTTCAATTTCTTATTGATATTTGGTAATAGGATCCGTTTTACACATACATATGTGCCCAGATACCCAAACGGGGGCAAAAAGTTTTCTTTGTTTTTGTTTATTTTGTTGAAGTCAAGAGCCCGCCTAGAGAGTAGGGAATACATTCAAGTTCAGTAGTCAAGCGTCCACATGAAGGAAAGAAAAACATCTCAAAGTGTAGTTGGCAGTCAGGCATCCACCTGGAGGAAAGGAAAACATCGCAGAATACAATTCAAGATGGCAACAAAGGGATTCCATCGGGAGAATACAAGTCAACAAGGCAACAAGAACCACAGGAGGAAGTTTGAAGATATAGATAGGATTTTGTAATTCCTATATCATAGTCTAGTCTAGCTTCTTTTATTTTATCATGGTTTAATAAGGAGGTCAATAAGTAGTAGCAGCAACAACAACAACGGTAAAATCACAGCTTCATGGTAGTCCCAGCTACCAAACATTCCTGAACTACACTGACCTGATTCCTTTTTAGCCAAGGATATGTAGGCAACCTCGGAAGTAGGGTGCGGTCAAATCTTTCAAAATTGCTTCCCACGGAGTATTCAAATGGTAAAAATCGCTCGTATCCGCTCACTTTATCTTTGCACGAAAACTCTTCGTATTTTCGAGCAAAGAGGGGCAGCTGTGAGCACGTGATTTTTGCCCTATATGAATTACTCCCAGAAATTCAAAACAAAATAATTTCTTTCAGTATTTGCAAATGTTTGGATTATTGTGACATTTTCTGTTAATTGTTTGCATTTTGTCTGTGCATTTTAATTAATGAAAAAATACAAAAATATATGCGTTTTAGGATTAATTGAGTAATTAGGTTATTTTATAAAAAGGGAAAAAAGGAAAATCACAAAAATAGTCATCTTGCACCTTTTAATTCTAATTTTTGATTTCTGAGTTAGTTTTTTTTTTAATTTGTTAATTGTGGTAATGAATTAGGTTTAATTAGTATTTTGTTAAATTAATTTGGTTTTATATTTTAATTTAGGATGCTAGTTTTATTTTTTTTGGATCCCTTCTATTTCATCCAACGGTCAGAATACTTTATCCCATATCACATAAAAGTGTCTGAAAGTCTCAAATTAACCTAAGACCAAATAACTCATCTCCCTCTCATGTTCATCTCAGACACCTCCCCAAACTCGATTCAGCCATGGCAGCAGGCAAAAGGTTCCAACCACCACTAGAAACCACCCATGCAACCATCACCCTTCCCTCAAACCTAATTCATCACCATTTTTCCCCAAAATCTCACCAAATCAGTCTATTTTCGAATCTGAGAGCAAAGAAGAAATGAATCCGTCAAGCCTTTAAGTTTCTTTGAGCGATAAGGCTCAAAATAGGTATTGACCGTTTGTTTTCGTTGAGAACACAGGGTTAACACCTGTTTTGAATCAAATTAGAGTTTGTTGAGGTTTATCAGTGTCAGTCGTGTGCCTTTAGATGTATTTTCTCCATCCTTCCTCTTTTGTCTTCTTCGTCTGTTTCGCTATCAAATTCCGTTTCTCCTGTTCCTCCTCCATCTAATTTTTTCTTCTTCTTTTCATTTTTGTTCTATTTTCCGTTGCTTAGTAGCTTAATTTCGCATATCAGTAGCTTTGAGTTAATTCGTTTTGGTTTTGTTGAAAAGATAAAGATTATTTCGCTTTGTTTTCATAGTTAGTACTAAAAATTGTTAAGTAGACTGTTAAGGTGTTTGAATTTATTTGTTTAGCTCATAATTGTTGATAGGTGAATTAAACTTGTTTCCCTGTTTTGTGGAAACATTTGATTTCTTTGGACTTAATCCTTGGGAACTTTTTCTTTTGTTTCCATTAGTTTTCTGTCGTGACTTGAACTTTGGGCTTACCCATTGTAACCTGGGGTCATTTGAACCAATTTGGGTTTCAAGGATTAGAGGCCCAAGAGCTAATGAACCTGCTAATGCAGTAGCCCAGAGTTTTGGGGTCAGGCCTAACCCGTTTGATGGTTGAAGTAATTAAGAGACATTTGGGGGTAATTTGGGAATTTTGGGGTGGGGAATCTTTTGATAACTGTTTAAGAAGCTTCTTAGAAACTGCAAAATAGACTAGCTTAGCTGGCAAGTCAGAAAATGATGGACCTCTAAGCTAAAAGCAAAATTGGAAAAGGGGCAAAAGGCAAAACTGAAGTGTTTAGGTCCGCCCTATTTGGTTTCTTATAAAGGCATCTTTTCTTGCTTTTCAAGCTGGGGGGGAAGAGCTGAGGTGAAAAAACACTTGAAAACAAAAATGGCTAAAAGATTTCTTTTGGAAAAGACTATTCCATTGAATTGCGTTTTAGGATCTTAAAGTTTCATTCTCTGAATCAGTTTCTGCTTTGCTTTGGGGTTTGAAATGAATTTAGATTGAGTATTTGAAATCGTGCTTAAAGTTTTGCTGGGGTGTCAGTTGTTTGAACTTGTTATTCTGGGCTACTACACATCATTTCTAGGTTTGAAGTCTGTTTTGCTGCTGATCCCTGTTGTTCTTACTGCTAATTCTTCACCCCTGTTTTCTCCTATTTCCATGTATGCCTCAGCTTGAATAGCATGTGAGATGTAAAGGGGGCCTCGTTTGTGATTCAGATAATGAATAAAATAGTCCCCGTTATTAAGGGATTGATCATGTGTTTTACTTGTTTAAATTAGTGCAATTACTGGAATATTATTGTACCCGAGCATGGTTTATGTAATCTATTTTAGGACTATGTTAGATTTTTGGTTTGTTATTTCAATTCTAACTTAGCTACTTCATGCTCAAGTAATGGCGCTGGAACTGTCATGATAGGAACCTGATGAACAATGTTATTAATCAATTCAATAGCCACAATCTCTTTCTTCATGTTCACTTTTAGGTAATTTAGTCATAACTCACTTTGTAATACTAGGTTAACCTTGGACTTTAGCATTTTTAAGTGAATCTGAAGTGACGTTGAAGGTTGTTTAAAGTTATATGTACAGGAGTTTTCATGTTAGTATGGCTTGTATTTTGATTTGTGTTCCGCCTTGATTCGGGATCTGTGGGGTGTTGTCTGGTAAGATTGTGTTCAAGTTGGTCTTTGTTACAGTAGAATAGGCTTTATCAGCACATTATTGCAAGTTAATTGAAGGTTTGAAAGTTGAGGTTACTTGCTGTTGGTTGGCTAAAATTGGATTTTTCAAAACTTTGCTTTCGAAATCTGTTCTTTGTCAAAAGTCTGTGTGATTGGCTATAGGAGAAATACCAATATTGAACTCATTTGTGTGCTCTATTACGCCACTCCAAGGACTCGATTCTGAGTCCCTACTTTTCAGTTACACCTTGATTTTGAATTGGGTCTCTTTTAGGACTTATTCTTAGCCACCTGAAAATCGGGAATCAGTATATCTGTGATTGCATAAGTTGTTGGGCTCCTTAGGCCCAGGCTTGAAGTTGTCGGAATTAAATGTTGAGCCAAATAATCCCTTAATTCAAGGCCTGCAAGTAGTTAATGGATTTAGAATTTTCTTTAAATAGAAGTTCTACGACTTTCCTTAGTTAATGAATTGGTGTTCTCTTTCACTTGGGGTGCGTTATTTTAAGTAACACAAATAGTTTACGGCCCTCCGAACTTTAGTTGAATCCCCAATTAGAATAATTTGAGGTGCGCCATGCCAAACAAAAGTGACATTTGCATGGCCCTCACTTTACTTAATCTGGAATTGATCCTTAGAGTCCGAGGCGTGCCATTTAGTAAATTTCATGGCCCTCACAAAGTTGGAAACGTGAAATTGCTTTAGGCGCGTTAGTTTAATAATATCATTCCTAAATTCGGGTGCGTATTTATGTGACCCAAATCTAAATATCAACGATGTTAAAATATGTCAAAAGCCACGGGTGCATTTATCTGACGTGGCTCGAGATATGTTTTGATGACGTTGTAGCCTTCCTTAATAAATAAATAAAAGCGGTGAAGTTAAAATTGAACCATAGGTTAAAACATGTATTAAAATCAGATAATTAAGCCGAATATAACAGTTGAGCGACTGTTCTAGAACCACGGAACTCGGGAATGCCTAACACCTTCTCCGGGGTTAACAGAATTCCTTACTCGGATTTCTAGTTCACCGACTGTTAAATAGAGTCAATCTTTTCCTCGATTCGGGACTTGAACCGGTGACTTAGGACACCATAAAATTATCCCAAGTGGTTGTCACACCTTCTTTTTACGCACCCTAGGGGGCGGGGGGAGTTTTTTCCAATTAAAGGACAATCGAAACGGGATTGGTTTATTTATTTCAGAGTCGCCACTTGGGAGATTTAGGGTGTCCCAAGTCACCAATTTTAATCCCGAATCGAGGAAAATAATGACTCTATATTACAGTCCGCGTACCAGAAATCTAGATAAGGAATTCTGTTAACCCGGGAGAAGGTGTTAGGCATTCCCGAGTTCCGTGGTTCTAGCACGGTCGCTCAACTGTTATATTCGGCTTATTTATCTGATTTTTAATACAATTATGAACCATGTGCAAATTTTATCTTTTAACCGCTTTATTAATTATTATTATTAAGAAATGTGAACATCGCTTAAAACATATCTTTGGACTTGTGTCACATGAAATGCACCCACAATCCGAAACATATTTTATTTGATGTTTTAGGATTTGGATTTAGGTCACATGAAATGCACACCCAAGTTTAAGAAAATAGATTATTAAACACGCGCCTAAAGAGACTATCGTGTTATTATTTTGGGAAGGCCGTGAAATTCGCTAAACGGCCCTCCTGAATTCTAAGCAATTTAAAACAAGTATTTACTGAGGGCCCCGCAATTTGTATTTTTATTCAGCGAGGCTCATCTCATTCTTATTTTTTGAAGGAATTTGCAACATCATGGAAATGCATCTCATACCGCGTCACAGTCAATGTACCCGTGATTAGAGACACATTTCGATTCCGTTGAGATTTGGATTTGGGTCACATAAATGTGCACCCGAGTTTAAGGAGATAACATTATTAAAGGCGCGCCTAAAGCAACTAGCGCATTGTTATTTTGGGTAGGGCCGTGAAATTTGCTAACGGCCCGTCTCGGAATCTAAGTATTTAATATATACACTTAGAGGGCCCCGCAATTTGTCCCTTTTATTTGGCGAGGCTCGTCTCATTTCACTTATTATTTTTTTTATTATTATTTATTTTTATTTTTATATTTTTAAAGGGATGCCATTTTTATGCCTTTAACAGTACTAAACCTTATAGCCTATTTGCAACTGAAATCTCATAACTCGTTACAATTTTAATAAAAGAAATCTAGCAAAATGAGTGTTTTGGAAGTAATAACAACGAGTAATGCTAGTTTTGTCCGAATGAACTAAGCAAGAGAAAAGACGAATAAATTAATGTTAAACTGTGTCATGGAAAAACTAACCCTACTTAATTAAATGATATCACATAAACAAAAATATGTAACACCAAAAATGAACAAAACGCATATGGTGAAAACATAAGCAGAACATTATCGCATCAATTTATATATTGCATCTTCGAATGTTCAACGTAACATTTCCTTATCTAATGCTTGAAGTTTACTAACCTTTGAACCTCGGCAGACTCAGGACACAAACAAGACCTCGACGGGACTCAAGCTGGACTTCTCTGAACGAAGAACAACAAGGGAACCTCGGACAAACACCTCGACATACCGGACCTCGACGAACCAAAGACGACCTCAATGGACTGCACGACGACAGTGAAACAACGACGATAACATGACTGATTGGTTGTCGTGTTTGGACAGTACAGCTGAAGCAGTGGTGTTTGGACGGTGTCGATGGAGATTGGAGGAGAAGGAGCGGTCGTGGGCTTTGTCGATTCTGCCGGTGGTCGACGAAGGTGGGAGTTGGTTGCGACGGGCTGTCGGGAAGGTCGTGTTGGGCAGTGGTTCAGGTTGGAGGTGGGTCGACGGACTGGAGCTGGACGGGGGTCTGTTTGGCTGTGTTTTGACGCGGGGGAAGTCGGGTTTTCTGGTTTTCAAGAAGGAGGAAGAAGATGGGGTGGCTTTCGTCGATGGTTGGTTGACGATGGCGGAGGGCCAGTGATGGTGTCGATGGAGGAAGCTGGTCGTGGGGGTGGCGATGCAGCGAGTAGCAGCTCGACGGAGCTGGTACGTGGGGGGTTTACCGGTGGTTTTGGACGATGGTTTTAGGTTTTCTGCTTCTTCTTCTTTAGGAAGAAGAAGCTCGAACAGTGGAAGGGTCTGCTAGTAGGAGTTGGGAGGAGACGGGGTGGAGGTCGGAGGCTTGGTGGACGTAGGGTCGACGATGGAGGGGATCGTTTGTGGTTTTTCTGTTCGGGTTTTTTGCTGGGTCTTTGCTTCTTCTTCTTCTTCTTCAAGAAGAAGCCTCAACCGTAGTCTCCCCTTTCAAAATTTTTTTAAAAGTCCCCAAAATCCCTCAAAGTCTGTCCGTGTTTTGTAATGCTTTGCCCATGAAAATGAGCCCCACGCGTGGTGGGGTTCGAGGCATATGTCTCCCACGCGTGGTGGGGTTCCCCACGTGTCCTGGACACGGTTTATTATGGGCTAGGTCCGAAAATTAAGCCTAAAACCGGGTAGTTTGAACCCGAATATTATTCTTTTGGCCGGACCCGAGAAATAGAAACACGTTGCTTAACTAGTCCTATGTAAGCAAAATAACTACCAAAATAAGACTAGTATTTAAACAAAACTATATCTTTTTAAATATTTTTTCAAGGTTTAAAATAGCTACAAAATATTAATAAAACTATTTTTTTGTAATTTTCGTTTTTAAATATTAAGATAAAATATGAGGTAATATTTTTGTATTTTTTCAAAGTTAAAAATGCCTATAAAACTTTAATAGAATTATTATTTTTGTATTTTTTCGAAATTATATAAGGTATAAAAATAAAGTGCAATTTTTGTATTTTTCAAGTTTATGAGAAATACATAAACTAAAATATATATTTTTTTTTTTTTGAAATTTTCTTTTTGCAACGAAATAAAGTAAAAAATAGTTAAAATAGCTATACTAGACCCAATTTCACATATTCACGCTAAAAATGTGAAAATTCTCGGGGAGGGTCAAAAATCACGTGCTTACAGCTGCCCCTCTTTGACTGGAAACACGAAGAGTTTTCCGACAAAGAACGACTAGCCGTGTTTTTGACCCGACCATTACTTGGACGGACTACACTTCAGGAAAGGGAGGGAATGTGACCGAGCCCTGGTATCTGAGCTGCCTACATATCCTTGGTTATACAGGAATCAGGCCACGTGTAGTTCGGGAATGAGAGAGATAGTGAAGTGTACCGAGGTGGAGAGCCGATCGAGGTGCCGTTCCGTTGAGGTTCCGGTCCGCGGTCCTGTCATTACAACAAAAATGAAAACTGAAAAAGACTAACTAAGCCTATCAGCTACTAGTTACAAGGATTCCTATCTCTTAAGTCTTCTGAAACTTGGTCTTGAGTCTTGAATGGTGCTTCATACAGACTTTGGATTTGAACCTTGATACTTGCTAGTTGTAGGTGCTAGTTCTTGAGCAGACCACAATTGTTCTCCACTTTCGTATTTCGGATTCATTCATTTTTCTCTTTTTTCTTTTTCTTCTTTTTTCTTTTTGTTTTTTTTTGTGACTAGCTTTTGTTGACCCTCTCAGACTGTTGACTCGCATTCTTGGGGCGAGATTCTTGTTGCTTCTATCTTGGATTGAGTGCTGGGGATTTTTGTTGTAATCCTTCTGCTCTCCAGTGGGTCACTGCTTGATTTTGAAAAATGTTTTCTCCGTTCTACAGGCGGGTCCCTGACAATCAAAACAAACAAAACAAACAAAATTTCCTAACCCAGTTTGTACTGGGAAGGTTTGTGAGTCGTTAGCAAAATTGTAACTCACTAACACTGCTGATGCAATGATGAGAGTAAACTAAAGACTGAGCAAAACCAAAACTCTTGCTAGAAAATGTGTCTGCTAAAATAAAAACCTCAATGACTCAAACTAGAAAGTGTGTCTTCTATGGTTGAATCAGAATGAGCTAAACTAGGAAGTGCGTCTCCTAAGGGTGAAAACTTCAGTGACTAGAACTAGGAAGTGCGTCTCCTATGAATAAAATCTCGATTAGGAAGTGCGTCTCCTACGGGTAAACTTCAAAAAACTGGACTAGGAATTGTGTCTCCTATGGTCGAACTTAAAATGAATCAAACTAGGAAGTGCATCTCCTAGGGGTGAAATCTCAATTCCGGAAGTGCGTCTCCTGAAATAAAATATAATCTAAAAAGCCAAACTCGGGAGTGCGTCCCCTAAAGCAAAAGTATAACCTGAGTGAACCAGACTAGGAAGTGTGTCTCCTAATAATGAAAACTTAATTCAGGAAGTGCGTTTCCTGTGCATGGAATTAAACTTAGGAAGTGCATATCCTAATGGTAAAACTGAACTTAGGAAGTGCGTCTCCTACTTGTGAAACTTTTTAGGAAGTGCGTCTCCTACTTGTGAAACTTTTTAAGAAGTGCGTCTCCTACTTGTGAAACTTAGGTTAGGAAGTGCGTCTCCTATTGGTACAATGGACTTAGGAAGTGCGTCTCCTATTGGTGAAACTGAACTTAGGAAGTGCGTCTCCTATTGGTGAACCTATTCTTAGGAAGTGCGTCTCCTAATGGTAAAACTGAACTTAGGAAGTGCGTCTCCTATTGATGAAACTTGCTTAGGAAGTGCGTCTCCTATTGGTGAAACTTGCTTTAGGAAGTGCGTCTCCTATGGTGAAACTGAACTTTAGGAAGTGCGTCTCCTATGGGTGAAATGAACTTAGGAAGTGCGTCTCCTATGATGAAACTGAACTTTAGGAAGTGTGTCTCCTATGGTGAAACTGACTTAGGAAGTGCGTCTCCTATTGATGAAACTTGCTTAGGAAGTGCGTCTCCTATTGGTGAAACTTGCTTTAGGAAGTGCGTCTCCTATGGTGAAACTGACTTAGGAAGTGCGTCTCCTATTGATGAAACTTGCTTAGGAAGTGCGTCTCCTATTGGGTGAAATAAACTTAGGAAGTGCGTCTCCTACTGGTGAAACTTTTTAGGAAGTGCGTCTCCTACTGGTGAAACTTGCTTAGGAAGTGCGTCTCCTACTGGTGAAACTTGCTTAGGAAGTGCGTCTCCTACTGGTGAAACTTGCTTAGGAAGTGCGTCTCCTACTGGTGAAACTTGCTTAGGAAGTGCGTCTCCTACTGGTGAAACTTGCTTAGGAAGTGCGTCTCCTACTGGTGAAACTTGCTTAGGAAGTGCGTCTCCTACTGGTGAAATATTTTTAGGAAGTGCGTCTCCTATTGGTGAAACTGAACTTAGGAAGTGCGTCTCCTATGGTAAAACTGAACTTAGGAAGTGCGTCTCCTATGGTAAAACTGAATTTTAGGAAGTGCGTCTCCTATGGGTGAACTATTCTTAGGAAGTGCGTCTCCTACTGGTGAAACTTGCTTAGGAAGTGCGTCTCCTACTGGTGGAACTTGCTTAGGAAGTGCGTCTCCTACTGGTGAAACTTGCTTAGGAAGTGCGTCTCCTACTGGTGAAATATTTTTAGGAAGTGCGTCTCCTATTGGTAGAACTTGAATTTAGGAAGTGCGTCTCCTAATGGTAAAACTGAACTTAGGAGGAAATGCATCTCCTATGGGTAAAACTGAACAAACCTAGGAGGAAATGCATCTCCTATGGGTAAAACTAAAACTTAGGAGGAAATGCATCTCCTATGGGTAAAGACGTGGAATGTATGCCTCTATTATCTGGGCGGGCTCCCAATTTCAACACTTGAAATAAAAGACTGAATGTATGCCTCTGTTATCTGGGCGGGCTCCCAATTTCAACACTTAAAATTAAAGACTGAATGTATTCCTCTGTTATTATGGGCGGGCTCCCAATTTCAACACTTGAAAGTAAAAACTGAATGTATGCCTCTGTTATCTGGGCGGGCTCCCAATTTCAATACTTAAAAAATAAAAAGACTGAATGTATGCATCTGTTATCGGGGCGGGCTCCCAATTTCAACACTTAAAATAAAAGACTGAATGTATGCCTCTATTATCTGGGCGGGCTCCCAATTTCAACACTTAAAATAAAAGACTGAAAGTATGCCTCTATTATCTGGGCGGGCTCCCAACTTCGACACTTAAAAATAAAAAGACTGAATTTATGCCTCTGTTATCTGGGCGGGCTCCCAATTTCAACACTTGAAAGTAAAGACTGAATTGTATTCCTCTCGTTATACAGGTGGGCGCCTGGTTGTAAAGATATGAAAAATGATATGCCCGCATTATACTGGTGGGTGACCTAGAACAGAAATGAAAAGACAGAAATGTATTCCCGCATTATACTGGTGGGTGACCTAGAACAGAAATGAAAAGACAAAATGTATTCCTCTCGTTATTCAGGTGGGCGCCTGTCGAACAATAACTTTGAAAATAAGATCCTATTTGAGGGCGGATGAACCCGACATGTCCTATTTGAGGGCGGACGAACCCAACATATCCTATTTGAGGGCGGATGAACCCAACATATCCTATTTGAGGGCGGATGAACCCGACAGATCCTATTTGAGGGCGGATGAACCCAACAGATCCTATTTGAGGGCGGATTAACCCAACAGATCCTATTTGAGGGCGGATTAACCCAACAGATCCTATTTGAGGGCGGATGAACCCGACATATCCTATTTGAGGGCGGATGAACCCGACAGATCCTATTTGAGGGCGGATTAACCCAACATATCCTATTTGAGGGCGGATGAACCCAACATATCCTATTTGAGGGCGGATGAACCCGACATATCCTATTTGAGGGCGGATGAACCCGACAGATCCTATTTGAGGGCGGATGAACCCAAAATATCCTATTTGAGGGCGGATGAACCCGAAATATCTTTAAGACTTGAAAACATCTTACCTTGAATACTTGCTGGGGATTGGGATGAATTTTCCTTTTCTACCTTCCCCATTTTTATTATTATTCTTTTTTTTTATTCCTTTTTTTTTGTTTTGTTTTTGCATAGCTTCTCCCTTCAAAGAATACCTCCCTTGATTTACTTACCTGTTGGGGGGTAAAATGTTATCAGCTGGGGGTACCTGACTTCCAGAAAATTTTCTAAATGGAAGGAAAATTTTCTGCCCCAGTTTGATAATATCCCTTGTGGCATGCGTTTCTGCCTCAATGCCATTTCCTTTACCTGTTTCAAATCAAACAAAATTTGTTAGTTTAAAACATGGTGGTTGGTTGTGATACTCCCAACGGGATGGATTTTCCTTTTTCCTTCCTTGCTTTGCGTTGCACAACTTGTTGGGGATGATATTATGTGCTGGGGATAATCCCTTCCTCCTGGGGGATATCCCTCTTCTTTTGTGGCATAGCTTGGAAACTGGCATTTCCCCGACCTTTTAGTCTAGTATGGATTTTGCCAAATCATGCTCACTGCTCTCCTTGTTTTGTTCATGGGCCTTTTGCTGGGGATATATATTTTGACACTGGCCTCGCGCTTGTTCCTCGCTGACTATACCACTTGGATGTACTAGTCAGATCTCATTTTGGAAAGCTGATGGCCTATTCGAAGTCATTTCATACTTGTTCTGACCAGACAGACTCTATTGGGGAATTTTTCTATGAAAGGAAAAAGATAAAAAGGGAACAGGATAAAAAGACAAAGGAAAAAACATGACTCTTTAACAAAAGAAACTATAAATAAAAACCCTATCAAATGCAGATACCGACTCTAATGGCCATGACATGCGTATGTGGCCTATCCTTTACCGTCAATCCTCTTTCAAGATCTTCAATTGGCGATTCCCCATCTGATTCTCACTCTTATTCGACTTGTAGTGCCCGAAGGGTTTTCACTATCAAGCCTCTCTCATTTTGGTTTTCTCTCAGCTTTTATCGCCTTATGGTGTCTGTGAAGGTTTTCACCAATAAGACTCTCTCATTTGTATCACTTTCCAGCTGGGGATTTGGAGTGTCGCCGGTATGACTCTTTCTGCTGGAGATTAGAGTCCCTTTTGCTGTGGAACAGAATGTTATGCTCGCCGGCAAGACTCTTCATTAGTCTGACTTGACATCTTTTGAAGACTGATCGGAAGGTCTTTCTTTGGACCGTAATGTGGGTTTTGGATAGGGCTAGAAAGAAAGGGTATTAAAGGCTCAAAAAATGCATTAATTTTGGGTTATTAATTACAACCTTCGGAATTAGATTTATTTACAACAAACGCAACTTTTGCCCCAGTTTCTTGCTTGGGGATATTTTAATTGATGATTTTTTCATTTTTCAAAACTATGACCGAGCCGTGAAGCGCCTACGTATCCTCTTTGAGGAATCAGGTCAAACGTAGTTCCCAATTCCTCTTTTTCATTTGATTCTTTTTTTTTATCATTTTTCTTTCTTTCTTTTCCTTCTTTCATTTTTCCCTCTTTTTCGTTTTGTTGTTTTCTTTCTTTCTCTTTTTTTTCTTTTTCGTTGCTACTGATTCCGAACGAGGGGTATGAAAGAAAAATAAGTAAGGCTCAAAAGGGATAACGAAGTATAAAGTGTTTAGGTAGCAGAACAAAATGCCTTCGTCATTCCAGTCTTCAAAACATGCCAAGTGCAAACAACACACTTTAAATTTGGAGTCTCTTCTGATGGTGCTGGACTTGACAATTATATTCAACATCTGCTTGTTCATTTGTCACTTCTAAAGCACCGTTGGGCGACACTCTCATTCTCATTATTATGAACGACCCTCATGCCAATTTAGGCGAATCTTTCTTTAACGGTTTTCTTTGTGTTTAACTTGCCCCAGTTCCACATGACTCGAGCTCTGAATAATCTCAAACCGTCCTTATTTTCTTTAAATGGTCTGATCGCCTTTCCAGGGTTTTATGATTAACTTTAAAGATTAGGCCCAAACTGTGTGTGCATGTCATGTCACTAGAATCGGCGCTGAACAAAAATGATAAAAAGACTAAACAAAAAGGTGAATAGAAATAATAAAAGATTGGATTTTGTGCTAGACTACCGGTGAAATGGTTTGAATAACGAACAAACGAAATAAAATCCTAAACAACCTGGACAAAACTTAAACAAACCGCTATGACAAAACGGAAAGATATTGACACAAAAAAAATCCGAATTACAATCCTAATAATCCGAACAAACAGGAATGACAACAAGATAAGCCACAACCAGCTTCTCTTTTGCTAACCAAGGAACGGAGCGTCCTCCCATTTTATCAAACTTGGCATCGTAGCCACTGAGCTTCGCATCAGTATTGCCTAGGCCATTACCAACTTCAATATCATCAACCTTAATCAACAAGTCCCCAATGGGATTCGAGTGCCTCTGTCATCAGGCCTGATCCTCGCAGAGTGTGCATCATGAGGTGCAAGTAAAGGATTCTGGGTGTCATTGTCCGGCTTACCACAAACCAACCACCTTAACTTTATTTGCGAAACAAACAGGTTAGAATGGACTCAGTCGGTCCTCATTATTAACAACATTTTTTTTTCTTTTTCTTTTTCGATGTTTTTCTTCTTTTTTTTTTCGCTTTTTCTTTTTCATTCTTTTTCATTTTTTTTCATTTCTTTTTTTTCATTTCTTTTTTTTTCATTTTTTTTGTGTGGTCGAATCTTATGGAGATTGCCTACGTATCATGACCCCGCATGAATCAGACCTTGCGTAGTTCGGCCTCAATAAAAGATAAACAATAATGAACACTTTTTCTTTTCACTTTTCATATTAAAACAAACTGGGTTTCAAAGGTTTAAAGATTACCTACAAACTTGAAAATTAAACAACCCGCATGTTCTAATCAAAAGATTGGTAGACTCAAAAACAAAATTCCAGCTCCCTTTCTCTGTTCGACAAATGCAACCAAATGGCTACTTTTTTGCAAATGTGGCTCCTTCCAAATTTCACATGAATTTTGAGGCCGGGGAGGATTATTTTATGACACTTTACAAATTTATCCATTCTTTTACGAAAATAACCTTTCGACAACTGAAGATACTCTAAGGCTATTTCGGCAAGAACGGTTTAAGACGCGGCCGAAGCTGGCTCGGCTTATTATGACAAAATTTGAACGGTATTCACCTGACCGTTGACTAGTTGTTGTTGTTTTTTTTTTGTTTTTCTTTTTGTTTTTCTTTTCAAATTATAATAAAACCCTGGTATTGCAAACACGGCCCTTCAGCGCCTCGGGGACGAAGATTTAAAAGGTTGTGTGGGTCAACTAGACCAAAATCCTAAACATGACCCGAAGGTGGCTATTTATGCAAAGTCAGCCTTCCGGCGTCCCTTTCGGGAACATTTGACTATTTATGGCAAAACAATATCACCTGACTTATTTATGACTCTTTTTATCATTTTTTCAAATTAGAAAACTCAATATTGCAAGCACGGTCTTTCAACGTCTCGGGGACGAAGATTTTTAAGGCTGTGTGGGCCAATTGGACCAAATCCAAAACATGACCCAAAAGGTGGCTGTTTATGCAAAGTCAGCCTTCCGGCGTCCCTTTCGGGAACATTCGGCTATGTCTTGATAAAACAGCGTCACCCGACTTCTTTATGACAAAAATTAAAATTTGACATGTATTTTTTATTTATTTGTTTTTTGGCTATTTTAGCAAAAGGTGGGTTGGACATCACCCGACTTATTTATGACAAGATTAAAATTTTGATTTTTGGCTATTTTTAGCAAAAGGTGGGGTTGGACCCGATGAGGGTTGCCTACGTATCTCACATCCGGTGAGAATCAAACCCGCGTAGTTCGGGCAAATAAGCTATTTTTGAGAAGACCCTTTTCCATTTCTATTTTTTTTTATTATTATTCTTTTTTCACAACAATCAAATAGACTATTATTTTTCATTCATAACAAACAAACAAATTAACGAAAAACATAAAACATTCCTTTTTTTTTTTTTTGAGAAGGTGGGGTTGGACCCGATGAGGGTTGCCTACGTATCTCACATCCGGTGAGAATCAAACCCGCGTAGTTCGGTCCAAAGAACTACTTTAAAAGAAGAAAGGAAGCATTTTTTGATTGATTTTCTTTTTACAAGAAACACTTCTAAGATATATTTTGGAATTTTCATTTGCTCTTTTTTTTCTTTATTCTAAAGAAGAAGAAAATATTTTTTCGGAATTTTGCTTTTAATAAAAGAAATGCTTCTCAAAATTTTTTTTTTTTTGGATTTTGAATTTTTTTCAATTTTGAAAGAGAATCAAAATATTTTCGGATTTGTTTTTTTTATTTTTATTTTATATTATATTATTTTTTGAAAACAATTAGAAAGACTTCTTAGAGAAGCCAATAATGGAGAAAATATTTTTGGATTATTTTAATATTGTCATTTTCATAAACAAATAAATAACACATATTTTTAAAACAAGACTCTTTTTTCATTTTTATGGCAAGACAAACAATTTTCTTTTCTATTAATGCTTTTTTTTTAATAAAACAAACTAATAAGACATATATTTTTTATTTTATATTCTCAAAATTTCGACGGAGTTTCGACACTACTTGGACATTTGTTTTTTTTTCTTTCTAAAAATGAGTAGTTATATGTCTACACTGCCATTTCCCCATCTTTTCACGATTTTCTTATATGTGGAAAATGATGACAACATACAAAATCTTTTTGAATTTTCATGCTTTGTTTTTATTTGTATTTTTATTTATTTTTTATATTTATTATTTCTTTCAAAAATGTGGCATGGGAGACATAACGATTTCCAAGACTTCTTGGATTCCGCAAATGCTCTCCATGCGCTTTTCCCAACATATGAAGTGTGGGGGACATATGGGAATTCCAAGACTTTTTGGATTCCCCAAATGTTCCCCATGTGTTTTTCCCAAAAAGCAAGCGTGGGGGACATAGGGAATTCCAAGGCTTCTTGGAATCCACAATTGTTCCCCATGCTTTGATTAATATAATAGCATGCTTAATAATAAAAAAAAATGTGCAACTTTCTTATTTAACGTGATTAGCATGATAAGAAGTGTCATTTGTCCGCAAATATCATTGGTCCGCCAAATGACTCATTCACCCTTGAATAAATATAACATGTAGCACATAGGATGCCAAAGATGGTCTATTATTTTCAGGTTGCTTGTCCTAGACGGACCCAACCCCTGTGTTGAGTCCCCTAAGTCAAATGCACATGATGCAAATAAACGTTCCTACTAGGGATCCGGCATGTGGCTTTGTTATACTAAGTTCATAACCTGGGTATTTGTTCTAGACCTGGCTTACCCGAGCGGACAACTCGAGCCAAGGATGGGAGCTGTGTACCGGTAACCAAAAGGCCATCCGATTTTGCAACTCCTCCGAATCCTCGTTCTATTTTGGCATATGACACTAACAGAAAGAAGCCACGACCAGCGTGCGCTCCTCAAGAGAGAAGAGAAGGGTTTCGGCACAGTTTATATGTACAGTTCAAACAATATCAAAGCAGTAAAAGCAGCATTTAGCACATTAGGCTCGAAACATGTAATCAAATCAGATAATAAATAAAACCAAATAATAAAAATTACACTAAGCTCGAATTCTTAACCCTGAACCAGTGGTTCTGGGTTATTATCCCCAGCAGAGTCGCCAGAGCTGTCACACCTCCTTTTTACATACCCGCGAGGGTACAAGGGAGTTTTTTCCAATTAAAGGACAATCGAAACGGGATTCGTTTATTTATTTCAGAGTCGCCACTTGGGAGATTTAGGGTGTCCCAAGTCACCAATTTTAATCCCGAATCGAGGAAAATAATGACTCTATATTACAGTCCGCGTACCAGAAATCTAGATAAGGAATTCTGTTAACCCGGGAGAAGGTGTTAGGCATTCCCGAGTTCCGTGGTTCTAGCACGGTCGCTCAACTGTTATATTCGGCTTATTTATCTGATTTTTAATACAATTATGAACCATGTGCAAATTTTATCTTTTAACCGCTTTATTAATTATTATTATTAAGAAATGTGAACATCGCTTAAAACATATCTTTGGACTGTGTCACATGAAATGCACCCACAATCCGAAACATATTTTATTTGATGTTTTAGGATTTGGATTTAGGTCACATGAAATGCACACCCAAGTTTAAGAAAATAGATTATTAAACACGCGCCTAAAGAGACTATCGTGTTATTATTTTGGGAAGGCCGTGAAATTCGCTAAACGGCCCTCCTGAATTCTAAGCAATTTAAAACAAGTATTTACTGAGGGCCCCGCAATTTGTATTTTTATTCAGCGAGGCTCATCTCATTCTTATTTTTTGAAGGAATTTGCAACATCATGGAAATGCATCTCATACCGCGTCACAGTCAATGTACCCGTGATTAGAGACACATTTCGATTCCGTTGAGATTTGGATTTGGGTCACATAAATGTGCACCCGAGTTTAAGGAGATAACATTATTAAAGGTGCGCCTAAAGCAACTAGCGCATTGTTATTTTGGGTAGGGCCGTGAAATTTGCTAACGGCCCGTCCCGGAATCTAAGTATTTAATATATACACTTAGAGGGCCCCGCAATTTGTCCCTTTTATTTGGCGAGGCTCGTCTCATTTCACTTATTATTTTTTTTATTATTTATTTTTATTTTTATATTTTTAAAGGGATGCCATTTTTATGCCTTTAACAGTACTAAACCTTATAGCCTATTTGCAACTGAAATCTCATAACTCGTTACAATTTTAATAAAAGGAATCTAGCAAAATGAGTGTTTTGGAAGTAATAACAACGAGTAATGCTAGTTTTGTCCGAATGAACTAAGCAAGAGAAAAGACGAATAAATTAACGTTAAACTGTGTCATGGAACAACTAACCCTACTTAATTAAATGATATCACATAAACAAAAATATGTAACACCAAAAATGAACAAAACGCATATGGTGAAAACATAAGCAGAACATTATCGCATCAATTTATATATTGCATCTTCGAATGTTCAACGTAACATTTCCTTATCTAATGCTTGAAGTTTACTAACCTTTGAACCTCGGCAGACTCAGGACACAAACAAGACCTCGACGGGACTCAAGCTGGACTTCTCTGAACGAAGAACAACAAGGGAACCTCGGACAAACACCTCGACATACCGGACCTCGACGAACCAAAGACGACCTCAATGATTGCATGACGACAGTGAAAGAACGACGATAACATGGCTGATTGGTTGTCGTGTTTGGACAGTACAGCTGAAGCAGTGGTGTTTGGACGGTGTCGATGGAGATTGGAGGAGAAGGAGCGGTCGTGGGCTTTGTCGATTCTGCCGGTGGTCGACGAAGGTGGGAGTTGGTTGCGACGGGCTGTCGGGAAGGTCGTGTTGGGCAGTGGTTCAGGTTGGAGGTGGGTCGACGGACTGGAGCTGGACGGGGGTCTGTTTGGCTGTGTTTTGACGCGAGGGAAGTCGGGTTTTCTGGTTTTCAAGAAGGAGGAAGAAGATGGGGTGGCTTTCGTCGATGGTTGGTTGACGATGGCGGAGGGCCAGTGATGGTGTCGATGGAGGAAGCTGGTCGTGGGGGTGGCGATGCAGCGAGCAGCAGCTCGACGGAGCTGGTACGTGGGGGGTTTACTGGTGGTTTTGGACGATGGTTTTAGGTTTTCTGCTTCTTCTTCTTTAGGAAGAAGAAGCTCGAACAGTGGAAGGGTCTGCTAGTAGGAGTTGGGAGGAGACGGGGTGGAGGTCGGAGGCTTGGTGGACGTAGGGTCGACGATGGAGGGGATCGTTTGTGGTTTTTCCGTTCGGGTTTTTTGCTGGGTCTTTGCTTCTTCTTTTTCTTCAAGAAGAAGCCTCAACCGTAGTCTCCCCTTTCAAAATTTTTTTAAAAGTCCCCAAAATCCCTCAAAGTCTGTCCGTGTTTTGTAATGCTTTGCCCATGAAAATGAGCCCCACGCGTGGTGGGGTTCGAGGCATATGTCCCCCACGCGTGGTGGGGTTCCCCACGTGTCCTGGACACGGTTTATTATGGGCTAGGTCCGAAAATTAGGCCTAAAATCGGGTAGTTTGAACCCGAATATTATTCTTTTGCCCGGACCCGAGAAATAGAAACACGTTGCTTAACTAGTCCTATGTAAGCAAAATAACTACCAAAATAAGACTAGTATTTAAACAAAACTATATCTTTTTAAATATTTTTTCAAGGTTTAAAATAGCTACAAAATATTAATAAAACTATTTTTTTGTAATTTTCGTTTTTAAATATTAAGATAAAATATGAGGTAATATTTTTGTATTTTTTCAAAGTTAAAAATGCCTATAAAACTTTAATAGAATTATTATTTTTGTATTTTTTCGAAATTATATAAGGTATAAAAATAAAGTGCAATTTTTGTATTTTTCAAGTTTATGAGAAATACATAAACTAAAATTTATATATATATTTTTTTTGAAATTTTCTTTTTGCAACGAAATAAAGTAAAAAATAGTTAAAATAGCTATATTAGTCCTAAATTAGATATTTTAAGCTAAGAGCGTAAAAATTCCCGGGGAGGGTCAAAAATCACGTGCTTACAGTGGTGACTCTGAATTTTTAAATAAATGAATCCTGTTTCGATTGTCACTTTAATTGAAAAAACTCCCTTATACACTCCTTTTCTGGGGTGTAGGTAAAAAGGAGGTGTGATAGCTCTGGCGACTCTGCTGTGGATCAAACCCAGAATCTCTAGTTCAGGGTTCAAAATTTGAGCTTAGATAAATTGTTATAATTGGCTTGTTTTATCTGATTTTTTACATGTTGGGTCTAAATGTGCAATATGTTGCTTTTACTGCTTTGATATTATCTGAAACTGTATATAAACTGCTACGAAACCCTTCTCTTCTCATCTTCAAGGATGTGCTCGCTGGTCGAGACTCCTTATTCTGTTAGTGTCATACCTTGAAATAAGAAAGAGGCTCAGACAAGTTACTAAGCCGGATGGCTTTTTGGTTCCCGGTACGTAGCCCCCTCCTCGGCTCGAGTTGTCCGCTCGGGTACACAGTCTAGCACACATACCCAGGTTTTTAAATCTAGAATAACTCAGCCTTATGCCAGATCCCTAGTAGGCATGTTTATTTGCATCATGTGCATTTGACTTTGGAGACTCAACACGGGGGTTGGGTCTATCTAGGACAGGTGTACCCGAAATGTAAAGACCATTATGATGCATCTTACTTGCTACTTGTGCATTCATTTGCTTTGTTGACTGGCTTTTGAGGAAAAATTGGAAAGATTATGAGATGGTTGAGAGGGATAAGTGCTCGTTTTGAAAAACCAATGTCCTAAAACAAACCAAAACTCTGCTGAATTTTTGAAAAAAAAAAGAGAAAAAAGGAATTTTGGGGTTTTAAAGAAAAAAGAGAAGAAAAGGAAAATCTTTGTTTTTTTGGAAAAGAAAAAAAGAAGTTGGTTCGTTTTTTTTTAAAAAAAAAAATTGCCCGAACTATGCTAATTTGATTCTCACAGGGTGTGAGATACATAGGCAACCCTCATCGGATCCAACTTCTTTTTGCAAAAATAGCCCAAAAGAACAAAAATTTTACTTTTATTTGAAAATAATTAGGGTGATGCCATTCTTGTCAAAAATAGTCGAATGTCCCTAAAAGGGCGCCGGAAGGCTGCTTTTGCAAGAACAACCGTCTGTGGTCATTTTTCAAGGTTTTCACTAGTTAGCCAACACAGCCTTAAAATCCTCGTCTCTGAGGTGCTGAAAGGCCGTATTTGTAAAACCGGATTTTATTTAATTTTAAAAAAAAGAAGTGTGTCGATTTGTTTTTGAGTCAATTGAATCGTGATTTTTTCTTAATCACCTTAATAAATGTGCAGAATGAGCACAAGTCAGAATTTGCCAATAACAGTCTTGAACAAGATCCCTTTGGAGTTGCATATGTGGTGGGATGATCTGGGTAAATCAAGACAAGACACGGTCAATCTATACGTGGGAGGCTTCATTGGGTTGCTGAAGATTAATCCTAGGGGATACATCATAAAGGCGTTGGTTACATTCTGGGACCCAGCCCACAACGTATTTCACTTCTCATATTTTGAGCTTACCCCAACATTGGAGGAAATAGCTGGATATATTGGGGGTCCCAAACTTACTCTAAGACACCAGTACCTATTTGCACCAAGGGCCGTAGTCGTACACAGGTTCCTAGACTCTTTGAAAATAAGCAGGGGGGTTCACAACCCTGACTTGGCAGCTGGTTTTTGTACTTTGCAGTTTATATACAACAGATATGGTCATATAGAGGGGTTCAACAAGCCAGAAAAAAAAATTTGCAGCAAATGAAACCGCCTTAAGTGGGAAGAAAATAGGTGTTTTGCATTTATGGTGGTCTTTTTGGGACTTCTGGTGTTACCTAGAAAAGATGGAAATATTGACATACGAGTAGCCGGAGTTGTCAGCACTTTGCTCACTCAGGCCAACAACACCCTCGCACCTATGATAGTAGCTAAAATTTTCCGCGCTTTCACATCCTACAAAGCCAGAGGGGACTTTTTCGAGGGGTGCAACGTGTTATTGCAGATATGGATGATCCAACACTTATGCCATCGTCCTCAATTTATGAGTTATGGGTCGACAGAGAAAACATGCATAGAAGAATTTTACACGAGGATTTAGGGGATCAGCTTGCCAAAGGGGGTCACGGAATGGGTAGCGCGCCTCCGTTCCATCACTACAAACCAAATAGAGTGGAAATTTGGATGGCTTCCTGTGGATGAGGTCATATACATGCCAGCCACCAGGCCTCTTTTCCTCTTAATGGGACTTAGGAGTATATAGCCTTATGCCCCATATCGGGTTTTGAGGCAACTGGGGAGATGCCAGATAGTTTCGAGGGATGAAGATCTTAGTGCCCAAGTAGTCGAGACTGAACTTAACGGTCAGTTTCATGAAGCAGCAGTCTGCCAAATTTGGAGCGAATCTCAATACTTAGCAGCCAACACCTGTGTACTTGATCTATCCAAAGGTGAGGTTTCACCATGGTACCTTGCTTAGTATAGAAGAGAAATTGATTTTGGGAGGCCGGCCAAAAGACCCCATCTTTAGGAATTTGTCGAGGCGTCACAAGAACAATGGGCTTGGTTGGCTAAGGAGAATGAGTACAGGGTCACAATAGGAAGGTTGGAAAAACAAGTCAAAGAACTTTAATTCAAGAATAACTTGCAAGCAGCAGCAGACAAATGTGAAAAGAAAAAGCTAGCTAAATAAAATGAGGCCCTTCGAGCCCAAATTCAGAAAATGAAAATATAGGCGGAAAACCCCGCCCGAAGTGCCAAAGATGAAAAACTCATAAATAACCTGAGGCAGAAAGTGAGTGACTATAGTTTTGATTTGAACAAAACAGAAAGTGAACTAGCCAGAGTTCTAAAGCAATTGGCTAAACACGCAGATGAACGAGCACGCCTGGTTAAACAGTTGAAAAAAATGTACGACAATGAGGTCGCGGGTAAAGAAAAGGGTCATCGCCACGGAAAACAAAATAATCAAACAGGCGAAAGATTTCAAGGTTGAAAGAGAACATTGTTATACAACATTGGCACAATTAGAAATGGACTTACAACAACCTCAAGAACAGAATCATACGGTCGATCAAACATTGGAAGCCAGGGACCAGAAAATCGAGCGTTGGTTACAAGAAAAAGGAGTCATAAGAGAAATAATTAAAACCACAGCCGATTACATTGTTGTGAAGTGCCAAGCCTGTGAGGATATGACTCGCACCACCTTCTTCGCGGCAGTGAAGATATTCGTTAAACAGATAATGAGTGACTTGGATCGGCTTCAAAGGGATCTCGCATATAGGCCCGCGGCGAGACCGAATGATGTCTCGCGGGCATCAGGAGCATTGATGTATTCATGATTTTTAATTTGAGTCTGTATTTCCTTTTTCGTTAGAGACTGTCAGTTGTTTTGAGTCTGTATTTTCTTTCTGCTGGAGTCTGTCAATTGTTTTCGAGTCTGTATTTTTCTTTATTTTTGGAGTTTGCATTTCATCTTTTCATCAGCGTCTGTTAGTTTCTCTTGGAGTCTGTTAGTTTTGAGTCTTTGTAATCAAAACATTTTCCCTTTATGAAAAATTGAAAATCCCAAAAATGTTTTATTATTTACTTTCACACTTATCTCCTAGAACTACGCTTGGTATAATTCACGTGGGGTCATGATACGTAGGCAATCTCCATAGGATTCGACCACGACCAAAAGAAAAAAGATGAAGAATAAAACGAAAAGAGAAAGGAAAACAAGAGAGAAAAAGAAAAGAAAAGAGAGAAGAATAAGAAAATCAAGAGACAGAAGCAAAACAAGATGGAAATGAGAGGATAAAAACAAAGAGAAAGAAAGGGCAAGAGTGAAAACACGAAAAGAAAAAAGGAGAAAAAGAAAAGCCGGGATGATGCAAGCATCCGATCAAATGCATAATAGAAACGGTTAACCGCTTAGGTGCATTCATTCCCCAAATGTGCGGTTACCAATCTGTTAAAGCCCTAATCGCTAACAAGGTTGTTGTTGATATATTGAGTCCAGGAAAGTGGTTAGTTGATTGGCATTATGGCAACTCACTCATACAACACCCGATCAAAAGACAGGCTGAATATGGCCAACCAAGAATTGGAGGCAAGTATTGTTGACCCGTCAAAAGAGGTGGAAGATTTGGATGATAATGCGATGAAGGAATAAGCTAAAGTAGCAAATGGCTGAAATGTACCAGGCCTGGGCAAAGGGTCATCCACCACCGGTTTATCCCGCCAACCCTGCTTATATCCCACCATTGGCCCAACCTCAGAAACCTCCCACTATGAACTCATCTCCAACCTTTCCCCTCTACCAACAATGCCACGACACCACTTCCCGTATATCACAAGCTCCTCCACCCAGACAAGTCGTGCACCCTCCTTCACCAATCACTCCTATTTTCGTGGCACCTCTACCTGCTGCATTACATCGATCTTCCAGTGAACCTCTGTTCTAGACTCATCTTGATCTCCCGGCAGAGACCGAGAAGCCACCCAAAAATCTCGAGCATGAGGAGATGATCAGAAAGGTCAAAAGCTTAGAACAATCATTCAGAGATATGAGGGGGTTGGGGGGTCAAGTAAGTGTGGCCTATAAAGATTTATGTCTGTTCCCAGATGTTCAGTTACCAGCAGGGTTCAAAATGCCCAAGTTTGATCTGTACGACAGGCATAATGACCCAGTAGCACACTTAAGAGGATTTGGTAGCAAGATGAGTGGAGCATGCGGAAGAGATGAATTACTGATGGCATATTTCAGCCAAAGTCTAAGTGGATCGGCATTGAAATAGAATACCAGATAAGATCATAGGAGGTGGTACACGTGGGACGATATAGCCCAAGCCTTCGCCTGCCATTTTCAGTACAATCTTGAAATTATTCCCGACCGACTGTCATTGATGTAAATTGAGAAGAAGCCCGGTGAGATTTTCAGAGGGTATGGATTTCGTTGGAGGGAACAAGCCGCGAAGGTTGACCCCCCAATGAAAGAGAGTGAAATGGTTGATTATTTCTTGCAAGCTTTGGAGCCCACTTATTTTGGTCATTTGATGTCAGCAGTGGGCAAGTCCTTTAATAAGGTTGTAAAAATGGGAGGCATGGTTGAGGAGGGACTCAAGTCCAACAATATGATGAGTTATTCAGCAATAAAAGCGACCACCCAGGCCATTTAAGAAAGAGGATACTGGAGGCGTACTCGGGAAGAAGAAGAAATAAGATGTTGCGACAATTGTGTCGGGAGCTTGGGTTGGATCCAGGGGCCCTTCACGTTACTACAACCAGCCTCAACCCTATCCCCAAACTTACCCCCACACTCTATATATCCCACCACAACACTACTACCCACCGCCAGATCCCCATTTTTCCGTCCATCATGCACAAACCTATACCCAACCTCCCGCTCATGCACAATGGCGTGCGCCAACTCCACAAAATACCTATCCACCCCCAAGAACCTATAGAAATCCCCCCTGGAACAGGTTTTCGACCAAATCAAGCCTTTAAGAATGAGAGGTTGCAGAAGCAGAAGACTTTCACTCCATTGGGAAAATCGTATACTAGTCCATTCCACAGATTGAGACAGTTGGGTATGTTGAATCCGATCGAGACTATATTGCCAAATCCCCCTCCCAGAAATCTTGACCACTCGGTGAGTTGTGAGTATTGTTCAAGGGCCTCGAGTCATGACACAAAGAAATTGCTGGAAATTGAAAACAGCTATTCAAGAGCTCATTGATACTAATCGGATTGAGGTCCAAGCCCCGAAGGCACCCAATATCAACCAGAACCCATTGTCGGCCTATCATGAGACACGTATGATTGAGATAGTGCATAAGGGAGGGGATCCTAAGAAGCCTTCGCAAACTGTCATGATGATTCGGGCTAGTGAAGCCAAGCCGTTTGAAAATTCAACAAGTGAGAAGTCTGTGATCAAGTTGAACGGGGCAAATAATGAACCATCTGTGGAGGTAAAGAAGGGGTACTCAAGTGACGTTGTAGGAAAACATTAAAGAGCAAAAGTGGTTGTGCTAGGAGTGACGAACAAGCTTGTGGTAATTGTGAAGGATGCCCACACAAATCCCGTCATTATCAAACCGATAACTCAATTACCGATAGTCAACAGCAAGGCAGTCCCATGGAATTATGAACGAGTGACAATGACTTACAAGGGGAAAGAGGTTAAAGAAAAAGTGTGTGAGACCTATGGATTGACTCGATCGGGGAGATGCTTTGCCCCCGAAGAGTTGAGAAAAGCTAAGACCTCCAGAGATAACCCAGTGTTGGTGAAGAAAGTTGTGACCGAGGAAGAAGAAGAGGAATTCCTGAGAAAGAGGAAAGTGCAGGACTATTACATTGTGGAGCAGTTAGGGAAGACATCGGCTCAGATCTCGCTATTGTCATTATTGATCCATTCAGACGAGCACCGTCGGGCTTTGATGATGATCTTGAATGAGGCCCACGTTCCTGACAAAATCTTAGTAAACTACTTGGAAAAGATAACTAACAAGATATTTGAGGTAAATAGAGTCACTTTTTCTGATGATAAGTTGCCCGTGGAGTGTGCTGAGCACAATAGAGCCCTCTACCTGATGGTGAGATACGAAGATTCTGTGGTTACTCGGGTACTGGTCGACAATGGTTCCAGTGCGAATATATGCCCCCTCTCTACTTTGAACAAGCTAAAGGTGGATGATGAAAGAATTTACAAGAACAATATCTACGTTCGAGGATTCGACGGTGGAGGGAAATATTCAGTTGGGGACATAGTGCTTGAGCTCAAAATAGGGCCAGTTGAATTTACTATGGAATTCCAGGTGCTCGATATGGCTGTTTCTTACAATCTGCTATTAGGACGACCCTAGATTCATGCTGCCAAAGCGGTCCTGTCTATTCTGCATCAAATGGTCAAGTTTGAATGGGATCGACAGGAAATTGTTGTGCATGGCAAAGATAATTTGTGTGTTCCCAATGATGCCATTGTTCCGTTCATAGAGGTTGAAGACGACGAGGGACCATGGGTTTATCAGGTTCTTGACATGGTATCGGTAGACAAAAATTCCTAAAGGGAAGTGCATGCCAACTCCAAGGGTAGCTATCGCATCAGTCATGGTAGCCGTTGAAATGTTGAAAAATGGTTTTGTACCGGGCAAGGGTTCGGGTGCATCTCTGCAAGGTATCGTACAACCGGTTTCACTTCCTAAAAACTTGGATACATATGGTCTGGGGTTCAAGCCCACAGTCGCAGACGTGAGAAGCGCCAGAAAAATGAAACAGAGAGAATGGGCCTTTCCAAAGCCAGTCCCGCGTCTTTCCAGATCAATTGTCAGGCTGGTACCAGAAAGCGCCCCGTGATGACGGTTCCCAGTTCGGTGGGTGTTATGGGTGGAGATTTGATAGAAAGGTTCGAGAGGACATTTGACGAAGTGAACATATTGGAGGCTGGAGAGGGTTCGAGTGAGGCGGATGTGCAATTTGTTGGGCCTAGTGCAAAGATTAACAACTGGGAAACTACTCCTCTCCCCACCCGGAAGAAGTTTTGGTAGTTTGCTTTGATTTTCTTTCAGTTTATCTGGATTATTCCCGGGTTGTAATTCAGATTCTATGTTCCGTCTGTTTGGATGTATAAACATTGTTATCTTTAATTTCAATGAAATGCAATTTCCCTTTTCTCCCTTCCTGATAGTTTTATTTTGTTTTTCTTTTCTTCCTTGCACAATTCTTTTTATTTTGGCTTCAATGATATGACATGCATGGGGAATCTCCGGCCCAGTCTTAAAAGCCAATCTAATTCTGAAATAGTAATTCAAGAAATAGAGTGTGATGTTGAATCGGAATACGACGAGGATGAAGCCTTTGAAGAGATTAGTAAAGAATTAAGCCATTTTGAAAGAAAACCCAACCCTAACCTAAGTGATACAGAAGCAATCTATTTAGGGGACCAAGATAATGTCGGGGAAACTAAAATAAGTGTCCATCTTGAACCACAAGTTAGAGATGAGATAATTAAAGCACTGTTCGAGTATAAAGATATTTTTGCATGGTCCTATGACGACATGCCAGGTCTAAGCACTGGCTTGGTGGTTCACAAATTGCCCACTGATATGAGTGTGAAGATTAGAAGCTGAGGAAATTTAAAACTGGTATGAGTGTGAAGATTAAGGAAGAGGTCACCAAGTAGTTCGAGGCCAAAGTTATCTGGGTCACCCGGTATCCCACCTGGCTAGCCAATGTTGTACCTGTACCAAAGAATGATGGCAAGACCATGATGTGCGTTGATTATCGAGACCTCAACAAGGCAAGTCCCAAGGATAACTTCCAATTGCTAAACATCCATATATTGATCGATAATTGTGCCAAACATAAAATTGGTTCTTTTGTGGATTGTTATGAGGGCTACCACCAGATCTTAATGGATGAGAAACACACAGAAAAGACGGCATTCAACACGCCATGGGGAACGTACTACTATCGGGTCATGCCATTTGGTTTGAAAAATGCTGGGGCAACCTATATGAGGGGAAATGACGACCATATTCCATGACATGATACATAGGGAGATCGAGGTTTTTATGTGGATGCTATGATTGTAAAGTCTAGAAAGCAGTCTGACCATGTCAGAGATCTGAGAAAGTTCTTCCAAAGGCTTTGCAGGTACAATCTCAAGCTCAATCCTGCAAAATGTGTGTTCGGTATTCTGTTTGGAAAGTTGTTGAGATTCATAGTCAGCCGCCGAGGTATTGAATTAGACCAGTCAAAAATCAAAGCTATCTAGGAATTGCCACCCCCAAAGAACAAGACTGAGGTGATGAGTCTGTTGGGGAGATTGAATTACATCAGCCGGTTTATTGCTCAGCTCACGACAACTTGTGAGCCTATCTTCAAACTGTTAAAGAAAGATGTTGCGGTCAAGTGGACAGATGAATGTCAGGAAGCATTTGATAAGATAAAGGGGTACTTGTCAAACCCACCTGTGTTGGTTCCGCCAGAACCAGGGAGACTTTTGATTCTGTATTTGACAGTCTTGGACAATTCATTTGGATGTGTGTTGGGACAGCATGACATCACAGGCAGGAAGGAGCAGGCCATATATTATCTCAGCAAGAAGTTCACATCTTACGAGGTTAAGTGCACTCATCTTGAAAGGACGTGTTGCACCCTAACTTGGGTAGCCCAGAAGCTGAAACATTATTTGTCATCTTATACTACTTACCTCATCTCTTGCTTGGATCCATTGAAGTATATCTTCCAGAAACCTATGCCCATGGGAAGGCTCACAAAGTGGAAGATCTTGCTCATAAAATTTGACATTGTCTACGTAACCTAGACTGTGATGAAAGCACAAGCATTGGCTGACCATTTGGCTGAGAATCCTGTGGATGAAGAATACGAACCTTTGAAGACGTATTTCTCGGATGAAGAGTAATACACATTGATGAGTTGGAAAAGATCGAAAAGCCAGGATGGAAACTTTTCTTTTACGGGGCTGTTAACATGAAAGGCATTGGGATAGGAGCGGTACTTGTTTCTGAAATAGGGCATCATTACCCTGTTACGGCTCAGCTTCGGTTCTACTGTACTAACAACATGGCAGAGTGCGAGGCATGCATTTTGGATTTGAGGATGGCTGTGGATATGGGTGTCCAGGAAGTCTTGGTCTTGGGTGACTCGGA
The DNA here is from genome assembly GCF_000393655.2 of Nicotiana sylvestris. Lineage (NCBI taxonomy): Eukaryota > Viridiplantae > Streptophyta > Magnoliopsida > Solanales > Solanaceae > Nicotiana > Nicotiana sylvestris. The sequence continues at coordinate 103,002,324 of NC_091066.1, forward strand.
CCTTCTGGTACACCAGATTTAAGGAGAGTGGGAATCACGAGATTTAAAACTCATACCGTACCTGCAATGTTTGCATGATCTTTGTCAATGGTTCCAATCAATAGATTTCAGGTATATTCCGAGGATCCACAATGAGGTTTCTAATGCTTTGGATACACTGGCCTCGATGTTACGTCATCTGGATAAGGCTTATGTGGACCCGTTGCATAATCAGATCCATGACCAACATGCTTATTGTAACGTGGTGGAGGAAGAACTCGATGGTGAACCGTGGTTCCACGATATCAAGGAATACATCAAAATGTGGGTGTATCCAGTACAAGCTACAAGTGATCAAAAGAGAACAATTTGACGGTTGGAAAGTGGATTTTTCTTCAGTGGAGGGGTGTTGTACAAAAGAACTCCAGATCTTGGACTGTTAAGATACGTAGATGCTAGGCAGACTACATCTATTATGATCGAAATACATTCTGGAGTTTGTAGACCGCATATGAGTTGGTATGTATGGCAAAGAAGATTCTCCGAGTAGGTTATTAGGGCTCACTATGGAGAGAGATTGTATCAGTTTCGTGAGTAAATGTCAGTAGTGCCAAGTGCATGGAAATTTGATTCATTCTCCACCATCTGAATTACACACAATGTCTGCACCATGGCCCTTTGTTGCTTGGGGAATGGATGTCATCGTACCAATCGAGCCAGCAGCGTCCAACGGGCACAGGTTTATTCTGGTGGCCATTGATTATTTCACCAAGTGGGTAGAGGCTAAAACATTCAAGACTATAACCAAGAAGGCGGTGGTTGATTTTGTGCACTCAAATATCATTTGCCAGTTTGGGATACCAAGGGTGATCATTACAGACAATGGGGCTAATCTCAATAGTCATCTGATGAAAGAGGTATGTCAGCAGTTCAAGATTACAAATCGCAATTCTACCTCGTACCGCCCTAAGGCAAACGGAGCAGTTGAGGCGGCCAACAAGAATATAAAGAAGATACTTCAGAAGATGGTGGAAGGTTCTAAGTAGTGGCATGAAAATCTACCGTTTGCGTTACTGGGTTATCGCACTACTGTCCGTACTTCAGTAGGGGCGACTCCTTATTTGTTGGTGTATAACACCGAAGCAGTGATACCCGCAGAAGTGGAAATTCCATCCCTTTGAGTTGTCGCGGAAGCTAAGATCGATGATGATGAGTGGGTCAAAACTTGCTTGGAACAATTGAGTTTGATCGACGAGAAAATATTGGCAGCAGTGTGTCATGGCCAATTGTATCAACGAAGAATGGAAAGAGCATATAATAAGAAGGTGCGTCCATGGAAGTTTGAAGTAGGTCAGCAAGTGTTAAGACGTATCCTTCCACATCAAGCTGAGGCCAAAGGCATGTTCGCTCCAAACTGGCAGGGGCCGTTCGTCGTAACAAGAGTATTGTCCAATGGTGCTTTGTACTTAACAGATATAGAAGGCAAATGTGTAGAAATGGCCATCAATTTCGATGCGGTCAAGAGATATTATGTATGATTTCTTTGTTTAAATTATATTTGTTTGTACTTGGCATGTTTTGAAGATTGGAATGACGAAGGCGTTTTGATTCTGCTATCTAAACACTTTATCCTTTGTTATCCCTTTGAGCCTATTTATTTTCTTTCATACCCCCCTTTCGGAATCAGTAGCGAATATCGAAAACACAAGCATGAAAGATAAATAAAGGAAGAAGAGAAAAGAGAAAGAAAATAATGAAAAGAGAAAGAAAAGAATGAAAAAAAGAGAGAAAAGAAAAGAAAGAAGAAGAAGAAGAAGAAGAACAAAAAGAGAAGAGAAGGCAAAAGAGAAAGAAAAGGAAGAGAAAAGAGAAAACCACAACAACAAAGTAATTTTTATGACATGAACTACGTTCGACCTGATTTCTTTTAAGGATACGTAGGCAGCCTCACGGTTCGGTCCCATCTAAATAAAAATCCAAAAGTCCCCAAACACGAAACTGGGGCAGAAGTTGTGGTTGCTGTCAGAAATCTGATTCCGAAAGTTATAATTTTGAACCCATTCGAATGGTTTAGAGCCTTTGATATCCTTTCTTTCTAACCTTATCCAAAAGCCCACGTTACGATCCAAAGAAAGACCTTCCGATCAGTCTTCGAGAGATGCCGAGTCAAGCAAGTGGAGGTGATACATATTAAGGGTAACAATCTGGTCCAAGTAGAAACTATTGAAAATAAGAGAGTCTTATTGGTGAAAACCCTCATGGGCACCATAAGGCGACGGGAGCTGAGAGAAATCAAAAATGAGACAGTCTTATTGGTGGAAACCCTCACGGTCACCTTAAGGCGAGAGTGAGTTGACAGATGAACGAATGATAGAGGTCTACTGGTGAAAACCTTTCAAGGCACCACAGGATGAACAAGGTTAGGATTTGGGTAAAAAAATCAGGTTCTGGAAATTCTGGGACGACAAAGTATGGCAAAGGAAGGTTGGTTGGTTGGTTGGACAGACTGGGCCGATTAATCCGAAATGCATGTTATGATCATTGGTACAAGATGCTCCACTCAGATAAGTCCCTTTTATTTTTCTTTTACTTTTAATAGTCATTCAGTTTTGTATTCTTCTTATCCTTAACTCTCAGAGTCATTGCATTTCATTTTCTTCCGGGTCTTATTTCTATAAGGTGTTTCAGTGATAATTTTGTTGGAGCAAGTAAGAATGGATTTCAAAGCTCACTACCAGCTTCAAAAATTGCAAAGCACAATGCGGCCAGAGTATACCGAAGATAGCACGATGTAAAGTGGGATAAAGTGCCAGCAAAAGTTCCATCAGCAGAGTGATTCAGTAATTTCACGGGAGATGCAGAGGTTTAGTTAAAGGGGTCAGAGGTGTGAAACAACGGTTCAGGTATAAAACACCCAGGTCATCCAGGGTCATAGGGTTTTGGAAGTCAGTCGGAAAGTCAAGCGGTTCAGGGCCAGTTCGTGGAAGCCAGTCAAAACAAAATAATGCAGCGGAGAGACCTTCAGCAAAGAATGCCATCAACTAACCACCACATTTCAAACTGATAAATTTTTCTTTGATTAAACAGGGGCAGAAAATTTCGGTTGTTTCAGAGAAACCCTCCGTGGAGAAAGGCAGTCACCAAATAGGTTTGATTTTTGATTTTCAGGACCCTCATGGAAAATGGGACCTAGCGTAAAGTTCAGAAATAGCGTAATCTAGCATAAATGTATCCCAAAGGAATATAAGCTGGTTTAGAAGTTTGCATGTTCGAGATAGGATACAATTAGGAGTTTCCAGGACCCTCCTAAATAATGGGACTTAGCTTTAAGATTTCGATTAGATAACAACATTTAGCGTAAATTCTATTGTAGGGTAGCATAATTCAGCCATAAAAGTTGTCACTTGTAAGATAAAATTTGACTTCTAATTTTCAGGACCCTCATGGATAATGGAGAGTAGTTTAAAGACCCTCCTAGATAACAAGATTTAGTAGAAGTCACACCTTCAGAAGATATAACACAGATTTAAAATTTTCATTTAATTAAGAGTTGTCAGGACCCCCTGGATAATGGGACCTAGCTTTCAAATTCTTAGTAATACTTGGTAATATAACTTAGTTTTACACTTACATCTGTGCCCAGCCACCAAACTGGGGCAGAAAAATTTTCTTTGTTTTTGTCTATTTTGTTGAAGTCAGGAGCCCGCCTGGAGAGCAGGGAATACATTTCAAGACAGCAGTCAGGAGCCCTCCTGGAGAACAGGGAATACATTTCAAGTCAGCAGTCAGGAGCCCGCCTGGAGAGCAGGGAATACATTTCAAGTCAGCAATAAGGAGCCCACTTGGAGAACAAGGGAGTACAATTCAAGTTTTATCTTTCAAGTCCTTATTAATATTTGGTAATGTGATTCGTTTTACACTTACATATGTGCCCATATACCCAAACTGGGGCAGAAAAATTTTCTTTGTTTTTGTCTATTTTGTTGAAGTCAGGAGCCCTCCTGGAGAGCAGGGAATACATTCAAGTTTAGCAGTCAGAAGCCCGCCTGGAGAGCAGGGAATACATTTCAAGTCAGCAGTCAGGAGCCCGCCTGGAGAGCAGGGAATACATTTCGAGTCAGCAGCCAGGAGCCCACTTGAAGAGCAGGGAATACATTTCAAGTCAGCAATCTGGAGCCCACCTGGAGAACAAGGGAGTACAATTCAAGTTTTAGCTTTCAAGTTCTTATTGATATTTGGTAATATGATCCGTTTTACACATATATGTGTGCCTAGATACCCAAACGGGGGCAGAAAATTTTCTTTGTTTTTGTCTATTTTGTAGAAGTCAGGAGCCCACCTGGAGAGCAGGGAATACATTTCAAGTTCAGCAATCAGGAGCCCGCCTGGAGAGTAGGGAATACGTTCAAGTTCAGCAGTCAAGCGTCCACATGTAGGAAAGAAAAACATCTCAACGTGTAGTTGGTAGTTAGGCATCCACCTGGAGAAAAGGAAAATATCGCAGATTACAATTCAAGATGGCAACAAAGGGATTCACCCAGGAGAATGCAAGTCAACAAGGCAACAAGAACCACAAGATCATGTTTGAAGATATAGATAGGATTTTGTAATGCCTAGATCATAGTCTAGTCTAGCTTCTTTTATTTTATCATGGTGTAATAAGGAGGTCAGTAAGCAGTAGCAGCAGCAACAACAACGGTGAAATCACAACTTCATGGTAGTCCCAGCTACCAAACATTCCTGAACTACACTGACCTGATTCCTTTTTAGCCAAGGATATGTAGGCAACCTCGGAAGTAGGGTGCGGTCAAATCTTTCAAAAATGCTTCCCACGGAGTATTCAAACTGGTAAAAATCGCTCGTATCCGCTCACTTTATCTTTGCACGAAAACTCTTCGTATTTTCGAGCAAAGAGGGGAAGCTGTGAGCACGTGATTTTTGCCCTATATGAATTACTCTTAGCAATTCAAAACAAAATAATTTCTTTCAGCATTTGCAATTGTTTGGATTTTTGTGACATTTTCTGTTAATTGTTTGCCTTTTGTCTATGCATTTTAATTAATGAAAAAAATACATAAATATATGTTCATTTGTTTTTAGGATTTAATTTAGCATTTTAGGATTAATTGAGTAATTAGGTTATTTTATAAAAAGGGAAAAAAAGAAAAATCACAAAAATAGTCATCTTGCACCTTTTAATTCTAATTTTTGATTTCTGAGTTAGTTTTTCTTTAATTTTTTAATTGTGGTAATTAGTTAGGTTTAATTAGTATTTTGTTAAATTAATTTGGTTTGATATTTTAATTTAGGATGCTAGTTTTAATTTTTTTTTTTTTAGAAAAAAAAAGAGAAACAAAGAAAAGAAAAAGAAAGCATGGAAAAATTGGAAAAACAAAAGAGTGCATTCAAATTTGGGCAAGTCTTCAAAATTCCTATGGCCCAAACCTAATTCGCCCTGAAACCCATCCAAACCACCCCTTACCCGGCCCAACCCGCATCCAATACCCGATCCACCTCCGCACCCTTCCAAATGACCTCGTTTGGTTATCTTTAATCTTGGCCCCTCTTCTATTTCATCCAACGGTCAGAATACTTTATCCCATATCACATAAAAGTGTCTGAAAGTCTCAGATTAACCTAAGACTAAACGACTCATCTCCCTCTCATCTTCATCTCAAACACCTCCCAAACTCGATTCAGTCATGGCCACCGGCAAAAGGTTCCAACCACCACTAGAAATCACCCATGCAACCATCACCCTTCCCTCAACCCTAATCCATCACCATTTTCCCCAAAATCTTACTGAATCAGTCTATTTTCGAATCTGAGAGCAAAGAAGAAACGAATTCGTCAAGCCTTCAAGTTTCTTTGAGCGATAAGGCTCGAAACAGGTATTACCGTTTGTTTTCGTTGAGAACACATGGTTAACACCTGTTTTGAATCAAATCGGAGTCTGCTGAGGTTTATCAGTGTCGGTCGTGTGCTTTTTTAGGTATTTTCTCCGTCCTTCCTCTTTCGTCTTCTTCGTCTGTTACGTTATCAAATTCACCTTATCTCGTTCCTCCTCCATCTCATTTTTTCTTCTTCTTTTCATTTTTCTTCTATTTTTCATTGCTTAGTAGCTTAATTTCGCATATCAGTAGCTTTGAGTTAATTCGTTTTGGTTTTCTTGAAAAGATAAAGATTATTTCGCTTTGTTTTCATAGTTAGTACTAAAAATTGTTAAGTAGTCTGTTGAGGTGTTTGAGTTTATTTGTTTAGCTCATAATTGTTGATAGGTGAATTAAACTTGTTTGCCTATTTTGTGGAAACATTTGAGTTCTTTGGACTCAATCCTTGGGACCTTTTTCTTTTGTTGCCATTAGTTTTCTATCGTGGCTTGAACTTTGGGCTCACCCATTGTGACCTGGGGTCATTTGAACCAATTTGGGTTTCAAGGATAAGAGACCCAAAAGCTAATGAACCTGCGAATGCAGTAGCCCAAAGTTTTGGGGTCAGGCCTAACCCGTTTGATAGTTGAAGTAATTAAGAGACATTTGGGGGTCATTTGGGGATTTTGGGGTAGGGAATCTTTTGATAACTATTTAAGAAGCTTCTCAAAAACTACAAAATAGAATAGCTTGGCTGGCAAGTCAGAGAATAAGGGACCTCTAAGCTAAAAGGAAAATTGGAAAAGGGGCAAAAGGCAAAACTGAAGTGTTTAGATCTGCCCTATTTGCTTTATTATAAAGGCATCTTTTCTTGCTTTTCAAGCTGGGGGGGGGGAAGAGCTGAGCTGAAAAAAAACTAAAAAAAACAAAACGGCTAAAAGATTTCTTTTGGAAAAGACTGTTCCATTGAATTGCGTTTTAGGATCTTAAAGTTTCATTCTCTGAATCAGTTTCTTCTTTGCTTTGGGGTTTGAAATGAATTGAGATTGAGTATTTTAAATCCGGCTTAAAGTTTTGCTGGGGTGTCAGTTGTTTGAACTTGTTATTCTGGGCTACTACACATCATTTCTGAGTTTGAAGTCTGTTTTGTTGTTGATCCCTACTGTTCTTACTGCTAATTCTTCACCCCTGTTTTCTCCTATTTCCATGTATGCCTCAGCTTGAATATCATGTGAGATATAAAGGGGGCCTCGTATGTGATTCAGATAATGAATAAAATAGTCCCCGTTTTTAAGGGATTGATCATATGTTTTACTTGTTTAAATTAGTGCAATTACTGGAATATTATTGTACTCGGGCATGGTTTATGTAATCTATTTTAGGACTATGTTAGAGTTTTGGTTTGTTATTTCAATTCTGACTTAGCTACTTCATGCTCAAGTAATGGTGCTGGAACTGTCATGATAGGAACTTAATGAACAATGTTATTAATCAATTCAATAGGCACTATCTCTTTCTTCATGTTCACGTTTAGGTAATTTAGCCATAACTCACTTTGTAATACTAGGTGAACCTTGGACTTTAGCATTTTTAAGTGAATCTGAAGTGACGTTGAAGGTTGTTTAAAGTTATATGTGCAGGAGTTTTCATGTTAGTATGGCTTGTATTTTGATCTGTGTTCCGCCTTGGTTCGGGATCTGTGGGGTGTTGTCTGGTAAGATTGTGTTGAAATTGGTCTTGGTTCCAGTAGAATAGGCTTTATCAACATATTATTGCAAGTTAATTGATGGTTTGGAAGTTGAGGTTATTTCCTGCTGGTTTTCTAAAATTGGATTTTTCAAAACATTGCTTTCGAAATCTGTTCTTTGTCAAAAGTCTGTGTGATTGGCTATAGGAGCAATACCAATATTGAACTCGTTTGTGTGCTTTGTTACACCACTACAGGGACTCGATTCTGAGTCCCTACTTTTCAGTTGCACCTTGATTTTGAATTGGGTCTCTTTTAGGACATATTCTTAGCCACCTGAAAATCGGGGATCAGTATATCTGTGATTGCATAAGTTGTTGGGCTCATTAGGCCCAGGCTTGAAGTTGTCGGAATTAAATGTTGAGCCAAATAATCCGTTAATTCAAGGCCTGCTAAGTAGTTAATGGATCTAGAATTTTCTTTAAATAGAAGTTCTACGACTTTCCTTAGTTAATGAATTGGTGTTCTCTTTCACTGGGGGTGCGTTATTTTAAGTAACACAAATAGTTTACGGCCTCCGAACTTTTGTTGAATCCCCTATTAGAATAATTTGAGGTGCGCCATGCCAAACAAAAGGGACATTTGCATGGCCCTCACTTTACTTAATCTGGAATTGATCCTTAGAGTCCGAGGCGTGTCATTTAGTAAATTTCATGGCTCTCGCAAAGTTGGAAACGTGAAATTGCTTTAGGCACGTTAGTTTAATAATATCATTCCTAAATTCGGGTGCGCATTTATGTGACCCAAATCTAAATCGGAACGATGTTAAAATATGTCAAAAGCCATGGGTGCATTTATGTGACATGGCTCGAGATGTGTTTTGATGACGTTGTAGCCTTCCTTAAAAAATAAATAAAAGCAGTGAAGTTAAAATTGAACCATAGGTTAAAACATATATCAAAATCAGATAATTAAGCCAAATATAATAGTTGAGCGACCGTTCTAGAACCACGGAACTCGGGAATGCCTAACACCTTCTCCCGGGTTAACAAAATTCCTTACTCGGATTTCTGGTTCGCGGACTATTAAACAGAGTCAATTTTTTCCTCGATTCGGGACTTGAATCGGTGACTTGGGACACCATAAAATTATCCCAAGTGGCGACTCTGAATTTTTAAATAAATGAATCCCATTTCGATTGTCACTTTAATTGGAAAAACTCATTTATACACTCTTTTTCGGGGGTGTAGGTAAAAAGGAGGTGTGACAATTATCTTCCTTGCCTTGAGATAGGAGATAAATTTACCTCTTGGCGATGCAGTATTACCTTTCCATTAAAACAGGCTCTCCTGGAAGCTGAAATCAAACCATCTTTGATCTACACTTGATGTTAACATAACAAAAGGACAATCAATCCACACCTATTATAATATCAAGTCCTTCCCAACCGAACACCACGTATCTTATCCTTGTTCATTATCAAATCTATCATGGGCCATTTCGGGTCAGATCCATATATAAGGTAACAATATTAAAACTTAATTTGCATAACTAATTTAGAAAAAGGTTTATATACATAGGGGTCGACTAGGCCGTAGACATATCATACCCAAAACTATATACATGATACTGTATGCCAAACCTCTAAGTAGGCATAACCATAATATATACAAGTCAGGATGGGGCTCCCTACATTCTCATAAAACAACCAAACAGATTTAGAACCCTGACTTGGTAATATTCCAAGAAGTGGTTGAACTCACCAACCAAAAACTGACATTTGGAGGAAGTCTATAGTAGAGGGTCCTTGCCTCGTCCTTTATAAGAACCTCGATCGGACACACTTCGATGTGGAATCCTCATGTCCTTGTCAGTTACCTTCCTTCTCTTGGCTTGAATACTATCTTCTTCCTGTAAGTATCCCATAACATACACAGATGAACCTTGATTGACGGACTCCCAAGACTATGGACTATCTGGAATCTCGGAAGAGCTGGTGTCCGCAAATACCTTAACATAGTTTTGAGCCTGAGGGAATCTCGGCTGTGCCAATCCACGCACTCCTCCCCTCATACCCTGATCAACGGGCTGTAAAGCTAAGGGTCTTGGTGAGGTCGAAACTCCTCTCACCCCATCTACTGCCAGAGTGGTCGAAACAGCTCGAACGGATGACTCATATGGATCCTCGGATGGATCCTCCTCAATAGAACCCATGATCTCTTATAGGTCTGAATCCATAGTATAACTTATCTCTCTTGCTAATACCTTCGTAGCTTTCTAACACATGCTAGCGGCTATAGTTTTTAGAGGCATCGCTGAAAACGTAACACATCATTAGGAACATGAATGCTTATATCGCACGATCTAAGATAAGAAGAGAGGATAACATCATATATGTCATGTAATCTCCTATCTATAAGCATGGTTCACAACACACTCGTAAAAAAGACTCTACAATGCACGGTTTGTAGAAAACCCTAGGACAGAACTGCTCTGATACCACTTTGTCACGATATAAACCGATGGACCTCGACGGGTGCCTGAGTCCTACGTGTCAAAGACCACTAAGCATGCGTCTAAGATATGAACCTGAATAACATCTGCTACATTACGGAATTAACATATGTGAAGGAAACCTACCATCAAGGCATATGTATGTATACATGCAGAATACAGTGGGCGAGCCGGCAAGGCTGCCATAGCCAACTACACATCCAATAATTGAAAGTCAACAAGGCCATATACAACCCAACTACTGTGTACAGACCTCTAATAGAAACATAACTGTACAAAGATGGAATTGAGCCACATCATACCCATATACACACACACACACACACACACACACACACACATATATATATATATATACAAATGTACCGTACCAACAATCAAAAGTGGCTCTGGATGAAATGGAGCATGCAAACTCTCGTTGATCAGGGATCCTAAGAAGGGGGACCGTCAACTTGCCTACCTGCACCTGCGGGCATGAAACACAGGCCCTCTGAAATAGGGCATTAGTGCAAAAAATGTACTGAGTATGTAAGGCATGAAAATTAGTACGTAAAAGGCATAGATGAAACATGGAATACAGAAACACATCTTTAAATCTGAATAACTTTATAAATTCTGAAATGTTTATAATGTCATGCACGTGCGTATGAATGTCGTGCCATGCATAGGTATGGGTGTACATAATATCATCAAGCCACTGAGGGCATCCCATCATATCATCTCGGCCACTGTGGGCAACATCATCAACATATGCCAGCTGATCAGGTGGTGGTGCGTATATAAAGCCGTAACCTTTTCCCATATCCCATATATATATATATTTACAAATATACACGTATATAATGCCATCTGGTCATGGGTCAATGAACATGTATAAATGAGTGAAATAAATGAAAAATACATAATAATCTCTATATTCCTTCCGGATAAACTTTTTCAACTATGTATTATTCTGAGATCCATAAACAGAAGATAATAATAATTCATATGGGGAATCAAAAATATAGACACCCCTAGTATTTTTATGAATAGATTAATTTATGGACACTGTACGTTTGCTCGTTTCTTTAGTAGAATTTGGACCATGCAAAAAAGAAAGAAGGAAGGGCCTTAACGTACCTGTTTCTTGAATTATTTGAACGAATCTGCTTCTGCGAAATTCTTGAATGGAATTTATACTTGAATTTGAAATTGGAACGAAATTCTTGACAGAAGAAGATGTAATTGGAATGAAATTCTTGACTTGAATTGTTTGAACAAATGTAATTGGAACGAAATTCTTAGCTTTATTCCAACGTTTTTGTTGGATTTGTGTGGAACTTGGATAAAATTGCTTTTCGTAAAGCTTTATTATGCTTCTGTTTCAATGTCTTTGAAATGAAGTCCAAAGGCAGAATGTGTATTTCTATTGAATTGCTTACTAAGTTTCTAAAATTGACCCCAAGTCTTATTTGCTAAGACTTAATATGTAAGTCATATCTTAATCATCTTCATAATTAGCCATTTGACAACAATGACTACTTAGTCATATTCCAATGTTATGGCTTCTTTCCACATGGGGTGGGGGTGGGATTTTAATTTTTTATCCACTTATTAGTTAAATGGGTAATGTCCTGTTACCCGGTAATTAATCAATTACCCGTATAATTTAAAATTTGCCCCAGATTACTTAAAATTTTATTTATTTTTAAAATACTTTATATATACTTTATATATTATACAACTGTGGTCACATGATACCTTGCATGGTACTAGTTCATAATTATCGGGTATTGTCGCTCGACCCGTATTTTATTCCAAATTGTTAACTTTCAACGAAACTCGTTTTCCTAAATCTGTGTACCCCTTTATCTTTCATAACATGTATTTATCGCTTGTTATAAATAGCGTAAGTACGTTAACGTCAAGATTTTCTCATCCCCGAGTCTATGACAGTTAACTGAAAATCAAATTTTTAACGTACGAAAATACGAGATGTAACACAAATCAATTGCCCAAATGTAATTTAAGCACTCACATATGAGAAAAAAGCACTCACTCTGACAAATAAGTCACATGCACGCAATAAGGTACCACAGGCTTGCCCATTATGTAAATCTCTACTATTGTAGGTTCTCTCGGTCTAATTCAATTAGGACTTTATCATAGGTGTAATATTCTAACAATATGACTGGTTATTTTGAGCATTTTCACTTCGCTCGATGATTTGAGGGAATGATTAGTTATGTGTGATGTATTATGACTTGTTTCCATCATCGGTTTTGGTTTTTGAGTGATCCAAAATTAGTTTGGAAGAATGAATTTCAATGTTGAAGCTTTAAGTTGGAAGAGTTGACCAAGTTCGACTTTTGTGTATTTGACCCTGGAATGGAGTTTTAATGGTTCCATTAGGTCCGGATGGTAATTTTGGACTTTGATTTTGGACTTGGGCATATGCCAGGATTTGCATTTGGATATTTCTAGAAGGTTTCGGCACTAATTGGGGAAAGTTGAAAAACATTGAAGGTTTAGAATGTGTATAAGGCTGACCGGGAATTGAATTTGATGATATCGGATTCTGATTGTAGTTTCAGGAATTTGAATAGCTTCGTTATTCCATTTGGGATTTGTGTGAAAAATTTGAGTTCATTTCGAGTTGATTTGATAAGGTTCGGCACGAATTTTCGAAGTTGAAAGTTTTAAAGTTCATTAAGTATTATTTGAGGTACAATTCGTTGTTTTAATGTTGGAATGTGTGATTTGAGGCTTCAAGTAGGTCCGTAGCATGTTTGGAGACTTGTTGGTATATTCAGACGTGTTAGTTTATATGAGTCCACCACACTATAGAGTACCAGGTCCTCTATCAGTTTCTACTGAGAATACTAATAAAATAGTAAGTAAATAAGAGAGGGAGTTTTAAGTGGAAAAATCCCTGCTCAAGGGGATAAAAAATCACAACCTACACTGGTAGGATTTTAACTTCACTATGAGCAACTTTTGGATTACAACCTATGCAATCTAGGAATTAAACTCTTAATCCCTCACTAACTCGTAATACACCTATTACAAGCCACTTTGCTATACACCTATTACAAAGACTTCAACTCATGACTAACTCTAATCACGACACAAACTCAAAGGGTTTATGGATTTACAAAGAGGTTCCTAAGTAACACTTCTAGCTAAGCAATCAGGAATTACAATAAGAAAAATAACAAAGTTACAACTAAACTAAGGAGAAAAAAATACTAGATTTAGGAACTGGTCCGTAGTAGCGTTTAACTTTGTTCTTCAGACTCTTGAGAATTAAGTTCACTGTTTGCAGAAGGCTTGAATGCTTGAAGTGAACTCTCAAGTGTTCAAGTGATGTTTGTTATAATGCTCTTGTTAATACACCTTTGATGTCATCATTTGAATGATGTAAGCACTTGGTTGGTCAAAGGACAAGTGACTGCAAAACTGCTGCACTGTATGCACTGTTTTTGTGGCAGTCACTTTCCAGCTGTGCACAGTTGACTTTCGTACTGCTGTCAGGGAAACACAAGGGATCGGGTACTTGTCTTATTTCCCTATTTTCTACACTTGCAGTAGTTCACATTACTGGAGTTTTGGCTAGAATCCGTTCATTAGCAATGTGTACCAAGTGTGTCAAGTTCCCTATCTAGTTCTTGACGGTAAGTTTGTTAGATCATCAAAACATAAGGCAAAGACATTGAAAACCCATTAATTTTCCCCTTTTTGATGATGACAAACTTAGACATTGATAACATGTATTTAGAACATGAAGTAACCAGATGAATTAATAGGAACTCCACAAGTCCCCCCTGACTTTATGCTTCCCCCTTAATCAGATACTTATTTCAATTATACTTTCCCCTTTTGGCATCATTAAAAATACAAAAGCAGGAAAACATCATAAAGTAGTCTAGCCCAGCTAACGCATGCCATATATATGCACACAACATGATAGAGAGGAGAAACAGAGAATACAAGCATTGAGATAACTAAAGAAGATAGTTTTTATATATAAAACATATGCCTTTTCTTGAAAAGCAAAGGCAAAATTGGACTGTTTTAAATGGAGAGATACTGATACATCCCAACCACATCAAAACAAAAGAAAAAAACATCTGCCAAGTCATAAAAACAAAAATAGACAATCCAAAAACTGATCACTGAAAGGGTTGCTAAGGGGGCACTAGGACTAAAGGGCTTGGAAGCTACAACAAGAGTTTGGAGAACTAGGTCTATTCGGGCATTGGCCAACTTTTGCTCATTAAGCAGTTTTTCTTTCAAGTTCTCCATTTGTGCCCTGAGATCAACATTTTCTTTTGTCAAACGAACAACTTCCTCATTTGACTCCAGGGCCCCTTGGGCCTGCTGACCTTCCAGAATAGCATTCCTAGCCTTCAACCTTCGAATCTCCTCAGTTGCACTATTATGAGCATTAATGAGCTGTGAGATTGTTGATGTACTGCCTAACCCCCCATTCTTCTCAATGCACTCACATTTATCCAAAGATGTTTGAGAGAAAGTCTTCTTCTTGGTTCCTACCTTTCCTTGCCCTAGTGGCACCTTGAAAAACTTAAACACTTGCATAAGAAGAAACCCATATGGAATACTATGATTGCCATCCTTGAAGGTTGCTACTTTTTGCATATGTTCGATCATGATAGTAGAAAGTTGATAGGGTTAAAGCAATCTAGTTTGTCCATTAGAAACAGGTTAGAGTTAGAAGTCATGGACCACCCCTCAGCAAGAGGCAATAGAACTTTTTTTACCAACTCGAAGAGCAACTGATAAACGGGGAGTAATGCCTTCTTGTGAATATGGTCCCCCTTTTGGTTCGCATTATCCTTTACCATAACATTTCGGAAGTTAGACCCCATGCATCTTTAACACTAGACACACCAACTGTAGGGACTTTAGGAATATCCCCAAGCAGACTCATATAAAACACAATGTCCACCTCATTCACCAAGGCACAAATGTGGACGGTATCAATAGGAAAGAGACTTGTATAAAAGCTTTGTACCTCATCCTCATACACTTTAGGTGCATCTATTTGGAACAGATGCCCCCACCGTTGAAACTCAACCATTGCAAGGATTTGTCTCATACCAACCATACCAGAAATTACTGGGTCAAAAGTGTGACCCAACAGAACTTTTTGGTGCCTTAATCGTTCTGAAATAGAACTGGTTTCACTTCTCATCCTTTTCACAGAAGCAAGTTCCTTAACAGGTTCCAACTTTCTCTTGCCAGACTTCTCACCACTTGATTTTGCTTTTCCCTTAGACTTGACCAACATATCCTCGTCAAAAACTGATGGCTCACTCACAACATCCTTCAATTTAGAACTGGAGGGTTGTAACATTCTCTACTGAAGCATATTGCCTCTTCTTCTAGAACCTTCTTACTAAGGAACTAGGTTCCTCTGTTGTTTTCTCCTCAACTTCCACCACAGGGACAGCCTTATCACACACTATTTCATTGTCTTTTACTAGTCTCATTTTTTTCTTCTTACTGCTCTTTCTACTCTTTTGAATGGCAGAGTCATAGGCTACCTTTGCTTGCAACCTAGTAGTAGGTTGCTTTGTAGAAGACTCAGGAGTGGACACTACCCTTCGCTTGACTATGAATGCATCAAGAGGAATGTTGTCTTGATCCTCCTCATCACTAGACCTCATCTCAGGGACTAGAAAGTCCAAGGGCTCAACAGCAAATTCAGGAGCAGAACTGGCTTGGGAATGAGAACCCTGACATGTTTCCTCCGGAGAGGGTTCAGGTTCATCACGAAAGGGCCCAGTAGTTTTTACTAGTGTAGAGCCTTCAACAGCCACCATGGATCCTTCTCCCACCAGTCCCTGTGTATCGTTCCTCTAATACATGGGTGCACCATAAATTATCTCATGTAAGACTCTATCAGCAGATACCACAAAGATGGTCGCTAAATTTTCATCCTCAATAGGCTCCATAACCACCATAGAATCTGAAGCAACAATGGCAGAAACCTCTATGACCCTAGGACTTTTACATTGTTCTCCATTTTTCCCTTGATCAATAGGAATCTCAGAAAATAGAGAAGGAGGATCAACGACTTTAGGGGTTTCTGGGATATTCGCCTTAGAACAAGAGGGTGACAAGAAATCTAGGTTAAGGGTGATTTCAGTGATGAGGACAGGGATAGTTACAGAAGACTCATCCAGGATAGAGGACTCAATGGGTTTTTCAGTGTTAGTGACGACTGTGGCAGGAATTTCGGAGTTTGAGTCAGCCATTGAAGAAATAGAGAGAAAATTCTTTGGAGAAGTTCTAATGGAGGACTATGGTTTGTGAAGAAAGGAGAGGGTTTTTAATGAGAGAGGATAATTATGAAGAGAGAGATGGGAACCAATTCTGAAAAGGTGGTCGTGCTTGGAGAGTTGCAACATTTTAGAGGGAAATGGAACGATTTGAAGTGAAAAGACGTGACAATAGAGTCTAAAAATGTGGATGACATGGCAGTTGATATTTGTACCTTTTTAAGACGTGAATTAAATAATGCACAAAACTATTAACCTTTGGTACAAGAACCAGTTTCTTGACTTATCATTGAAAATTTAAATCCTCTTTTATCACCCATGCAATGCATCTACAGCTTCTATAATCATCATGTGTGTTTACTTATAACACTATTGAAGTGAGTTAGACTTGGCCAGAAAACACTTTAGCTAATTTTACCTAAAGGTGATTTTCAAAGCCAACTGATGGGGAATCGGGTTCTCAATTAGGCTTCAATAGCCCCAGCTTCACCTTGTTTCTTTCAAAATGTTCCCTACTCAATGTTTTGGTGAAGATATCTACAATTTGGTCTTCTATACTACAGAACTTCATACAGATCATCCCTTTCTCCAAATTGTCCCTCAGAAAATGATGCCTCACATCAATGTGCTTGGTTCTTTTG
Source organism: Nicotiana sylvestris (assembly GCF_000393655.2). NCBI lineage: Eukaryota > Viridiplantae > Streptophyta > Magnoliopsida > Solanales > Solanaceae > Nicotiana > Nicotiana sylvestris. The sequence goes on from NC_091066.1 coordinate 103,019,299, forward strand.
TGTTGAATTTGATTCTTGGCCATGTTGAGTGCACTGGTGTTATCACATAGAAGAGGAAAACAATCAGTAAATACCCCAAAATCCTCCAGTTGTTGCTTAATCCTTAATAGCTGAACATAGTAGGAGGATGTAGCTACATATTCTGCTTCAGCTGTTGAAAGAGCCAATGAGTTTTACTTCCTTGTGACCCAAGAGATGAGACATGATCGTAGAAAGTGAGCCATTCCTAAAGTACTTTTCATATCCACAAGATAACCTGCATAGTCAGCATCAGCATACTTAATGAGATTAAAACTGTCACCTGAGGGGTAATATAGAAACAGGTCCTATGTTCCTTTAAGGTATCTCAAAATTCTTTTGGCAACCTTCATATGAGATTCCTTGGGATTTGATTGAAACCTTACACATAGCCTCATACTAAAGACAATATCCGGTCTGCTGGTAGTGAGATAGAGAAGAGACCCAATAATGCCTCTATGCATTGTTTGATTCACAGGAGATCCAGTTTCATCCATGTCCAATCGAGTAGCCATAGTAATGGGAGTATCTATTAATTTTGTTGCTTACATATAAAACCTCTTCAAGATCTCCCTGATGTATATCTGCTGACAAATGAATGTACCCTTCGTGGACTGCTTCACTTGAAGACCCAAGAAGAAATTCAGCTCCCCCATCATGCTCATTTCAAACTAATTTCCCATGAGTTTTGCGAATTCTTCAAACAGAGAATCAGTTGTTGCCCCAAAAATAATATCATCAACATATACCTAAACAATGAGCAGGTTCTTTCCCCGTTTCTTCAGAAACAAGGTGCTGTCAATTTTCCCTCTTGTAAAACCATTTTCTACGAGGAACTTTTACAATCTTTCATACCAAGCTCGAGGAGCCTGCTTCAACCCATACAATTCTTTGTCCAATTTGAACACATATTCAGGGTGTTCATGACATATTCAAACCATGGAGGTTGCTTTACATAGACTTCTTCCTTAAGAAGTCCATTTAGAAATGCACTTTTGACATCCATTTGGAACAGAGTGAATTCCATATGAGATGCAAAAATGATTAGTATACTAATAGCTTCCATGCGAGCAACCGGTGAAAACGTCTCATTATAATCAATCCCTTCCTCCTAATTGTAACCTTGAACCACTAGTTTGGCCTTTTTCCTTGTAGTATTTCCATGTTCATCAAGCTTATTCTGGAATGCCCACCTGGTTCCTATAATGGTTTGATCTGAACGTCTAGGTACCAGGTGCCATACATTGTTCATTTCAAACAGATGCAGCTCATCTTGCATGGCTGTAATACAATTTGCATATTTCAAGGCTTCTTTGATATTTTTGGGTTCTATTTGGGAACGAAAGGCTGAGAACGCAAGTGAATTTCTGGCTTTTGATCTGGTTTATACTCCAAAATCTAGAGGTGTAATTATGTTGTCAAGAGGATGGGAGCCTTTGTGTTTCCAGTTGGGCATTTGAGGTTCATTTAGAGAGGAGCTGGGTATATCTGACTATTTCCCTTGTGTTCTTCTCTAAGGTACTTGTGGAGTACCCTGCACTGCATCAACCACTCTTTCTTCAACTTCAATGGTTGCTATTGAGGTACTTGGTTCCCTTGAGGAAGAGGCAACATCGTCTCCACTTGGCTCCTTCACTTGGTTCGTCATATCTGCCTTTCCATTTGTCATGTCAATGACTTCACCAGGAGCTAGTAAGGGCTCTCCATCTTGATCATCCTTGGATCTTTTCTCACAGGAGGGATAAGACTCATCGAAGATAACATGAACACTTTCCTCAACACATTGAGTCTGCTTGATGTATATTTTGTAAGCTTCGCTTTGAGAAGAATACCCAGAAAGATTCCTTCATCACTCTTGGCAGCAAATTTACCAAGCCGATCATTTCCATTGTTGAGTACATAGCATTTGCACCCAAATGTTCTTAGGTGAGTCAGCTTGGGTTTCCATTCATTCAGCAACTCATATAGGGTTTTGTTCAAGAGAGATCTGATCATGCACCTGTTCACCAAGTAGCAGGCAGTGTTATCAGTTTCAGCCCAGAAGTTCTTTGCAATCCCACTGTCGATCAGCATTGCTTTTGCCATTTCTTCAAGAGTTCTATTCTTCTTTCCACAACTCCAATTTGTTGGGAAGTTCTTGCAGCTGAGAAGTTGTGAGTATTGCCATTTTCGTTGCAGAACTCATCAAATTTGGCATTGTCAAATTCTGTTCAATGATCTGATCTAATACATGTGACTCTGGACTCCATCTTCACTTGGATTTTCTTCACAAAAGCCACAAATACCTCAAAGGTTTCATCTTTTATTCTAAGAAACAGAGTCCATGTGAATTTGGAGTAGTCATCCACTATTACAAAAATGTATCTTTTTACTCCCCTGCTTTGCACTCTCATAGGGCCACATAAATTCATATGCAGAAGATTGAGTGGCTTTGTGGTGCTGACATCCTTTTTTGACTTAAAAGAGGACTTCACATGCATTCCTTTAGCACAGGCATGACAAACTTTCCGTACTTTGAACTTTGACATGGGCAGACCACAGACCAGGTCCTTCTGAATTAGTTTATTCAGAAGAGAGAATCTTGAGTGCCCTAATCTTCTGTGCCAGAGTTCAACATCATCATCAATAGCTTTTAGACAACTCAGATCACCATTTTGTATAGACTCAAAATTAGCAACATAGATGTTCTTGAATCTCTTGGCCACAAGTACCAGTTCACCAGTTACCAGATTAGTAACTGTACATATCTTGGATAAGAATTCCACATTGTTTCCTTTATCACAGATCTGAGAAACACTCAAGAGATTGTACTTAAGACCATTGACATAGTACACATTCTCCATTTAGTGAATGAGTGATTTCCTGACTTTTCCAACTCAAAGAATGTACCTCTTCTTCTCTTTTACAAAGGATACACTCCCTCCTTGCAGGGGTTTTAGTGAAAGGAAGTCCATGGTGTTCCCAGTCATGTGCTTTGAATATCCACTATCCATGAACCATTGCTGACTGCTTCCTTCCACTATTCCCTTCACAATGAAATCAAGAGTTAGTTTTAGGAACCCAAACAAGTTTTGATCCCTTGTAGTAGGCAAGAGGATGAATAAGAGCTCTCTTAGTCCATGCAGGTAATATGCGTTTTTTGTGGGTGGCACCTGGTCCTTTTTTAGTAGTTACATTTTCAGCAAACACTATGTTTTTCTAAATAGACTGGACACTGGCTTGACCATTTTCCTTGAAATGCTCATTGTTCCCATAGTGAGTACATGGCTACTTATCTGGTACAGTAACATACTTGCTATGAGGGTTGTAAGGGGTTTTCTCCCTTTGGAACCCTATTCTTTGAATGTTTCCACCATTATTAACATACATGACTGTGATAGCTTCTGAGGACCAGGTTTGACTTTTCAAGATCATTTTTTACTCTTTCCAGTTCAGTTTGAAGATGTTTGTTTTTCTTAGTTTCAACACACAGGCTAGTTCTCACAGCCTTCAACTCATTTTCAAGCCTAATGTGTGCCTCACTGGCTACCTCTTTTCCTTTTCCAAAATTTCCAAGTTTAGACTCAGTCCCTAGTCCCTCTATTATTTCCCTCAAGTTTGCAATCACTACCAAGAGATCATATCTTTCTTCCTCAATCTCAGTCACTCTCTTCACTAAGGCCTCTTTTTCTTTACTGAAGTTCTCAATGGTTTCTTTATGGTCAACAACTACTACTACTAAGTCATCTCTTTCATGTTCTATGTTAGCAATTTTTTCAGTCAAAATAGATTTTTCTTTCTCCAACTGACAAATGGTTTCCTTCAGATCAACTACACACACCACCAGATCATCTCTAGTTTGTTCAGCTTCTCCTAGCTCTAAGATCAAGGCATCTTTATCCTCCACAATACTATGACAGGCATCAATGAGTACACTAGCTAAAGACAAGAGTTTCTTAGGAGAGTAGGATTTCAGATTTCTCTGAACATCCCTAAAATTTACCTCACTGTTGTCATCGTCTTCATCATCATCTGATTGGGCCATCAAAGCAAATATTGAATCATATTCATTTTCCTCACTTTCAACTGCCATTATGGAGTTGTCACCTACATCAGTTTCATCTTCAGACTCACTAGAGGAATCTCCCCATGCTGCAAGAGCTTGTTTCATCATATTGTCCACAGATCTCTTCATTTTGAAGTGCTTGTCAGGAACCGGGTTCCTCTTGGCTGCTTTCTCAGGGTTGTACTTGGAATGTTCTTACTTCAAGAGAGGACAATATTTTATAAAGTTCTATGGCTTTCCACACTTGTGACAGAGATCACAGTCTTTAGTTTGCTGGAGTTGCCCCTTTCAGTATTCCTTCATTTCTTCAGACCATCTTCTGAAACCTTTTGGCTAAGTAAGCCATGTCAATGTCCTCCTCACTTGAGTCATTGCTTTCAACTTTGAGTACCAGGTTCTTCTCTTTATTTGGTTATCTTCTTTCACCGTCTATCTTTCTCTTCATCTCGTAGGTCTTCAGATTTCCAACTAGCTTGTCTATGGTCAGCTCCTACAGGTCCTTTGCTTTAGTAATAGCATTCACCTTGATTTCCCAAGAACTGTGCAGGATATTGAGAATTTTCCTCACTAGCTTGTTCCTAGGAATTATTTCACCAAGTGAGTGTAACTCATTTATGATAGAGGTGAATCTTGTATGCATATCTTGAATAGATTCATCGTCCTTCATTCTAAAGAGTTCATACTCGGTGGTGAGCATATCAATCTTAGATTGATTTACTTGAGTGGTTCCCTTATGTGTTGTTTGCAGAGCTTCCCATATCTCTTTGGCGGTTTCACAAGTAGAGATTCTATTATATTCATCAGGTCCTATTCCACACACCAAAATTTTCTTGGCGCGAACATTTTACCCCATAGCTTTCCTATCTGCGTCAATGTATTCTTTTCTGGTTTTTGACATTGTCAATGGAAGGTCTCCAACTGCCTTTGTTGGGATGTAAGGACCATCACATATGATATCCCACAACTCAGAATCTTCAGGCATGATAAAATCATGCATTCTTATCTTCCACCACCCATAGTATTGCCCATTGAACCTAGGTGGTCAGTACGTAGATTGACCTTCTTCAAAATTTGGTAGAGCAGCCATACGGATCCTTCCTAGGTGTTAGCCTGATAGGTGGAACCCGCTTTGATACTAATTGTTAGTTTATATAAGTCCACCAAACTATAGAGTACCAGGCCCTCTTTGAGTTTCCACTGGGACTACTAATAAAATAGTAAGTAAATAAGACATGGTGTTTTACGTAGAAAAATCCCTGCTCAAGGGGATAAAAAACTACGACCTATACTGGTAGGATGTCAACATCACTATGATCAACTTTTAGATTACAACCTATGCAATCTAGGAATTAAACTCTTAATCCCTTACTAACTCGTAATACACCTATTACAAGCCACTTTGCAATACACCTATTACAATGGCATCAACTCATGACCAACTCTAGTCATGACACAAACTCAAAGGGTTTATGGTTTTACAAAGAGATTCCTAACTAATGCTTCTAGCTAAGCAATTTAGGAATTACAATAAGAACAATAAGAAAGTTACAACTCAACTAAGGACAACAAAATACTATATTTAGGAACTGGTCCGTAGTAGCGTATAACTTTGTTCTTCAGGCTCTTGAGAATTAAGTTCACTGTTTGTAGAAGTCTTAAATGCTTGAAGTGAATTCTCAAGTGTTCAAGTGAAGTTTTGTTATAATGCTCTTGTTAATACATCTTTGATGACATCACTTGAATAATGTAAGTACTTGGTTGGTCAAAGGACAAGTGACTGCAAAACTGTTGCATTGTGTGCACTGTTTTTGTAGAATTCACTTTCCAACTGTGTACAGTTGACTTTCATACTGCTGTCAAGGAAACACAATGGATAAGGTCCTTGTCTTGTTTCTCTATTTTCTACACTTGCAGTATTTCACATTAGCTGGAGTCCTGGCTGAAATCCGTTCATTAGCAATGTGTACCAAGTGTTTCAGGTTCCCTATCTAGTTCTTGACAGTAAGTTTGTTAGATCATCAAAACATAAGGCAAATGCATTGAAAACCCAAGAAGATAGGTTCTCGAGGGTCTCAGATGAGTTTTGGACATGGTTCAAACTGTTTTCGATCATTTTCGTTAAGGTTAGTTTGGCATGGTTTCTGGTGTGACCTCACCTGTGGAGCTATGGGCGCAGGTGTGGAGCCACAAAAGCAGCAGTGGAATTGTAGAAGCAGAGAGTGCTACTGAGAGCAGGAGCCCGCAAATTCGGAGGTTTCTTCGCATCTACGAAGGCACAAATGCGGTGAGTTTGGGCGCAGAGGCGTGATTTGATTACGCACCTATGTTTGCACAGAAGTGGAGATTGTTCCGCAGGTGTGAAGTGTATGCCTCTAGTGCTTGTCCATAGAAACATATTTTTTGTCACAAAAGTAACGCCACAGAAGCGGCTAGTATGTCGTAGGTGTGAAAAGTGCTGGGCAGAAACCATAATTCGAGGGTTTGTTGTTTATTCACATTTTGGGGTTTGTAACTCGGTTTTGGGTGACTTTTGTAGAGGAATTCCACCGAATAAATTGGGGTATGCATTCTTGAATCGCTTTTGATTATATTTCATTAATATATCTTTGTTTTCGGCATTTGATTATTAATTTTTGAAAGATAAATTGGAGATTTTGTCAATAATTTAATAAAATGAATTTCCGAGTTTTGAACATTGATTCGGAGTTGGATTCATCGGGTTCCGAGGTGCAAGCCAGGGTTTGACTTTTTGGTTGACTTTGGGGTTTTGATGAAAGATTCGACCTTTATCATTTGAAATTATTTTCTTAGGAATTATTTGATCTATTTAAGTTGCTTTTGGCTAGTTTTAAGTCGTTCGTAGGTCGGTACGTGTAGGATGGCATTCTAGAGTACTGTTTGGCTTGCTTGGTATCGGAGTCGGCTTGTTCGAGGTAAGCAACACTTCTGAATTTGGTTCTGAGGGTATGAAACCCTTAATATACGTGTTATATATTTGGTACTGTGGTGACACACATTCTAGGTGACAGGCGTATGGCCGTGCATCGTATGAATTATGATTCGGTTAATTCTGTAGTATTGTATAGTGACCTATTTTTGTTTCTATCCATAGGATTTCTACGTGATAGAGTAATTGAGCTGTGATCCATGTTAGAAACCATTTTTAGGCTATATGCTTATTATGTTGAGACCCACTGAGGTCATTTCTGTTGTTGAGTTATCCGCTTAAATTACAATTACATACTCAATTATACACATTCATTGCATATCATATCCCATGCTCATCTATCATTTGTCCAACAACTTATTATCATTGTTTGGACTGATTGACATGATATTTGTGAGGCCGAGAGACTGGAGAGATTGATGACTGAGCGAGGCCGAGGTTTTGATTATAAGGATGTTTATGGGATTGGGCTGCACACCACAGTGGGTTTTATTGATTAATTCCATGATTTACTTATATTAGCTCTAGGGCAGGATCCGTCACTCCAGCTTCTAATTTACTAGCAATGAGTGCAAGCACCTACTGAGTGCCAAGTGCAAGTGTTGAGGGTGAGTGCAAGAGCCGAGCGCAAGTGACAGGTGATTGGGAGGACTGAGTGATTGTGAGGGTTTAGTGATTGGGAGGACGGATATGCATTTCCTCATGCTATACGACATTATGACATTCATGACTTCATATGTACATTAAAGGTAGTCATAGAGTTATATTTTCCACATGCCATCTAATAACGAAACTTCTCATCTATTGTTGAATGTTTTTGGGATAAATCGCAGATATACGACTTAATCATATTTTTGTAATTTCGGTGAAAGATTTGGGTTATACCGTTATACTGGAAAAACATGCCTATTTTCCGTAATTTTGAACGAGATGCGCATCATATATTTGAGTTATTTTTTGTACTATTATAATTATAATAGTATTAGTAGTTGTTGGCTATTGGTGTTGGAATCTGACCTTTGTCCAAGCTCATCACTACTTTCAACCTAAGGTTAGGTTTGTTACTTATTGAGTACATAAGGTTGGTTGTACTCATATTATACTTCTGCACCTTGCATGCAAATTTTGAATGTTGATGTTACTGAGTATGGCGGGAGGTGGCATTGAAAATGTACTTGCATTCCGATCATAGCTGCCTCTTACTCTTGGTAGCTTTAGAATTATTAATTTGTCCATGTATATTTCAATTCGATGATATATTTATTTCATACCAGCTTTTTAAACTCTAAATCTTAGAAGCTGATGATTTGTGCTACCAGACCTTGGGAAGTGCATTAAAGTTAAGTTATTTCATCATTTCTTTTCTCACTATATCTCATATGAATTAGATTATTGTTAATTGGCTTACCTAGCGGGTTGGTTTAGGTGCCATCATAACTAGTTGGATTTTGGGTCGTGACAAGTTGGTATGAGAGCTCTAGGTTCATAGGTTCGACAAGTCATGAGCAAGTGTCTAGTAGAGTCTTGCAAATCGGTATGATGACGCCCATACCTATTTTGAGAGGTTGTAGGTCCTTTAGGATAAACTTCCCATGTTTCTTTCTTTATCATGCGACATTGATTTTGCTTGAACCATATCGCTTTGAATTCTTTCCACTCACTCGTATGCGTATATGAGCGTTTGGTATCAGCAGTATATCGAAGGCTTGTGATTCCATGGATGATATGCGAGATTCGTTCTTCTATGTTTGGAGTTGGACCAGTCTGGAGGACTTGAGGTTGGGTTTTGAATGTATCTTGAGCATGATGAATTCAGTTGTGTGATCATGTACATTTGGACTTATATGCCCGGTAGTGTACCTATGAGTATATTTTGTGTCACGTTGAGTTGTTGGATGGCTATATGACGAGTATGATGTGACTCCGAGATGTGTTGAGATGATTTGAATGTGATGATAAGAGTTTGTTTTGGGATGTAAAAAGGCCTATTGAGTGCTTGATTTCAGTCTTGATGTGTTGTATAGTCTCGAGTTATTATTTTATTGAAGAATCTTTCATGTTGTTTATTTGTGGAGCGAGGCCTTGTTGATGAGTTCAGACTTAGGAAGATTAAGTGATTGCATAGTAATTGTGGATGCAAAGGGGCATAGAAAGATGTTAGTTTGAGATTAAGCAGGTGGGTTATCACATGCGGGGTAATCAACGAATATGTTATCCTTATAATGTTGTGTAGAGGGTTTCTTTTCTACTAATGGATCGTAGGTATTGCGATTTGAGTTTGGATGGGTTGAGAAAGTTGGCTTGATTGTCACAAGGATGTACGCGAGCTTAGCAGATGATTGAGAAATTTTGTGAATTGTGTTGCAGGAGCTTACGAAGAATATAGTTGGATCTCATTGTGGGATTATGGTAGGAATATAGTTTGGGTATTGTGAGTTATCTATTTTTTTGATCTATGACTTTGAGCCAAGTTGGGGAGCCTGCTATGAATAATTTGATTGCATGGTTATATGTTAAATATTAGTTTTGGTCTGAGGCATACTTGTGGATTGGTTATGACTTGCAGAGGTTGGCTTTGAGGATGACTTATGAAAGAAAATTTTTGGATGAATGGTGTATTAAACATTAAAGGTATATGGAAAGCATGGAATAATTGAGTTGTGATTCATGAAGGATGTAGTGCGCATGGAGTAGGAATTTGCTTAGATGCATTAAGGTGGGGTTAATTCTTTGGGTGTTGTCGTACTAATGGGGCACATGTCATTTGGCCTGTTTGGGTGGTGCAATTGAGATTTAAGCGAAGTGGATGACTCTCGATAAGATTCTAATGGATTCAATATATATATATATATATATATATAGCAATTGAGAATTTTTCTTATTTGTATATGGCTAGAATTTGATATTTACATGGATGGTGTCGAGACTCACGGTATTTCTCTATGATTATGGATTCTACATTTCAGTATCAAGAAGGTAAAGGAAACGTTAGATTTAAAGAAGGTCTTTCTATTGTAGGTCTCTTGGTTGTGGTACTTTTGGGGTGCTTAAGAGGGAATACAACGACTTATGGGCCTTAGGGCAGTGTGGATTTATGCTAGGATCTATCGTGCTGAGCTTTGGGTAAAGATTGTGGTGTTCTAACAAGGAGAAGAGTCATCTTTAGGGTAATTCAGAAGGAACTTAGAGGAAATAGGACAACTTGTTATCATGTTGGATAAGTATGGTAATGACATGCTCGGTTCCTTTAGTTCTTATGATGAGGTGAGGCGTTACGGGTGTTTTATGGCAATACTCTTAAATATTTGGCATGTGTGGCTTGGTTAAGTTAGAGGAATTCAGTTGTGATAGCTTTGTTATGTGCAAATGGATTTCAAAGCATTCTCTATGATTTCTACCATGGTTTGAGATGGATATTTCCTACCGACGTAAGGTGCATGTTGTGTATTGTGATTTTCTACTGGATGGGATCATGTGAAAGATTCCTGGCTAATTGAGTATGTAGTTTGCTTGTAACTCAGAATGATAATGAGGTTCTTGTATTTTCATATGATGGCCTAATATAGGCGTTGCATGAGATTGGGATTTGCATGTGCAAGTTTACGATACAGTTTCAAAAGGAAGGTCATGAGTTTATGCAGCACATACGATTTCAAATGTTGACACTAGTTGGCATTAGCTAAAAAGAGTGTATATTCAGAAGGCGCATTAAGTTTTGACTTGCGAAGGCCGCATTAGTATTGCGGTACTCGTCTGGTTGATCGATTGTTGATGTTCAAATTTTGCTATATGGTGTGGAAGAATTTTAGAAGTATTCCTCATGGGATTATTATGCATGAGAGAGGTGTTAGTCATTTGAGTGGTGGAGTTGGGGTCGGCTATGGTGATTCATGTGTTTTATGGATTTGGAGACTAGGAGTTCTCATAAACAAATTGTTTCAGGATTGCAGACTGTGAAGATGTGGACAAAGTTAGCTAGATGGTAATACGTGCTATAGTTAGGTCATTGTGGACTTTTGGGGGACCATTTATCCATTTAGGGATGACCGAAGTTGAGTTGGGGGCCTATTAGTAGGCCTAATAAGGATGTGTATTCTACGTCGAGTCGTATTTGTTGAATCAGCACCATTATTGCTGAAAAATATGTCATTCGGTTAAGAGTTGAGTTAGTTCGTGTTCAGATATGTTATATGTTTTACTCTTCTATGCTACGAGGGGTTGTGTATTGTTGCTAATATGCACACATGATGCGGTTCTGTTTGATCCTTGTAACGGAATTCAAGCAAGATGGTTATTGGGGTATGGAAAGGTTGAATGCGCCTTGGCTATGGTCTTTTTGGGCTGTGGTGTATTGTGTTATTCACTTCTCCATCATTATGGTCATGCACATCGTGTACTTGATGTCAAAATTGAGTGTGATTGTTGATTTTAAGCATTAGGGCTCATGGTTTTTCATATGGATTGGTGTTTCGATGGGTCACATATTGCAGCAGGGTTATGATGAAATATGATCCTTTGTGTTAGATTCGTGTGTCTTGGTTCTAAAATTTATGATGGTTTCGTAGCATTGCGGTTGTAGTGGTGCTTGTTGAGTTTGCGAGATGGTTCTCTAGTTTGAGTCATTTCCAATTTTAGGATGCATTTGAATTGTTGCGTATTAGTGCACGGATTGCACAATTTGTGGCTTAAGGTAGTATTGTTGTAACATGTCAGTAGAGTGGTTATATTTGATTAGATGAAGTCATTGGACCAAGAATGGGTGCTATCAGATTTGATTGTTGTATAATTGGAAGAATGATGTCACTGATCGATTTAGAAATTGGCTATAGTTCTTGTAGAAGGAGGGAGAGCTCCATGACTTGTTGACCTGATGATTGGTTATGAGTCTCTGCATGTTTCATTCATCATCGACAGTGTGCAAAGGTTTAGAATGATTTTACTTGATATGAGGTTTATTACAGGTATTAAGTTTTTTTAAACATCTAATGTGATCCTGAATTATTGCTACGAGTATGAGACTATATAATGTATCAAACGATTACACCTTGGGTTATGGATATGACTTGATACAACTTGTTCAGACTTATACAGTGTGTAGATGTGAGATTTGGGTCTTGTAAAGAATTCTGGATGTTAGAAATTTGGTTCAAAGGTTTATAGAATAAAGTTCAATTAAGGATCTTTAGTTATATTGTGTTGCCAGGCATGTATGGATTAGGGTGACATGGGATCAGGTTTGGGTATGTGCATGGTAAAGCTGCAAAATGATTTTAAGGCATTGGAACGACTATGGGCACGTTCGACGATGAAAGTATGTTTAAGTGTGGGATAATGTAATAATCCGATTGGTTGTTTTGAGCATTTGCACTTTGCTCTATGGTTTTGAGGGCATAAGTAGCTCTATATGATGTAATATGACTTGTGTACATCGTCGGTTTTAGTTTTCGGGTGATTCGAAATTAGTTTAGAAGAATGAATTTCATTATTGAAGCCTTAAGTTGGAAGAGTTGACCAAGTTTGATTTTTTGACCTTGAAATGGAGTTTTAATGTTTCCATTATGCCTGTATCGTTATTTTTGACTTGGGCATATACGTGGATTCTCATTTGGACATTTCTAGAAGGTTTCGATACTAATTGGCGAAAGTTGAAAAAAATCGAAGGTTTGGAATGTTTATAAGGTTGATCGGGAATTGACTTCGATGATATTGAGTTCATATTGTGGTTCTAGGAATTTTAATAGCTTTGTTATATCATCTGGGAATTGTGTGCAAAATTTGAGTTCATTTCAAATTGTTTTGATAAGGTTCCGCATGAGTTTTAAAAGTTGAAAGATTCAAAGTTTATTAAGTTTGATTTTAGATGCGATTCGTCGTTTTGATGTTGTTATGTGTGATTTGAGGCCTCGAGTAGGTCAGTATTATGTTCCAGGACTTGTTGGTATATTCGGACGGGGTCTGAGGGGCTCAGATGAGTTTCAGACAAGGTTCAGATCGTTTTGGATCATTTTGGTTAAGCTAGTTTGGCAGGGGTTCTCGTGTGACTGCACATGCGGAGCTATGGGTGCAGGTGCGGAGCCGCAAAAGCGATAGAGGAATCGCAAAAATGGAGAGTGTTTCTGAGAGCAGGAGCCCGCAAATGTGGAGGTTTCTTCGCATCAGCAAAGGCGCAGATGTGGTGAGTTTTGACGGAGAAGCGAATGGCAGCGCAGAAGCGCGATTTGAATTAACACCTGTGTTTGCACAGAAGCAGAGCATTTTCTGCATTTGCAAAGGGTGGTCCTCCAGTGCTTCTCCGTAGAAGCGTAATTTGGTCACAAAAGCGACGCCACAGAAGCTGCTAATGCGTCAGAGCTGCGAAAAGTGTTGGGCACAAGCTATAATTCGAGGGTTGGTCGTTTATTCACATTTTTGGGGTTTGGAACTTGATTTTGGGATACTTTTAGCAATATTCCACCATATGAATTGTGGTAAGCATTCTTGACTCGCTTTTGATTATATTTCATGAATATATCTTAATTTTCGGCATTTTGATTATTGATTTTGAAAGAGAAATTAGAGGTTTTATCTATAATTTAATAAAATGAATTTTCGAGTTTTGAACATCGATTCAGAGTCATATTGTAGTGAACTAGTATGATTGTACTCGTAATTTAATGGGTTGTCATATTTTATGAGTTTCGTCAGGTTTCGAGGTGAGGGCCTGGATTTGACATTTTGGTTGACTTTTGGGGTTTTGATTAAAGATTTGACCTTTGTCCATCGAATAGTTTTCTTAGGCATTATTTGATATATTTGAGTTGCTTTTGGATAGTTTTGAGTCGTTTGTAGGTCAGTACGCGTGGGATGGTGTTCAAGAGTACTGTTTGGCTTACTCGTTATTGGATTCGGCTTGTTAGAGGTAAGTAACACTTCTAAACTTGGTGCTGAGGGTATGAAACCCTTAATATACGTGGTATGTGTTTGGTGTTGAAGTGACACACATGCTAGGTAACAGGCGTGTGGGCATGCACCGTGTGAATTATGATTCGGTTGATTCTGTTGTATTGTGTAATGACCTAATTTTGTTTCTATCCCTGAGATTTCTACGTGATAGAGTAATTTAGTTGTGATCTATGTTAGAAATCATGTTTGGGCCATATGCTTATTCTGTTGAGATCCACTGAGGTCATTTCTACTGTTGAGTTATCTGCTTAAATTGCAATTGCATACTTAGTCATACTCATTCATTGCATATTATATCTCAGTCTCTGATATCATTTGTCTTACATTTTATTATCATTATATGGACTGAATGACATGCTATTTGTGAAGCCAAGAGATTGGAGATATTGACGACTAAGCAAAGCCGAGAGCCTGATTGTGAGGATGTTTATTGGATCGGGATACACGCTGCAACGAGTTTTATTGATTCATGCCATGATTGGTTTCTATTAGAGCTTGGGTAGGATTCGCCCCTCTGGAGTCTGATTTACCAATAGAGCGCATATACTAATTGAGTGAGAGTGCCGAGTGTTGAGTAACTGGGAATAATGAGTGATTGTAAGGACTGAGTTATTGTGAGGACTGAGTAATTGGGAGGACTGAGATGCATTTTCCCATGTTGTATGGCATTGTGACATTCATGACTTCATATGTAAATTGACATATAGGCATAGAGTTGTATTTCCTCATGTCATCTCATAATGAGACTTCACATCTATTGTTAAATGATTTTGAGAAAAATCCCAAATTTATGCCTAACTCATATTTTTGTGATTTTGGTGAAAGATTTAGGTTTTATTGTTATACTTGAAAAGCATGCCTATTTTCCATAACTGTGAATGAGTTGAGTATCATATATCTGAGTAATTATTGTATTATTATTATTATTATTATTATATTGTTATGAGTTGTTGTTGGGTATTGGTGTTGGACTCTGACCTTTGTCCAAGCTCATCAGTACTTTCGACTTAAGGTTAAGTTTGTTACTTATTGAGTACATGTGATTGGTTTTACTCATACTATACTTCTACACCTTATGTGCTGATTTTGGATGTTCATGTTGTTGTGTATGGCAGGAGCTGGCACTGAAGATGTACCTGCATTCCGGTCATAGCTGTCTCTTGTTCTTGGTAGCTTTAGAATTATTAATTTGTTCATGTATATTTCAAACAAATGATGTATATGTTTAATACCAGCTTTGTAAACTCTAAATCTTAGAAGCTCATGATTTGTACCATCAATCCTTGGGAAGTGTATTAAAGTTTAGTTATATTCTGAGTAATCTCATTTGAATTGGATTATTGTTAGTTGGTTTACCTAGCGGGTTGGGCTAGGTGTCATCGCGACTAGTTGACTTTTGGGTTGTGACAAATGTGGGCTAACGAATCGGTAGGATATATTTAGAAAATAGTGGCTAACCCTCCTAAGCACGTTAACATGTCACATAATCAAATTTTAGCGTAACTTTCTTCAATCCAACTTCGAACATCCTCAAGCCAAATAACCCCAAACGTTCTGGTTTTCATTAAGCACTACTTTGATTTACACGCACTAGCAAGGACAAGAAGTTCATATTTCTTTTGCTACATAGCTTTTTTCTTCGCTTGCAGAATTGTTTTTCAAATAAATTTTTTCTAACATTTTTCTTGTACTTCTTAATTCCCTCTAGTGGTGTATTTCTTTACAATACAAGTGCACCTTTATTCCTTTCATTGCATCCACTCAAAAGCCATCAAGGTCCCTCCTCACTTTGTCTAGCATTCATATAACAAGTTAAGTGCTTTTAAGAGGTAAAATGATCAAAATAATATCAATTAAGAACAAAAGGGTATAAACTTATAATGTAGCTACCAAATAAAAGTTTATAGGCTCAAAAAGGTTAACTAGTAATAATTTTATTTGTGGTAGAAATAAAACTCAAAAAAATTCAATGAAGGCCTACAATTAATTTTCAAATCGAGCAATACATAAGATTTTGCTTCAACTCAAATGCACAGCAAGTTCTAGACTCAAAATGCAATGCAAGGACTGCACAAAACTCACTTTACTCATGGTACATGACTCATTAAGGATGATCTCATTTCGTTTCTCAAATCAAAGAAAATATTCACTGAGTCCCAAAATATTAATCAATAAGCACCGAGTGCACTCGAGTCAAGAAAAAGAGGCATATGCATCATAAAGTATGTTATCCAATTCATAAATAATTCATGAACGATTTCAAAACATAGGGAATATACTACACATGTTAAAGTCTAAATATGTTACAATCAAACAAGTGAAAGTCACCTCGGTGTCTCAAGGAATCTCTTCATTCTTCCTTTATATTATTCTCCAATTTCTAATCTACTCTAAAAATAAAAAAATTACCCGGTTCAAGTTACGTCCCATAAAAATGAACTGAGACACAAAAATAAATCACACGGGGATTATACTACCTAGAGAAAGCTAAAAGACATATTTTTGTGATTTATATTTTTCAGTTTATTTTTTGTTTTAGATTTTAATTCCTCAAGTAAATTGTCTAGGAATCTATCATCAGGAAAAGTCCAATATTTTTTTGATTATTGATTTTTTTTATTTTTTTCATTAAATTAAGCTACTAAAACTATTTCTACTAGGCAACACTACTAATTCTACTAATTAAGCAAATAAAAATAAGAAGCTAAAAATTAAAAACTAGAAGTTAATATTACACTACTAACATATTACTACTAATGTCATGAAGCAATTCCCACCATAGGTCGTGATGGTGTCCAGCGTTGCCATTAAGCAAGCCAACGATGAACCACTAACAGGATCATCCGTTCATAATACTTTAAAAATAAATAATGTTATTAATAAAGTGTAAGTTAGTCTAAAAACCATGGTAAGATACTTCCATTACTACTAAGTTGTGAAGTTTAAACAAAACATAAAGCATAATAAAATATATGTCAAGCATAATCATAAACATCTACTAATAATCCCGAATACGCGGATACGCAAGTGCATGAGAATCTAATAGTATATACCAAACCATTATAACTACTGTATGGAATAAAAATAAACAAAATAAAATAAAGGGCATATGAGACTCCAGGTGATGCGGGTCAAAGCATGGAAAGCAGCTCACCACAAGGTCTCCAGCAAACTCGGATACGCGCCCGAGTGACCACATGAAGTACATGTCTTAGTACCGGCACATTTAGTGCAAAAGTATAGTATGAGTATATAAATCAATCCGTACCCAGTAAGCATCTAGTCTAACCTCGAAGAAGTAGTGACAAGGGGTCAACATCGACACTTACTAGTGGTCCAATTATAATGTACATAAAGTAGGCGGGCATGAAACATAAGAAGTATTAACGAAATAGATCGATATAAATATTAAGGTTCTCAAGTAAGAGTGATCACGAAATCATCAAATACCATAAAAATACAACAAAGGAAAACAGGTCAACCAATCAAATACGATGCCAAATCTCAAGTAAGGGAAATTCATATTTACGCTAACTCCCTATTGTGTATTACAGGAGTATGCCAAGGTGAATGGATCAATCCTATATGAATAGTGTTACAGAATACTACTGAGGTGAGTGGCCCGATCCTACAAGAATAATCCACAAATGCCGAGACGAATGAGCCGATCATATAATAATATTTCACAACACTACCGAGGTGAACAACCCGATACCATAAGAATAGAGAAACTTTTTCACCCCCGAAGTACGTGCGAGTCGAGAATACATGGAACTAACGATCACAAAAAGTCAATAAGTGGATAGGAATGCAAGACAAAAACATATTATTACCGATCATCAAGAACCCCAAAAAATTTCAAAGTAAAGAGGTTCAGTCAATACATGAATTCTAGTATCAATGTTAGTTATTAATTCAAATAACTACAAAGAACTCTCGTCACCTTGTACGTACGTAGAACCATAACACATAGCCCAAAATATTAAAAATATCGACAGGGATAATTTCCTCTAATAAGATTAGGCAAAAGACATATCATGCTTCTAAGCCCACTAGTATACTCCCAAAACTCACTAGTTACCTCAAATCGCCGCCAAGCAACCCGAAACTAGTCAAAGGACGTGCAAACAAATTAATACTAGTTCTAAATCTCATAATTAGACTATTAAAGTCAGTTACCAACCCCACTCAGAAAGTCAACAAAAGTAAATCCCGGGCCCACGAGCCCGGCTTCAGGAAATGTTCGAAGATAAATTGTCACGACCCCAACCCCGGCTTTGATGGCGCCCAACACAATGCTAGGAAAGCCCGACCAACTAACATCTCACAATCTCTTTCTTTATAATTCAATACCGATTTTCGGGATTTAATACCAATTTAATATAAATAGAAGTATGAATTTAACAGATGAAATATGCGGAAACCATAATCATGAAATAAAAAATCTCTGTAAATCAGCTCACTGATCCGGTGTCACAAGTCTGAGCCTCTAATACAAGGTTTCAACAATCTAATACAGAATTACGTCTAAAATGCGGAATGATAAGTGGAGATAGAAGGAGGAATCGGGTCTACAAACGCCATGCAGCTACCTCGATAACTCTGATGGAGACAGAACGGCAGGAAAGCTCGCTCTATGCCTTAGGAATACCTGTACCTGCACACATGGTACAGGGAGTAATGCGAGTACTTCTACCCAGTGAGTAATAACAATAAATAATGGCTGACAGTGTGAAATCGCGTAAAGGCACTAAGCCGTTCTATATCAAAACAGTAAAATCATTTAAGCAACAGTGAATGAGGAAATCATGTGAAATTCCTTAAACCAGGTAAAACAGATAAAATCAGTATGAATCAGCTCCTCAAGCCTTTCAGTTCAT
Organism: Nicotiana sylvestris; assembly: GCF_000393655.2. NCBI lineage: Eukaryota > Viridiplantae > Streptophyta > Magnoliopsida > Solanales > Solanaceae > Nicotiana > Nicotiana sylvestris. Next base: position 103,038,131 of record NC_091066.1, read on the forward strand.
TGATTCGTTCTTATCCTCAGTTCTCAATTTCATATATTTCTCACGATAACCGAATCAATATATATATATATATATATATATATATACCGCTGCGGCGTGCAGCCCGATCCGTATATCGCTGTGGCGTACAGCCCAATCCATAATAATAATAGTCGACTGCGCTCACTGGGGGTGTGCAGACTCCGGAGGGGCTCCTTCAGCCCAAGCGCTTTATAATTGCTACGGCGTGCAGCCCGATCCATATAAGTAGTTGCTGCGGCGTGCCGCCCGATCCATAATATGTATAATATATATATATATATATATATATATATATCTGCTGCGGCGCGCAGCCCGATCCATATCATATAAAATATCCTCACTATTGGGTCCTCGACCCCTATCAATCATTTAAAGATCACAGCCTCTCGGGCATAATGTACGGTCGGGATCTCAGCCCTCATATCTCTCTCTATTTATGACTAACATTTCGAAAATCTGGTTCATATCATTCTTAAACAATTGGAAACATGACTGAAGACATAAATTCTTTAACAAAGTAAGTTAGGAAAACCAGTCAAAAATCCCCTAAGGGTTCTACAGGTCGGCACAAGGCCCCAAGCATGGCAACAAGCCCAATTCACAATAATAAAGTATATGTCTCAATCAAATATGTAGTAAAATATCATTCGGGATAGACCAAGTCACAATCCTCATAGCATTGAACCTCACGCTCGTCATACAGCGTGTATCTCAACTTAGTATAACACTACATTGTGCAATTCTGGGGTTTCAAACCCTCAAGACATCATTTAAAATCATTACTCACCTCGAACTGGCTAATTCTCTAGCTCGTGACGCCTTTGCCCCTCGAATTGGCCTCCACGTGCATCGAATCTATCTAAAATCATAACGAATACATCACAATATGCTAAGGGAACAAAGCCCAATCGAAAACATTCGAAAAATATCAAAAATCTCGAAATTAGCAAAACCCGAGCCCCAGGCCCACGTCTCGGAATCGGGTAAAATTTAAATTTTCAGAATCTTCATACCCTCACGAGTCTAACCATACCAAAATTATCCAATTCCGATACCATTTGGTCCTTCAAATCGTCATTTTACATTTTTGAAAGGTTTCACAATTTTCTTCCCAAATTCCATCTCAAATCACGAATTAAATGATGAATTTAGTGATAGATTCATGTATTCTAGCTAAATCTGAGTAAAAATCACTTACCCTGATGAATTTCTTGAAAAACCTTCGAAAAATCGTCACAATCCGAGCTCTCTAGGTCAAAATATTAAATAAAACCCAAAACCTCGTATTTATAGGTACCCCTCAGGTTTCAGCTCACGCGGTCCGCGCAAGCCAGTGCGGTCCGAGCAAAGGCAGCGTGCGGCCGCACAGGCCTCCCTCTGCAGTGACAAGCTTTAGTATTTTGGCACTAACATTTGCTACAGATGTCCAAATTGTGATATTTTTACTTTTCTAGAAACTAGACACGAAGGGCTACAACCTTCGTTTTTGAATCACCTCAAACTTCCTTATGGATCAAAAGATATGAGCTTCTGAAGTAGGACCAGCGTATCGTTCCCCACCGCGGCCGCACACCATTTTGTGCGGTCCGCATGACACCTACCGCGGCCGCACACCACTTTGTGCGGTCCGCACATCACTCAACACGGGCGCACCTATTTTTGTGCGGACCGCATGAGTGAGTTCTGGGGCCTGCAACTCCTGTAGGCCTGCTGCAGCTATGATTTTTGCACTAAAACATCCCGGAACCTATCCGGAACTTCAAACCAATTGTACCAACACATCTCATGACATCGTTCAAACTTGCTCAAAACTTCGGAACACTCACAACAACATCAAATCACCAATTTAACATAGGATTCAGGCCTAAGAACTCCAAGAATTCTTAAATTATGCTTTCGATCAAAAGGTCTATCAAATCTCGTCTGAATGACCTGAAATTTTGCACACACATCCCAAATGACACAATGAAGCTACTGCAACTTTCGGAATTCCATTCCGGCCCCTATATCAAAATCTCGCTTATCAACCGGAATTTGCCAAAATATCAATTTTGCCAATTCAAGCCTAAATCTTCTCTATAACTCCAAAACCCATTCCGATCGCGCTCCTAAGTCACAAATCACATCCCAAAGCTAACCGAACCATCGAAACTTATTTCCGATCCTTCTAACATATAAGTCAACATCCGGTTGACTTTTCCAACTTAAGCCTTCTTAAAAGAGACTAAGTGTCTCGTTTCTTACCAAATCCTCTCCGAACTTGAACTAATCAACTCGATCACATAAAACACGGATAACGAAGCGTAAAGAAGCTGAAATAGGGGAAATGGAGCGGTAACTCATGAGACGACTGGCCGGGTCGTCACATCCTCCCCAACTTAAACAAACGTTCGTCCTCGAACGAGTCAAGAAACATTCCTGAAGCCTCAAACAGATGAGGATATCTACTCCGTATCTCCCGCTCGGTCTCTCAGGTAGCCTCCTCCACGGGCCGACCTCTCTACTGCACCTTCACTGAAGCTATGTCCTTTGACCTCAACTTCCGAACCTGGCAACCCAAAATAGCTACTGGCTCCACATCAAAGGTCAAATCATCATCCAACCGAACCGTGCTATAGTCCAAAACATTAAACGGATCCTCAATATACTTCCAGAGCATAGAAACATGAAATACCGGATGCACACTCGACAGACTGGGTGGCAAAGCAAGCTCATAAGCCACCTCCCCAATCCTCCGAAGCACCTCGAACGGCCCAATAAATCGCGGACTCAACTTTCCTTTCTTCCCAAATCTCATAACACCCTTCATGGGCGAAACCTTCAGCAAGACCTTCTCACCATTCATGTAGGATACATCTCGAACCTTCCGGTCCGCATAGCTCTTCTAACGTGACTGAGCTGTACGAAGTCTTTCCTGAATCACCTTCGCTTTCTCTAAGTCATCCTGAACAAAATCTGTCCCCAATAGTCTATCCTTACCGGGCTCGAACCAACCAACCGGAGATCTACACCGCCTCCCGTACAAAGCCTCATATGGAGCCATCTGAATACTCGACTGGTAGATGTTGTTGTAAGCAAACTCTGCAAGTGGTAGAAACTTATCCCATGAACCTCCAAAGTCAATAACACAAGCACGCAACATGTCCTCCAATATTTGAATAGTACGCTCGGACTGTCCGTCCGTCTGAGGATGAAACGATGTGCTCAACTTTACCTGAGTACCCAACTCTCTCTGCACAGCTCTCCAAAACTGCGAAGTAAAATGAGTACCTCTATATGAGATGATAGAAACAGGAACTCCATGCAACCGAACAATCTCCCGGATATAAATCCCTCCCAACCACTTTGAAGAATAGGTAGTACACACGGGAATGAAGTGCGCAGACTTGGTCAGCCGATCCACAATCACCCAAATAGCATCAAAGTTCTTCTAAGTCCGAGGAAGTCCAATCACAAAGTCCATAGTGATCCTTTCCCACTTCCACTCGGGAATAACCATTTGTTGAAGCAAGCCACCCGGTCTCTGATGCTCGTATTTCACCTGCTGACATTTGAGACACCGAGCTACAAATTCCACAATATCTTTCTTCATTCTTTTCCACCAATAGTGCTGCCTCAAATCTTGATACATCTTCGCGGCACCCGGATGAATGGAATACCGCGAGCTATGGGCCTCATCCAGAATCAGCTCTCTAAGCCCATCCACATTGGGCACACAAATCCGGCCCTACATCCTCAACACACCATCATCACCGACGGTCACATCACTGGCATCATCATGCTGGACTCTATCCCTAAGGACAAGCAAATGCGGATCATCATACTGGCGCTCTCTGATGCGATCATATAAAGAAGACCGAGAAACCACACATGCCAACACCTGACTGGGCTCCGAAATATCCAATCTCACGAACCGATTGGCCAAGGCCTGAACATCAACTGCAAGAGGTCTCTCCCCAACTGGAATATATGCCAAACACCCCATACTCACTGACTTTCGGCTCAAAGCATCGGCCACCACATTGGCCTTTCCCGGATGGTACAGAATAGTGATATCATAATCCTTAAGCAACTCCAACCATCTCCGCTGCCTCAAATTAAGATCTTTTTGCTTGAAAAAATGCTGAAGACTGCGATGATCAGTGAACACCTCACGAGATACGCCATACAAGTAATGCCTCCAAATCTTCAATGCGTGAACTATGGCAGCCAACTCCAATTCATGAACGGGGTAGTTCTTCTCATGGGGCTTCAACTGCCGAGAAGCATAAGCAATAACTCTGCCCTCTTGCATCAACACACAACCAATCCCGACTCTCGAAGCATCACAATACACAATATATGAACCTGAAGCTGATGGCAAAACCAATACTGGAGTTGTGGTCAAGGCTGTTTTGAGCTTCTGAAAGCTCTCCTCACACTCGTCCAACCATAAAATGGAGCAACCTTCTGGGTCAACTTGGTCAAGGGCGATGCAATGGATGAAAATCCCTAAACAAACCGGCAATAATAGCCTGCTATCCCAAGAAAGCTACGAATCTCTGTGGCTGAGGACGGTCTGGGCCAACTCTAAACCGCCTCTATCTTCTTCGGATCAACCTGTATACCCTCGCTGGACACCACGTGCCCCAAGAAAGCCACTGAACTGAGCCAAAACTCACACTTGGAGAATTTTGCATAAAGTTTCTCCTTCTTCAGTCTCTGCAACACAACTCTCAAATGCTCCGCGTGCTCCTCCTGACTACGCGAGTACACCAGAATATCATCAATGAATAAAATAACGAATGAATCCAGATAAGGCCGAAATACACTATTCATCAAATGCATGAATGCTGCTGGGGCATTGGTTAGCCTGAAGGACTTAACAAGAAACTCTTAATGACCATATCTAGTCCTGAAAACAATCTTAAGAATATCTGAATCCATGATCTTCAACTGGTGATAACCCGAACGAAGATCAATCTTGGAGAACACCCTCGCTCCTTGAAGCTGATCAAATAAATCATCAATGCGAGGCAAAGGATACTTGTTCTTGAACGTTACTTTGTTCAATTGCCTATAATCAATGCACATTCTCATCGTGTCATCCTTCTTCTTCACAAACAAAATCGATTCACCCTAAGGGGACACACTAGGCCGAATGAACCCCTTATCTAGGAGTTCCTGAAGTTGTTCTTTCAATTCTTTCAACTCTGTTGGTGCCATACGATATGGCGCAATAGAAATAAGCTGAGTGCCCGGCACCAGGTCAATACCAAAATCAATATCCCTATCCGGCACCATGCCCGGCAGGTCTGCAGGAAAAACATCGAGAAAATCCCTCACAACTGGTATGAAAGGCAACCCTTCCCAACTATACACTGGGCCCTCAAGAAAGAGATCACTCTACTAGGGATATAATCAGTCATACCATGCCACTCGATCCGCGGTACACCCGGCATAGACAAAGTGACTGTCTTAGCATGACAGTCTAGAATAGCACGACATGGAGATAGCCAATCCATGCCCAAAATGACATCAAAATCCACCATGCCCAATAGCAATAGATCCACTCGGGTCTCCAGACCTCCAATAGTCACCACACGTGACCTGTATACACGGTTTACAACAACAGTATCGCCCACTGGAGTAGATACATGAACAGGTAAAGCAAGAAACTCACGGGGCGTACCCAAATAATGAGCAAAGTATGATGACACATAAGAAAAGGTGGAACCGAGATCAAATAAGACAAAGGCATCTCTGTGGCAGACTGGAACAATACCTATAATGACATCATCCGAAGCAATGGCATCGGGTCTACCCGGGAGTGCATAGAAACGGGCCTGACCGCTCCTTTATCGACCCCCCCTCTAGGGCGACTATTGGCTGCCTGACCTCCACCCCTAGCTGGCTGGGCGGGTGGTGAAGTAACTGGAGCAGAAGTCGAGGGCTAACCCTTTTGCTGATACTGACAATCACGAAGTCGAGGACACTGCCTCCTCATATGCCCAAACTCTCCGCACTTGTAAAAACTACCCGGTGCTGGAGATGGGGACTAAAGGGAACTCCTGGCACCAGAATGGCCAGAAGAAGGACCTTTCAAGGATGAACCCTGGACTGATGGGGCACGAGATGAACTCTGAGCTGGAAGGGCGCTGAGTGATGATTGGCCCTACTGCGACCCATGATAACCATGACCTGAGGATGCCCCACGATACTCTGGATGGGCCGACTGAGCGGGCCTAAAAGAACGACCTCCACTCTGCTGGAACTGGCCCCTTGAAGGAGCACCACTGACACTGCTAGAGCCTCGAGGCATCTTGGCCTCCCTCTCCTCTCTATCTTGACGGCGAACCACCTAAATCTCGCGAGCGATATCGACCACCTCCTCAAACGTAGCACCCAAACACTCTCTCTCGGGTCATAAAATTACGGAGGTTATAGTTAAGGCCGTCAACAAATCTCCTGATCCTCTCACGATCTGTCGGAACCATCCAAATGGCATGACGAGCCAACTCAGAAAACCTCGACTCATACTATGACACAGTCATATCCCCCTGTAGCAACCACTCAAACTGCCTACGCAGCTCCTCTCTGCGGGACTGCGGCACATACTTCTCTAAGAAGAGAGTGGAGAACTCCTGCCAAGTTAGGGGCGCTGCACCAACCGGCCTATACCTCTCATATGCCTCCCACCAAGTGAATGCAGCCCTGGTAAACGGAAAGGTGGTAAATGCCATACCACTAGTCTCAAGAATCCCTGCTGTACGGAGCATCCGCTGATACTTATCAAGAAAACCCTGGGTATCTTCGCCCTCGGCACCACTGAATGACGGAGGCTGGAGTCTACAAAACCTCCCAAGACGACGCTGCTCATCGTCTGACATGACTGGAACAACAAACTCCTGAGCTGGTGTAACCGGCTGAGCTGGAGATGCCCCCGGTGTCTGTAGTCCTTGCACTACCTGCTTAGGTGTGCGAGCAGCGGGGGTCTGATTTCCTCCCCTGGCCTATGAAGTAGCTGCTGCTGTGGTGGCTGAAACTGCCTGAGCAAGGCCCGTGAAAACTATCAAGATCTATGCCAAGGCCTCCTGTAGACCCGGGATCACGATGGGCACTACTGGTTCCTGAACCGGTGCTGCTGCTAGAGCCTAATCCGGAGTTGGGGCAGCTGGTGGGTCAATAGGTGTTGCCCTCACTACCCTGCCTCTACCAAGGCCACGACCGCACCCACAACCTCTGGTGACCTCAGTGGGTGGCACTGGTGCTCGTCCACCTCGTCCGGTAGCGCGAGTCCTCGCCATCTGCGAGAGAATAGAATAACGGAAGTTTAGTACTCGGACCAACAAGTTCGCACGACAAGAATTTCAAGAACATGAAGTTTTTCCAAAAGGTTCTGCAGCCTCTCGAGGATAAATACAGATGTCTCTGTACCGATCCGCGAGACTCTACTAAACCGGCTCATGACTCGCGAGACCAAGTAACCTAGGCTCTGATACCAACTTGTCACGACCCCAACCCCGACCGTGATGGTGCCCAACACAATGCTAGGCAAGCCCGACCAACTAACATCTCACAATCTCTTTCTTTATAATTCAATACCGATTTTCGGGATTTAATACCAATTTAATATAAATAGAAGTATGAATTTAACAGATGAAATGTGCGGAAACCATAATCATGAAAAACAAAATCTCTGTAAATCAGCCCACTGATCTGGTGTCACAAGTCTGAGCCTCTAATACAAGGTTTCAACAATCTAATACAGAATTATGTCTAAAATGCGGAATGATAAGTTGAGATAGAAGGAGGAATCGGGTCTGCGAACGCCATGCAGCTACCTCAATAACTCTGATGGAGATAGAATGGTAGAAAAGCTCGTTTTATGCCTCAGGAATACCTGTACCTGCACACATGGTGCAGGGAGTAATGTGAGTACTCCGACCCAGTGAGTAATAACAATAAATAATGGCTAACAGTGTGAAATCACGTAAAGGCACTAAGCAGTTCTATATCAAAACAGTAAAATCATTTAAGCAACAGTGAATGAACAAATCATGTGAAATTCCTTAAACCAGTTAAAACAGATATAATCAGTATGAATCAGCTCCTCAAGCCTTTCAGTTCATTGATTCGTTCTTATCCTCAGTTCTCAATTTCATATACTTCTAACGATAACCGAATCAAAAAATATATATATACCGTTGCGGCGTGTAGCCCGATCCGTATATCGCTGTTGCGTAAAACCCGATCCATAATAATAATAGTCGACTGCGCTCACTGGGAGTGTGCAGACTCCCGAGGGGCTCCTTCAGCCCAAGCGCTATATAATTGCTATGGCATGCAACCCGATCCATATAAGTAGTTGCTGCGGCGTGCCGCCCGATCCATAATATGTATAATATATATACATAATATGTATAATATATATATATCTGTTGTGGCGCGCAGCCCGATCCATATCATATAAAATATCCTCACTATTGGGTCCTCAACCCCTATCAATCATTTAAAGATCACAGCCTCTCGGGCATAATGTACGGTCGGGATCTCAGCCCTCATATCTCTCTCTATTTATGACTAACATTTCGAAAATTCGGTTCATATCATTCTTAAACAATTGGAAACATGACTGAAGATATAAATTCTTTAACAAAGTAAGTGAGAAAAAACAGTCAAAAATACCCTAAGGGTTTTACAGGTCGGCACAAGGCCCCAAGCATGGCAACAAGCCCAATTCATAATAATAAAGTATATGTCTCAATCAAAAATATAGTAAAATATCATTCGGGATGGACCAAGTCACAATCCCCATAGAATTGAACCTCACGCTAGTCACACAGCGTGTATCTCAACTTAGTATAGCACTATGTTGTGCAATTCCGGGGTTTCAAACCCTTAGGACATCATTTAAAATCATTACTCACCTCGAACTGGCTAGTTCTCTAGCTCGCGACGCCTTTGCCCCTCGCATTGGCCTCCACGCGCGTCGAATCTATCCAAAATCAGAATAAATACGTCACAATATGGTAAGGGAACAAAGCCCAAGCGAAAACATTCGAAAAATATCAAAAAACTCGAAATTAGCAAAACCCAAGCCCCGGGCCCACGTCTTGGAATCGGGTAAAATTTATATTTTCAGAATCCTCATATCCTCACGAGTCTAACCATACCAAAATTATCCAATTCCGATACCATTTGGTCGTTCAAATCGTCATTTTACATTTTTGAAAGGTTTCACAATTTTCTTTCCAAATTCCATCTCAAATCACGAATTAAATGATGAATTCAGTGATAGATTCATGTATTCTAGCCAAATCTGAGTAAAAATCACTTACCCCGATGAATTTCTTGAAAAACCTTCGAAAATTGCCAAAATCCGAGCTCTCTAGGTCAAAATATTAAATAAAACCCAAAACCTCGTATTTATAGGTACCCCTCAGGTTTCAGCTCACGCGGGCCGCTTCAAAACTCACGCAGTCCGCGCAAGCTAGTGTGGTCCGCGCAAAGGCAGCGTGCGGCCGCACAGGCCTCCCTCTGCAACTTTCTTTTTTGAATCACCTCAAAATTCCTTGTGGATCAAAAGATATGAGCTTCCGAAGTAGGACCAGCAGATCGTTCCCGACCGCGGCCGCACACCACTTTGTGTAGTCCGCACAGCACTCAACGCGGGCGCACCTATTTTTGTGCGGACCGCATGAGTGAGTTCTAGGGCCTGCAACCCCTGTAGGCCTGCTGCAGCTATGATTTTTGCACTAAAACATCCCGGAACCTACTCGGAACTCCCGGAATTTCAAACCAATTGTACCAACACATCTCATGACATCGTTCAAACTTGCTCAAAACTTCGAAACGCTCACAACAACATCAAATCACCAATTTAACATAGGATTCATGCCTAAGAACTCCATGAACTCTTAAATTATGCTTTCTATCAAAAGGTCTATCAAATCTCGTCCGAATGACCTGAAATTTTGCACACACATCCCAAATGACACAATGAAGCTACTGCAACTCTCAGAATTCCATTCCGACCCCTATATCAAAATCACGCCTATCAACCGGAATTTGCCAAAATATCAATTTTGCCTATTCAAGCCTAAATCATCTCTACAACTCCAAAACCCATTCCGATCGCGCTCCTAAGTCACAAATCACCTCCCGAAGCTAACCGAACCATCGGAACTCATTTCCGAGCCTTCTAACACATAAAGTCAACATCCGATTGACTTTTCCAACTTAAGCCTTCTTAAAAGAGACTAAGTGTCTCATTTCTTACCAAATCCTCTCCGAACTCGAACTAATCAACTCGATCACATAAAACACGGATAACAAAGCATAATGAAGCTGAAATGGGGGAAATGGAGCGCTAACTCATGAGACGACTGGCCGAGTCATCACAAAAATGCTCCCCGTGGCGCTAAAAACTCAAATGTATGACTTAGACCAATTTTGTGATCAATTTCGTGGTCAAATCCAATTTTTACCAATTTCTAGGTTTTCAAAAAAAAAATTCTACTAATTTCCACGTTAAAATTAACAATTAATCCATGTATTTAACTCATAATAAGTATAAATCACTTATCTTATAATACTTAATAGAAGTCCTCCTTCAAAGAGCTCCCAAATCACTCAAGCCAAGAGAAAAATGGGTGAACTGAGCCTAATTCCTATATTAAAACCTGTATTCTGCTCAGGTTTCCTTCATCGCGATAGCGAAAAAGGCCTCACGATAGTGAAGGCCAAACTGCCCCCCCCCCCAGAAAACCGTCATCGCATTCATGATGCCCAGGTCACATTTGCGATAAAACACAACACTCCAACACTCCGCATTCGCGGTCAACCCAACCGTATTTGCGAAGGTTAATACCTGCCTGCCCCTGTATATCCTCTTATGTGATCGCGACTGCCTTCAAGTGGTCATGAAGACCAATTGGCTTCCTGCCCCAAACCAGCAGCCCATCGCGTTCGCGATCTTTGCCTAGGGAATGCGAAGCACTGTCAAGCCACCCTTCACGATTGCAAATCCCACTTAGCTATCGCGTAGAAAAAATGCCCCTCAGCCCCATACAACTCTCTATGATAGCAAGACCACCTCCATGATCAGGATTCAAACCAGACTCCAGCAAAATCTGCCAACTTCAACCTTGCTCCGAGTGATACAAAACTCATCCTAGATACTTGGGACCCTGTCAAAGAATACTAACAAGTCCATAAAAATATAGCGGACCTATTCGAAGTCTTGGAACACATAAAATAATATTGAAACGAATAATCGCACTTAAAAGCCAGATTTATCAACTTCTAACTTCAAACTTCAAACTTTAAACTTCTTCCAACTAATTATGAACATGATGAGACATACTTAAACAACTTGGAATGATGCCAAATTTCACACAGAAGTCCGATATGACAAAAGGAACCTACTCCATGCTCGGAATGCCAAACGAGATCCAATAACTGCAAAGTCTACTTCAAATCAAACTTAGAGAACTTTAAAATCTTCAAGATACAAACTTTTAACAAGAAGCCCCAAAATGCTCCCGGTCTACCAGAAACTCGATCCGATCATACGCCAATGTAAAAAATATCATACGAACCTATTGGAACCTTAAAATCCCGATTGCGAGGTCATTTACTCAAAGTGTTGACTCAACTCAAACTTGTCCACCTTAGGCCACTGTTATAGAATTAAGTGTTCCGAATTCTACCCAAACACTTCCACAACCAAACCAACTATCCTCCGCAAGTCCTAAAATAGGAAATCACATACATGAAGTCTCAAATAGGGGAACAAGGATGTAAAAAGTAAAACGACCCTTCGGGTCATTACATTCACCACCTCTTCAACAAACATTCGTCCTTGAACAAGGTTAGAATCATACCTGTAGTGCCGAATACATGTGGATATCTTCTCTGCATGTCCTCCTTAGTATCTTAAGCCTCCTCCTCGACTTGTTGACCCCTCCACTGGAACATTACCGCCGCAATCTCCTCAAACCTCAACTTGCGAACCTTTCTGATAATAATGGCAATTGGATCCTCCTCATAACCCAAGCTCTCATCTAGTTGAATTGTGTTGTAATCCAATAGATGGGACCTGTTAGAATGGAACATCCAGAAAATAAACACGCGGAATACTGGATGAACACTCGATAGACAAGGAGGCAAGGCAAGCCTGTATGCAACATGAACAACTCGCTCCAAAACCTCGAATCAACCGATGAACCATGGACTAAACTTTTATTTTCTTCTGAACCTCATGATACCCTTAATCAGCAAGACTTACAAAAGTACCTTCTAGCCACCATAAATGAAAAATCACATGCTTTCTGATCCGCGCACATCTTCTGCCTAGACTATGCTATGCGAAACTGCTATTGAATCTTTACCTTATCCAAGGTATCCTTTACAAAATAAGTACTATATAACCTAGCCTTTCTAGGAGCAAACCAACCGATGGGGGAACGACATCGCCGATCATACAAAGCCTCAAATGGATCCATCTTGATACTGGTCTGATAGCTGTTATTATAAGCAAAATCGAACAACGGTAAGAATAAATCCCAATGTCCTCCAAAGTCAACCACACATTCTCTAAGCATATCCTCAAAAATCTGAATTGTCCACTCTGACTACCAATCCATCTATGGGTGAAAGGCCGTACTAAGCTCTACCCGAGCACCCAAACCACTTTGTACTTCTCTCCAAAAATGCAAAGTGAACTAAGTGCCTCGATCTGAAATATAGAAATAGGCATGCCATGCAACTAGACTCTCTCCTGGATAAAAATCTGGGCAAATCTCTCTAAAGTATATGTACTCATCATCGAAAAAATGTGCATAGACTTGGCGAGTCTGTCGAAATGACCCAAACTATATCAAATTTCCTTAATGTATGCAGTAAACCAACCATGAAATCCATGGTGATGTACTTCCATTTCCACTCCAGTATAACCATCTACTGAAGTAAGCCATCTAGCCCATGGTACTCGTACATAATCTACTGGCAATTCAAATATCTCGCAACATAGTCAACTATGTCCTTCTTCATTTGTCACCACCAGTAATGTTGCCTCAGGTCATAATACATCTTATCGATGCCTGGATAAATTGAATAACACGAACTGTGTGCCTCTTCCAAAATCGTCTCCCTCAGGACACCAACATGAGGAACACATAAGAAACTCTGGAGTCGTAGAATACCATCATCCACGATAGTTACCTTGTTGGAGTCACCTCATAGTATTTTCTCTCTGAAAACTGTCAAATGCGGATCATCAAACTGACGAGCCTTAATCTGCTCGAATAAAAACGACTGAGCCATAATACAGGAAAAAACTCGATTGGGCTCTGAAATATCCAACCTCGTAAGTCGATTAGCTAAGGACTAAATGTCCAAAGACAATGTCCTCTCCTCTACTGGAATAAACCCCAAACAACATACTCTCGACTTTTTTCCTTAAGGCATCCGCGACCATTCTCCTTGCTTGATGATAAAGAATGATAATATCATAGTCCTTGCTAATATCATAGTCCTTCAATAACTCAAGACAGATGCACTACCTCAAATTAAGATCTCTCTGTTTATACAGATGCTGCAAATTGTGGTAATCAATGTAAATCTCACACGACACCCCGTAAAGATAATGCCTCCAGATCTCGAGAGCATGAACTATCGTAATCAACTCCAAATCATGCACATGGTAATTTTTCTCATGATGCTTCAACTGACGTGAAACATATAAAATAATTTGCTCATCCTACATCAATACATGACCCAATCCAACATGTGAAGAGTTAGATACACAGTATACATCCTTGAATTAGAGGGCAAAACCAACACTAGTGATATAGTTAATGCGGTTTTGAGATTCTACAAGCTCGCTTCGCAATCATCGGAATATTTGAACTGAGCACCCTTCTGGGTCAATCTAGTCAAAAGAGATGCAATAGATGAGAAGCCCTCCACAAATCATCAATAATAATTTACTACCCACAATAAACTCCTACTCTCAGTTGTTATGGTGTGATGAGTCCAACTCTATATTACCTCGATCTTCCCGGGATACACCTTAATACCCTCACTTGACACAAAATGACCCTAGAAGGCCATATAACCTAACCAGAACTCGCACTTGGAGAATTTAGCATATAGCTTTTGTTCCCTTCGAGTCTAAAGCACTATCCTCAAATGGTGCTCATGCTGCTCCATGCTATGCGAGTAGATCAATATGTCATAAGTGGAGATAATGACAAATGAGTCAAATATGGCTTAAACACCAAATCCATAAATGATGCTGGAGAATTAGTCAAGTCGAAGGACATCATTAAAAACTCATAGTGCCCATATCTAGTCTGAAAAGCCGTCTTCAGAAAATCTGAAGCACGAATCCTCAACTGATGATACCCAGATCCCAGGTCGATGTTCGATAACATTCTAGCACCCTGACGTTGATCAAATAAACATCAATGCAAAACAATAGATTCTTATTCTTAATGGTGACCTTATTCAGCTGGCGATAATCAATTCACATCCGCATACTACTATACTTCTTATTCACAAATAATATATATGTTCCCCAAAGCAACACACTCGGCCAGATGAATGCCTTCTTAAGAAACTCCTGAAGCAGCTCTTTCAACTCTCTTAGAGTCATACGACAAGGCATAATAGAGATAGGCTGAGTGTCTGGTGCCAAATCAATGTCGAAATCTTTATCACGATCCGATGGCATGCCCTATAAATCAACAAAACAAACTCCCTGCACCATAGGCACTGAATCTTTCATGGGAGTGTCCACAGAAGTATCTCGAACAAAGGCCAGATAGGCCAAACAAACCTTCTCGACCATATGTTGAGCCTTCAAGAAAGAAATAACTTATATGGATGTACCAATAGATGAACCTATCCAGTCAAACCATGGAAACTCTGGCATCACGAAGATAACAGTCTTGGCATGGCAATTTTAGAATGGCATGGTACAGAGACAACCAGTCCATGCCCAAGATAATCTCAAAGTCAATCATATCGAGCAATAAAAGATTTGTTCTAGTCTCATACCCACAAAAAGTCACTACGCAGGACCAACAAACCCAATCCACAACAACAGAATCACCTAGTGGCATGGAAACATATATTGGAACACCCAAGAACTCATGAGATACATCCAGATTAAGGGAAAAAAGAGAAAACACCTAGCAATAGGTAGACCTGGGATCAAATAGTACTGAAGCATATCTATTGTAGATAGAAATAATACTTGTGATCATGGTATTAGAAGCTACTACATATAGTTTGGTTGGGAAGACA
The DNA here is from genome assembly GCF_000393655.2 of Nicotiana sylvestris. Taxonomy (NCBI): domain Eukaryota; kingdom Viridiplantae; phylum Streptophyta; class Magnoliopsida; order Solanales; family Solanaceae; genus Nicotiana; species Nicotiana sylvestris. The sequence continues at coordinate 103,053,446 of NC_091066.1, forward strand.
TCGAATCTAGCCGGAGCACCACCTTACCAAACTTCATCTCTAGGGAAACCCCTACCCACTTTCCCTCTGCCTCTGGCAGGATGAATGGGAAGTATGGTAGCTGGTGTAATAATCATGGGCTAATGGTCCTGCTGCACTGCCTTCCTTCGGACATTGGGAACAAAACTCTTCACTTGACCAAACTCTTCACACTCGAAATAACTTCTTAAAGTGGAAAACTACTAAATCTGGGTCTCAACCTGATAACTTGGATACCAAGTGGAGGAACCCTAAATAGCTGGTGGCGTTAAGTGATGTCTGGAATGGCGTTGAAGTATGGCCACGTTGGAGCATCCTGAATAGGCTGAGGTGCTGAATGCATAGGCCTGCTAGAATGGCCATTCATGAACTAACCTCTACCCCCAGGCAGGGCGCCACTGAATCCACCAGAATGTCGAGGCCTCTTATCAATCAACATGAACTCCCTACTTTTGTTGTGGATATGCTCGATCCTTTGAGCTATCTCCACAACCTAGAAGTACATAGTCTCTATCTCTGCCTCTTGGGCCATAAAAACCTGAATCTCATGGTGCAAGCCCGCAATAAACCTCCGATCTATATCTGTGGGGAGTATGATAGATGTATGATAAGACAAGTCAGTGAATCTCTTCTCGTAATCAATTGTGAACATATGACTCTACCGAAGCCGATCAAACTAACCCCTTAACTCCTCCCTCTGTGAAGGTGGAATATACTTCTCCACAAAGAGGTGTGTGAGTTGATCCCAAGTCAAGAGAGGTGCCCCTACTGACCTACTCTTGATATAAGACTGCCACCATCTACGAGCCGTCCCTTTAGTTGAAATATGGTGAAGTCCACCATGTTGGACTCCATTAGTCCAAAATTATGCATCCTCTCCCTACAATGGTCAAAGAAATCCTGCGGGTCCTCTAACTTCTCACTTCCAAAGATGAGAGGATGAAGTCTAGTAAATCTGTCCAGCCACTTCTTCTACTCAACGGTCATGGCCCATCTAGTCTCTGCTCTAGCCCTTGTAACCTACTGAGCCCCACCCACAAGTACTGCACCTGGTATTGTAAACAACAACAGTGTGCCTTAGCGCATGAGTAGCAGGGGTCTGTGCTCCCCCTCCTGCTTGAGATATGGCCGAGTCTACTAGAAATAGGCTGGTTGGGTCTTAGAATCCATAAACCACAGCAAACATCCCATGACCTCCTAATAGCCTAGTGCGGTCATAAATTTTGTTGGGGCCGGATTGACTACAGGTACCTCATCCTGCTCGTCAATTATAGGATCCTCCACTTGATCAACTGGTGGTACCACAGGGGCAATGCTAGGATGCCATCATCCTCTAACAGGAGTTGTGGCCCTCCCTCAGCCTCTACCTGTACCTCTGATGGGTGGGAGTAGCCCCTTTTTGCTGAGTAATGCCATCGCGCGTGTTCTCACCATCTGTGTGAGAATAAGAGAAATATGCTTACCACAACATTAACTACAAGATAGCCGATGAATAAAGAAATGTTTTCTAACACCCTATAGCCTCTCGAAGATAAGTACGAATTTCTCTACATTTATCTGCAAGACTCGACTAGGTATGCTCATGACTCGTGAAACCTATGTGAACCTAGTGCTATAATACCAAGTTGTCACTACCCAATTTCCACCATAGGCCATGATGGAGCTCAACGCTGTTATAAGGAAAGCCAATGGTAAAACACCAAAAGATCATCCGTTCATAATACTTTTAAAATCAAGAATCTCTATAATAAAGTGAAATTTGGTTTAGAAGCCATGGTAAGATACTTCCATTACTACTATGTCGCAAAGTATGAACAAAACATAAAGCATAATGAAATATGTATCAAGTACAACCATAAACATCTACTAATAATCCCCAAAACCCGGTGTCACAAGTGCATGAGCATCTTGTAGAAAATACAAAACTACTAACTTCTGTATGGAATAAAAATAGATAGAATAAAATAGACATAGGGGGAAGGATACTCTAGGTGCTACGGGTCAAAGCATGGAAAGTATCTCACTACAAGATTTCTAGAAAATGCGGCTATGTGCTCGAGTGACCACGTGAAGTACATGTCTTAGTACCTGAACAATTAGTACAGAAGTGTTGTATGAGTACTTAAATCAACGTGTACCCAGTAAGTATCTAGTCTAACCTCGAAGAAATAGTGATGAGGGGTCGACATTGACACTTACTAGTGGTCCTACAACAATGTACATATAGTCGGGTGGTATGAAAAAGAACAAGTAGCAACGGAAGGGATCAACATAAATAATATGGTTCTCTAGTAAGAGTGATCACGAAATTATAAAATACCATAATACTACTACCAGGGAAAACAGGTCAACCAATCAGTACGATGCCAAATCTTAATTCAAGGAAAATTATATGTACATAGACTCCCTATTGAATATTACGCACGAGTCTGCCAAGGCGAACATCCCTATCCCATAAGAATAGTGTTACACAATACCACCGAGGCAAACGGCTCGATCGTATAAGAATAATGTTACACAATACCCCCGAGGCAACAACCCGATCCCATATGAATAATTCACAATACTACCGAGCCAAACTGCCCATTCCATAATGATATTTCACAACACTGCCAAGGAAAACGTGTCACACCCCAATCTTGGGGTGGGGGTTGCGACAAGTACACACTGACCGAACACCCGTGCGAACAGACGTTTGTTCTTACAATCTTTTTATTAATTAAGACGGGCCAGTGAGTCCTAGCAGTAACAATACCAGAATTAACATATGTACAGCTGATTGTCAAAACAAATATTCGCATTTTATACATGACAGTTACTATCACCCGCATCTTCATACCCAACCCTTACACGCAACCAAACACTAACACTAGTCTGCAAGCATCTAAGAGTACCAAAAAAAAGATATATATATTACAAACTTAGTCAGGACAGGGCCCCACCGTACCTAAAATGTTTATGACATCTACTTTAGTAGCTATTGACTTATGACATCTACTCCCCTTTTGACTGGCACATTGCCCTTCCATTCGATAATGGGCTCTCCAAGAAACTTAAAGCGAACAACTTTCTTCCAACAATCCACCGTAGCATAAAATAAGACTAGACAATCCATACCAAAACAATGTACGGGCCTCTAAATCAATATTCAGATATACTCCTAGATCTAAAATCACCATAATCCATTCCAGAGCCGTTTATTTATTAGTCAACATCTAGTACCTTTTTCAACATAAGCTTTTAACCATTGGACTAAGTGTCCCAACTCATTCCGAAATATCCCCCGAACCTAACCAACAATACTGATAAGTCATATAACCACAAGTGAACATAGAATACGCAATAAATAGGGGATCGAGGCTACAATACACAAAATGACTAGTCGGGTAGTCACATTCTCCCCCATTACAATCCTCTCACGCACCTAAAAAGGGCAAATATACCGAGGGCTGAACTTGCCCTTCTTTCCGAACCTCATCACACCCTTCATGGGCGATACTCTAAGCAATACCTTCTGTCCTACCATATATGCAACATTACAAACTTTCTGGTCGGTGTAACTCTTTTATCTAGACTGTGCCGTGCGAAGCCGATCGTGAATTAACTTACCCTTTTCCAAGCAATCCTGAAGTGGATCCGTGCCAAAACAACTAGCCTCCCCTGGCTCCAACCACCCAACTAGAAATCGATACCGCCTCTCATATAAGGCCTCATAAGGAGACATCTAAATACTCGATTGGTAGATGTTGTTGTAGGCAAACTCTGCAAGCGGTAGAAGCAGATCCTAAGAACCCCCAAAATCTATAACACAAGGGCATAGAATATCTTCCAAAATCTAAATGGATCTCTTGGAATATCTATTCGTCTGAGGGTGGAATGATATACTCAACCTAAACCACATGCCCAACTATCGTTGCACTGCCCTCAAAATTGCAATGTGAACTGCATATCACGTTCAGAAGTAACGGACATCAACACACCACGAAGATGAACAATCTCGCAGATATAGATCTCAACAAGCTGCTCCAAATAATAGATAGTCACAACTAGAATGAAATGTGCAAAATTAGTCAACCGGTCCACAATCACCCAAATAGAATCAAATTTCTTCAAACTTTGTGGGAGCCCAACAACGAAGTCCATGGTAACACGCTCCCATTTCCACTCAGGAATCTCAAGTCTCTATAAAGAAAATCACCTGACCTCCGATGCTCACACTTCACCTGCTGATAGTTCAAGCACCGAGCCACATAATCCACTATATCTTTCTTCATTCTCCTCCACCAATAATGTTGCCTCAAGTCCTAATACATCTTCGCATCTTCTGGATGAATGGATTACCGCAAACTGTGGGCCTTCTCAAGAATCAACTCACGTAAACCATCCACCTTGGATACACAAATATGACCCTGCATCCATAACACCCCATCATCTCCAATAGAAACCTCCTTGGAATCATTGTGTTGCATCGTGTCCTTAAGGAAAAAATAGGTGGGGGTCGTCAGACTGATGCTTTGTGATGCGCTCAGACAAAGAAGATCAAGAAACCACACAAGCTAGAACCTGACTAGGCTCTAAAACATCTAACATCATGAACTGATTGGCCAAGGACTTAACATCTGATGCTAGCCATCTCGTACCAAAAGGAATATATACAAGGCTACCCATACTCACTGCCTTTCTACTCAAGGCATCTGCCAGCATGTTGGCCTTCCCGGGATGATACAAAATGGTGATATCATAGTCTTTTAACAGCTCCAACCATCTCCGCTGCTTTAATTTTAGATCCTGTTGCTTAAACAAGTATTGTAAACTCCGGTGATATGTAAATACCTCACAAGACACGCCGTGGATATAATGCCTCAAATCTTTAATGCATAAATAATGGCTGCCAACTCTAAATCATAAACATGGTAGTTCTTCTTATGGGGCTTCATCTGGCCTGAAGTATAAGCAATCACCCTACCTACTTGCATTAAGACAAACACTATACCACTTCGAGAAGTATCACAATACACTGTATAAGAACCCGATGCTGAATGTAGAGCTAGAATTGGAGCTGTAGACAAGGCAGACATGAGCTTATAGAAGCTCTATTCACACTCATCAGACCACCTGAATGGAGCAACCTTCTAGGTCAATCTAGTAAAAGGTGTAGCAATGGATGAAAATCCATCCACAAATCGGCGATAATATCTGGCAGAGCTAAGAAAACTCCAAATCTTCGTGGATGAAGACGGTTTGGGCCAACTCTAAACTACCTCAATCTTCTTTGGATCTACCTTGATCCCCTCACTGGACACCACGTGCCCCAAGAACACCACCGAATCAAGCCAAGACTCATACTTGGAGAATTCAACATAAAGCTTCTTCTCCCTCAATGTCTGTAGCACAATCCTCAGATGTTGTACATGCTCCTCCTGGCTATGTGAGTACACTAGTATATCATCAATGAATACTGTAACAAAAGAATCAAGATATCGCTAGACTACACTGTTCATCATATGCATAAATGTTGTTGGGAATTAGTATGCCCAAAAGACATCACAAGGAACTCGTATTGGCTATAGCGGGTCCTGACCTCAACCCAGTCTTTGAAAACACTCTAGCTCTCTGACGCTAGTCAAATAAGTCATTAATGCATGGTAATGGATACTTTTTCTTAATTGTAACTTTGTTCAACTGCCTATAATCAATGCACATCCGCATAGTACCATCCTTCTTCTTCATAAACAGAATCGGTTCACCCCAAGGCAACACATTAGGCCTAATGAATCCTTTATCAAGTAGCTCTTTGAGCTGTTCTTTCAATTCCTTCAACTCTACTGGTGCTATATGATATAGAGGAATAGAGATGGGTAGTGTCCCTGGCACCACGTCAATACTAAAATCATTGTCCCTATCAGGTGGCATGCCCGACAGGTCTGGAAGAAATACATCCAAAAGGTCTCTCACTACCAGAATAGACTCAATAGTAGGAGTATCAACGCCAACATCCCTCACAAAGGCCAAATATGCCAAACATCCCTTCCCAACTATCCGTTGGGCCTTCAAATATGAAATCATTTTACTGGGAACATAATCTAGAGAACCTCTCCACTTAACCCTGGGTAACCCCTGCATCGTCAATGTCATGGTCTTAGCGTGACAATCCATAATAACATGACATGGTGACAATTAATCCATGCCTAAAATCACATCAAAATCAACCATACTAAGTAGTAAAAGACCAACTCTCGTCTCTAACTCCCCAATAGTCACCACGCATGACCAATACATATGCTTCATAATAGTAGAATCACCCACTAGCATAGATACATAAATAGGCATAACTAAGGAATTATTGGGCATCTCCAAATAACGAACACAATGCGATTATACGTATGAATAAGTGGAACCATGGTCAAATAATATGGAAGCGTCTCTATGGCACGCTAAAATAATACCTGTGATCATGGCATCTGAGGCAAGTGCTTTTAGTATGGCTGAAAATAGAGAGTAATGGGTCTGATCGACCTCCCTCTCTAGGACAGACTTAAGATGACTTGGCCCTACCTCGAGCTGGTTGTGCAGGTGGTGTAGCTGTTGGTGCTAGAATCATGGGTTGAGCTCTCTGTTGTGGAATCCTGCTCAATAGTCTGGTGCATTCTCTCTTGAAATGACTCATGTCTCTGCAATCATAGCAACCCATCCTAATGGGCTATTGAACCTAATAACCCAAAGAACTGCCTGTGCAAACCTGGGAAGATGAAGTATGGTAAGAACTCCATGCTGGCAACACAATGAATAGTGACTGACCCGAACAAGCACTATATGAACCATGGCTAGTTGATGTACCATGATGAACAAGAGGAACCATCTGCGCGAGCCTAAAAGGGCGACCCCTGTTATGATGGGACTGTCCTACAAATGGGGCGCTGTTGAAACCACCTGAACTACGAGGCCTCTCTCTCCTCATGCTACTAACTGTGAACCCGCTCTAGGCATCTAGAAATATGAACTACCTCGTCAAACCTCGCACCCAATGCAATCTCTTGAGTCATAATGAAACGTAATCCATAGTTGATGCCATCCATGAATCTTCTATTCATATCTTTCTCAGTGGGAACCAACCATACCACATGACGAGCCAACTCTGAAAATCTCATCTCCTACTAAGTCACTAACATACCCTCCTAGCGTAGCTACTCAAACTGCCTAAGCCTTTTTCTTTCCGAGTTTGTGGAACAAACTTCTCTATGAAGAGAACTGAGAAGTCATGTCATGCAAGTGGTGCAACGCCAGTTGGCCTGCTTTACTCATAGGACTCCCACCATCTATAGGCTGCCCACATCAACTGAAAAGAAGTAAATGAAACTCCACGGGTATCCAAAATACCAATCTTGCGAAGAATCCATAGGCACTTGTCTATGACATCATGAGCATCCTCTATCTCTACCCTACTGAACTTTGGAGGCTCAAGCCTCCCAAACCAGTCTAGCTTCTTTTTCTCCTTGTCACTCATAGATGGGCCAACCTAAGCCTGAGCAAATGCAACTGACTGGGCTGGTAGTACCCCTAGTGTCTGGAGTCCCAGAGCTACCTGCTCTAAAGTACGAGCGACAGGAGTTTGAGCACCTCCTCTGGCTAGAGAAGTGGTTGGTATGGTAGGAACCGAAATCGCCTAAGCAAGGTTTGTGCATACAGTCAATATCTCGGCAAAAGCATAATGGGAACAGCTAGTGCTTGAGCTGGTACACAGGCTTAACAACATCTATTATTTTCTCCTCAGCTGGAGCAACTGGTGGCTCCACAGGTGCTGCTCTAGCTATAGTATGAGCCGCACCTCGAACCTCTACCATGGCCCAAGCCTCTCGCGGCACTAGTTGTTGGTACTGATGGTTGTCTGCCTGATCTAGTTGCACGTGTCCTCACCATTTATGAGAGAATAGAGTAATAGAAGTTTAGTTTCCGGAATCAACAAATCTGCATGACAAAAATACAAGAAAGTTAAGTTTCCTAACGGTTTGGTAGCCTCTCGAAGATAAGTATAGACGTCTCTGTACCGATCCGCAAGACTCTACTAACCTACTCATGACTCGTGAGACCTTAGTAACCTAGTGCTCTGATATCAACTTGTCACAACACAAAATCCCAAACCGTTGTGATGGCGCCTAACACACTTACAAGGCAAAACGACAATCGTATAACAGCTAAACATTTGAATGAAATATGTTTAATAAACTCAACAACGGAGAATCTCATAAATATATTATAAAACTAACTCAAACTCTACTTTAACCATCCAAAAATTAGGTGTCAACGAGTACACGAGCAACTAAGCATCAAAATAGTCTGAAACTCTAGTATAACTGTCTGAGTAATATAACAGTACTGAATAAAATTAAAAGAAGGGGAGTCAACGTCTGCAGGCATTATATCAGCTACGCAAGGTCTCCGAGCAGATACTAGCACCAATCTAATAATCGTCACGTCCAAAATTACTTATATCTGCACACGAAGTGCAGAGTGCTATATGAGTACAATCAAACCAAGTATAGAGAAGTAATGAAACCAAGTTGTAGAGCACAAGAAGAAACATTTGTGTGTGTGTACGGTTTCTCAAATACTCTACTTAGTCAATATTAGGCATAAAGAGGTGATATGCAGTTAGATCAGGTAAATAATCACGAAAATTGCAACTAAAGATGAGATGAAAAATCCAAACAATCACTAGCAAGATTTCCTCAACCTTTTCAATTCCATTCCAAACCACTGATAAGATTTTCTCAATATCCGTGTCTACACAATCAAGAGAGAAACATAAGAGGGTGACCCTAGGGGGATGGATCCATATCCACACGCAAGCACAACCAATTTAACATGCTACAGCCTGGCATGGTCACACGCTCAATATCATACATCGCCCGACGAGGTCACAGGCACAACAACACAATTCGCCCGGCATGGTCATAAGCATAACGACATAATTCGCCCGACATGGTCACCGATATAACAACACAATCCGCCCGGCATGGTCACAAACATAACAACACAATATGCTCGACATGGTCACAGGAACCTAGCCCAATCATATCACTCAGGAGCAAATAGTAAGAATACATGTACGTAATGAATAATTAACATATCTCATGTTCCTGGACTGGTAAAAGTCACATGCTAAGTGTAGGCATGTGCAGAGTGTACTATTATAGATCAAATCGGCAAATATCATCACAAAATAATATTTATCAAGTTCATTTAGGGATTAAACCTCTATGTAGCCTCTAACATGGCTCAAATAGTTCACAAAAATGTTACATATATGAGATACATTACAGCTTAAAGCTTAACAATAAATTCTAGGCATATCATAGCCTAAGCACTATCCCGAGCATGGATAAATACCCTGGTGCTTGCATTGGGCTCAAACCCCACACTTATGTGCACCCATAGCACGTAGCTATCACAAATAATTCAAGCAACTATTACCTCAACCATGTTTAGATAATATACGTACCTCGAGCAAACCAAATAAATTCGCTAACAAGCCCTTCCAGCACGTATCAACCCCTGTTAGGCTCGAATCTAGCCAAAATAACGTAATACAATCAATAAAATCCATAGGAAGTGATTTCAAAAGATAAAGCTAAGGTCTTTAACTCAATTCAAAATTCAACCCCGGGTCGACACCTCTAAACCCAACAAAATTCATAAATTCCAAACACCCATTCAATTACGAGTCCAACCTTACAAAAATAATCCAATTCCAACAACCAAATTACCCCTCAAATCAACAAATTTTACTCTCCAATGACACAACCCAAAAAATCCCCAAATTCTAACTTAGATTCATGAGAAATAGGTGAAATAATCAATGTGGGTTCAATATTTATAGACAAAAGTGGTTAAAAGTCACTTACCTCTTCAATCTAGGTGAAAACCTCTCCAAAAATCGCCCTAGTCCATACTCCAAAATTCCCAAAATGAATAAAAACTCAAACCCTCGACTTTTAAATCACTGCCCAGCGCTTCCACTTCTGCGGGCTAAATTATCGCACATGCAGTTTCGCTTTTGTGGAAAAAGTCTTTCTTCTGCAAAGACAACTTCAACACCGACCTGCCGCTTCTATGGTTTACCAAATGCTTTTGCACGCCCATACCTGCGGGAGCCATCAACATATGCGGTTCCTACCCATCACGCAAAACTTCGCTTCCGCAGAATGACCATCGCAAAAGCGACTTCGCTTCTGCGAAACATAGATCGCTTCTACAAAAATCCCCAAGCTAGATATTTTTCGTACTTGTGACCCTCCAACCGCACCTGCAATGGTGCATCAGCGGTCAGACTCACCGCAGATGCGGTTACCCTAGCAACTCAAATTCTTTAGCAAATGCTTAAGGTATAAATCGATGTGGAAACCTATCAAACCAACTTCCATTGACCGCAAATTTTTCACACAAGTCATAAATGACACATGAGACCTACTACAACTTTTGGAACCAAAGTTCGAGCCCGGTATCAACAAAGAAAACTGTCGGTCAAACTTCTCAAAATTCAAGACGTTCAAATTTCCAACTTTCGCCAATTCAAGCCAAAACGACCTACTGGCCTCCAAATTAATATCCAAACATACTCCTAAGTCTAAAATCAGAACCATCAAAACTCCATTCCGGAGCCGTTTACTCATAAGTCAACATCCGATAAACTCTTTCAACTTAAGCTTCCAACCTTGGGACTAAGTGTCCCAATTCATTCCAAAACATCCCCGAAACCTAACCAACCACCTCGACAAGTCACGTAACTACAAGTGAACATACAATAAGTAATAAATAGGGAAACAAGGCTACAATACATAGGATGAATGGTCGGGTTGTCACAAATATCTTATGGTCGGTTCCCGAATCTCCACCAAGATCAAAGCTTCTATATCGTATACAAGTGAAAATGGTGTTTCACATGTGCTCGATTTCGCTATTGTTCGATATGCCCACAGCACACCCAATAGCTCATCTAACCAATTATCTTTAGCATCTTCTAACTTCGTTTTAATGTTTTGAATTATTATCTTGTTGGTAGACTCTGCTTGTCCGCTAGCACTTGGATGATACAGTAAAGATGAAATCCATTTGATCTTCAGACCCTCCAAAAACTTTGTAACTTTGGAAGCCATAAATTGTGGCCCATTGTCTCAAGAGATTTCTTTTATTATTCCAAACTGACATATGATGTGATGCCATATGAAATCCATCACATCTCTTTCCCCGATCTTTTTATAAGCACATGTTTTAACCCATTTAGTGAAATAATCAGTTAAAAACAAAAAGAAATCCTACGTGCCCGGGACCTTTTGGTAAGGGACCTACTATGTTCATTCCTCATTTCATAAATGGCCATGGTTATATCACCTAATGCGAAAGTTCTGCCGGTTGATACACAAACTTTGCATGATGCTGGCATTTATCATATTTTTGTACAAATGTCTTTGCATCTTGCTCCATCCGGGGTTAGTAGTAGCTAGCCCTTATTAGTTTAAGAACCAACAAATATGCACTAGAGTAGTTCCCATATACTCCTTCGTGAACTTCCCTCATCACGTAGTCAGACTCCGATATCCCTAAACACCGAGTCAATGGCCCTTGAAATGATCTCATATACAATTGACCATCAACAAGACAATAACGAGTTACTTTAGTCCTTAGTGCCCGGGATGCTTTCGGATCTTCATGCAATTTACCATGCCTTAAATACTCTATAAACTCGTTACTCTAATACCAAATTAGGTTGGTTGTGCTAACTTCACAATTTCCATTAACATCCAATATCGAATGCAGCAATTGAATGCCCCCACTGGAATCAGTTCCTTTCATTTCCATGGATGACCCCAAATTGGCCAATGCATTTGCCTCCACATTTTCTTCTCTTAGAATGTCAATAATTGACCATTCCCTAAACCGTGAAAGTAATACTTGACACATACTCAAGTATTGTTGCATGTGTTTCTCCTTGGTGTCGAAGTTCTATACACCTAGTTCACTACCAGCTGGGAGTCGCACTTTATATCGATAACCTCAGAACCTAGTCCCCAAGCTAATTCAAGTCCAATAACCAAAGCCTCGTACTTGGCTTCCTTGTTAGTTAATGGCACAGTTCTAATGGCATATCTCATGGTTTCTCTTGAAGGAGTGATTAAAACTATCCCGAGATCGAACCCTTTTGTATTAGATGCTCCATCCATAGAGAAGGTCCAAACACTTGATACCGTCCCCGATACCAACACTGCTTCTTAGCAGATAAAGGAATTAATCTTGGACTAAAGTCAGTCACGATGTTGGCAAAAAATTGTGACTTGATTGCAATCATGGGCTTGTATTCAATACCGAATTCACTAACTTCGACTTCCCATTTAGCCAAACGACCCGATAATTCAAGCTTATGAATGACATTTCTCAACGGAAAGGTTATCACAACGTCTATAGGATGACATTGAAAAGAAGGCATAAGCTCTCGAAAGATGACTACGAGAGTACTTCAATTCCTCTTTGATAAACTAGAAATGCCATGAACTTACCATAACCAATTCCGAAGGTCTATGGGTTGAGCTTCATGTTGTACTTTCTTAGAATGTCAAATGTTTCTTGGAGATGATTCAAATGATCTCCTGCATTAAGAGACTTAACCAACTTGTTGTCAGTATAAACCTCCATTGTCTTACCAATTTGTTGTTCATACATCTTATTCACAAGACTTCGGCAAGTGGCTCTGGCATTCTTAAGCCCGAAAGGCATCACATTATAGCAATATAAGCCTAAATTTGTGATAAATGAGGTATTTTCTTGATCTTTCAGGTGCATCATAATTTAATTATACCCGGAATATTCAATAACTCATTAACTCATGTCCGACCATAACATCAATCTTTTGCTTAATATTTGAAAATGGAAAAGAGTCCTTAGGGCATGCATTATTTAAATGTTTATAATCTATGCACATTCTAAATTTATTATTCTTCTTAGGTACCACTACTACATTAACTAGCCAATCGGGATAATTTACCTCTCATATAAAACCTATATTTAGTAATCGGATAACCTCTTCTTTGACAAACATGTTTCTTACCTCTACTATCGGTCATTTCTTCTGCCTTACCAAAGGGAAGTTGGTATCAAAACTGAGTTTGTGGAAAACCACCTCTAGTGAAATTCTATCATATCTGAGTGTGACCATGCAAAAAAATCAATGTTAGCTTTCAAAAAATAAGTAACTTTTCATTTGAGTCCGGGATTCAACTTGTCCCTAAGAGGAATTTCCTTTCTAATAACTCTGTGAACAAGGCCACTTGTTCAAGCTCTTCTGCGGTTGATTTGGTTGCATCTGTTTCTTTCGATACCTGAAAAGATCTCAGTATTTGAATTTCCTGAATCAACTAACATGCGTTTAATTTTGAAATCTAAAATATTAAAAGAATTTACTAGATCATTGTTGTGCGGCAGAAAAAGTCCTTCAGCATCCTCTTTATAAAGGTGATGTCATCTTCTGAAACTTCTTGGATCCCTTTTCCATGAGTTATCGATATCTTCATCTTCTTTGTTGTTGAAAATATCACCCTATTTACTTCATCTGACCAAATATCATGTTTATCGCCATACGCGGTGACCCTGTAGCTGGCTTTGATGGTTCTGCAACACTTCGATTTTTTTCCATAATTATTTTTGGCCCGAACACTTAAAAACTCTCTAAGGTGACCATTTTTCAACAATGTTGCCACCTCTTCATGAAGGTGCCGATAGTTCCCAGTCTTGTGACCATGTGTTCCATGGAACTCACACCATATATTGGGATCCCTTTGGCTTGGATCCGATCGAATATGTTTTGGGAACCAAGCCTTCTTTATGTTTCTCATAACAGACACCAATTCTACGAGGTTCATGTTAAATTTGTAGTCGGATGATCGGGGATATGTTCAATCTCGGGACCCTGATGCTTATTTTTTATATAAAGTTATGATACTCCGACCACGATCCATTCTTATATCAGAAGCAAACCTATCTAATAACTGAAAACCTTTATTTCCTCGCCCATCGGCCTTTACTTAAGGCTGAAAAATACCTCTCTAAGATCACCGATTTGCATCAACATTAACTTTAATATATTCTTGATTCCAATCTCGATTTTGTCATTTGGAAGACAACGAGGAACTCAGGTTATCATCTTCTATTCTAATCTTTGACTCATAGCGATTGTGGACAACTACCCATGTAGTTTTGTGAAATTCAAACAAGCTTTCCTTCAGCTTCCTAGAGGCATCTGAGCTCAATTGGTTGAGACCTTTTGTAAATGCTTCCATTGCCCACCCATCCGGTATCGCCAGCAACAATATCCTTTCATTCTGAAAACAGATCACGAACTTTCGCAATAGTTCGGATTCTCCTTGAGTGATTCTGAATATATCCCCCTTTCTGGATTGGACTTTTCTTTCCCCAGCATGAGCTTTAATAAAAGAATCTGCAAGTATTTCAAAAGGGCTAATCGAATGCTCGGGCCAATGAAAATGCCATGTTAAAGCACCTTTCGTTAGGGATTCACCGGATTTCTTATCGTGAGGGGCTAAGTCTATTCCTTTTATTGTCATAGTATAAATTGTGATATGATCCTGTTCATCCGAAGTCCCATCATACTTTGGAATATCTGAAATCTTGAATCTTTTCGGGATCAACTCTAGGGCCGCACTTGGTTTGAACGGCGGTAGTGTATAATTTTTTGAATTTTGTTCCTTCAACACCATTGTTTCTCCCCGGATCTGATTCATCTTAGTATGAAATTCTTCAGCATTTTGGTCCACTTGTTCATTAATTTCCCTCTTGAATCTCATGAGATCGATTTTGAAAGTGTCGTTAGCATTGTTGTCATTTTTGGATCCGCTACCAGTACCACCTGTTTCACTCTCATTAAAATTGAATCCCTCCCTCGGAGCAACGTTATCATTTCTTTGCACTATTTGATTTTTAGGCTTGCTATGAGGAATTCGAACTCCTCCATTAGGATTATTGGAAGCAACCAAAAGCCCTTGCTTCAACTCTATCGTCACGTGGTTTTGTCTTAAGAGGTGATCCATAATTTCTCTTTGTTTCTCTCTCAAGATTTTAACTGATACAATAATGTGTTCGTCATCCGCATCATCAGGAGTTGGAGTTCTCATATGACGAGAAATTTGGCCTTCGCAAACTAGAGTTGTTTCATGTCCTTCATTGCGAGTTTCTCTTGTTGAAAATTCCCGCTGGAACACATCATCTCACTCGTTGTGTGTCCCAACATTGTAAGCATTGTTCACATTGTTAGCTGCCATATTTGAAATTTGTTTTTTTGCTAAAAAATGATTCAAATTTGTTAGTAATGGATGAAAGGATCAAAGCAATTACACAATTATCTCCACCTCATGGTGGGCGCCAAACTATTTACCCGTAAAATATTATAGCTGAATTAGAAATGTAGTTAATAGACACGCGAATTAAGTTGATCCAAAAATATGAAATGAATAAGAATGAAGTCATGGATATAAAAATAACTTAAAGAAATACAAGCATGGTTTTATGATATGTTTATACGGAAACAATAATATGAACAATGTTAAGAATAAACATAAGCGAAAAATTTTATAGTATGAGAGCAAAGTATAGCCTTTTAATACAAATGATTCTTTCATGTCCTACAGTGGATACTAAATCTCCTATTTATAGCTCCATTGAGGGAGACATGATGCCCAAATCAAGCTCCTCTTGAATGAGAATAAAACCGCCATTGAAGGATGCATAAAGGTTGGCTATAAATATAGAGATTTTTTGCAACGGCTGCTCATTGAATGTTGTCTTTACCAATTGTTGTCTTCCTTTCAAATCTTTTCTCTTGGTTGTAATGCCCTCAGAATTGACACAGCACCAATCTATTGCTTGTATTTGGTACCAGCTACTTACAGACGTGACATCTTACCTCTCTTCAGTTCCATGTGCATGTGACCTATTCATTTGTCCAATTGTCGCTAACCAATTTACCTCATATACGAACGCTAGCTAAATTTCTGGTAAAAGAGTAGGGAGCAGTAGATGCTGAGACATGATAAGCTCCAGAGTCCCCACATCTCAATTACTGAGAAACAAAATTGGAACAGAACAGAAAAAAAGGTACCTTTCGGGTAGCATGTAAACATCTTTGTTAAAATACATTTTTAAACACAATATAACTAAGGAGACGTGCACAATGCCCAGCCCAGTACAAGCGCCAAAAGGAAAGTGGGGCTAGTTACTGACGACCCTACCGACCCCAATCATGAACCCAATGTTCAAGGTTCCTCTAACCCAACTTCCAAAACCCCCCTTCTCAATAATGGCGAAATACCCAATGTGGCCGGTCCCTTTTCCCCAAATGGGTACTCCAACAAAGACACAACTGTCAGCCCAATTCCCCATCCAAATACACTCACCTATGCTTCCCCTACCAACCCTTCTGAAACAACCTCTAATGGAGAAATATAAATAGTCATCACCAACAATCGAGTGCCCTATCTAGTACACCCCCCCCCATTTCCAGATAAAAAGACAACAACTGTCAACTCCATTAGATCCCCAATTAATGACCATCCCAGCCCCTAGTTTTGATTTCCAATAACCCTTCCACTAACCAAGACTTGACACCAAAAGGAGTTCTGATGGAACGACAGTCCCTTAAGTTCACCCCACTTGTTAGTCAAAGTAGTAAAGCAAAGAAACACAAAAATGGAAAAGGAAATGCAACCAACTATCATCACCTCCCTACCACCACCACCGGACCATCACCCGGCCTCCTGGTTGAAGGTTGCTCTACAAAGCCAGGGACTCTCTTACAATTTCACCCTGGGCAATCAAAAGGTGACCCTGATAGTGCAAAACCCAGCCCACATAGTCAGAGTCACGGTAGAAGCATTGATCAAAGCACTAGTAGCCTTTGGGCCGCTCCTATGGTAGTCGATGGTCAACAGAGACAGCAAAACTTAACACAAACCATCATATTCTGCTTCAAAAAAGAAGAGCATTTTCCCACCTCTCCAAAACATCAAGAAAGCAATCTCCAAGGCACTGGAGATCCTGAAGAATACCTCGGAGGAAGAGGGAACATCTTATGCCACGCCACGAATGAACTCGCTACTATTGGACTCAGTGAGAACGATAGAGTTCAGCACGGAAACAAGCGAGATAATAGTGGTACTATGCCCCAAAAAAATGGCCAAGTGTGGAATGAGCCTCGTCTCAACCCAAACTCATGGTCCAACCAAGCCATTACTTAACCTAACTCCAGTGTTGAGTCTCAAGAGGAAGTCTCCCCCACCTCCAATGAAGGGTCTGCAATGACTGAAGAACCCTCAAGAGGGACCTCACCAACCACCCCCAACTCCACTGATGAATTACATCATATGGAATGTTAGGGGAGGAAACAATGCCGAGTTTAGCGGCACTATTTAGAAATGGTGAAAATGTACAAGCCTGCCATGCTCGTCCTACTTGAAACAAAAATGGAATACCACCAGAATCTGGCTCAAGAACTTTTGATATGATCATTCAGTTTCCGGCAATAGGGCTCTTTGGGGGAATAGTGTTTATGTGGAAAGAGGAGTTTTTGGCAGTTGAAGAAGTGGCAACTACCCTCCAAGGCATCCATGCAATGGTTAAGGTAAGTACCAACTACCCCCCATGGCTCTTCTCTGCTATTTATGCTAGTAATCTCTTAGCAAATAGGAAACTCCTATGGGAGAACCTAATCACATTTTCAAAAAACCTAAAAACCAACTGGTTTATAGGACGAGACTTCAATGAAGTCTTAAAGGCCAGGGACAAATTTTGGGGCAATCCCATAAACCTGAGCCACAACAACCTATTCTGGAACTATATAAATTAGTATAACCTTATAGACCTAGTCTATAAAGGAAGCAAATACACTTGGATTGATAAAAGGTATAGTAATAGAACCTCTCTAATCCTGGAAAGAATAGATAGGTGCTTCGCAAATTAAGGCTGGATTATACAGTACCAGAAGCTACTGTATTGCACCTACCTAGGACCCACTCAGATCATTGCCCTTTACAAATTAACATGGTAGGGCCTCCAAACAACAAACCATCAAGGCCCTTCAGGTTTGAGTCAATGTGGGCTAGCCACCCTTTCTTCCCTAACATCATCAATAGGGCTTTCTCAGACCATTTCACCCTTCTTCAATCCACTGATTCTTTCAAGACTCTGGTCACCAAGTGGAATCAAGAAGTCTTTGAAACATCTTCCACCAGAAGAGGAGAATCCTAGCAAGAATTTATAGAATGTAGAGATCTCCTATCTACCAATTCAGTAGTTACCTGTTACACCTTGAAGCACATCTAGCTGCTCAACTCAACCTAATCCTCAAAAAGTAAGAAGATTTCTGGAAACATAAGTCTAGGATAAACTGGTTAAATAAGGGTGATGCTAGCACTAGATTCTTTCATACCTCCACCCTTAATAGAAGAAGTAGGAACAGAATCCTCTCTCTTAAAGAAGAGAATGGAATATGGCTTCATGACTAGAATGATATTCATGCCCAATTCTGGGCTTTTTTCTGATCTATACACCACATCCCACACTAAAGCCCCCTGGGCTTTCACCAGCCACTCCACCATGTCACTCATTCTGTCTGAAAGCCAAAAAGCTTTTCTGGACAAACCTCTTCATGTGAGTGAGATTAAAAGGACAGTCTTCTCTCATAAACCTTTTTAATCTCCTAGCCCTGATGGCCTCCACCCATTCTTCTACCAAAAATATTGGGACATAGTAGGGGACTCTATCACAAACTTCTGTCAAAAATGCTTTTCTACAAGCTCTATGCACCATGAATCAAACTCTCTTGTGCCTAATCCCAAAATGCCCCCAAGCTTTAATATTAAAAAAATTTAGGCTAATAGGACTTTGCAACACCATTTACGAGTCAGTCACAAAAATCATTGTGAAAAGGATAAAGTCTATTCTGCCCCGCATCATTTGGCCAAGCCAAGCAAGCTTCCTTTCTAATAGGAGAACCTATGATAATGCCATCATTGTTAAAGAATATATCACTCACTTCAGAAAAATGAGGGGGAAAAGTGGCAACATGATCCTATGAATTGACCTAGAGAAGGCCTTTGATAGGTTGGAAAGGTCCTTTATCAGAGACACTCTAGATGCTTTCAACTCCCCCCAAGCCTTATCTAAACTCATCTTGTCCTGCATCAGTTCATCATCCATATCCATTCTTGTCAATGGGAGGGGGGGAAACTGAGTTTTTCAAACCTTCAAGAGGCATTAGGCAGGGAGACCCTATGTCCCCCTACCTATTCATTTTGTGCATGGAAAGACTACCAAGATCTATTGATAAAGCAGTCCTAGATAACCAATGACAGCACATAAGTATAAGCAAATCTGGACCAAAAGTATCCCACCTCTTATTTGCAGCCTAACCCTATTTGCTAGAGCCAATGACAGGAACTGCAATACCATTCTTTCCATAATGCAGAACTTCAATAAGAAGTCAGGGTAGAAAATCAATCTCACCAAATCAAGAGTTTTGTATTCTTCAAACATTATGCAGGATTCCACACAGAACCTTTCCAACTCTCTGTTCATCAGGCACACAACATCCTTTGGGAAATACCTTGGATTCCCCATTCTTTATAAAAAATAAGCTTTTATAGATTTTCAATTCATCATTGATAACATGCAATCCAAACTGGCTGGTCAGAAAACCAAATGCCTCAACATGGTTGGGAGAACAATTTTGGCCAAAACTTCTTTGAACAACATTCCTAGCCATGTAATGCAGTACATAAAATTGCCCACTACAGTTACCAATTAGATTGATAAAATACAAAGAAGCTTTCTTTGCGACACCACCCCTGAAAAGAAGAAGTTACATCTGATCACGTGGGAGGTGGTTGCTAAGACCAAGGCTGATGGAGGGCTAGGACTGCAAAAGTCTAGTATCAAGAACAAAGCTTACCTCAGAAATCTTGCATGGAGGACCTATAAGAATACCAATAGTTTATGGGCAAGAGTTTTAATCCAAAATCATTGCAACATGTCCAGTAATGCTAGGTCAGTTAGACCTAGACACCAAGAATCTCCAATCTGGCAGGGCATCCTAAAGGGCTAGGAAATATACAATAAAGCAAGCATGTGGGTAGTCCACAAAGGAAACATGGTTAGTTTTTTAAATGATGCATGAATCCCTAATCAGCCAGCAATCAGACAGATGATTGAGGGTCCATTAATCCAAAATGACCTAAATACTAAGGTTAGCTCAATCCACAACCTGGGAACTTGGGACACATCTGCTTTGTCCATTAACCTACCTCCATGTATCATGAACCTGTTGAACTCTGTGTTCATCCCCCCTATTACAACTAAAGAAGACAAACTTATATGGAATTTCACTCCTAATAGCCAGTTCTCAAATAGTTCTGCTTACTCATTCCTAAGCAGGACAACCACCAGCCTCCATTCTAGTGGAGGAAGACTCTTTCAAATGGATTTGGAAGTTGCAAGCTCCCAACAAAATCAAGCACTTCATCTGGCTTCTCACCCATAAGAGGCTCCCAACTAGGAGCTTCTTCCACACTATAGTGATCAACTGTGATCCACAATGTCCTTATTGTAACAATGGACAGGAAACTATTGCCCATATTTTCTTTGAATGCACTAATGTTGTTCATTTATGGAATGAAATTCTATCAAAATATTCAAAAAATGGTTCACAACATGCTCCAGTTTTCAATGGCCATCAGTGGCAATCAACATGGAACTCTATCAAAAATGTAACTTTCAATAACTATATCCTTTCGAACAATCTCATTCCTTTTTGCTTGTGACACATTTGGTTAACCAGAAATAGTAATGTATTCAATAATAAGAAGGAACACATCAATGCCACAAACATAGTCTCAAAAACAACTGAATACCTTATGCGTACAAAAAATGACTCAATAAAGGTAACACATCATATCATGTTAAAATGGGAGCCCCCAACCAGAGGTTTTTACAAACTGAATACAGATGGAGCAGCAAGAGGGAACTCAAGAATAAGAGGATTAGGAGGAGTATTCAGGAACCACAATGGCCACTGGATCATGGGGAACATGGACAATATTCCTCATACAACAAACACTAGGGCAGAAGTACAGGCTCTCATTCGGGGTCTGCACCTAGCGGAGCAAAACAACTTGGCTCCCCTGGAAATAAACACTGATTCAGCTGAAACCATCAATATGCTTTTGAATGGAAGTCTAATTTATGATCCTCTAATTTGTGAATGAAGGTCAGTCATCAACATGATGGACAACGTGATAATGAGGCACATCTATCAAGAGCAAAAATAGAGTAGTTGATGCACTGGCCAAGGAAGTAGCAAAGGAAATCTTTTTGAACAAGTCTAGGATATTACAATTTCCTCCGATATTTGTCAATGATGTATTTTGGGCAGGCATCCTTGGAACTTAACTAGTTAGATCTTTTGTGGGTTGTAATATAAACACAATTGTGCACAACATTACAACTATGGGGGATCTTCAATGCCCCTGATGTAGTTCCTTTTGTTAACTAGCATATAATATTATATCCCTTTTCACCAAAAAAAAGGGGGGGGGGGGGGCCTTTATGCACTAACCAATTGAAAGCTAAGTTTGGAAAATTGATCAAGACTGGCCTTTTCTGCAGCGTTTAAATTTATATTTGATAGTTTGTCCAACGAACAACATAATTGGTTCAAGATGGAAACATATGGGACCACTCTAGTGTTTGTTTAGATCTAGATTCATGCCCTTCTCCCCTCCAACAACCTTGCCTGCTTTTATTAAAGCATTCAAAGTTCTATATAGAAATATATTTTATATAATCAGATCATTTATAAGATAACATATAAATTTTTACCATAAATATTATTTCATTTATTTATTTATGTGATAAGTTTTTCTTTTTAGTATATCCAAAAAATAAGTTATTTTTATTTAGAAAATAATGACCTTGAATGTTTTTCATCTTACTCTTTATAACATAATTAATAGTCACACAAACTTCTATGGTACAACCACAAGTTTTAAATATTTTTATTTTTTCTTTTAGACATCATTCGTGTCACTATCATATAAAATGCAATGACGGCAGTAACTGCTAACTTCGTAAAAATTACAACTGGCCTATGATCACACGTTACTATGCAAATAATGTAAAACAAATTTCTACACTGTCGGCTTATATATATTAAGAGAGAAAGTATTGTTCATTGATAGTTTCAAATTTTTATCGTACTATCAAGTAAAATTCACATATAATAATAGGTAACTCTTCATATCAAATTTGGTATGGTAACATGAAAAATAAACAAAAACCCTGCTATATTCAATTAAATTGCACTGGGAATGTAAACATCTTGACAGTACTAACAATATCTTTTCGGTATGGGTGTGGACTGCATGGTATTTGAGGGAGGGAGGGAGTGGAGACTTTCATTCTTCTTTTGTCTTTTTCCTCTAGATGTGTCCAAAACAAGAGCGGTCCTTCCATAAAGTAAGTAAAACAACAGTTTTAGGCCCCATATTTGTGGGATCCCATTTTTTGTTACACTTAATAGACTATGTATAAGTTTAAAAAAGAGTTCTATAAAGTGAAAAAGTAATTTTGATTTCTTTCTTTATCAAATATAGAGAAGAAAGATTTGCAACTGCCATAATTTCTACCAAGAAAATTGCACTTGAAATGAATATCGAATACGAATTTCGTAAAAAACGTGTGATATATAGGAATTAACAAATTGATATGAATGTTGATAATGAATTCTCAAAATCTTCCGAAAAGTCCTTTAGAGTTGATTACTTTTATACATAATAGACAAAGTTATTTATTCACTTCTAAATAGATTTGAACAATTCGAAGCTTATGAAAATATTTTTGGTTTCTATTTGGCAGTAAAAACTATGATCACTAGATGTTGGAAGTTTGAAAAAATAATTCCTTAATCATGAATGTTCTTTAAAGCATAATAATCAATTTGATACTGATGGTTTAGATTTAATTTCTAAACTAAAAGTATTAAGGAATATAGTACCATTAGAAGCTAACAGTTTAATTGCTACACTTAATCAAATAAAAATATTTAATTCTTTTCGAAATACCTAAATATCTTATGGAATAATGTTTATAACTCATGTTACCGTTGCTTCAACGGAATGAAGCTTTCAAAACTAAAATTGATAACTTACCTAAGAACAACAATGTCACAAAAAATGTTAAATGGATTAGCTATATTGCCAATTGAGAAATACTTATTACTCTATCTATTCCAATTTATGTTAACCTGTTTGATTGGGTACGGAGTTTAAGAAAAAGTGAAGACTTTTGGAATTATAGTCCTAAACAAGTCAAAAAGGACCCCAGAGTATTTGTATGGTTATAAAAGATTCTAATTAAGGGAAAAATTGGATGTTTAAGCTAAATTGTTTCCAAATTTAGAAAGGGGTCATTCTTTTTGGAACGGACCAAAAAGGAAATAGACTCACATAAAGTGGAATGGAGGGACTAGGAGTTATTGATTATAAGAAAATTATTTAATAACTTTGTATCTAAGAAATGCTAAAAAAATAGACTTCAGATAAATAAATTTAAAAAATTAAGAAAGTTAAGACCCCTTACAAAGTTTGGCTTTAGGCCACAAAATTCGTTGGGCCGCCTGTCGTCCAAAAAGGTTGAAAATATTAGCCTACATTATCTTACAAAGCAGCTCAAACCTCTTCCATCAACTCCCCTTGCTTATTCTTATTGATAGCAGAAAATAGTAGGGGAGTGAGTTTACCATAGCCAAGAATATGTCTAGCAGGAGAATAAGATCAGCTTCAAGACTCACTCAAGATGAGATTAATGATCTCGTCTTGAACTACAAAACAAGTTGCCGGACTCCTCTTCAAGGTGAACCTCCATGGTACGTTGTAGCATATGGTCGTTGCTCTCTTTCGATTTCTATCTTCTTTTCTGTAAATAGAAATAGGTCTAGAATGAATTTTGCAAACTCAGCTGATTCTATTGTGTAAGCTCCAACTATGTATCCATTCTAGACCCATGTTCCATCAAACTAAGCAAATAGTGTTATACTCCGTCCTTCCCATTTTGTGGAATCAATGCTTGATCGGGCACTAACTTTAAGAAGAAAATCAATAATTTCGAAATTTGTGGTAGGGACAAATCATAGATATTTACCCATTTCAGTAATGGTAAAATTAAATAAGAAATTTAAAATTATAAGTTGTTTTTAAATATTAGAAGGTGTCATTATTTTGAGACGGCCTAAAAAGAAAAGTATGTCATATTACATGAGACAGGGTGAGTACAAAAGACCATACATCTTATGAGGTAAACCATGACATGGAGATTAGAATCATGTCGAAATGAGCATGAGTTATATGACGAGAGGACGCCAGTCGGGAGTCATCCTAAATATAATAAGTCAGCACATCTTTCCACTCTCAAGTTTCAAAGATATCTCTTCTTCTTTTTATTCTTTGATTTTTGACAGGTACCAGCCTCGAATATACTTCAAGAGACGTGTAATTACATCAAAATGCTTCATAAAGAGGTGGATGATCACAGTGAGAGGCTCTCTCGCACATTAGCATCCATGAATCCCGGCACTGTTGATCTCGACACTATTAGAAGCCTTCTTCAAAAGTAACAACCCTCCTCACCCCACTAGAGACACATGCATCACTAGTGGTTAGCTTAGCATTTTTTAGTATGGGCATTGTATTGGGGAAAATCGAGTTAACATTTAGAATTAATTATGTGTTGACATGTCAAGACACGTGGATCAATGAAAGAATGGCAGCTGGTAAATAGTATTCAAAGAGCCGCGAGTCTTAATAGGTACCGGCAAAGATTCAATAAAACAAGAAGGAACGATTACTCGGATCGCTTGATGATTTGAAGAGACATCGAAGGAATGAATTTAGTTAGCAAAAAAGTACAGATACGTATTATCTGTAATTAATGAACATCAATGATGGGGAACATTATAGAATCTTCACGAAACAATTTCGATTGTCAATTATAACGTTATATTAATGCCATTAATTACTCATAATGGCTCTATTATGAGAGGAAAGGAATGCAGTACATAGAAATAGTTATAAAATGAGAGAAATAACATTTGTATATGGATAGATTATTGAAATATTCTTATTTACATTGCTTTACATTGCTCACCCAGCTACTTCTCAATTCAATTTTCCTTTCTTATTGCTTAATTAGTTCCTTATTTGATTATCAGTAAACCAAGTTCAACTAAAATTAAGCTTTGAAAGAAATTCATATTTTCTAGTTAAACAAATTTGTTCCGTTACCGGGAATCTGATAATCTTTTACTTTCTAAATCAACTCTCTTTTCAAAACAATCATGTCGAATGTCAACGACAATAACCAACAAAATTTACAGCACCAAGAAAATCAGCAACATCAGGAGAATCAACAAGGTGATGGAACTCCAGTCCCTTCATAGCGAAACTCTCCTCGACAATCTCGAGAAGGGACTCCTGACGAATTTGAATCAAATGTGAACGAGCAGTTTGAGAATGATCAAGCTATTGATGAAGCTTTGAAAAAATTAATTGCTCAACAGGTCAGTAATGCTCTTTAGGCTTTTGCTAACCAGTTGCCTATTGTATCACCGACGCCAACTCTAAAAAACAACACTGTGGAAATTCCTCGCTCAGGACTCGTTAACTCATGTAGTGGTGGAACTCCTAGCGAATCTCGTGATGGAGGGTCAGGTATCCCTGATAATTCTGATTTACAAAGTTTAGTACTAACTTTGCAAAAACAGCTGAAGAAGCAGAGCGATTGCATAGAGCAGATACCTGTAGTGCCGCATGTAATCATGGGAATAGACATGGACAAATATTCTCAACAACCTTGAAAGCCAAGTGCCGCTTCTTTACCAATTTCAAAGAAATTTAAGATGCCCGATATTTCGAAATACGATGGAACAACCGATCCACAGGATCACGTAACTACATTTACAACCGGTGTAAAGGGCAATGATTTGACCAAACAAGAATCTGTATTTTCTGAATCTGTGGCTTGTTTCCTCAATTCCCCAAAAAGGAGTGTTCGCCTTTTCCATCCCCCAAGCCACAGATTCAGAAACAAGCTCTCTCTAATTCTACTCTAATCTAAACATGGCTTTCCCAAGCATAGCATAGACAGTAAATAGAACTCAACTGTTGGCCAGACAATTAATCAATTATGCACAGAATTAGAGAAACAACCACAAGATGATAATCCGAATTAACGAAGATGTAATTAATAAATGTTAATAATCATGTCAGCCACAACCCTAGAATGTGAAATTTAGCGCCACATAGACATGGTAGCAAAACAACAAATCATCAAGAAAAAGTAAAGATTACTAAGTTTGATGGAAGAAATATGGAATCTGATGAATTCCTGCATCCACGGCGGCTCTGTTCTCTCCCTTGATCTAATCTTAGGTCTCCCTAGGTCCAATCTATGTCAAAAGTCGCAAAAATAATGTTTTTACATGTATTTATACCAAGTAGGGTAGGGCCTAGACGAAACACCCTTTCCTGCACGAAATAGGACTTTGGATCTGTAAAATTTGCACAAGCGCACCGCACCCTGCACCGCTCCATTCGACGCGCTAGTGGAGATTATCAACAACCTTGCATTTTCTTGTCAGGCCAGCTTTTACACTGTTGTGCCTCTCCATGCGGCGCGGTAATGAGAATTTGTGAAAATGCAAAACATGAAAGTTGTAGCCTTTCAAATAGCTTTACAAGGATATATTGTGGAGCCCAAAGGAGTTCTGAGCAAAAACTTATGTGCATTTTACTAGACAATGCATCGTTTGCCTGCTCGATTCTCTATTTTGTTCTTAACTATCATCTATTGATCCCCGAACATGATCCTGGCCTAATTCTTTGGGCTTATACTTAGACTTCAAAGCTCTAAATCACTTGAATTCATTCCATAACATCTACATAGCTTGGAATCACTCACACAATGCATAAAACACATATTTAGTGCAAAACACTAGCGATTAAAGCTCAAACTCAATTAAAGTGTAGTAAATTAGAGTATAATAAGCGACTAAAATACACAATTATAGCCTATCATCAGGCGGCTATGTGTTTTGCTAGTAATCTAAATGAAAAAAGCTCGAAAGCCACGAGGAGACTAAAAGAAAGTTTACGAGAATTTCCAGCAATAACTTGGAATGATGTATATAATAGATACAACACAAAGCTACGGATAGAAGAAGATACTATCATTCAGTCTCGGAAAGATGAAAGGGTTAGTTCAAAATAGGTACGAGCCGTATATGGGACCAGTAGGAAGGGATTCCTGTTCAAAATAGGAAAACCCCAAGTATGATCCTAGATCAAAAGATAGAGAGTCAGGATCGTCATCAAGGTTCGAAAAAGAATGAAACATGCGAGATACGCGAGATGAGGACAGAAGCCCAAAAGCAAAGATCAGCGGTTACAGTTTTAATATTAGCACATTCAAGTTGGTGGCTGTTTTGAGAAGCATGGGAGACAAGGTACGGTGGCCAAGGGAAATGAGATCAAACCCAAATAGGCGGAATCCTAATTTTTGGTGCGAGTTTCATAACGATCATGGTCACAAAACGGCAGACTGCAGATTGTTACAAGGTAAAGTAGAACATTTATTAAAACAAGGGTATTTAACTGAACTGTATAATGTAAAGGGAAAGTAAGCATATATGAAGAATAGGCAGGAACCGCCAAAACCTCCTTCACCAAAAAGAACGGTTAATGTCATAAGTGGAGGGTAAGAGATCAATGGCGTGACGTACACTACAACAAAAAAAGTGTCAAAAGGCACAGTTACCCACGGGAAGTGAGTTCGATAGGTTTTGGAAGAAGATAGTATTACATTCGATGATGCAGATGCAGGTGGCATGCTACTCCCACATAACGATGCATTGGTAATATCTTTACTTGTACATGACATTAATGTAAAACGAGTTTTGATTAACCCAGGCAATTCCGTGAGTATGATTATGTTAAGAGTGGTAAACGAGATACAAGCCGATAATAAGTTGATACCCAAGGCACATACCTTGTCTGGTTTTGAAAACTCGAGCGTCGTAACAAAAGGCGAGATAATACTCACCACATTCACAAAAGGAGTAGTGAGAGACACCAAATTTCAGGTAGTGGAAATGGATATGGCTTACAATATGATTCTTGGCAGACCATGGATTCATGAAATGAATGTTTTTTCTATCTACTTTACATCAAGTTATCAAGTTTCCATCACAATGGGGAATACGACAAATCCCTAGTGACCAACAAGCTTCTCGAAGCATTGACTCAGTGGCAGATTCAAGCGCAAAAAGTGACGAAAAATAGCAATCACAGAATGCAATTGAGGATGCAGCAATGCGAGCCTCAACTGAAGACGGGCAAATAGATGTAGATTCGAGCCCCGATATTATTCAAGAACCAGAAGAAAATGAAAACATCAAAACAACGATCGAGGAACTGGAAGCTGTGGTATTATTTATACATTGTCC
This sequence comes from Nicotiana sylvestris, assembly GCF_000393655.2. Lineage (NCBI taxonomy): Eukaryota > Viridiplantae > Streptophyta > Magnoliopsida > Solanales > Solanaceae > Nicotiana > Nicotiana sylvestris. The sequence goes on from NC_091066.1 coordinate 103,082,073, forward strand.
AGACAGAAAAGTCTACATTGGAACCAACCTCAGCCCAGAGATGAAATGTAAGTTGATTGAATTTTTAAAGGCTAACACAAATTATTTTTCTTGGTCCCATTCAGATATGACAGGTATACCACCGGAAGTAATGACCCACAAATTAAATGAAGATCTATCATACCTACCTGTCAAACAACAGAAAAGGAAGCAAGGCTCCTTCAAGAATCAGGTGATTCAAGACGAGGTGTAGAAACTTTTAAAAATCGGGTCTATCCGTGAGGTAAATTATCCAGATTGGTTAGTTAATACTGTGGTAGTGCCCAAAAATAATGGTAAGTGGCGAGTTTGTGTAGATTATATTGATCTAAATAAAGCTTGCCCTAAAGATTCTTTTCCGTTACCACACATAGATCAGCTAATTGATTCTACTACAGGGCATGAATTATTAAATTTTTTAGATGCCTATTCAGGATATAATCATATTAATATGGATCCTCTAGATGAAGAAAAAACTTCTTTTATCACAGACAGGGGGACTTACTATTACAAAGTTATGTCGTATGGCTTAAAGAATGCTGGGGCCACATACCAATGGTTAGTGACCAAAATGTTTCAAGAACTCCTAGGAAAAACCATGGAGGTGTATATAGATGATATGCTGGTTAAATCACAACAAGCATGGAATCATATTTAACACTTGACAGACACATTTCAGATTCTTCGCAAATTTAACATGAAGTTAAATCTTGAGAAATATGCATTTGGCATGTCATCAGGTAAGTTCTTGGGTTTTCTTGTTTCTAATCTTGGCATTGAAGTAAATTCCACGTAGATTAAAGCTATTGAGGAAATTTCGGATATACTCACGAGCAAAAAAGAGGTACAAAGGTTGACAGGAAGAACAACAGCCTTGAGAAGGTTTATTTCCAAGTCATCAGAAAAGTGCTTCAAATTCTTTTCAACCTTAAAAATTCTAAATCAATTTGAATGATTTTAAGAATATCAACAAGTGCTTAAAAATTTAAATGTGTACCTATCAAATCCGCCATTGCTAGTTAAACCAAAAGATGGAGAAAAATTACTTATTTACCTAGCTATTTCAGAAGTTGTGGTAAGTGTCGTATTAGTACGATAGGACCAAGGTAAACAATCGCTGATTTATTATGTTAGTAAATCTTTATTAGATGCTAAGACTCGATATCCACATTTAGAAAAACATGCACTAGCATTAATTATAGCATCTAGGAAATTAAGGCCTTATTTCCAATGTCATCCAATCTCTGTGGTGACCGCCTACTCCTTATGTAATATATTGCATAAATAAGAGTTATCGGGTAGATTAGCCAAGTGGGCTATAGAACTAAGCGAATATGACATTACATATCAACCTAAAACTGCAATAAAGTCACAAGTTTTAGCAGATTTCGTGACAGATTTTAGCCAATGGATACAATTGGAAGCAGAAAAAGAACTGCAAGTATTTAATGGGTCTAATCCAAGTACTTGGAGCTTATTTACTAACAGTTCATCAAATGTAAAAGGAGGTGGTCTAGGCATTGTCCTGGTACCACTTGTGGGTGAAACCATACGACAAACCATTAAATGTCATTCAATTACTAAAAATGAGGCAGAATATGAAGTTGTGATTGCAGGTTTAGAATTGGCAGGAGAGCTCGGAATATTGCAAGTCATAAGCAAAAGCGGTTCGCAGCTCGTATTTTACCAAATGTAGGGGACTTATACAGCTAGAGAGGCAAGGATGCAACAATACCTTGGAAAGGCACAGGATTTAGTTAGACAATTCCAAACATGGAAAATCACACAGATACCAAGGGAAGAGAATGCCGAGGCAGACGCTCTAGCTAATCTTGCATCCGCTGTAGAAGTAACAAATGAAGAAAACGCTTCTGTGATACATTTATTTCATTCGGTGCTTGATCAAGACAAAAATGAGGTAAATTATGATAATCTAACTTGAGATTGGAGAAATTAGATTGTCAATTTTTTGCAGTATTGGATACTACCTAAAGATAAGAAAAAGGCTCAAGCACTTCGCCAATAAGCAGCTCATTACTGTTTAAATCAAGGCAATTGATATTGAAAAATGTTCAGTGGCCCTCTACAAGATGTCTCGAGCCTTCACAAACGGAATATGTGATGAAAGAAATATACGAGGGATATTGTGGAAATCACGCTGGAGGGAGATCTTTGGTAAAAACCATGCTGGCTATTATTAGCCAAAAATGGAATAAGATGCGAACAATTTAGTGGCTAAATATGACAAGTGCTAAAGATATGGCAACAACATGCATCGACCAGTTGAATTATTACATCCAGCTATGGCATCATGTCCTTTTATGAAGCGTGGGATGGATATCGTAGGTCTACTACCACGAGCCAAAGGCAAGGTAAGATTTTTGTTAGTACTCACTGATTATTTTATTGAGTGGGTAGAAGCAGGAGCCTTCAAACAGGTACGAGAAAAACATGTCAAAGACTTTATCTGGCGAAACATCATATGCCGATTTGGGGTGCCAAATGAGATCGTGTGTGATAACGGCCCACAATTCATAGGTGCATAAATTACAGAATTCTTCCAATTTGGCAAATTAAAAGAATTACCTCGACACTTATCATCCAGTGGGCAATGGACAAGCTGAATCAACAAATAAAGTTATTATCAACAACTTGAAGAAAAGAGTAGAAGAATCAAAGGGCAATTGGCCGGAGGTGCTACCTGGAGTCTTGTGGGCTTACCGAACAACAACAAAAACAAGTACGGGAGAAAAACCATTTTCACTGGTCTACGGAGCTGAAGCCTTAATTCCGTTCGAAATTGGGGAGCCAAGTACGAGATACACTCAAGCTACTGAAGAGTCGAATGAAGAAGAGATGCGGGTAAATCTGGATGGTAAATCTGGATTTACTTGAAGAAAGGAGGGAAACTGCATTAATAAGGATGGCAGCACAAAAACAAGTTATTGAGCGGTATTATAGTCGGAAAGCTCGTCTCAGATACTTCAAGATTGGATACTACGTGCTCAAGAAAGTTTTCCAATCCATGATGGCAGCTAATGTAGGAAAGTTAAGTCCAAATTGGGAAGGGCCTTACAAGATTCATTGTATCGCAGGAAAAGTTGCATACGAGCTTGAAACATTGGATGGCAAGATTCTACCTTCAAATTGGAATGATGTTCATCTGAAGAAGTACTATTTTTAAGGGAATGAAATCCCAACGGTCAGGTATCCCCACTTACTATTTTTATTTTTGAACTGTTAAAATTTTACTAACGATTTTAGATGATAGGCAAAAAGCTAGCCCACACTAAATGATGAATTTCGACCTGAAAGACACGTGGAAGGAACATAATTCCCAGTCTAGGATTACAACTATTCTGATGGAAATGTAATGGGTTAAGCAGTCTTCATATAAAATTGTACCTCTGAGTCCCGTATGTTTTTCCTTTTTAGGAAAAGGACAGCATGGAAGGAATAATCAAGTGCTCGATATTTCATACTTCAAAGCTCAAACACTTGGGGGACTATATAGTATACATATGATATATGTATAAGGAAGGCAGAAAAAATTAAATTTCAAGTCAAGCTTAAAGTCTACTAAACAAATATCAAGTTTAGAGCAGAGTCACGAGCTAAAAAACGCAAGCCGGATCCGAAAACCTATGATGAATATACTCATAGATACAAATTTCAAACTCCTACGAATGTTTAGGTTAAAGGCAGTATTTAGCCAGGGGTCATAAAGAAACCCTTGGATTTTTTTTTACAAATATGTTGTACAGAAAACAGTTACGGAAGAATCATAGAATATATTTAAATACATGTAAGATGTTATTTAAGCTTGAAAAAGTTCGAATGAAAATTTTATCAAAGTTATTCCAAGAAACATGTGTGTTCCTATTTCACCTTTCGTATATTTACATCATTATGAAGTTGAGATGTCTTCTTCATTAAGTGTCGTATATATAAGGGCTCTCTTTTATAATTCATGTTTGATTCAAAAATCCATAAAATTAACTAAGCATTTCTAAAATGCAAAAAAGTTAAAAGGGTAAAAAACAAATCTGCATATTGAAATTAAATAGAAATGAGACCCTGAACTTATAAAGAAACAAGGCAAGGGCAAATCATTAAAAATGTATAACAGAAACTCAAAGTCAAAAGCATTAAGTTGAAGAAACAACTTTATAATATTAAGTTCAAACTAAGTATGAACCTATTTTTAAACTAATTGTCATTATAAATCCCCGAAAAGACCTGGGGATATGTTGTTACAAAAATTATTACCCCTAAATTGGAACAGGGGTAAAACCACCGAACGTTCTACCAAAAAAAAGAGTCAAACTTTACAAATAAACTTTCATTGTGGAGTAGGTTCTGAAGAAGGATTCAAGACGGCATCATCAACAGCAGAAGGCCCGATTTGGTGAGAAGGAGCTAGGACATCCACCGCACCAGAATTAGCTTCAACATTCTCGGGAGTATCAACCATGGGTGAAGAGAAACTTTGGCTTTGTTGAGTGTTTTCGATGGTCTCCTTAATTTTTGCTAACTCAACATACAAGTTAAAACCTTCTAGGCTTACCTCCATAAGAGTATCATGGCACGTGTTCAAAATAGCCCAACTTACTTCAATATTAGCCTTATCCTCAAGAGCCTCATAGTCTTTTTCCCAATGATCAATTTCAATTCTGAGCTCCTCCCTCTCGGCTAAAGTAGCATCATAAGAAGACTGTAATGGGGTAAGTTAACTCTCCAAGAACTTGACCTTATCAGAAGACACTTGGAGATCCTCTTGGGTCTGGATGAGTGTTTGAACAAGCTCACTAGCATAAACCTCTTTCTCATTCAAAAAGGCCTTTAGACCTCTGATCTCTTCAGTAGCTTTGGAGAGTTGTTAAGCAAAAGACGACTCGAGAAGGCTTTTATCCTTGCCCGCATGGTTGGAAGAAGCTTTCTCAACTGCTAGCTCCGAGGCCATGGCTCTTAGCTGCTGCTCTAAAGTACATTTGTTTTCTTCTAAAACTTTCATCTCAATCTAAAGACTTTCATACTGCTCTTTCCATTTATCTACCTCAATGTGTTAATCATGAATCAATTGCACTGTATGGGAAACCCTTTTCATCATCTATGTACCGATGAGATTGATCTACATAAAAAAGGAATAAGAATCTTAGCAAAAGGAAAAAGTAATAGAACATGAAAAGAAGTCTATACCTTCAATGATGATTGCACGATGTCATTCATCCAAGTCAAAGAACCATGACTTTCTAGCTTGGACTTTTCAACTGGACCAACCAAGGGTTTCAACCATACATCAGCTTGGTCTGGCATCTTCAGAAGATTACCATCGGCGGGAACCTCAATGATAATTTCCTTCATCACTCTACTTCCACTTGAAGAACCAACTTTAGTTTGAGAAATATTAGTAGCAGGGACTGTAGAGGAAGTCATAATAGCTTGAGGCAGAGCAGAAATAGCAGCAGTAAGAACATGAAAATGGCGTTCCATTAGGACAGATACGGGGAAAGAAGCAAGAGGTACTTCCTTAGACACCAAATCAAAGCCTTCATTATCAAACCCACGTGAAAATAGTTGTTCATCAGAGTCACGAACTGGCATGGGAGTCTCTTCATCAGAACTCACTAATGTGGCTTTAACAGGCACGGTCACGGGAACAGAACGAGGGGGAGTAACTTCGTCATCCGAAATGACGTGTCTTCTAGCCCACGACTTTCTAACCAAAGAACTTCTATCTCGTTGCTCCTCGTCTTCAGAATCCTGGGGTCTGTCCGCTTTCCATTTCGATGAAGAACTCAAGATTATATCCTAAGCTCTTGCCAAAGAAAGTCTAGAAGTTGCGACCAACTCAGCACTTACACCACGAATAGGAAACCCTGATAAAAGGAAGGGTTAAACACATTTTAAAGAAATAATGAATAAAATTGTAAGGAAAACAATAATAATTTTACCGTGAGTTTTAACCTTCCAACCAAACCTGTTTGAGAGGTACTTCAAAGATCTAACTTCCATCGGAGCAATGGTCAACAATTTCTCTACCCAACCATGAAAATTGGGAATTTCTTCAACAATTCTCATGGTTGCTGAAAGAGAAAAGAGAAACAGTCATGGCAAGTACAAACCCTATTTAAAAAAGAAAATAGAAGAGGGAAAGTTGTAAAGAAAACGTACGTGCAAAATTCCACTTTTCAGGGAATGGCATATTTTCTTAACCTACTAATCCTAACGTAAGAGCAGCCACGAATCGGGCATACCAGCCACGATCTTTATCGTCCTCAGGGCTTACTAATACCCTCTTACTCCTCGCCACCAAAGTATAAATCCCATGACGGAATAACTTAGGGGAGTAGAGGTGCATTAGATGAAAGAAGGTGAAAGGCAATTCAGCCAAATTAGCTAAATACCTTAAGCATGAAACAACCCTCCATACAATGGGACCAATTTGTCCTAAACACACATTGAAGAAGCGACAGAATTTAATGATAACTAGATCAATAGGGGGTTTAAAGTCTAATGTAAAAGGGTATGTATACACGAAAGAAAAGCCAACCTTGAGAGAAGTAATCCTTTGATTTGCATTAGGGATCAGAATTGGAAAATCAAACCTCCAATGACAATCTCTATGAACAACAGAGATTAAAACTTTGAAAAAGACATCACAAGGAACTTGTATTGGCTATAGTGGGTACGGGCCTCAAATCAATCTTTGAAAACACTCTAGCTCCCTGAAGCTAGTCAAATAAGTCATCAATGCATGGTAAGGGATACTTTTGTTTAATTGTAACTTTGTTCAACTGCCTATAATCAATGCACATCCGCATAGCACAATCCCTCTTCTTTATAAACAGAATCGATTCACCCCAAGGTGACACACTAGGCCTAATGAATCCTTTATCAAGTAGCTCTTGGAGTTGTTCTTTCAATACCTTCAACTCTACTGGTGCTATATGATAGGGAGGAATAGAGATGGGTTGAGTGCCCGACACTACGTCAATACTAAAATCAATGTAACAATCGGGTGGCATGCCCGGTAGGTCTGCAAGAAAATACATCCAAAAAGTCTCTCACTACCAGAATAGACTCAATAGTAGGAGTATCAGCGCCAACATCCCTCACAAAGGCCATATATGCCAAACATCCCTTCCCAACCATCCGTTGGGCCTTCAAATATGAAATCACTTTACTGGGAACATAGTCTAGAGAACCTCTCCACTTAACCCTGGGTAACCTCTGCGTCGTCAATGTTAAGATTTTAGCGTGACAATCAATAATAGCATGACATGGTGAAAATTAATCCATGCGTAAAATCACATCAAAATCAACCATACTAAGTAGTAAAAGAACAATTTTCATCTCTAACCCCCCAACAGTCACCACACACGACCAATATACACGGTTCATAACAATAGAATCACCCACTGGATAGATACACGAATAGGCATAACTAAGGAATTATTGGGCATCTCCAAATAACGAGCTAAATGCGATTATACATATGAATAAGTGGAACCATGGTCAAATAATATGGAAGCGTCTCTACGACACACTGGAACAATACCTGTGATCATGGCATCTGAGGCAAGTGCTTCTGGTATGGCTGAAAATAGAGAGCAACGGGCATGATCGACCTCCCTCTCTAGGGCGACCTCAAGATAACTTGGCCCTACCTTGAGTTGGTTGTGCAGGTGATATAGCTGCTAGTGCTAGAATCATGGGTTGAGTTCTCTACTGTGGAATCCTACTAAATAGTCTGGTGCATTCTCTCTTGAAATGACTCATGTCTCTGCAATCATAGCAACCCATCATAACGGGCTGCTGACCTTAATAACCCAAAGAACTGCCTACCAAACCTAGGAAGATAAAGCATGGTAAGAACTCCATTCTAGCAACACACTGAATAATGACTTACTCGAACAAGCACTATATGAACCATGGCTATCTGATGCACCATGATTAACAGGAGGAACCATCTGAGCGAGCCTAAAAGGGCGACCCCTGTTGTGATGGGACTGTCCTACAGATGGGGCATTATTGAAACCACTTGAACTACGAGGCCTCTCTCTCCTCATGCTACTGACTGTGAACCCGCTCTAGGCATCTAGCAATATTAACCACCTCGTCAAACATCACATCAAATGCAATCTTTTGAGTCATAATGAAACGTAATCCATAGTTGATGTCATCCATGAATCTCCTATTCCTCTCTTTCTCAGTGGGTACCAACCATACCGCATGATGAGCCAACTTTGAAAATCTCATCTCATACTAAGTCACTAACGTACCCTCCTGGCGTAGCTACTCAAACTGCCTAAGCAATTTTCTTTCTGAGTCTGTAGAACTAACTTCTCTAAGAAGAGAACTGACAAGTCATGTCACGCAAGTGGTGCAACGCCAGTTGGCCTGCATAACTCATAGGCCTCCTACTATCTATAGGCTGCCCCCATCAACTGAAAAGAAGTAAATGAAACTCCATGGGTCTCCAAAATACCCATCTTGTGAAGAATCTGTTGGCACTTATCTATGACATTATGAGCATCCTCTGTCTCTGCCCCATTCAACTTTGGAGGCTCGAGCCTCCCAAACCTGTCTAGCTTCTTTTGCTCCTTGTCACTCATAGGTGGGCCAACCTAGGCCTGAGCAGGTGCAACCGATTGGGCGGTAGTACCCATGGTGTCTGGAGTCCCTGAGCTACCTGCTCTGAAGTACCAGCGACGGGAGTTTGAGCACCTCCCCTGGCTAGAGAAGTGGCTAGTACGGTAGGAACAGAAATCGCCTGAGCAAGGTTTGTGCATACAGTCAATATCTCGACTAGAGCATTTTGGAGGCCTAAAATCACAATGGGAACAGCTGGTTCCTGAGCTGGTCCCACAGGCTCAACAACATCTATTATTTTCTCCTCAGCTGGAGCAACTGGTTGCTCTACAGGTGCTTCTCTAGCTACAGTACGAGTTGCACCTCGACCTCTACCGTGGCCCCGGCCTCTCGCGGCCCTAGATAGTGGTACTGGTGGTTTTTTGCCTGATCAAGTTGCACGTGTCCTTACCATTTATGAGAGAATAGAGTAATAGAAATTTAGTTTCTGGAATCAACAAATCCGCACGACAAAAATACAAGAAATTGAAGTTTGCTAACGGTTTGGTAGCCTCTCGAAGATAAGTACAGACGTCTCTGTACCAATCCGCAAGACTCTACTAACCTACTCATGACTCGTGAGTCTTTAGTAATCTAGTGCTCTCATATCAACTTGTCACGACACAAAATCTCAAACTGTTGTGATGGTGCCTAACACACTTACAAGGCAAGATGACAATCATATAACAACTAAACATTTGAAAGAAATAGGTGTCAACGAGTACACGAGCTACTAAGTATCAAAATAGTCTAAAACTCTAGTATAACTGTCTGAGTAATAGAACAGTACTAAATAAAATTAGAAGAAGGAGAGTCAAGGTCTGTAGGCATTATAGCAGCTACCTCAAGGTCTCCAAGTAGATACTAGCACCAATGTAATAATCGCCGCATCCAAAAGGACTTAGATCTGCACATGAAGTACAGAGTGTTGTATGAGTACAATCGACCCAATGTACTCAACATGTATCCAAGCTAACCTTGATGAGGTAAAAGAAGAACAAAATATAAATCATGCTAGCTATCACCTGTAAAGTTTCATCTTTTTAACAAGTATAGAGAAGTAATGAAACCAAGTTGCAGAGCACAAGAAGAAACATATGTATATGTGTGTGTATAGTTTCTCAAATACTCTTCTTAGTCAATATTCGGCATAAAGAGGTGATATACAGTTAAATCAGGTAAATAATCACGGAAATTGCAAGTAAAAATGAGATGAAAAATCCAAACAACCACTAGCAAGATTTCCTCAACCTTTTCAATTCCATTCCAAACCACTGATATGATTTTCTCAATATCCGTGTCTACACAATCAAGAGAGAAGCATAAGAGGGTGACCCTAGGGGGATGGATCCATATCCACACGCAAGCATAACCAATTTAACATGCTACAGGCAGGCATGGTCACACGCTCAATATCATACATCGCCCTGTAAGGTCACAGGCACAACAACACAATCCGCCTGACATGGTCATAAGTATAATGACACAATTCGCCCAGCATGGTCACCGACAAAACAACACAATCCGCCCGGCATGGTCACAAACATAACAACACGATATGCTCGACCTGGTCACAGGAACCTAGTCCAATCATATCACTCAGGAGAAAATAGTAAGAATACATGTATGTGATGAATAATTAACATATCTCATGTTCCTGTACTGGTAAAAGTCACATTCTAAGTGTAGGAATGTGCAAAGTGTACTATCACAGCTCAAATCGGCAAATCTCATCACAAAATAACATTTATCAAGTTCATTTAGGGATTAAACCTCTATGTAGCCTCTAACTTGGCTCAAATAGTTCACAACAATGTTACAAATATGAGATAAATTATAGCTTAAAGCTTAACAATAAATTCTAGGCATATCATAGCCTAAGCACTATCCCGAGCATGGAGAAATACCCTGGTGCTTGCACATGGGCTCAAATCGCACACTTATGTGCACTCATAGCACATAGCTATCACAAATAATCCAAGCAACTATTACCTCAACCAAGTTTAGATAATATATGTACCTCAAGTAAACCAAATAAGTTTGCTAACAAGCCCTTCCCGCACGTATCAACCTCTGTTAGGCTCGAATCTAGCCAAAATAACGTAATACTATCAATAAAATCCATAGGAAGTGATTCCAAAAGATAAAGCTAAGGTCTTTAACTCAATTCAAAATTCAACCCTAGGCCGGCACCTCTAAACTCGACAAAATTCATAAATTCCGAATACCCATTCAATTATGAGTCCAACCATACAAAAATAATTCAATTCCAACAACAAATTACCCCTCAAATCAAAAAAATTTACTCTCCAATGACACAACCCAAAAATCCTCAAATTCTAACTTAGATTCATGAGAAATAGGTAAAATAATAAATGGAGGTTCAATATTTATAGACAAAAGTGGTTAAAAGTCACTTACCACTTCAGTCTAGGTGAAAACCTCTCCAAAAATTGCCCTAGTCCATACTCCAAAATTCCCAAAATGAATAAAAACTCAAACCCTCTCTTTTTAAATCACTGCCCAGCACTTCCGCTTATGTGGGCTAAATTATCGCACATGTAGTTTCGCTTTTACGGAAAAAATCTTTCTCCTACAAAGACAACTTCAACACCGATCAGTCGCTTCTGTGGCCAAAATCCTGCTTCTGTAGTCTACCAAGTACTTTTGCACGCCCGTACCTATGGGAGCTATCCACATATGCGGTTCCTTCCCATCACGCCAAACTTCACTTTCACAGAACGACCATCGCAAAAGCGACTTCGCTTCTGCGGAACATAGCTCGCTTCTACAAAAATCCCCAAGCTAGATCGTGTTCGCACTTCTCACCCTCCAACCGCACCTGCGACAGTGCATCAGTGGTCAGACTCACCACATATACGGTTACCCAGCAACTCAAATTCTTCAGCAATGCTTAAGGTCCAAATCGATGTCGAAACCTATCAAACCAATTCCCATTGACCTCAAATTTTGCACACAAGTCATAAATGACACAAGAGACCTACTCTAAATTTTGGAACAAAAATTCGAGCCTGGTATCAACAAAGACAACTCCCGATCAAACTTCTCAACCTTCAAAATGTTCAAATTTCCAACTTTTGCCAATTCAAGCCAAAGCATCCTACTGGCCTCCACATCAATATCCGAACATACTCCTAAGTCTAAAATTAGAACCATCAAAACTCCATTCCGGAGCCGTTTACTCAAAAGTTAACATTCGGTACACTCTTTCAACTTAAGCTTCCAACCTTGGGACTAAGTATCCAATTTATTCCGAAATATCCCTGAAACCTAACCAACCACCTCGGCAAGTCACGTAACTACAAGTGAACATACAATAAGTAATAAATAGGGGAACAGGGCTATAATACATAGGACGAATGGTCGGGTTGTCACAAATATCTTATGGTTGGTTCCCCAACCTCCACCAGGATCAAAGCTTCTACATCGTATACAAGTGAAAATGGTATTTCACTCGTGCTCGATTTCGCTGTTGTTCGATATGCCCACATGATACCCAATAGCTCATCTGGCCAATTATTTTTAGCATCTTCTAACTTCTTTTTGATGTTTTGAATTATTATCTTGTTGGTAGACTCTGCTTGTCCGTTAGCACTTGGATGATACAGTGAAGATGAAATCCATTTGATCTTCAGACCCTCCAAAAACTTTGTAACTTTGGAAGCTATAAATTGTGGCCCATTGTCTCAAGATTTCTTTTAGTATTCCAAACTAACATATGATGTGATCCCATATGAAATCTATCACTTGTCTTTCCCCGATCTTTTTACAAGCACCTATTTTAACCCATTTAGTGAAATAATCAGTTAAAAACAAAAAGAAATCTTACCTGCCCGGGACCTTGTGGTAAGGGACCGACTATGTCCATTCCCCATTTCATAAATGGTCATAGTGATATCACTGAATGCGAAAGTTCCGCCAGTTGATACACTAATTTTGCATGATGCTAGCATTTATCATATTTTTGTACAAATGTCTTTGTGTCTTGCTCCATCCGGGGTTAGTAGTAGCCAGCCCTTATTAGTTTGAGAACCAACGACTCTGCACCTGAGTGGTTCCCACATACTTCTTCATGAACTTCCCTCATCACGTAGTCAGCCTCTGATATCCCTAAACACCGAGTCAATGGCCCTTAAAATGATCTCATATACAATTGACCGTCAACAAGACAATAACGAGTTACTTTAGTCCTTAGTGCCCG